>NC_135187.1:17334555-17982055 GCF_041146795.1 Maylandia zebra
AGTGGTTCGGTGAACTCGCCACACGCTAGGACGGCTGTCTGTGAGGATCAATATCCTTAATGGATTTCCAATTGTTTTGCAATTTTTTGAGTAGGGTCATGCTTAAAAAAACAAGCTGCACGAGCACGATCTGCTCAGTCATGCAGAAGCATTAAACTACTGTGTACTGAATAACCAGGCAAACTGCAGGACCCTGTATGGGTGTTTACGTTTTCATTACCAAATTGTATAAGTTAGTGTAACTTTTAGTTGAAGTATATCAGTAAAATTCAGCTGGGGGAGGACACAGTGACCCCCAACACCCCTGTCTGTATCTGCAACAGAATATAACTGAGGTGTACTGTAATGTCATCACTTAATCACTGAAAAGTGTAATGTGATCGCAGTAACGTGTTATTTATAACTTTGTAGCGTGCTACATCTTGTGCTGTTTAATACAACGTTCTGGTTTGGTATCAAACATAGTAGCTTAAGGTTTTTCTGTCATACAGTCTTTCACACTGTTGTTTGCACATACAGTCTAACAGTTACAGCGTCATCACTGTTTTCGTTGCATTTTCATGAGTGAAAGTCTTATGGGCTTAAGAAATTCTTCATATAATTTCTGTGTACAACAACTGCTAAAACTGCCGTACAACACATGCTCTCACCGATGATCTAAATCAGGCAGAAGAGCAGATTAAAAACATAGAAAGGCTTTATCGCTGCATATAAACATTAACGGAGTGATTTTAAGTGGACAGAAACCACTCGGACTCAACACGCGCACACAAACGCACACTCTCACACTCAGCTGCAGTGAGGTGGTATTTTATCAGGACCATGTGGACCATCTGGAGCCAATTAATACATCCCCTAAGGTGCAGACTCTGGATCAGTTCTCATCTCCTCAAACTATAACCTTTTATCATGGGAGTGAACGCCAAGTCTGAGTGCAGCCCAGCCACAGATGCTGCAGACGAAGTGTCTCTCCAGATGTGCTCGTATTCATGTCGAAGACGATAAAAAATTAGCACCCAGATTTTCATTGTCTAAGATGGTTTTAGTTTATTTTCTCCTTCTCTCAGATTGTGGTGGTTACGATGCAAAGTTAGTTTAGAAGTAATTGTCTATTTTATTTTATTTATTTATTTATTTATTTATTTATTTGTATTAAGAGTAGACCGTGCGCAAATCAACACACAGGCTGCTAGCTCGTGTTTCCCTCGCCAGCCTCATCTAAATATCTGGTTGCAGTGGTGCAACAAATATCTGAAAACAAACCAGACAGCCAGAGCTCCACTGTGGCGACTCCACACATTTGACCTCAAGTCCACAGACACAAGTTTCATTAAAGGTCTTCTTACATGAAAAACATTGAAGTTGCACAGGTTTCTATTAAAATTGCAAAGGCACCCAGGATTGTTTCGAACTTCTATTTTTTATTTATGGGCGATCGTGGCTCAAGAGTTGGGAGTTCGCCTTGTAATCGGAAGGTTGCCGGTTCGAGCCCCGGCTTGGACAGTCTCGGTCGTTGTGTCCTTGGACAAGACACTTCACCCGTTGCCTACTGGTGGTGGTCAGAGGGCCCGATGGCGCCAGTGTCCGGCAGCCTCGCCTCTGTCAGTGCGCCCCAGGGTGGCTGTGGCTACAATGTAGCTTGCCATCACCAGTGTGTTAATGGGTGGATGACTGGGTGTGTAAAGCGCTTTGGAGTCCTTAGGGACTAGTAAAGTGCTATACAAATACAGGCCATTTTTATTTTTCTAATGCTAAAATTAAATAATGCTTTCATGAAGCTTCATCAATATGGAAAGATGCCAAAGCTACAGCATATTCAGTCACTAAAACGTGCTAGTGTAGCAGTCCTGCTTAATCAGCGTTTAACTCATTTTCTTTTGCATCCATTCTCAGTCTTTTTATGCAACAAATGGGTTGATATGAGGTTTAATGATTCTCCTGGTTTCAGCTCCATTAAAAACAAACAGGCACATTTGCTTAGTCATCTTTTCCCCCTCCCCTCTCCCGCTGCACTCTGCACCCTGCTGATGTGCTGAAGCTGACTTAAGGAGCCAGTTTAGACCGGAGGTTTGTGTTTGCGATAACGCTCTGCTGTGCTGCGGGTTATTGAGTTATTGACCGAGTCTGCAGAAGAAACTCAGTTGTTGCTGGCCTTCCTCCAGTGGCACGGGTCAAAGATGAGGGTCAGTTACTGAAGCTTGTAGACAGCGTGTTTCTCTGTGCCATTTCAGCAGGCGGGGAAGCTTGCCAGCACCCTCGTAAGTCTGACCACACAGAGAAGCCCGGCCATCTTAGAAACTCCCACGGAAATGGCTGTCACTGGGAGGATGTTGATAAGATGGAGACGGAAGACGAGAGCTTGAAGTTGCTCCGCGTTTGACTGACAGGGTCCATGTGCTTGTGATGATCTATGTCAACTGTCCGCAGCTGTACTGCTTAAACAGAGTGGAATTCTTCTAAGTGAAGCACACTGAACTAGCTGGGTCTCATCTTTCTCTCTCTTCCCTCATCATCACCCCCACCCACCCACTTCATTATATATGTTAGTGAGATGGTGCTTTATTCTATTCTTTCTTCTTCTGCCTTTTTTCCTTCCGTTTGCCAGGATCTCTGGCTGACAGGGTCGTCAGATTTTCTCACTCTACCTCTCTCAGTGATAATCAATGCTCTCGTGCCTCTTGTGGCTTGTGTAATATTAGACATTAGAGCAGCCCTTTGAAGGGGGGGGTGCAGCAGGAAGGAATGAAGGGAGGAAAGGATGGATGATAGGTGGATTAGAAAGGGATGAATGAGGACATCCTGCTGTAATCTCTTTGCTTTTTCTGCCGCTATTGGAGCCCAGTTTCCTCTTTTTTTCTTTTCCCTACCCGCGTCTCTCCGGCTCGCCTCTCGCTCTCCGTCAGTCAGGGCAATCAGTTTAATTTTAACTTGCGTAAGCCTCACTCTCTTCCTATGGCACCATACCAGCCAGTATTCTATACCTCAACACGCTTGGGAACGTGATGTACCCTGATTTCTGCACATATATACACACACACACACACACACACACACACACACACACACCACTGGGCAGACGGAGGGCTAAATCAGGGGTTCATATTACCACTCGGCTCTTAGTGCAGTGGGAGCAGGCATGAAGTAAAACAGTAAAGTCACTACAAATTGTTCCTCCTCTGCTGATTTCTAAACGTTACCATCCTCCCGTCTCTTGGATGCATTGCTTCGCCCGTGTCTGCTGTGCTCATGCACGTTTGATCGTCCATGACTGCTAGAAAGACATGATTCCAGTGGCAAAACTGGTTGGACAATTGGCTGAACTCGTTGCTGTAAATGTTTTTCATGCTCTTAAGTTCCTGGCACCTTCGTAATGATGATGACACTAATCCTGTTAGGCTGTTTTCGAGGGAGAGAGCTGCTTTTTTGTTTTGTTTTGTTAAATAATAACCTGCTAGCTGAAATGTAGTCCTTGCAATATAAGTGCTGTGGTTTAATTTATCTGCTTTTATGTTCTCTTCGTAACCCTGCATTATCACATCATCGGCAAAGCAGATCTGTTTTTATTACCTTTTTTAATTTTTTTTTTATTAGCCATATCTCTGCTGTTGGAATACCAATTTTTTTTTTTTTTTTTTTTTTTTTTTTAAAGAAAAGAAGAAATGAGGAAATTAGAACTGGCACTGCACAATTTAGCCCAATTAGTGAACTTCTACTTGTGCATGTTTCCACTAATATTTCGGTGGTAGCACGAAGTGTCTTTGATGTCAGTTTAAAGGTAACAGCGGATTGGCCGGCTGTGGTTGATGGTCTAGACGGGATGTAGTAAACACATCACTTTATTAGCTCATCTGTCTCCATCCGTATCCTTTTGCTTGTCATAATCCCAGGTGTCTCTCTCTCTCTCTCTCTCTCTCTCTCTCTCTCTCTCTCTCTCTCTCTCTCTCTCTCTCCCCTCCCCCCCCCTCCCCCCTGTTAAATAGGATCCTATTTATGTAAGGCTGCAGCAATAAAACTTTGCAGGGTTCAGCTTACCTAAGAGGCTTTTATGGAGAGCTCAATCTTCCCTCTGCTTACTGTTTAGAAAGTGTTCATGGCTCGCTATCAATTATAGCGAATGCTGTAATCACATCAAGACGGACTGCTTGCGATATAAAACGAGAGATGGAAACAGTTTGTTGGCTTTGGCGAGTTTGAAATTTGGACTTTGGGTTAACGGTTTACAGCAAACAGGCTCTTCGTCTATATGTCGAAGTGCTCAAGTTTGATGTTTCTGGGTAATGTTACTATGATCGATTCACCTCTTTTTATACACACACACTCTCTCCTCTATATGTCACGTCATTTCCTGTTCTTGCTTTCACACAAATGTGGCTTCAGCTTAATTTTATTGTTAACGGTGCCAGTTTTGATTACATTTGTAAGTGTTGTGCTTGCCTCAGCTCTTTCTCTCCATTTTTCTCTGTGGTTTCTTCACTGGTTTTCAATAGTTGGAAGACCCGCAGAGTCTGCCTAGAGTGACTCGGGTGTGCAGAAGCTTCACTTTCATGTGTTTTGACCCAACTGTCAAACTCATTTCTACTGTCCAGAAAATATGACCCAAGGCATTGATCAGCTTGGAGCATTACGATTTTGAAGAATCAGTTTCCAGTTCTACTTTTTCTTCTAAAAGTCTCTTGATAATATGTTGATTTTTCTTTCATTCATTCACTACATCTTGCTTCTGTGTGAGTGCAGGGCTATTCTTGCCCCATGTCTTCTCCTCGTCCCCCTCCTACTACCACTCATTCTAACCTGTTTGACTGGTTGGAAAAACTTGGCTTTCTGCATTTTGTGCACTTCATTTACTCCATGTCTGTTTTTTATTATTATTATTATTATTATTATTATCCCCTTCGTATTTATTTTTATCTTTTGCAAGTAGATCACAGCCTTGTGTGAACTGACACCCGCCCTCATTTTGCGGTTTCTGCTTGTTGAATAGTCACGTTCCCTTTTTAACACCTCGGTGCCGGCGACAGCCCACGCTCTAGGCGTTGCTTTTTCGGGGTTACCTCTCCGTACATCTGTCCACGCCTTTCTACTGAACATCTTGGGGGAATTTCTTTAAATTTAGGAGAAACATGCACTTGGACTGAACAGTTTGGTTTTGTTTTGTTTTTTTTGGGGGGGGGGGGGGGTTGATCAGACAACATGGGGACAGAATTCACTTGTTAGTTATGCGAAATTTCCCATAAATTTCCGATGGGGTAAAATGGATATCTTATACCTAAAAGGTGGAGGCCCAGGAGGAGGCACAGTGGCGTATTTGATAGTCGTCGTCTTTGCGTAACAGTATTATTGGCACCTCCTGTATGAAAATGGCTTTTCATACCACATTTATTCGAGCACTGCAAGTCCTAAAACTTTACAGTTTAAATTAGGATCTCGTGTGTTAATAAATTTTCTTTATGAAAATCCAGACTGATGAGAGTTCAGTGTTCACTGCTTGTTGGTAAACAAACTGCAATTTTTCCTCAAACCTTGCCACCAAATGTAGGGCTTTGTGTGAGCAATCATCTCTCAATTTCTCACATATTGAGCTTAGGCCAGGAAATTGACACGTTTTGACTCGGCTCTGTTCTCTGATTGGAGTGTAATCGGAGCGCTGCACCTTTCAGTGGCTACGCCAAATGCATTGTGGGTGTTCTCCAGACATGATCCTATCTATCCTTACCTCAGTCAGGTCCGCAGCAAATTGACAAATAATACCAGGATATCGCATTGCTTCTATCACTACTCCACAACACTTACAGCATAGCTTCCCCCCGCCACACACACACACACACACACTCACTCTCTCTCTCTCACTTCAGCGCTAATCGATTGAGGCCACTTGATGGTTCACACGGCCCCTGACACTCTGCGACTTTTATACTCCATGCGTGTATAAGCACGCGCCTACTTTTTAAGTGCGCGTGGAGAGGGAGGGTCTGCATCCATGTGCCTGCACGTGCGTGTATCAAGGAGAGGTGGTGTGTGACAAGCGAGTCCGTTGCTTTCTGAGACATCTACCTCTTTAATATTCTGCTCTTACCATCGCCTCCTCTGGCACACACTGTGAAATAAAGACAGAAAAGAGACAAGGAGAGAGAAAAATGAGAGCGACGTCTCAAAGGCTTTGTGCATCACAGAGGAAAGCGCGTACAATGTAGCAACAGAAGTGAGGGAAGGAGGAGTGAGGAGGAGACGAGGGTGGAAAAAAAATTATGAGACAGAAAGATGGGGAGATGAAGAAAGTTGTTGCCGGTTAGCATGTGATTGTTTTGGCACACTGTCCTTGTGTAGTTGGTTTTTATCAGCTGCCACTGACAGCAGAGGCTCTGCCTTATAGGCGCTTTTCTTTTCTTATTCAATAGCGCTTAACAGGAATGAAAAAGAGGAACTACAACTACATGTGTGAAAACATCGTCAGCTCATGTAAATGCACACATTTAAATACACCCACACTATCGGTGAGAATGGGCAAGTCGGCCACTGAATGTGCGCTTGTTGCATATCAAAGCGATCATGATGGATTCGCTCCCGTTCACTGAACAAATACACACACACGCACAGAGTAATCAATTCTTCGCTAGAGGGTAATTGTTTCAACGAAACCTCCCTACAGTGAGACAATGGCCAGTGGGCCACAGTAGTAAAAATGATAGAGTGGGTTTGCAGGTATGCAAAAGAGTCACATTCTGTTTTATTTTTAGTCAGCTGCAGACGGAGCTGCATTGGGGTTAAATGTTGTACTTCTTCCAACACACTGGCTTATGTTACTTGTAAATTCTGTGTTTATGTGCAAAGGATCCAAGGGTCTAACTTGTTGTTTTTCTTTCCCCTCCCAACAAGGCCTCGGCTCCAGGCCCAGAGGAAGTTTGCCCAGTCGCAGCCCAACTCGCCCAGCACTACGCCCATCAAAGTTGCTGACTCGGGCGGCCTGAACGCCGGCCTTTCCACGGTGCCATCCACGTCCCTCTCGTCCCTCTCCGCTTCATCCCCGTCCTCCTCCATCCAGGACCTCTCCAGGCGCAAGCCCAAGACGGAGGACTTTCTCACCTTCCTCTGCCTCAGAGGTAAGATGCAGCAGAGTGGAGCAGATGGAGACATAATTACATGCGTGCCTACAACCAGCGGCAGAGCGGGAAAGCATATTGTTTAACAAGAACGCTGCAGATATGATATTAAAGAGGTTTTTATTCAAGGGACCGGGGCTGAGGTCTAACGCTAGAAAGGGGATGTTGCATATTAATTATCCTAACACCAGGATATGCTTCCCTATTGTTTGGCTCTATGCACATAAAGATGCGTGCATAAGCAACTCCAGGGAGCTTAGAATAAGTTTTGTTAAGTCAGGTTTTGATCACCCTCCACCCACTCATAACACACACAGACAAAACCCTTCACACATGCTGCATCTAACTGCATACTTGCCCATGGCTAAGATTATCCTGCATTTCATCAGCTTACACATCTCCCCCTCCCACCGTTCAACAACTGTCTGTCTCTTTAACACCCTGCCTATCACCCTCTACTACAGCAGCTGTTTCGAACATGGAGTACTCACACAGCCTGCACTACAAACTCTGCACAGGTTCATTGACACTGTGTAGCACTTTTGATGTCAAATGAAGTGGAAAAGCCACAGCAGAGCAATTAGCAGTCAAATGAGTTACGCGTGTGTGCGCTGCTCCTCTTTGTCTCATACAGCAGCATTGTTTGTCTATTTGGGTTAAAAACTCAAAAGGATACCTGATAAACTGAGCGCAGTCACTCAAAGGAGCGCAGATATCCTCGACACTCAAGGTTGCTAAACAACTCTTGTTCTTTTTTTCCCTCTTGAGTTAATGAAGGGCTCATGTTACTTATGATCTATGCTCCGCTGGCCGGGATACAGAGGGGGTTAGTCCTCTGCCAGGACACTGCAAAAAGTTTTTTTTTCTTGTTGTGCTAAAAGTATGAAGTGCTACTTATTTTATTACCTTAAAACATTTCCAAGGCCAAGGTTAAAAGACCCAGGACTATAAATTCTCTTTAAAAATCTGCAATCTTAGCTCGCAAAAACCTCTGTAGAATATGCAAGAGTTTCAGGATTCAAGGCCGATACGATCTTGAATCGGTGAGAGACAATCATGGCTCAGTATAGAGACGGCTTGACAGTTTCTAGGTTTATCTGATGCATGTGCACTCTTTAATTTGCTGTTCCTGTTTACACTGTAAGGTATATGTTGAAACAGCTACGTCTACTACATGTCTTGTCTGAATGTGTTGTGATGTAACGATAACCCCCTTGCTCTCAATCATCCCTTCTTAAGAAAAATGAGAGGAGAGGGAGTGACACGTTCATCCCAAGGTCCAAACATTACATAGGACCGTTTATCTCAAACAACCTTGGTTGTGACTTCTATCCTTCGTGGAATATCTCACCCACCCTTTTTTCTTTAAAATGTCCTCGCAACCGAAGTTAATTCCTGTGAAAGACAGAAACACCTTGCTCTATAGATTAATTTGCCGTTATCGTTATTAACCTCTGCCCCTCCCACAAAAGTCCGCTCCACACTCGGGAGGGGGGAAAATTTAGATTAAAGTCTGTCGGGCGTAATGGCTATATGTTCCTGTTCTGAGGAGAATACTCCTATTATGGGATGTCATTTTAACCTTACAGGGCTCATTCAGAAACGTGTAATTGGAAGTTGCTAAAATGGACTCGAGCCTTCCGTGTGATGAGCCTTGATTTACATATATAGGCCATGATGTTACATAGGCTAATGATACAATGTCCCATATACTTTGTGGCTGAAATTAGACTAATCACTTGGTGCTAAGCTAACGCCGTGCCTTACACACGAGCAGTTGCAGGCTAATGAAGCGTGGGTGACTTGTTCTGACTCAGTTTTGCTGTTGTCTCTCTTTATAATTAAGGGCTGAATTAGTGTTTTGCGAGCAGATTTCAAGCGAGTGTTTAGCTGCACTCTGCTGCACTTTAATGCTAATTTTAGAGCTAGGCTGCTAAGCTAACGATTGAACAGTTTTCCACAGCCCCCCCAGTGCTGCCGCTCCCTGTTCTACCACTGTATTTATAGACACCAGTTTGGCTCTCTGTGCGTGTGTGCTCCATCCATGCTGTGAGGATGACATTTTCCTTTGCAGGGCTTCTTCTGCTCAGTTTTCCCCTTGGCCTCTCATGTGACCCATATGCAGGGACCCTTACCAAGAGAGGGACATGGGAGAATGTCAGCAGAGCCCTTGAGGTGGTGTGCGTGTGCGTGTGTGCGTGTGCGTGTGCGTGTGCGTGTGTGTGTGTGTGTGTGTGTGTGTGTGTGTGTGCAAATCCACACCAACCACTGATGTGTCCTGTCCTGCTTATCTCCTGTGTGCCCTCATACCATTTTCTGCGTGTGTGGGTGGGGGGTTATGTCTACGCGCAAACTACCTGCACAAAGCATGCAGGGTATATAGGGAGACGCAGCCCATGAGGACATCTGTGTTAGCCTGGTTAATCTTTTCAAAGAGACTCCAGTCTTTGATATCTGAAAGCTCCAATCCCCTTTAAGATTCTGATACATGTCTCTGGTGATCTGACCACCACACACATTAGGCTCCTTCATGTCAGCTACCAAAAATGTCTCTGACAGAATCTCCAGCTGTGTAATCATAGCCCTGATTTCCCTTTCATTTTGATCAGATTTTTAGCTTTTTTTCTTTTTCTGTAAGCATTAAGTGACATTTCTGCCCAGAATATCTCATCAGTGGTGATTTCTGGGGCGTGACCCAGGTCAAACGTTCAAGGTGTAAGCATAAATTTGTATTCTCCCCCCCCCCCCCCCTTCTCCTCCTCCCCCTCCGTGTATCCACTGCAGTGTTGTTTGCTTATCTTATCTGGAAAACATTAAGCATCCACCCAATGGGTTCTATCCATCACTCATTCAGACAGCCACATAAAAGCAGTTAAAACATGAAAGATTTGAAGCGATAAAGTGAGCGACCCAAAAAAAAGAAAAAGAAATGTTGTGAAAGAAGCAGGACTCGTGTGTCAGTCTGTGTTGAGAAATTGCAGTTAACATGTTGTTGGTGCACCTTTTCATCCGATCCCAGCTTGTTTATTGACGCCATTTTGCTCTTGTGGGATTTGTTTTCCCTATGATAATGAATTGGCTGACTGCTGTGTGGTGGTGTTGTTGTTGTTGTTGTTGTATCTGAGGAAAAGCTATTTTTAATTCCTCCATGGGGGAGCAGGGGGTGCTGGATTATTCTGATGCAACGTGGGAGTAACTGGACAGAAAAGTAACAAGAAACAAAAAAACAGCAACAGAGATTTCTATCTACTATATAGAAGGATGCACATCATGTATGCTCACCACCCACACTGTCTTGGGTCTATGTTCAATGTGTGTTTATCCCACTGTTCAGCTTTTTCTCCTGCACACAAACACACAGACACACACCGTAGCAAACAAGCCAGAGTGCGCAGTCCTTGCCTGTGTTCTCAAAATGGTGTTTATGTGTGGTCCAGGCCTGTACTTGGGCTGTTTATATCCATGGAGAAAGCCATTTGGGTGGTAGCCAGACAGTCTGCCTCTGGCCTTGTCTGCCTGTTGTAACAGTGTAGTACTGCTGCATACAGGGTGGGGGCAATACTGATGAGAGCAGAGTGAAGGTGTTCATTTCAAATTGAGATGCTCAGTATTTAAGTTACCCCCACAGTCAAAGTCAAAATGATTTGACATGGTTTCGATTGCTTTTGTTTTCTAAAAAATCAACTGAGTAATGTTTGACTTGGTATCAGTGTATTCACCGTAATTGTTGGCACACACTGCATCATTTATAACCCAAGTGTTCCCCAGTCTTTACAATACACACAAAAGAAAAATGCACCCGAAACTGCACAAACACAAAATCCTCAATAACTGCAGACACTTGAAAATCAATTTTTAATCTTAATCCTGATTTTTGGCCTCCCACAGTTAAATGAACGCGATCGACCGATATTGGAAATGCGTGCTCCGACAAAAGAACACAAAGCAAACGTAAATCACCGCCTGACAGCACGGCCGCATGTGCCAATCACAGCTGTTCCCTGCACCGCGCAGCTTGAAGTTTCCTGGGCTAGTCCGGACCAGTAACACTACATTAACAGGCAGATATACAACCGATAACAGGCTGTCAAAACAAAAATCTAATGTCGCCAGTTGTTTGGAAATACTTGGGATTTAGGGCAAGAGATGTTAACTGTGAATAAATCACATGGAAAGAGTGCGGCTGAGTGAGTTGTGCGTGCGCCACAGAGCAACACAACTAACTTATTCAATTTCTCAAAACACACCACAAATGGCAGTAAAATGAATGCATGAAGGCCAAGAGAAACACACAGTGGTTGCTAGCGTGATTTGTCAAACGTCATCTTAGTCGTCCGTAGTCGTGCAGCGTATTCACGCCACTCACAAAGACACACTTATTCACCAACACAATCGCATTTGGTCAAAGAAAAGAGCCCATTAAACGAGGGGAGCGTCGAAGGCTCTGTGGCAATGGTCAACATGGTGGACAAAAGAGACGTTATCTCTGTGCACAGTTATTTTTCCAAAACTTGCGCTGTATGCAAAACATTACAGTGGAAAAAGGGAGCGATCTCACAGCTGTCAAGTACTCTGCTTCAGGTTTTAGTCACATCCATCGAGCAGGTACAAAGAAAGAATTATTTTGCTTCTGGGAGAGGCAGTCAGGCAAGGTAAACAAACACCTTATTTGTCAGCAGAGATGTTCTAATTAACAGGAGAATGTAGAAAAATGTGATGGCGTTCTGTTGATTTTAATTTGTGTTCAAGTTTTGAAATGTATGTTTTTCCTGTAACAGACACCCTGATTTAAGTAAAAAGGGGGTTTCTAATTTTATTGTGCAGCATTTGTACATTAGCAAGAATGTTACTGAAAGCAGCGTTATAATTGTGATTTCAATATAGATCAAAATAACAATGACTATCATTTTGGCCATAATGGTGCTTTTGCTGCCATGCTCACCTTTTTAATGTCCTTCTCTTGCCTTTATCTTGCCTTTGAAACCTATTTAACCTTTTGCCCAGTAATCTTTAAATTTTAACCTATAACCAAGCTTATAGAAGCCCTGGAGGCCAGTTTTCTTAATGTTGAGTGTATGACATGCACCCTGCTGATGGGCTATAAATGATATAACAGCTGTTTGAGTAGTTTCACCTTTATGTGATTCATTTGGGGAAGATGTCATTTACTTTATTTGCTTCAGTGAGGAACAAACACACAGTAATGCACACACAGAGTACACACAGTACCGAAGATGAGCTTAACGATTAGGGAGTAAATTAATAACTGTGTGCACACACTATTGCAAATGAGTCTCTTATGCAAGACTCCTGTTTTTTGTAATTTCCTGTGCCTGTGTGCGCGTGTGAACGCTACAACAGCGCTTAGCTCTTTGCCCTGTGGGCTTTCTCCTCTGCCTGCCAGCCCCAGTGTGGTGCCTCTCCTCAGGTTCAGTGAGGCCAATCCATCCACTCTGCTTACATAACCTCCCAGCTCTGACCTAGTGAACCAAAGACCTCAGAATCCCCATTTGTGATTACACATGTGAACCAAAACCAACCGAGGAGTTGTTCACATCTGTTTTTTTTATAAAAAAACAACAAAAAACAGCTAGTTCTAATAAAGGCACTTTATTGGATTTAAAGGATCTTTATCTTTGTGGCTAGATTGTTAGAATTAATAATGTCTGTGTGTGTGTTGGTTTTTTTTTGTATTTTATTGCCAGAAATTGTTTGCCAAACTAGAAACACATTTTCACTGCTTTCACTCGTCCGACTGCTTTCAAAGAAAAAGATTCAAGTCTGACAGCTACTCGTGTGTTTCTTAAGTGCATTGCTGCTGTGACAGCTGTGTTTCCTTCAGGGATAATGCACTTTTCTCTCCTCCAAATGTATGATTGCTGTTTTAATTTAAGGCCTGGAACGATATGTGTGTGCATACATTTGTGATTTTCTTTTCAGTAATGACTCTGTGGAGGAGTTCCTCATGCAACACTCACGGAGTCTGCTTTTCTCTTCTAAAAGCAGAGCCGCTGTTTGTGGAGTTAATAGTTTAGCTGACATAAAGGAATGTCAATTGGAAATGTAATCCCTAATCCCTTTTCCCCTCTAAGAGAACGATGAAGAGTTTTGGCACAGCTCAGCTGTTGTAACTTCTCCTCACCGGAGGACCCGTGTTTACCTCCTCTTCCTACCTTCCCTTCAAAACAGCGTTCATACTTCCTGAACACACATCGAGCACTTACAACTAAGTCAGCACAACCACATGTCCCCATGGCAGCTAAACCCTCCTGATTGACTATTTAAATTGTCCTCATTGTTTCAATTCCAGTTGAGGGGACAAAAGAAGGGTAGCCAGAGAATGGAGGGTTTATAATTATGCCCCCCACCCAAGAGCCCCGTTAAAAATGACAATCCTAATAGACTCTTTCAGACCTAATTATGATTTGTCTGCGGCCGGAATGAGGTGGATGAAAAACTGGTGTAATTGTGGGATTGGGCACATGCCCTGTTGGAGATCTTGGGGAAAGAATGAGCTGTGTTTTCTCCACCTTGTGTGCATGGGTGAGTGTGTCTGTACAGTTTTAAGGCACTGATAGATGAGGGCTGTAAATGTCTGGTATCTGCTCCAGAAGTATTGTTGCCACTGCTGTGGTCATGCCAGTGGTCAGTATTGGATCACTAAATATG
Source organism: Maylandia zebra (assembly GCF_041146795.1). Classification (NCBI taxonomy): domain Eukaryota; kingdom Metazoa; phylum Chordata; class Actinopteri; order Cichliformes; family Cichlidae; genus Maylandia; species Maylandia zebra. The sequence goes on from NC_135187.1 coordinate 17,348,322, forward strand.
TTTGGCAGGCTCAGTCTGTGTAATTGTCCCTCCCTCTGCTGCTCTCCAAAATCCCAGACAGTGTTATTGTGGGGATCTTGAATATACTGGGCCCTCATTCACGCAGGCCTAGAGATCTGTCATTGACCATCTCTCAACCACCAGTCGGTGGGCAAGAAATGTGCATTCCCCAACCGGTTGCAAGCGGTTGCTGGTGGGTTGCTGGCAGGCGATTGCGTGAATCGGTGAAATGTGTTGGTTGCAGTGGTGAAGCGCAACTTTAAATTTGAAGACAAATGTTCTGTTTCCAGTTTGTTTCACTAAAGCTTGCATGCATCTTCCATGGAAACTATAGGCAACTACTGCAGATCTGCTTGTGACAAAAACAACTGTTAAGAGATTTGGTGCAAAATCATCATTTCAACAGATTTCATCGAGCGACGGCTAACAGCCCCTAGCAACCACACCCACCAACTAGGACTAGAATACGGATTTTTCTCTAGTGACCAGAGGCTGCCAAAATTACTGACGGGTCTCTAGGCCCATGTGCTGTTGTGACATCCCCTTGCTTGTCTGAACCTTGCCTTCAGTCACTATTTTATCATTTGTGGCATTTCTCTTCTTTCCCAGCACATCACCACAGCAAATTACAAAACAAATTTTTAGCCTTTGTTTCATTAAAAATATAAAGACTAAATGATTTGTGTTGAACTCTTAGGCTCTTTCACAATTAAACACGCACAGGAAAACAAGCAGCTCGCAACTGTTCAGTTGTACCAATCTGACATTATTTTATTTTTGTTTTGTTTTTTAATATACAAGCTAAATAGCTAGTCCTAACAATTATCTTACCGTAACCCCATTAAATCGGTTCACATAAAGATAAAAGTGTTTGTACATGTTCACCGGTTCATCTCCATTTGCCTGGAATCCAAAAACAAGCGCCCACCCCCATCTTTGCCCTTAGGTGCCCCTGTGGTCTGTTGCCGTTGGCCTGCTGACCCCTGCTTAGGGCAGTAAATTACAGCCATTTAGCTAATGAAGCAAGTCATTAGAAGCTGATTGGGCCGGTGTGCGTACCGCCTTAGTGTTTGTTTGGTCTACGAGACGAGCGTTTGCTCTGTCGCCAAGATAAACGAGGTGTGCATGCTCTGTGTTTGTTGGCGTGTGTGTTTATGGGGGGGAACTAGGGACAATTGTTGGTGCTTTTTGGATCTTGTTGGTTTGTGCATGCGGAGGTCAGATCCACGGTTACAAGCCAGAAAACGTGTAGCAGGAAAAAGTGCCACTGTAATTTTCCCATAATTGTCTGCATTCTGCTTCACATGCTCAAAACCACAACATAAACACTCACTGAACGTGTGTTGTCTTAGCTTCTTATGTTAGTTCTTTTGGAGTGTGTGAGCTGATGTTGAAATGCAGCATTACTTTATGGCTGAATGCAAAGACTGTATTAAACTATGTAGAACAGTTACTTCTGTCAGACCTCTGTACGAAGTTAAACAGAGCAGATGAAACAGCAATTTTCAGGGAATCTGCTGCCACTACACACTTTTTTCCCTCCCTCCCTCCCCCCCTCTCTCTCTCCCCCCTCTCTCCCTCTCTCTCCCTCTCTCTTTCGCTCTCTAAGGGGATAATTAGAAACTGGCAGAGAGTGTAAAAAGTACGATCCAAAACACAACAAGATTTATTATTACCAGGCTTTAGTTTGTGTTTGGAAAGCTTTGATATGTGTGTGCTATTTAAACCGAGTTTTCAAAATAAATGTAACGTGACATGTGCTAACCACATGTCCTCTCGCCAGCCAATAATAGTCACTGCACTTTAAAACGAAAATTAATCTATGTTTAAAGATGTAGTACACGCTTCAGAAAAGGAAGTCGGAAAATTAGGATAATGATTTCAGCGAGTCTGCTTCTTTTTGTTCTCCAAAGCGAAAAGGAAGCCATCAAATCCGTGCCAGTGTAAGTTGTTGGTTTACAGCAATCTTCCTAAGGATTCTTTTTCTAAAGCATGCCGTTTACTCTGAGGTGATGGTTACATAAAGTTGAGTTCTTCAGGATGTAACAGTTATTAGAAAAGCCTAGCCTTAGTCAGGATATCATTTAAAGGGTGACTGTAATCTCACCTACACACACAAATGTTGAATGTATCCAGGCAGCTGTGAAGTAAATGCACTTTGTGGAACACTTTTCACAGATCAGATGAGAAGTATTTTATTAATCTCAAAAGCTGGGAAGTTCTTATGTTAGAGCAGCCAAAGCATGAAGAAGTACCTACAATAATATAAAAAGGTAAAAATACAATGTCAAAGGACAAAATAGCACAGAAATGTAACAAAAATTGCACCAGAAACTGAGTTCGATTGAGCAGAAACAGAAACAGAAAAAAAATTGATACAGTGCTGTCCAAAACTCGGACGGCTTAACAAAGAACCAATTATCATTCAGCTCTTTGTTACTAGCAGCCTGTCGCAAAAACACACCATTTGCTCCAATTTTCTGTACTTGAATCTACAAAAAAACCTCAGTTTGACGAGCATCAAATAGTGCTTTTGCACCTGCAAGGTGACTCCTTAAGAGCTCTTAAGGCTGAAAACCTGGCAAGTGGAGAACAAAAGAAAAACTGTCTACAGCAGATGAACAGTTTCTGAAAGTAACGTCCTTAAGAAATTGGGTGAACTTGAGAAATCGGATGCATCTCTCAGGTCCTGTGTCAGGTCTTTGCTGGGTATTCCCCCCCACACACACAGAAAAGTGTCATCAGATTTTGATCCACCATGCAATACCATCTGCAAAGCGTTTGATTGGTAACGGCTTCATTTATCAGCGTGACATTGATAGAAACACTATCAGTCATGGATTGGCCTCCCCAGAGCCTGAACCTCACTGTTATTGAAGCAGTGTTGGATCAGAATAGACTAAAAGGCAGCCAACATCCAAAGAAGAGCTTTGAATGTCCTTGATCCTGGAGAACTATTCCTGAAGACTACTTCAGGAAATTACAAGAAAGCTTAAATTATTATACATTATTGCACCTTTTTCACCCTTTTCCTCTCAAAATACAGAGAAATGAAGGGTGGTTCAAGTCTTTTGCACAGTACTCTACATATCACCAACACATGATTGCATTACTGTCACTCACTAAAACATTTTATCCGGCCTTTTAACACTTTATGAATTCCAAGTGTAATTTTCCTGCTAAATTATAGCCTGTCCAGAAAGTATAACACCTAATTCATCCACTGAATGTATTACATTCATAAGATGTAAAATGGTCTTACATATATTCAATATATTCTCGAAAAACAAGTGAGCTAATTAAATAATGTGCTTGGATAAATTTAGATCCACTATGTAAATTTAAGTAGGCCCACAGTTTAAGGCAGGCTATTTGAATTCAGCCTATTTTTCAGAGGATTAAGATTATTTTAATTGGTGTATAATCACACATTACTGTTCATTAATTGCCCGTTACACATTGAAACCCCTGAAAAGGGTAATAGACCCACAGTGGTCGCTCATGCTATGTAATCGATTTAGTCATAAACGACCAACAACTTTGTACAAATCCACGGTTTCCTGATCGCAGCCAGATTTAATTAAAGCTGTGAGAATGTGGCATGATCACACATTTCCGTTAAGCACAAATCGACAATCGTAACCATGTAGTTTTAGAATTACATTATTATTACATTATTAAACTAATTGTACAAGTTAAAAAGTTAAAAATGTTAAGTGTGCCCAAGGTCACTCATGCATGTTGCATACACAAGCGTTTTGCACACGGGAGCGGTCGGTTTCCTTCACTTAGTTCTCAGGGGTTTATTACAATAAACAATGGGCTGTTCATTGTCTGCTCTGGGATCCAGAGTTGTACTTGATCTGTAGTATTGGTGAGTACCGATTTTTACAGTCCATGCAGTGAGAGTCCTCGGGAGAAAATCATTTGTTTCTTGCAAAAACCCAACCTCCCAGCGAAAGCCGATAAGATGCTTTGGCATTCAGTTTCTTTAGCTCGATTTCTCACCTCTGCCACCATGTCCTCGTGTTGTTGTTCTTAAACTCAATCCCATCTTCAGAACGAAAATGTAAGTGCACCAAGTGATGTGGTGATATGCTGGGACGACAGACGAACTGAGTACAGACTCACCCAAACATGCCTGCCGAGAGTACCTGCAGCGATAGGTGGAAAACTCATAATCTATTACTCACTTTTAGATTTTTGTATTTGTATTTGTGGTTTTTTGTTTTCTTTTTCTGGAATCAGTTCGAGGCATTGAGCGATTTCCTACTGCGCCTCTGTATTCGTAGACATCACTGCCGTTGCGCTCTGCATGCTTCCCTTCCCGTTCTTTATTCCTGCATGTGCATGACCGGCCCAGCTGTTTTTGCACGCTGATTTACGAGTACAACATTATGAGATTTAACAACATAGCTTTGGGCTTTATGACCTTTTTGTGAGAGCGATTGTATGTCTGCGTCGAGCTAACGGAGGTAATGTTATAGGCAACCCACTGCCAAACACCGTACCGAGTTAGATTTCTCAGATGTCAATGAAAGTGATTGAGTGTGACAGGAAAAGTAAAAAGAAAAAGAGAAAGTTGGTTTTCTTCTCCAGTAGAGTTGGAGATTGACAGTAATCCTGTTTGGAAGAGTGAACGCGACAGATTTGGGATTAGTTCAGCAGCTAGAGAGAGAGCGAGGGAGCAGCGCTTTGTGGAAGAGTTACTTTAGAAACCAGAGTTAGATATGTACATTATATATTTCTCAATAAAACTGTCACCATCAAGAGCCTCTGTGGAAAGACGGCTTGTTGCGTACTTGCAGCGCTTCCAGCTATCTATAAAATAGTTGCTAGTCATCTCTCTCCCTCTCCCTTAGCACCGCGTGACAGTGCATTGCATTGCTACTGCATTGCTACTGATATTGCTAGAACCACAGCGGCTGTTGTCAAACTCTTTGGCCCAGTGAGAAGTTTACAAGACAATGGTCAGCTAACCCACTGACAATGACAGTTCTATAAATGAAGCTGATGGTACAATATCTAATGAACTATTGGGAACGTACTGGGGGGAGCGGGGTATATATGATATATGCATATATCCTGTCGTTCTGTCATCATTCTGACATTGTGCTATATATTTCCTTAATTGTGTTTGTGCATTTCTCCACTTGACTGTCGGCAACAATGGCACTGCTGTGTGCAGAGCAGTTTACAAAGCATCAATAAGCCACCAACTGGGATAATAACAGATGAAAAGCCCCATTATTCTTAAACCCCTGAGCAACTTCTATTTTTGCTATAATATTTCACCACTTACGTGCTGATGTTGATTCCCTTTATGACGTCTGAGATTAAAATGCACTTGGGGCTCCCTAATGCGTATTGTGGTGAAGTAGGACAGCAGACTGGCAATAGACTAAACTTCCAGTTGAGAGGTGTTCTTTTTTTTTTTTTTTTTTTAATTATTTTTAAGTTGTAATTATTTCCTTGCTCCTCCCCCTACTAACCACCTCCCCTCTGCACTCAGGTTCTTCTGCCTTGCCCAGCAATATGGCCTACTTCGGAAGCTCCCAGGAGGAGGAGGACCTGGAGGAAGACGACGAAGAGGAGGAGGAGCAGGTGAGGAATGGAGGTGGCGTACACTCTGCGGGAAGCAGCAGCCAAGCCTCGGCTTCTTCCTCCTGCCACTCGACACCCCGCAAGGGCAAGCTTCCCGCCAGGCAGCCGCTTAATGGGCACGGTAAGGACGGCGTCAGAGTTCGGAACGAAGCACGTCGTGTATTTTTTTTTTTTTTTTTTTTTTTTTTTTTTCTATTACCAAAAGCGCATCTCCCGTCTTCACACGCTGAACGAAGGGGGAATGTTTTCTGTCGGTGTAACGTGCCTCGGAGACCCCGGTGAGAGGAGTTAATGGAGGAGAGAACGCAGAAAAATAAAAGTGGTGCTACGAGATGTAACTGAGGGAAGAGGAGGAAAAGATGGGGCACTCCAGGGATGGGTTTAATATGTACGGAGAAATGGAAACCATGGAAAAGCATCGAGTTAATGTAGGAGCACAGAATGAGTCGCGCGACAAAGAGCCTGATTTTTACAGTTCATGTCAGAGTATGTTTGTGTGCGTCCATGTGCCCATGTGCGCATGTGAGCGATTTCCTAAGCACTGCTGTTTTGAACTGCAGAGGAGGAGGGGGAGGCACAGTCACATGGGGATAGTGGAGCGGCGCATCAACTCTTTCCACCCCAATTAACACTTAGCTTACTAAGCCCTAACAAGGTGTTTATGCACACACTGCAACAGCTGGCCAGGGCCCTTGATACACATACGCAGCACAGTTACAGCATGCCCCTTGGGGCAAATAGACATTTGGATGAATACACATACAGAGTTGTGCAAAACGCTGCAGAAATGTTACATAGAAATCTGCAAATTAACAAGTGGCTTTCTTATATGTTTTTTCCAATAGGAGTTAAATTTGGGTTTTAGCAAACTGAAACGAAGCATGACACAATTTCAGCAGTCTGGTTATAAATAGACTTGCAGCACAGCAGAGCAGATTTAAAAGAATCCAGAATATTTCTACTGTCCCTGTTACTTTATTTATTTGGTTTGTAACGTATGTTCTGACCCCCATTCTTTTTCACATCAATCTTGTCCTTTTATTTATTTTATTTTTCCCCTACAAACCATTAGTCTCATATAGTTTTCAGATATAAAATCCCCCCATAAAGGGCTTTGTATCTAGTTTCACATTTCCTCCATCCCTGACTTTCACTCCCTTCTAAGTCTGTAAAATTACCGCCAGAAAGGATTTGAAAGGTGAACACTTTGCTCAGCCCCCCCCCCTCCCAACCCGGTCATCCTCTCAAGTGGAATGTGAAAGAGGAGAGAGACTACGGGAGACACTGGTAGGATTAAAAGAAAGCGGGAGGGAGAGGTTCGTTGATTTGCTAAACGTTAAACTCTCGCTGCCTTTATGTCACTCGCTCCCGAGCAGTGCCGGCCCCTGGCGTTCTCCTATCTACGCGTACTTCCCCCTCATCCTTTTAAAAACCATCTGTAGCTGCAGTTTTAAACATAAAATATAGTGTGTATGCTACGCATGTGTATAAGTAGCACGCACGGTGGGGTAGTGTAACCTGTTTGAACAAACCCAGGCTTGTTCTGTGCAGGAGGGCAGCTTATTCTTATCTCATATACAAACACTGTTTGCAAAGCACCTCGGCGCCTTCACTGTGATATGCTAAATAAATAGATAAGGGGTAAATCGGTAGATATACTTTGCAAGGGGACGCTCTAGATGAGGGGGGAGAGGGGGGTTAAAGACACTGCAACGGGCATTTAGTGTACACAAGTAGGTGTGAGCACGCAGTCAACGACGACCTGGTCGCTGCTTTGGTTAAGAGTGTTTAAGCTCGTGGAGGAAAAAAACACACGCTCACACCTCGGTACATTTTGTGGTATTAAGATTTGTGTCAAACGTGACACTTTAATATGCAGCTTGGGCCAATCTCCAGCAGGAGGACAGTTATATGGGCTCAATGGGAGGCGGGGGTGAGGGAAATGGGAAAATAGAAATGGCGACGCAGAGAGAGGTTTTATTCTGGGAGGTAGAGACAGGAAAGGCCTGAGATTGTAGGCCATTCATCAGGGCGCCATCCCTTCATTTCTGTCTCCTCTCTCTCTCTGGGCCATGTGCCATGTTGACATAGCTAAATTAAACAGCTTTTATTGGGCTCCGTTTCTTGCTTAGCTCACTTCTCAAAATGTCAGAATTTCTCCCATTTTTCATCGAACCACACGTGCAATGCAGCAAGCATGCACACGCTTGCACACATCAACACGCACTGCTGCTAAAATAAACAAAAAAACATGACATCCACCTACCAACTAACAATGACGCACCTTTCAGAATAAACGCATACTGTGCTGTGTGCGTGTTCGCGCTGCAGCTGATTTTAAGACTCTGTAAAACTTTAAAATTGAGCCTCATAAAAGCTGAAGAGAGAGCCATTCAATGTATGTTAATTGCCGCTCTCCTGTTGGGCTCGCTTAGCATCATCTCGGGGGTGGTTTATGTAGTCGAAGTCTATTTTGAACAGATTCATTGACACGTAGCACAAAGGCGTTTTCATGCCCACCTTAAATCATGCATATTTCACTGATTGGGGCGTATATGTTTGCCAAAAGCCTGTCACCTCAAATGTTTGTGTAGAGTTTTCTATGTGGTCGTTGTGGTTTAGTCCCAAATGGGTAAAACCCATTCTGCTTTTTGGCACAGGCAGATGCTAGGCTGAAAAGCATACTATATGTCATATATATATAAATATATATATATAAATATAAATATAAATATAAGAAGTATGTACTTTTGGAACTTTCCAGTCTCTGCAGTAGCTTAATTATTTAATTTGTTTGTTTGCTTTTGGCTTCCGCAGACTAGAAACTTCTACTCCAGAATCTGGAAAGCACAGAACTGTTTCTTCTCTCCTCTCTCACTCTGATTTTCTTTGAGGCATACGAAAACATAGATGTTGGCAGGCAGCAATTTTTTTTTTTTTTATTATTAAGAATTGCAAAAGCAAAACACCTGATCCTCGTGTTTCATCTTTGCCCCTTCTTCCAGTTTTTCACAGCCACAGTAAAGCGGGGACCAGGGAGAGTCCGAGGCCCAAGGGCGGCGCTCACGGCAGGGATGCGCCTGCCCCGCCGCTGCCACCCCCTCCACCTCCACCTCCGCCCCTCCTGAGAGAACGCAGCGAGCGGGCAGAGGCGCGGGAGCACGCAAGGGAGCTGCAGGCCATGGCCAACAGTAGAGGTTCAGCCAACGGGCTGCCACTGAGGAGAACTTCAGAGGACCTGCGCAAGCAGGTAGTGTGTGGCCAGAAGTGCCCAGCGCTGGTCTCTCAGTATCGTGTCAGAGCTGTGATAGGCTGAAAGGAGATGGAAAAGAGTGAAAACAGTTCCAGAGATTCCCATTTTTATTTACCCATTTTCCATCTTTTTTAAATCTTCCTCTCTGTGGTTTCTCCTAACTGCTCCTGTGTCGTGCTTGCCTACCTTCTGATGTATTGTGGTGTATTTGCAGTGCTTTCTTTACATTACCTCCTTCCTACTTTGCTCTTTTCTTACAGATCTTATTATTTTTAACACTTTTAATTCCTCCTCTGCTCCTCTCCTCCTCTCTTCTTCTCTCTTTGCCTCCCTTCTCCTCCATCCATTGTGTCTGGGAGAGTAATGATTGTGTTTTGGCCTGCTGCGACTGCAGCTATATTTAGTAGTGCTGGCTAGGGGCTGTGAAATCCTGCCTGCCTCTCCATGGCACTTAGCAGGTTTCAAGGAACCCCACAAAGTGAAAGAGGGAAAAACAGGAAAAGGGGAGGCTGGAGATGTCTTCAGCTTGATAAGTGTCATTCCTCTGGCCACGCTGGCTAATTAAAGGCAGGTGACTGCTGAGGCTCCGCATTCGATCGGCTTTCCTTTTTCGCTCCTGCTTCGTCTTTAACCCGCCATATTTGAAATGCCAGCCTTTATTTCGCGGTGGTGTTTTCTCGTTGTTCCACCGCACTGCTGCTGGTGTAAACACAGACATGTGCTTCAGGTTTTTAAAGTGGCTGGAATTGTCCAGCAAACCCAACAAGGAATTTCAATGAGAGTGACTGCCTGCCAAGACAAACTTCAGCCTCACTTACCCACCGGCCTTTGTTCTGCTGTTCTTCCTCTACTCTCTCCCTCGCTCCGTTTCGCACACTGCTGGCACCCAGTGTTATTCTTTTGCTTCTATCGCACGGTGTGTTTTGGTTTTCCTCATGTTCTCTCATTCAGCAATCCTCACTGTCTTCTTTTTTCTTTCTTTCTTTCTTTTTTTTTTTACCAACTTTCATGCTTCACTCTCTCTCTTCTCCTGTGTCAGACAGACTGATTTTGCCCTTGACAACATGGCTCCAATCATTTGGAAGGATTAGTTTTGTTTTTTCTTTTTCGCTCTCCCTCCAATTATCATGAACAAGTTGTGTGTTAACCATGTGTGTTCAAAAGACACACAAATTTAGACACATTACCAACGGTGACAGTTCAGGCTAAGCCATAGAAAAGGTCAAGTGATTTTTGTAGCAGTAAAACAAACTCTGTGGTTGTGTGTATTTAATCTAAAAAAAAAAGGGTAAAACATGATCATAATTCAATTCATGGTCATTCTCACTAATTTAATAGCAGCTTGTATACACAGTTTAAAAAAAACAACATGATTTGATCCATTTTAATTAATAAAAAAAAAAGCAGCAGGACTGACTCCATTGTTTGGAAGAAGACTCTTTAGTTTCTCCGCAGTCTTCAATTAACCTCCCTGAAGGCACCAACTACTGCAAGCCACACTGTGCAGCATGGATAATAAACTTGGGTAGGGCATAGAGTTTGATGAATGCAATTTGCAATTCTGAATACTGAATATGGTCATTCCTCCACTATTTATTCAAATGCCCGTGTTGCATTAATCAGGGCATCCTTTCAAGCAAGCTCCTATGAGCCGGTTAGTAAACTGTGTACGTTGTTGGTGCTGGGCTATTGTGACCTTTCTTCAACTGCTTAAAAATCAGCCTGACCTGCCTGGATTGCGTTGCTTTGCAAGTGACAGGAAATTGAAGACTTAAATCAGATTCATGCCTCACTTTTAAGGTGTTCTGGTGGTTGCATCATAAATCACTCCAGCAAAGGAGACCGTTTAGAGTTCAGAATAGGATTTAACCCACCAGTTGTCATTGCATCACAGGAACATTTGATGGATACGTTTGTACGCTGCGTATCAGACATTCAGCACTGTCTTTATTTTGAGCAGCCATAAACATCAGAAAACACACAAGATGACCAAATCTCTGTATGATCAAAATGCACACACACACATTTTTATGGACTTACTAGAACACACCAATTTACAAAAAAGTAAGTAAATAATTCTGTGCCTGTCAAACACAATAATCTTGCATGTAGGGCCGGATTTTCTGCCTTCCCCTGCGTCTCTTTCTTTTCCTTTCTTTTGTGAGTCAGCAAAGCTTTGAAAGGGTTAAACTTTCTGCTGTCTTATTCTATCCTCTGGCTGGCCTCCTCTCGCTGTCTATCTCCCACCCCACCCCCGCCTTCTCAGGGCCTGCTCCTGCAGATATTGTGTGTTAAAAATCTTCCTGGCAGGCCTCAGCTGGGCTATAGCAACACATGATGTCATCTAGACCCACCTCCTTTCCCCCTCCCTCTCCTTCCCGCTCACGTGCAAATGAACAGTCTCCGGCTGCCTGCCTCCTGCCTCTGTGTGCTCTATTTTTTTTCCTTTTGGCTCTTTATTGTCTCTTATTCTGTTCGTCGTTCTTTTCATTTCTCGCTGCCAGTCGCTATTAGAAGTGAACCTTTCTTTCTTTCATATTCTACCTCATCATCACTCTTGCCTTCCTCCTTTTCCACCACACCAAATAAAAAGTGAGGGAGACCTGCTGAGAGCCCCCCCCCCCCCACCCTTTTTAAGCGAGGCGGTCCTCTGAGCCCTCTTGTGGCAGGAAGGTGTCATGACAGTTTTGTTGTCTCTCACATTGTCAGCAAAAGTTGCTGATTAGATATGACAAATACTTCCCATATTTATCCTGCAGCTTTATGACAGACAGCTGTTTAGACATCGTTGTTGCCCTAAATAACCTGTTGCCTGAAACTTTTCTTATCTGTGGATATATTCTTTTTAGTAGTCAAGTTTTGGAGTCGTAGGAGTTTTTTTTTTTTTTTTTTTTTTTTTTTTTTTTTTGTCACTGTTTATCTCATGAAAACAGCGTTTTAGCCGGCAGACTTACTTTATCTGCTCCTATTTCTACTCAATCTGCATTTACTCCTCCCTCTGCCTTGTCCTCCTGTTTTATTTTTGGCGTTCTTTTCCCTCCATTGTGAGAAGAAGCGTTTGTGTATGTAGGGAGACGGGGGGAGTGATTGACGGAGGCAGGGTTAGGTTTCAGTTCCCCCTTATCTTTTAATGGCCTGGTCTTTGTGTCGGCCCCCCACCACCTGAGGCAAACACAATACAATCCACACACACACACACACACACACACACACACACACACACACACACGTGACACGAGAGCCCTTCAAAGGCGAACCTGTCAATGGACCGGCTGTCACCTCCCTCCTGTGGCGCCCTGGCTGTGATTGATAACTCCATCCTCTCCCATCCTCCCTCCCGCCTTGTTCATGTGGTCCACCTCCAGCTAGTCCAAACAGACAGACGCAGCAGAATGACAGCAATAAAATACAGACGCATTTTGTTTTTCATGTTTTCTAATGAAAAGCAGGGCTCTCATGTGTTGTGTACAAATCTGCCTAGCCGTGCTTTGAATGCATGACTTTGAAACACGAGAAAAAAGACATACAATAAAATCATGTTGGCTTGTATTTGAAGGAGCTTTCACTGGTATAACTACAGAGCCGTGATCCCCACTTTACCAATTCTTACAAGCAAACAGGGATCTTTAACTCTTAAGATCTTAAGATTTCTTATCATTCTCATGTGTAGGCTAACCAAAAAGAAGGTAAAAGTAGAGCCCTGACAGATATTAGCTTTTTGCCAATAGATATTGGTATTGGTACTAAAATAAAGTGTTTATACTTTGGCCTAGAGTGCAAGGGATGTTTTACTCCACAGACACCTCTAGCAGCTTTTAAGGTGGGATGAGAGGGGATAATGTTCTGAAATATGTATAGAGATGAAATACCTTTGGGGGGAGGGGAAAAAGAGACAGGCAGGAAATAAAGCTATGAAGAGAAATGTGAGTGAAAGCTGGACAAATAATGGGCACATCAGAAAGAGCCACGCTCTAATGGGAAAATAGACAAAAAAAACAACACAGTTTAATGTGTGCTGAGGCAGCTGTAGAGCTCTTTGAACTGAGGGAGAGGGTGGCCATGTTTCTTCCCACAGCTGCATCCCAGTATGCTAGCGGTGGAACTAGACACCACTGTACCAAACCTCAGATCTACAGCTGGTGGTTTAAAGACTTAAACACACATGGGCTCAATATACACTCACTTGCTTCTCCATACTTCTCCATCATGTCCATTAAAACACCTTTTTACCCCAAAAAATGAAGTCTGGCATTTTTAAAAAAGCGATAGCCAAATAAAAGGCTATTTTTATACGTCCTGATGGGATTTTATTCCATCCCAGTGACCCCACCTTCTACCTCATACTGTCCAGCCATCTGCTAGCAGAAATCAAGGAGCCATCCCTGCTTTCCATTTCATGTCTGCCATCTCTCTCTCTCTCTCTCTCTCTCGCTCTCTACTCGCTCTAAACTGTTGTTTATCTCAGGATGTAGTGGCTTTGGTTTTGGTTTGCACATATCCTTTGCTGAATCTCAGTCGTTGTGCTGAGAGCAGTCTACAAAAGTGCAGCAGATTTTAAAAGTATAGTAATCTAGACAGTTGATTGGCTCCCTAATGAATAGCGATGGTTTCCGCAAATAGCTTTGGTCTGACCAGCCAAATGTTTTACTGCACAGCTAGCATCTGAATGTTTGGCCTCTTCATAGCATGGAGTGTGGGTGCGCCCACACCCCTGCATGTGTTGGCTTGTACATTCTGATAATTTTATTTTCTCTCTCTCTCTCTCTGTGTGTGCGTGTGTGTGCGTTTTGGGAAAATCATTTATACCATGTTAGCTGTAATAGTGTTTTTAACAATGAAAGGAATCTGACCTGACAACAGCAGTTCTGTTCTGTTTAAACTCGGTCAGCATGCCACCCACTGTTGTTTCTTACAATGAGTCCTTTTTCTAAAACAGACGTACTGTAGTCACATGATTGTTGTAAGATTGGTCACTCTATGACATCTAACATGTCTCAATTGTCTCTCCCTGCTTCTTCTGTGCATCTCAGGTTTCTAAAGTAAACGGGCTGACACGGGCGGGCTCGGCACAAGCCGTCAATGGTGCCAAAAAGAGCCGCGACTTCCGACTGCCCTCCAAAACTGTGAAGAAGTACACAGCCACCGTGTCCAAGGGCCACGTCACCTACACCAAAGCCAAACAGAAAGAACTGGGCAAGAAAACCAAACTCAGCAGCAGCAACAAACACAACAGCGCCGCCTCGGCACCATCGTCAGCGAACAATCACAATCAGCACAGCCAGCCAGCAGCCAGCAATGGGCTGGCCAACTCAGGAAAAGCAGCGGCACCAGCCCACCACAGCAATGCAAAAACCCGCAAACAGGTGCTACTATCCAATGGGCTGCACAATGTGGCTGCCGGCGGCCGTCCCAACGGCAGGCTAAATGGGCAGCGGCACAACACCCTGGCCAAGGAGGATGCACAGAAACTGTGCCAGCAGGGCCAGGGGGAGTGCCATGGTCGAGAAGGACTGCGGAACTCCAAGCGGCGTCTGGAGGTGCTGCTCAACTCGGTGGGGACGGGGGTGGTTGAGCACAAAGCCAAAACGCATGGCACTGAGGCCAAGAAGGCCAAGCTCCAATCCACTCCTTTGGAGACCCGCAGCAGCAGCAAGAAGGTGGCCAATCAAGAGAAAGCTACCACGCAAAACACCTCGTCTACCACTCCAATTTCTAATGGACACGAATCAGAAACACCCCCTTCTCCTAAACAAACTCAACCTGTTACCCCACCTCCATCTTCTACTCTCCCTCCTCAACAAACCCTGCCTCCTTCTACACCAGCAGCCAACGCGGAGCCGGTGAACCAGCGACCTAAGCGGGCATCGGCTGGCAAGCTGATGTTGATACGACAAGCACAGCAGCAGCAGAGCAGGTCCCATGGTCGGAGTGCCTCCTCCCCCTCATTAGGCCAGAATCACTCACCGAACCCCAGTCACGTCAGCACTACCTCAGACCCCCAACAAACCTCTGTGTCCTCCTCCACCTCTTCTCCTCTTACTTCCACCAACAGCCCTGGACAGCTCAAACCGGCAGCATTGCGGGCTGTTGACCGTGACAAGGAGTGGGAGAGTGAGAAAGAGCTGACGCGTCAGAAGGAACGCGAGCAAGAGAAGGAGTGGGAGCGCCACCGGAGTAAGCCGGAGGGCTGGGCAGCCCTGGGTGAAGTCCCCATTTTCCGGCCGGCTCCAAGGGAGTTTCAGGACCCCCTGGTGTACTTGGATGCGGTGAGGGAACAGGCTGAAGTGGCTGGCATGTGCCGTGTGGCGCCACCACCAGACTGGCGACCAGAGTGTAAGCTGAGCGAGGAGATGCGTTTTGTTACACAGGTGCAGAGAGTCCACATGCTGGGCCGGCGCTGGGGCCCCAATGTGCAGCGGCTGGCTTGCATCCGCAAGCACCTTAAATCTCAGGGCATTACCATGGATGAGCCACCTGTCATTGGTAAGTGAACACGCACATGTGTATGTGAATGTACAGTAGCAGTACTGTATGCTAGGGTGTTAAGTGTAAGATGCTGTGTTGTTTGTTTGGAGTTGACTTTTTTTTTTCTTTAGGGATGTTAAAGCTCTGCAAAATTGCAAGCTGCACCTGAACAGTCTAAAATGCTTAGTTGGCTGACCGGGCTTTTTTTTTTTTTTTTTAATTTTTAAACCCTTGTTTGCAACACATTTGCAAAAATGCCAGCTTAGCATGCCCACAAACAAGGAGCAGCTGCCTCAAAAAGTCTTGACCATGATGATGCCACATGTGTTTTTTATTTATTTATTTTTTCTGGCACAACTGAACATAAAAGTCAGAAGAGCTGAAGATCCAGTGAAATGTTGTTGTTTCTGGTCACACAGTGCTCTCATATTGCTGAAGGGGGAACTCAGAATTGCTGATTCTTTGTGTAAGCATGAAAAATAAATGGTGTGATGTGGTGCAATGACATAGTTTGTGCCATTTAGAATCATACGCTGATTTCTGTTGCTGCATTACTGAATTCAAGCACTGTTCATTCATTTCATTGTCAGATTGCCTGCCGACCAATAAGAACGGACTTGATTTTTCAGAAGGCCGTTAAAGAAACATGAGATATGTTTCAGAGGGAGAAATGAGTGCGACAGCAATGTTATAGCATGAGAGAATATGATGTGATTTAGTTTTTATTTTTTCTATATGAGAGAATGTAAAGCTGTTCTATCATACTCCCGAATGTATTTATGAAACTGTAAATGAGCATACTGAGCATATAAAGTATGTGCAGAGTTTGAGTGATGAGTGATAGGCCACAGGTTTCTTCCTGCACACTGTCACGTAGAACCAGAGCTTACTTTCTAAGAGTGATTATTAGCAAACAAGTAAACAGACATAAACACAAGCACACTCAACCCAGTCAAAACATGGCTATCCACATCCCTCAATAAACAATTTCTTTATAGGAAAAAATGTGCAAGTACAGGTTACAAAATAGCAACATCTGCTCAGTACTTTATCGACGCACACACAGAGTATGGTTTGTCACAGACTCCTAATTTAATTTCTCCTGGATCCTGGTCTTTCACATGTTGCTGTTTATGGTGATAAGTACAACAAAGAAGATGATTTACAATCACAAAAACCTTTGTATTCTGCAGTTTAACTGTGGTTTGGCCTCCTTTGCTCTATAAAACTGTTTACTGTGACACTTATGCACTACTTATTGTTTCCGTTGATATCACTGGTTCTCCGAGAGCTTCAGCAGTATTCGACCTGATTTGTATCTCGCCGTTTTATAGATGACAGCAACAATGTGGAACATATCAGAAAGGAGCCTGGCGGCCAATGAAAACAATATTTCTCTCAGATTGCTCAGTCACCTTCTATTTCTCATGATGACATAAGCGTTTTATGAGCATTTAAACAGCCTCGGGTCGGGACGGAAATCCAATGTGTGAGCTTTGTGCATGTGCAAATTCTCATGTGTGCAAACAAGTGGCTGTTTAGTTTTGCCCTGGTTGAGTTTGTGCAGTCTCTTGTGCTGTGTGTAGCTTTTATATACAGCTGAATACAGATTAGAGCCAGGGCTAGAGTGAGGGCTGTTGGCCAGAGAAACCTGGCAGCCAACGGTCCACAGCGCAGCCAGCCAGGGTACCCTGGTTTCAAATGACTTCTTTTACTGTCCCCAGCAGATAAGTTCTACATTAACAGTAATTTGTGTCTGTGTTTGGCACAATGAAGGTTCAGATCCGTTTTGAAAGGTGGATTGGCTGTTTCAAATAAAATGAACTGGGCAGGAGGGAACGGCATGTTTAGCCAAAGGAGCAGATGACCCAAGATGGCATTCTTTTAGATTAGCTTGATTTCTGCGACTTTTTAAAAAGCGGAGTTTATATTAGTGAAAACTGAAAACTTCTTTATGTACACGACATTATTTTATGAGTCAAAATTGTTATTTTATGTCACTTTTTCATGTTAGCCTATGAAACAAATGTTCTGTTGAACGCACTCCAAAACCACCACTTGCCGCTGGTTTTGTAAGTGCTGCTCATGTTCTCCTCTTACTGAACCTTCCTTTTCTGCTCCATGCAGGTGGCTGCGAAGTGGACCTGTCTCGTTTTTTCCAGCTCATCAATGACATGGGCGGCATGCAGCAGGTGATGGACCTGAAGAAGTGGACCAAGCTCGCCGACCTCCTGCGCATCCCCAAGTCTGCACAGGATCGGCTGGCCAAGCTGCAGGAGGCTTACCTGCAGTACATCTTGTCCTACGACTCACTCGGTGCTGAGGAGCGCTTGAGACTGCAGACTGATGTGCTGCAGGAGAAAAAGGACCTGGAGTCTCGCCGCGGCCCTCTGGAGGGCCTCGCAGATTCTTCAGCGCCTGGCGCTTTCTCTCTGCCGCGCTACGAGCCCAAAAACGGGCTCGTTGGCGGGATAGTGGGAGGGGCAACAGGAAACCACCGCACCAATGGAGTGTATCACCATCTGAAGGAACTGGAGGCTCAGGTCAAAGCAGGCCGGCGCCGGCTCTTCGCTCAGGAAAAACAAGGCAAAGAGGACAGGCAGCATGCGGAAGAGCAGGAGGTGGAGGACAGGGGTGTTCTCAGTGACCAGCACAAATGTATTTACAAGGTGAGGATGAAGACGACACTTGCTGTTTATGGCACACATTTGAAGCATACAGACAAGAGGCACGTAAGTTTACCTTTTGTTATTGCTTATGCATACGTTTCTGCTCTCTGCACTTTTCTTGTGATAAGTCATTACATGCTGTTAACACCTTTTGTCTCTTATTGACCTGCTGTTTAAAGATCAGCTCCAAGGCATGGAAACAAGTGACGTCTACCTTATTTCCTTATGTTATGGTCGCCCTTAGTATTATTTTCATACCACTTTGGCAGGCATTGTTGGGTTTCTTTTACTCCTTTGGTCCAACCTGATGTACATTGTCTTGTTTATATGGTAAATGTGCGGTTGGAGCGATCTTTTCTGGCCTGTCGTCAGTGCCAGAGCACCTTTTTAGAGAGACTTCAGTGAATCGAGATATATATCGCTCATGAGGTGTAAACATTCAACACTTAATTTGACTGTTTCCTCTGTCACATCTTAAGCGACCAAATGTACACCCTGTTTGCTTGTGCTATATATTGTTTTCAACAAAGTGGATTTCACTCGGAGACATTGTTGGGATGTTGTTAACCACACAGTTGTGAGTGCCTATTGAATTTTCTTACTGTGCTCTTGGTAACAATATCGTGCTGTTAACTGCCACAGTTCGTGGTTTGTTTAAGCAAACCTCAGAAGTATGCACACCTGCTTTTACACAGAAATAGTTGGGCCATTGAAGTGAGGGGCCGGCAGTTTTATTTTCTTGTGGTTTTGTTTTAATATTTCTGTGCAGCTGTGTTTGGTAAGGTGGTCTGTAGAGTTGCTCATGTGTGTATTTGTGGACCACATAAGATGCATTTCCCCAGCCCGCTTGCAGGCCTGCTGATTATGGCTGGCTGAAAATGTAGGTCAGAGAAATGGCAGCCCCCAAAACAGCGCGTACCCATCCCCCCCACACTTCCAAAGCCCCGCCTCCACAAGCTTTCATAACCCTTCAGCTCCTTGCGTCCAGCCCTCTCCTCATGGCTTCTCTCCTTCAGCCCATGTCCTTGCTCTCAGCTATTTTCCCAAATATCCAGTCCTCTCCACAGCCCCCCACCCCCACCCAGTTTCTCTCACTCTTGCCAAATTCTCTGCGTACCTATTCGACCCCCAGTAGTTTGTGCGCATGTGGAAATTTGAAATTGTTCACTCTGTGTGCACAAAAATGGGCCATGTGACTGTTTGTGTACATTTATTTTGAAGCAGCATCTTGGGTCGAAACTGTAATTAAACTTTCTGTGTTCACTCACTGCACAATACCCCACCCATCTCCAATCTGGATCTCATTTGATTTTTTTTTTCTGTCCTTTCCTTTTGGTAACCAAATCCCTCTGTATGTACACCCCCCACCCCCCCAACAAACGTGACCCTGTAGTTATACAAGTACTGCTCAGTGCACAGTGACATGTGAATGGCTGTCACTGTCCTGACTTGGAAGTCCTGTCAAAACGTGACTCATCACTTTTTTGCAGAGCTCAGATTTGTGGCTATTATTCATCACAAGTGCCCCCCAAGAGGAGCTTATGTTTCACTTTTTCGATCGAGAGGACAAAGTGCAGGTCAAGGGTGTAATTAACTGTAATTACACTGGGAAAAAGCTCGAAAAAGCGCCGCTACTGAATGACAAAAAGTCTTGTCGGTGCACCAGACTGTAATTTAACTGCATTGTTTCACAACCCTGAAGCTAGTGCAATCATAAAAAGAACTAAGTCAGATAGTACTTGCAAACACATAAGAGGGAAAAAGAAGAAAAAAACAAAATGTCACTGTGAACATTAGGAATCCACAAGGTCAAACTTCAGCCTGGTCTGCACATCTTCAGGCTCAGAGTTGGCAGATTTATGGTCACAGATTCTGTGTAGCAGGGTGTCAGTGGGAGAGGGTCAAGTCCAGGGGAATTGTGTCTCACACTAACAAAGGGAGTAGAGATCCTTATAGAAACACACACAGTCAGATATGCAATGTTTTATCCTTATCGCCCTCCATTTGACTTCTTGACTCATGCATCATGGGAAAAATAGATTCCACTGATGATTAATCTTAAATTCATGTGATTTGCAGGGGAAATCGGTGTCTTTGACCAACTTCTTCAGGATAGCGCGGAACACCATGACCATGTGCTTTAACAAGGAACCGTCTGCTGCTGAGGTTGAGGTTAGCATCCTGTCATCTTTATCAAACATCATCTTCATTATCTAAAGTAGCTTTCAGTGTTAAATCTTTGTTGTAATTACTTTTTTTTAAATGAGAAAACATTTAGCCCTATCAAATAATACATCTGTTAATGAAATCAAGCAGACCGTAACTTTAAGATCATTTTTAAAAGGTGAGTTGGTTTCTTCTCGATGTCAGCTACCAGCATGACTGACCATGAGGCACACCTGAATCCTGTACTCAGTTTCATGCATACTTTCTCTTACTAGTTTTCTGTTTTTGTCCTCTTGCAGCAAGAGTACTGGAGGATTGTGGAACAGAGAGATTGCCATGTGGCAGTGCATTGTGGGAAGGTGGACACCAGTACACATGGCAGTGGTTTCCCCACAGGAAAGTCAGAGCCATTTTCAAAGTAAGTGTTTCTCATCCATCTTGTGAGTTTGGGTACATTTTTCTACCTGCAGCAAAGTCTTTACCTGATCACCGGTCAGATAAAACTTTTTAACAGTCAAACTATCTGCTTCCTCAAAAGTCATTCTTATAAAAACGTCTTCTTTTCCTTCTTTCCTCAGACATGGATGGAACCTCAATGTCCTCCCAAATAACTCTGGATCCATACTGAGGCATCTGGGTGCTGTGCCTGGTGAGAATTATTTTCATAGCACAGTCTGTACGTTGCTCTACAAATGTAGATGGTCTGTGTTATCTTGATCACTCCAGATGTTTGAGCCGTTTCTGTTGTTTAGCCTGCAGATATTAATGTTTCTGTCTCACTTAACCTTCCTGTCTCTACAGGGGTGACCATTCCCTGGCTAAACATTGGCATGGTCTTTTCTACCTCATGCTGGTCTCGAGACCAAAATCGCCTTCCATATATTGATTACTTACACACTGGTGCTGATTGCATTTGGTAAGTATGCACAGAGGCGTTGTCTCAGTGTAAGTGTGTGCACCAAAAACTTGTTAATATGGTAAAAATGTGTAAAATTAGACGAGAGAACTAATAGACTTGAATAAAGGAAAACTAAGTGAAAAGTTTGAAACTGATGTCTGTGTGTGTGCTCGGACAGGTATTCTATCCCTGCTGAGGAGAAGGCTAAGCTGAACAAGGTGGTCCATACACTGCTTCAGGCCAATGGCACGCCAGGACTAGAGATGCTGGAGAAGAATATCATGGTAAGTCTATAAAAATCCATTCACATATATTTTAACTGGAAGGAAGCGATGCTTTTGATCCTAAAACTTTGCAGAGTCACTTGGAAATGTAACGCCGTTTATTTCACTCTTCCAGATATCTCCAGAGGTGCTGTGCCGTGAAGGCATCAAGGTTTATCGTACTGTCCAGCGGAGTGGCCAGTTTGTGGTCTGCTTCCCCGGTGCCTTTGTCTCTAAAGTGTGCTGTGGCTACAGCGTGTCAGAGACGGTGCACTTTGCCACACCACACTGGATGAACCTGGGTTACCAAGCCGCAAAGGTCAGCATATAAATCAGGGCCGACAAAGCTGAACCAAAGGCCATTTCGATGAATAATGACACATTTTACATCACTGTTTGTTTTTATTTCGCAACAGTGCTGTGGACTGCAGCTGTTAAAGATTCAATTTGGGTAGAGGTGATTAACACTGAAATGAACTTAATTCAGCCGGTGTTTTGACCTTTGAGTTCTGTTTCATGTTTGTGAGCGTGAGAGAGCTCCCGAGTAAACCTTTGGCTCGTTGGACTTCATTATAGCTGCAATAGAGGAGAAGAAAATGTTCCCCATTGTCATTATGGGCATAACAGTGATGGAAGTACATCTACCTTCAGCAATGCTATCATACCCACAGCCACATTAAGATTACCCTTCAGGGTAATGTGACATTCATAAAATGTGCTGCACTGTGGAGCACTGCCTGAAACACGCTCTTGCAAATTACAAACATTTTTAGTGAGGAATCATAGGAGAGGATGAGAAACATTGATCTTGGTTACACTACAAATATTCTCTTTGTTATACATTGTCAGCATTCTTGGAGTATATTAGTCCACACCTTTATATTTTGGCTGAAAGCTGGACAAAAATAGATATTAAATGGCTGATTTTGTGTTTGTTTTTTCCACTCACAGGACCTGAAATGTCGTTGTATAGCCAAACCATTCTCAATGGAGAAGCTACTGTATCAGATCGCCACAGCTGAGTCCAAGAGGGACAACGGCCTACTCCTCACCACCATCTCCACCCTTCTCAAAGACCTCAGGTATGATGCAACAACTCATACAAACGACAAACACGGCAAAGCTACAAATCCAGTTTTATTAGATTTCTAAAGATCGCCACATCAAACACTGCCTATTATGTATCAAACTTCTGGGTTTTGTTTGAGTCAGCTTATGTTCATAAGATAGGTGTGGTCTAATTCACCTTATAATGACTAAATGTACTGTTGTTGTAAAGGAAGAGGAATAAATTGTGATTGAAGTTGGCTATAATACAATTATATCCATTGTGTTACTGTACTGAGATCTGAGTAAGTGCCATTCTCTGTAAGCTCCACTCTGATAGTTTCCCCTTGATAGCAGCAAACTTACTTCCGCTCTCACTCAGAGTGTTTTTGTCCATCAGGAACATAGAGATGCGCCAACGTCAGGAACTTTACAAGGCAGGTTTGCTCTCCTCTGCCCGTTATGGCACACACGATGGCAGCCTGGGACCCATCGAGGGACGTAAGAAGCCTCGCGGCAAATGGCTGACACTGGAGTCCTCAGAGAGGCGCTGCCAGATCTGTCAACATCTCTGCTACCTGTCCATGGTGAGAGCACAACGCCCAGGGGTTTAACATGACAGTGTGTCAAATGTTAAATGGTTTGGGTTCAGTTTACCTGCAAAGGACTTCCTTCCTTCCTTCAAGTCAACATATTCATCCTAAATATTTATAAATGAAATCCTACATCTGGTTAGTGTGGCTGTAATTGTAGGTCTCTTACTACTCGACCTGCTTTAGTGATAATGTTTCGTATAATAATAGTACCTTTTTTGTTGTGCTGGAGGCCAGGCTTGGTGAATTGGAGGCATGGCTCCACACCGTTGAAAGTAAACCTGCAGCTGTAATGGCTAGCCAGGCCCAAAGTAGTTTAGCTGTCACCCAAATGCACTGCCGGGAAGAAAGGCCGGCTGCTGCTGGAAGGAAGCGCAGTCCGAAAGAGAAGCCCTTGGTACACAACTAGCACGTTCAAAATTCTAACCATGTGTTTTTTTCCACTCAGCGACACCTGCAGAGAAAAAAACTCTGGTCATTGGCAGCTTCATACTTAGAAACGTGAACCTGCAGACTCCAACAGCAGAGCATTTGTTTGAACTAAAGATAAACGTAGATTTACTTAGACTGTAATTCAGATTGAAAGTAATGGCATCCAGTTGTTTTAATCACAAGTCACTAAAACTAACATTGAGTTAGTGTGTGACTTTACTAACAGCGTCTTCTCCCCAGTCTGACCTGGGTTGACATGCATAGCTGGATGTTGTCTTTTAGCTGCAGGCTGTCTGGGAGGTGTCCAGCAAACAATATGGGCTTCGTGGGTAACTGGAAAACTTTCTGTGGAAAACATGGTCTTTTTTAGAGAGACTCCAACCATCCTACTATGGGTGGTGCAGCTCTCATCTCTATGAATGTTGCTGAATTTATTAAAAAACAAAAATCATGTGTTTGATTCTGGATGATCTATGCAGAGTCAAGCACAGGAAGCAGAGCTGCATTTGTAAGCTGTGTACACACTGGAAGGGTTTTGCAGCAACAGCAGAGATCACAGAAACAATATCTGAACACTATTTGGCGCAAAAACTGCTGACGACACAAAGTGGGAGGGATCTGCAATAGATTGTATTCAACTTCAAAGCGACCAGTTGAATAGACTATTAGTGAGAGTGAAGAATACAGTTGGTTGACGTATGACCTGGAAGTCAATACATTAGAGGGTCACCTAGGCAACCGGAGCCTGAAAAGTCTGCATGCGACCAACGATCAGCTTCAAAGCGATGCACGATGAGTCTGAATCTGAATCAAATCTTTATTTCAAACATATTATTTAAAAAAATGTTAATAAACAAAAAATAATTTTTTTTGTTTATTAACAAAATGGTCTGTATTTTTTCCATCACTTAGAAAAAATACTGACCTTTTTCCATTCAAAGGGGAGTAGGAGGAAGTAAATGCTTACAAATTTCAACCCCTATTAGCAAATCGCTTCCAGTATGTATGCAACTTTACACGTCTCTCAGCAGCTTCCCTCCCCCTCCAAACTCACAGAGACCATCTGCTCCCAGAAATATATGAAAACTATTTCAATAGAGCAAAACAATTGAATATTGATTTATTTTTTATATTAGGACTCTCTCAAAGTCCCTGTTAGTAAATGATGTAATAATCGATCAACATGTTGATTTATTTTCTGTTACACTTTAAGTTTAAATGAAGGCAGTGATCTCTCACTCTAGTTTATTAATCCCGCAAAGACTCAGACAGCTGTAATTATCCTTAGCCTTAAACAGTTGAACTGTAAAAGACAAAAAGTTTCTGTTGGCAGATTTATGCTTGTAGATGATGAAAACAACAACTTCAACACTGTGTTTAATTCATTACTACCCTCAACTCAATATTTTGATCACATTCTTGACCTTGTCCCGACATATTGCATAGGAACTGAGCATTTAATGTATTTCTCAAAAAACCTCTTTTGTTTAAAATATGAACTACAGCGCTCTGGAAAACATTTCTATACAGTAGATGTCTATACAGAGGATACGATAGAGGATCTCTTAATCTTAATGTGTGACTCCCTGGTACAGTTCACACAGATGGTGGAAATTAGAGATCCGCTAATTTAGAAGACTGTCATCTGGCCTGGAAAAATAGCTTGATTCCTTATGAAAAACAAGTCCTCAGTAAAGCTAGGCCATCATGCTGTTTGTCACTGATAAGACAAAAACAGGAACAACCCCATGTTTCTTCTCAGCACTAGTCAGGCTAATCAGTTTTTCAGTTCTGTTAGCTATCAGTAATAATGACTTCACGAATTTCCTTTCAAATACAATTTTTACCATTATTGAAAAATGTCAGATGTATGATATTTAGAGTGCTTCTTGCCAATTGATCTCACTGAAGTAATTACTTCAAGTAAACATCAACATGTCTGTTAGACCCAATCGATCTATCGAATCATATCTGATGGATCCCAATTTGTGCATGTACATGGGGAGTTTTCGTCGTACACTGAAGTTATTCATGGAGTTCCACAAGGTTCTGTCCTGGGCCCAATACTTTAAATTTTTTTAAATGTTTTTGTTTTTTACGTTATATGTGGTTCCCTTAGGTTGTATTATTAGAAAACACTGCATACATTTTTTGTTGTTATGCAGATGATACCAAGTCATATCCATCTATGAAGCCAGATGATTCAAAAAGATTTGGTAATTTCTTAATTTCTACTTAAGAAAAAACTGAGGTTATTGTATTTGACCTTAAAATCTCTTATAGCCATGAAGTTACTTTAGATGGCATTACCTTGGCTTCCAAAAACACAGAAGAATCTTGGACTAATTTTTTTTTAAACTGGGATATATTGTTTAATTCGCACATTAAGCACACATCTATTATTGGACTTTTCTAGAAAAAGCCTTTAGGTGATTCTAAATGCCACAGCAAAGCTACTCACAGGGACTGGAAAGAGAGAGTGTATTTCTCCAATCCTGGCTTCTCTTCATTGGTGCCCCTCTAAATCCAGAGTTTAAGTTCGACTCTACCTGTGGTTCATAAAGTGTCCAGTATCAGATTGGATGATCCTGAAGCATCACTTAGTTATGCTGCTAAAAGCTGCTGAGGGACCATAATGCACTTGTTTTCCAGTGACCTCTTTTTCAATCCTGATGAATTTGTTTGCCAATTTTGCATATTAATTAACCTTTGTCTACTCTCTCCCGTAGCTTGTGCATTTTCCATGGTCTCTCTGTGCTCTCCTTTCTCTTCTTTCCCCTAACCCCCAACCGGTCGCGGTAGGTGGCTGCCCCTCCTTGAGCCTGGTTGCGCCAGAGGTCTCTTCCTGTTAAAAGGGAGTTGTTCCTTCCCACCGTCGCCAAGTGCTGCTCAAACGGGATCATCTGATTGTTGGGGTTTTCTCTATAGTATTGTGGGGTCCAGCACGAACCGCCTTGAGGCAACTGTTGTTGTGAATTGGCGCTAGGAGTTGTTGTTTTTGTTTTTTTGTTTTTTTTCAGTTTGTACATATTATTCCTGCTCTGTAAGTTAAAGGTAACTTACTAAACATACTTAATACTACTGAGATAACAGTATAAGCATGATGAGTATGAGACATTATAGAGATTTATCAATATTTCCACTTTTCACTAAGAAAATAAATTCTTTGTTTTACTAAAAGCCTTTTTTTCCCGTTTAGGTGGTTCGGGAGACTGACAATGTGGTCTTTTGTCTGGAGTGTGCCCTGCGCTATGTGGAGAAGCACAAATCCTGCAGAGGCCTTAAGATGATGTATCGATATGATGAGGTAAGCTACCATTGTGTGGGTCTGCTATGCTTCCATTCTCCCTCTGTCCAGATGGGGGAGACATCAGCTAGCTTTTCACACCGCTACTGAAAATGTTTATACTGAGTTGTACCTGTGGTGTAATCAGACTTTCAAATTTTTATTTATGTTTTTTTAACAGTAGACACACCTGTACTTTGCCATATTCCATTTTACCTTCTGCTCTTGATTTGTGTGCATTTGCTTCATTACCACCTTTTTTCTCACTTTTTTCTGCTTCCTTTTGCCACACAGGAGCAAATCAACAGTTTGGTGAGCCAGGTGTGCGGACGAGCCATGTTGAAGAACGGAGGAAGCATCGACGCTGGAGGAGTCATTGTTAGTGGCGGAGGAGGGGACCCCTGCCACGGCTTAAGCCCTGCCAAAGCATCGCCAGCCAAGCGAGGACCCCGAAAACGCGCCACCGTAGAGGTGTCTCTGGCCCGCCTGTCGTCCAGCCACATGCCCAAGGCCGCTGCCGTGTCCTGAGGCGGGACGCCTCAACATTGCCACCCATGTGTGCTGTGCCCACATCCCACCACACCCCCTCCACTTCTCTGAATCCCTGTGTTTTTGTTTTTCCACAGTAAGCAGGATCACTATCAAACCGCTCCTTCTTCACCGCCCGATGTTAGAGATTGTTTTTGAGCTTTGAAGACCCCCCTTGCCTGACCTCAGTCTCCATCTCTTTAATAAGCAAGAGATTCTCCTCTCCTTTAGTAATGACAGGCTTGTTATAAGGAAAAGGAACTAAAAAGAGAAAAGCAAGATGTCTTTTTTGCACTAGTGTGAAAGAAGAATTTGTTTTTATTTTGGATGATTTTAGAACACACACACCTCTCTCTCTCCGAGTCAATATTGAAAGCATTAAGTATAATGTTCACAGACTTGACAGGCCTCATTTTACCCTTTAGCTCCACCTCCACCCTTCCTCAGCTGATAGGAGGTTACAATAATTACATTTTTCTTGCATCACTCTTTCCTGCCTTCCTCTCACCCATGATACTGATACATCACATGTCCCTCAACTGTGAACACAGGAGGAATGAAAAGGCGGCCTTCCCCCCCACTCACCACCGCTCCCTCCCTCCCATGATTTTGTGAAATGAAAATGACATCAAGTAGTTGCCCAAAGTTTCTCTCTGTCCTTTATTTGAGGAAGAGGAATCACTTTTAATGTATTCTTGATGCAGTTCCTGCCTATTTTTTCTTTCTTTTTAATGAAATGTGGGTTGGAGATGCAAGGTAAAAAAACTTGAAAGACAGATGATGTTGGTTTACTGTTGGTTGGCTACAATTTGTTTTTGTTTTTTTCCCCAAGTTCAGTTTATGAATCTTAGCTTTCTTTTTTCGATAGTTTTGTTTTGTCGTGAGAAATTTTCTGTGTATATTTTTTATTTTTGTCATCATTGTGGACGTTTTCTTTTTTGTTTTCTGTTCGTCGGCGGACGTGAGAGGGGCAGAGCTGCAGCTGCTTGACCTGTGAAAAGGTCACCTCACTTCCTTGTAGTATGGAGGGATCCCTTCTTCACTAGCAAGTGGAAATGGTGCCTGATACTTAGCAAGGAGATCCATTTTATTGGTGCTGTTGGTTATAATTACTGTATAACAACACAAAATTCTTTTTAAAGGAGGAAAAAAAAAATCTGGGGGTTGGCGCCTGCTATTGGTTCACTCTGCTAGCTCACGCGCCCCCCGACCCCCACAGGGCAGAAAGGCTCGTCGGGCTTTTCTGGTTCTAGATGTGCAATCGTGTTAACATTCCATTCTTCCAGTCCTCTTGTTTCATCTGTACCAGTAAACATTAATATTATATTATATTATTATTATTATTATTTGGTTTTTTTTTTAAGCTTTGTTGATCTAATGTGTTATCTCAAGTAGAGCCACTAGTCAAAGAGTGTAAAATGTGAAATATCAAATCCAAGTTTTTCTTTCTTCTACTGTCTTTTTTTATTTTTTTTTTATTTTTTCCCCTTTCCAGATATATTAGTGATTTTTTTTTTTTTCTTTTTTTAAGAGCGGAGAAAAAGCCCAACGCAAACAAACATCAACTTTTTTTTTGTACATAATCCTGTAAATTTCTTTAAATACTTGAGCCTTTTTTTCTGGGGTTGAGTAAGAAAGAAAGGAAGGACCAGAGAAAGAGAGAAAGTGTTCCAGAGGAGAGTGGTCGATGAAGAAAAAGCCTTACGTTTTTCCCTTTCTTCATCCATGTGAGTTTGACGCTTACAGGGTTGCTCTGGTAAATGTGTATAAAAATTTTAAGTGCTGCTTATATCGCTAAGAAAGAAGATATCGAGTAGCCAACGACTGCCCCCCCCCCCCCTTTACCTGCCCCGCCTCCTCCCTGGCCTCCTGATCTAGTTTTGTTTGTTTAGCTTTACTTTTTTAAAGAAAAGGGAAAAAAATGATATGTTCACACAAAAAAATGGGTTTTTACATTTTCATTACTGAAAATTCAACAAAAATGTAGTAGCTACTCATGTTGCACTGAGCTTGCCAGTGGTGACTGTCAAGGAAAAAAAATCCTATAATCCAGTTTGTTGGTTGTTGTCCCTTGCAGAAGACTGAACTGTTTTAGGACTATTTAATGACATACCAAGTCGGGTGTTTTCAACATTTAAAAAAAAAAAAGTGGTTGTCAAGTTTTTATGGCCTTACAATATATTTTATTCAGATGGGATTTTCTTTGTTTGTCCTTCAGTTATTTTTTTCTTTGTTTTTTTCCTTCCTTTTCTACAGTATAAACTACTTTGCTCACAGTGGGGTCTTTGGTGACTTAATTTATTTGGTAACTCGGCCTTTCCCTTCATTCGGAAAGAGAGTCTCATGTTGGTTAAATTGACTGTTTTTTACTTTTGCAGTTTGTACTTAAGGTTTAATAAAAACTTACTGACAATTCACTGTCATTTCTTTCCAACCTGCTCGTGTGTCTCTTGGTGTGCTGATTTCCGACTGGATGGCGAGGAGAAACTCTCCAAACTGCGTCATAATTCACAGTTCAGAGATTTGTAACATTAGATGGATATTTTAGGGATGTGGAGACTCATTAGCCCTGCGACGGACTGGCAGTCAGTCCAGTGTATATTCCACCTCGAACCCCATTACAACAGGGATGGGCTCCAACCTCCCCATGACCCTGGGATGGACGATGGCATTTTGAAATAACCTCAGTCTTTTCTCACTTACCTCTGGGAGTATCTACCCAGGAGCGTGACCTAAAACTTATTCAGTTATTGGTAATTGACAGAAAATCAATTAGATTTTAATATTTTTAAATCATAATTTTTTCAGGTTTTTGGTTCAGTAAGTTAAACTGAACTTTATGTGCAGTGTTTGTTTTAAATTCTGAGGGAAAAATAATAATTTATGGAAACTTGTTTTCGCCACTTAAATTTTTTTTAGTTTCAGTCTTTACTCTGTATGATGGTCATCTCAACACCCCCGTCCAGACTTTGTTTGTGGCATGCAGCCAATCAGATAAAGCTAGTTTCAGGCACATGATGGGGCCCTGTATGAGACAAAGGAGGATTATTCTGAACTGTGAATCATATTGCAAGCTTTCCCAGCAGAATCCTGCTCCTCTCATCTGCTCCCTTTTGGTCACCACAGCGCACCAACTGCCTCCACCTCACCCTATCACTAGCATCCTCTGTCACATGGACGCTCTGCATGGGGCTCAAAATGAGCATCACAGTTACCTGTTAAAGCGCACTGTTGTGTATCGACACAGACTCTTTACTGTTCACAATAAACCAAGGCATTCATTTTTAGCCTCAAAGTCATTTTGAGCTCTTGTATTGCTTTCCCCTAATTTCCAGTTACCCTTTTTTTTTTTTTTTTAAACAATGAATATACACAGAAATTCAACTCACACAAAATAAAATATTTAATTATCCTTTCTCCCCTTAATAATAACGCTCTGTCTATTCTCTTACTGTGTTAGCTTTCCATTGTTAAATGGTAGGACTATAAAACAAGACTTCTTACTTTTCTTTTCTTACTGCTGTAACTCGGATGAAAATTAAACAACGCCGGGAGACAAATGTTTATTAGCAACAAGTCAGAAATTTTAGGCAAATGTCAACAACTGCAGACACAGAGGTCTGGATGCAGTTCAGTCTTCTGGACATTGTCCGGTGCATAGCACACTGTCCACAGCAGGGATTTGGTCCTCGTTCAACAGAAGTAGTTCACCCAGAGATCACATATCAAAGGAATGGCAAAGGTTAACTGTCGTGTGTGTGTGTGTGTGTGTGTGTGTGGTAAGTCATTGTTATCATTGTACCCGATCTCCACCCACATGTCTGCTATACAATGTGTTTCAGAAACCACTGTCAGGTGCCTGCCTGCTATTAAGCTTTGTTTCTACTGGGTAATGGCACAAAACCATTTTGAACTAGTTTACATCCGACGTGATCTAGAAGACTTTAAAAACAGTGAAAGAAATGCTTTTGGCTTTTTAGTTTCAGAAAGTGATAAAATATTCATCCTTTTTCTTCAGAAAAAAGCGATCAATAAGTACACTGCTCAAAGAAAACATTAAGGGAACGCTCGAGCATCATAGTCGGTTGAACTTCAGTGATATAAGTCTGTCCAGCTAGGAAGCAGAAAGCATTGTGAATCCATTTCAGCTGCTTTGGTGCAAATCATAGTGATAACGGGTTTACCAGAGGCAACAACAAGACCACCACCACAAAAATCCTCTCTCCTTATCCCTCCTAATCCTCTAGTTTGTCTTTTTACTCCTTATCACAGCTGCTAGCATGAGGATCGTACCTCCAGCCTGTTCAGGTTGCACAAGCAGTCCGGCTCCTCCAGGATGGCAGATCTCAGGCGGATATACTTGAGCTGCACGGTGCCGGGCTCTGCGCTGAAGCACATCGGGCCCTCGTGGAGTTTGTTTCTGACAGTTTGGTGAGAAACATGCACGAGTAGCTCAGCTGGAGGTCATTTTGCAGTCCTAGAGGAGCTGGACTGGAGAAAAACTCACTTGCAGCATTGCTTCAAATGAAAGGAAAGACTGATATGCTGAGGTTTAAATGACTTTGTGTCATACCAAGTGATGATCGAGTGTTCCCTTCATTTCTTTGAGTAGTGCATCTTTGCATTTGTTGCACTAAAATGAATTGTGGAAGAGAAATTGCACAATTGAAAGTCTCATTTCAGAGCTTTAACCCCTAGAACAGTTTCATAGAGCACATACATGAGAAAACCTGTGCAAACAGAACCAAAGCTATCCCCGTGGTTTTACACACGTGGATTTTATAAAGTATAAAATCTTTGGCGGGTGAATTTGCATGGCAACATTTCTTTTACAGATTAAAAACTGACTTCACATTTCTGACCTGCAGTTAGATTTTAAAAGCTAGCTTCTTTATTTTGGCCAAATGGGGTACTTTAGGCTCCACGCTTAATCTCCAACACAAGCAATAATGGGAAACACATGACCGCTGCAGTCTATAAGCGCAGTGAAGGATGGAGCATAGCAGAAGGGTCGTGTGGGTGATTTTTGGTGTGTTTCTATGTCCTCATTACTCAGTCGTTAATCAGTAACAGGCCTCAACATACAGCAGGAGAAACAAAGAAACAGGAGAATCGCTCAGCCGTTAGATGACGTTATGCTGAAAAGGAAAAATAAAACAAACAGTTTTATAAGATCAATTAGAATTGAAAACTGGCGTCTCTCAAGGTAAGGTCATGTGGCAGTTAGTGCACTGAGGTTGCACTTTCTATCATATGTTTCTCTGACATATGAGAGGAATATTAAGAACAAAGCCAATATGGTTCTGAGTTTGATTTGGCAGCTGTTGGGTGCTTGTGTCTCACTCCGCCTCTCCTCAAACCTCTGGCCTGCTTTCCTCACAGTCTTTGCTGGTCTGATCTTCGCGCTCCGCCCTGTCCACCAGCACCGTGTCAGGGTGCACCTCTTCTTCATCCAGGGTCACTACCACAGGGGGTCTTCTCCTCCTTCCTCCTCCTCCTGATCCCCCAACGCCCCCCCCTCCTCCTCCTTGCTCACTCTCCTCCTCCTCTTCCTCCTCGTCCTCCTCCCCGGCCTCTGTGTCCTGGCTGGCGGAGTCAGTGCAGGTGGATGATAATGAAGAGAGCTTGTGTCGTAGCTCAGCCTGGGTGGGAACTTGGAGGCTGATCTCTGTGGTGAAGGACTCGACGTCTGGACCTGAAAGACAGGAGGGGGGGAAGTGGGTAACTTCACACTTTGAACTAAAAAAATTGTTCTTAATTTTTTGAACTTCTTAGTTTAAATAACAGTTAAATAAACAGAAATTAAATAGTTGACTTTGATAGGGTGGCAGGAGGACAGACAATAACTATGTCTCTGAGTCTGTGCGTAACTGGACCCACTTCCCTTAAATAACCCAAATAATTCTATTATTTATGGTTATTTATTATTTACTTGCTGTCTCAGGCCGAGGGCTGCTGCAGATAAAATGAGGCAACTGCTCTCGTTTCTTTGGAATGACTTCACAGCTTTAGTTCAAACTTGCAACGGACTGATCGACTGTAAACAGAAAGTGTAGCATCAGACGAAGAGGAACTCAGATGCTGAAGATTACTGACTGCAACAATATGTTTCCTCAGCAGATCTGGACAGATGCTGATGGTGCATCGTGTGTTACATCATGTGGTGTGCTTGTCAGATTTCTGCTTCAGTGAATTTGTTATGAATCACAGGCTGGCGACCTGTCCAGGGTGCACCCTGCCTCTTGCCCTACAATAGCTGGGATGAGCGGAAGTGAATGGATGGACGATCGGTGGGAAATTGCACTCACCTTGCACCTGACAAAGGGTTGGACCCCCTTTTACTTTCAGAAATGCTTTAAATTCTTCGTAGCACAGATTCAACAAGGCGCTGGAAACATTCCTCTGAGATTTTGGTCCATATTGACATGACAGCATCACACAGGTGCTGCATTTGTTGGCTGCAAATCCATGATGCCAGTTTCCCCTGAGATGTGATTTAAGTTACTTTGGTTGTTGGTGCCAGATGGGCTGGTCTGAGTGTTTCACAAACTGCTGATCTACTGGGATTTTCTGAAATAACCATCTCTAGGGTTTAGAGAGGATTGTCTGAAAAATAGGAAATATCCAGTGAGCAGCAGTTCTCTGGGTGAAAATATGTTGTTGATCTACTTTGGTGATGGCAGAGGTCAGGATTGTTTCAAGCTGATAGGAAGGAAACAGTAATTCAAATAATAATAAACTTGAAGATGGGCTACGGTATCAGAAGACAACACCAGAAATGTTTCCAGGACCTTGCTGAATCTGTGCAGCGGAGAGTTAAGGCAGCTCTGAAGGCAAACGGGGTCCAACCCATTACCAGCAGGTGTACCTAATAAATCTTCAAGTGAGTGTATATCTCATGTCCTTTTAGGGTAAAACAACTGACAGTTGAACATCTGGACTGTGCTTTTATGAGGGAACATATATCTGACATCAGTCCATGTAGTCTCAAATACAAATGCAGATATGTGATTTGTTGTAGATGAACCCGGGTGGTACTTTAATGCACAGTTTGAGAACGCTATCGCTAAGATTAAGTGAGTTTTATGCACTGAATCAAAAGCCAGTATAACAATAACCAGTCTGTTTACTTCAGGCTACAGCCATTCTTTGTGTGCACGGCTTCCGACCTGCAACAGGCGAGGCAGCGCTGTTGTCCTCTCCTCCAGAGTGCAAAAACACATCCAGAGCCTCGTGGTCAGACATGTCCATCAAATCCATCTGCTCCAGCATGTCCACATTCACCTCCATGGATGACATGCTGCCTATTGGTTCTGTACACAGCAAAGGGTAAATGAGGTATTAGCGAACACTGCAGCAGAACGCGGCAGCAAGAGCTGAGTCCAGCAACAGTGGGATTGTTTTTTTCTTGCAGAAGCAAATGGGCATGTTCAAGCTGGATGGCATTCAAAGTGGATAAGCTTGTATATAATGCATACAAACCATATTTGGTTTACCTTAACATCAAAAGCATGCCTACAGGAAATACCTGGAAATTCAGCATATTGAATTTGCAGGTATCGTTAACTGAAGTAACAACATTCTTCCCGTGAAGGCTAAGAGTACTTCTGAAATGCCTGAATATTGCTTTAAAGTTAAAAATAGACATCGTGATTTAAAGCATGTGAAAGAGATTTAAAGAGATAGCTGACAAACTTGAGAAATCTGATTTCCTGAGGCGCTTCTTTCAGATTGCTGACGTTCTTATTATATATGAAAGCACAAATGTGTGGTTGTTGACAGCAAGGCAGCACATCAGAATGTTTAATGGGTCTAATGTTTTAATAGTCCACCAATACATAGATTGATTGGAAACTCCTGTTACACTACAGCTAAGCCTGGATTCACCGCCTTGCACAGGTGGGGAGGGTGGAGGGGGTTCTCCACCCTCCCCACCCACCACATCGTGATGTGCCACATGCGTCGTAAACAGCCAGTTGGTACACTAAGAGGATGAGGGGACGGGGTTGTGAGAGCATGAGGAAGAAGCAGCATGACTGGTTGTTGCAGAGCAGTGAGATAAGACGCCATTGGCTACCGTACCTCAAAGAAATGAGGAGAGCAGAAGAAGGGCGGCACAGGGAGGGAGAGCAGAATAAAAAAAGAGGAAAGAAAGAGGAAAAAAACAGAAGGGGAATGTTATTTCCCGTGGAGACTGCCCCAAGGTCTCCTTGCCCTTTAAATAGTAACACAAAACACAAAAAGATCCCACACAGACACAGGAGAGCGCCGTCTTTTCAGATGCCTCAACTTGGGTAACTCGCCTGAATGTCCGCACGCGCACATTAAGTTTATATACACAGTGACTGTTGATGCGTACGCACAGAAAGTGAATAAATGAAACAAACACGTTTATCTCCTCTGCTCAGTGAGGACAGCAGTGGTGCTTTCTGTGACACGTTTCAGGCTCTGATTCTGCCTAAAGACTGCTCAGTGGGCCTCGGTGGACAGGCGCTTCCATATCTGCTTTGTCAGCCACGCAGTCGCCTCCATAGTAGCTCTTCGGCCTCGTAAAGCATAGCATGAAGGATGTTTTGTTTCACTTTTAAAGCTCCGTTTCCTCCATGTAATAAATAGGCAAACAAACGGGAAGACACACACATGGATACACAACTGACAGCTGTGGTTATGTTATGTGAAAGTCTAGGTCCAGGAAGCACCACGTTGAGAGCATCGTTTCCATGTGACTGCCTCTAACATGCTCTTCTTTTAGCACCACCGTGACCTTGCCTAAAAGGTTCTCCTGCTGGGAAGGACTGTCTCTGCCTGCAGTGAGATTGCAGAGAGTGAGTGAGTGAGTGAGTGAGTGAGTGAGTGAGTGTGTGTGTGTGTGTGTGTGTAAGACCCTTGGGACTAGCTTTTGATGGCTCAGCGGCTTATGACATCTGCAGCCTCCCTTTCGCTCTCGGAGTCTCCAGCTGTATCTTTGCTCTTCAGTAGCGCCGCCCTGCTGTAGGGATTTACAGCTATATTAAGGGTTATGAGTTGTGTGTTCATTGGTCATGGAGAGGTGTTGGTTTCAGGTGATTTTTATTTTATTTTTTTAACCACTTTAAATATAAACATGTCCAGTCTTTTTGTACCACTAATATAAAAGAGCCAATACAGTGCTACGCTTCTTCGGATAATGAGCTGTGACTATTCCGCTCACTGCACTGATAAAAAAGCCTTTTGAGTTTCAGTGAACGCTCCTTAAATCTCTTTCCTTTTGCTCCATCTCTCCCTCCGTCCTTACTTCTCCACAAGCTTCTCTAAGCCATTTCCAGGGTGATGTGGGGAGGAGGGCAGATGAGGGAAAGAAGAAGAAAAATCACATTACAAACACTGGCCAGTGGAGTCTGTAACATCTCTCAGTGCGGGGAGCTGTTTCTGCACATGCTTTGGGTATTTCAGTAGACGTTTGGCAGCAAATACATGGAGGCGCAGCGGGATTCTGTTACAATCCCAGAGTACGTTTATATATCATGGTGGCATCATTTAAAATGTAATGACTCTACTCGTGTGTTAAGTGACAGGCTCTCCTCGCTACGTAAAGCCATTATGACTCAATCTCATGGTATGCGGTTAAAGTGTGAAGGTCTCAGCTGATAGTAAAGAAATTTATTCACGCCTTTGCATTCACCTTTAAAGAATTAGCACACAATACTACCGAAACCTGAAACCCTCAACATCTTCCTTTTGCGCTAAAGGCGACGGAGCGCTAGGAAACTAAACTAATATCAGAAAACGTCTGACCTTACCGCTCCTCCTCCTCACCTCGCCTCTCAGCAATCTGCAGGTAGCCGGTAGACAGGTACTGCTCCATGTCCTGCTGAAAGGCCTCCTCAAAGAACTTCTGCCTCTCTTTCACCTTCACCTGGGGTGGCAGGCCCCCTCCTTGCTCCGCCCCGGGGACTCTCTGTGCGTGCTCTGCATCCAGCTCCACTAGAAACACATGAAGTGAGACAATGTAAGTACTACCAATCCACTGTGAACCAAAAGTGGATTTACATTTGCAGTGTAGCTATAGTCAGCTTTATATGGCGCAATATGACTTGAAGTTTAAATCTAACAGTCTCTGTAAGCTCATCCGTCCATTTTCTGGATGTCTTTGGCTCAAGGCCTACTTGCTGTGCGCTTCATTTTCTGTTCCAAAATGTTTTACTGTTAATGACTCATCACACAGGAGAAAGGAGGATGCCAACTCACGCTCATCAGTCTTTATGGGAGGCTAATGATGAGAACCCTGGTATTACCGAAAATGCCCATCTTTCTACCCTCCTCTTTACCTCCAAACTCTGTCTCCTTTCGGTTTCACAGGAGGGCACACACTCAGTGGAGTGCACATGAGGGTAAACCTGCCGACTGTATCCTGAGCGGTACTGTAGCATCAAAGGCGAGGCTCAGAGCTCTGAATCTGACACAAATTAGGGTTTAGATGAAAAGGGCCTGTCATATACTGAATGTTTGACTTTCTGACTTTTCAGACTGGCTGTGATTGGCCTGAGCAGCCCGCTTGGCCATCTCCCGGAAGCTGAAAATGTCTCACGGTGGAGGAGGAGGATAATTCACGTTTTGGAAGTTGGAATCACAATTTTCAGCTGCAACGCCCCCTCAGGTCAGATTTCACACTTGGAAAGCCAGTGAAGCCACACCAATCTCAACTTTGAAGTTAAAGACTGTAAGAAGTAAGCGTAAAAAGCAGCAAATGTGTAAAACGTGTGCTCTGTACTACCCCCGTTATGTATTTGTGATTCAGTAAATAAGCCATACACAGAGCACGGACCAGACTCTAATGTGCTGCAGCTGTGTTTTTACTTCTTCTTTTTTTTAAATGAGGAATAAGAGCTACTGCGTTGTACTCCAGGCATTCATAGTGATGGATGAATGGCTCCACCTTGCTAGGAAGCAGAATAGAGCCTGTTTTTCCGACTGCTGCTACTGGAACACGGTCAACTCTGGAGTACAGGGCGATATTCGACATCCAGCTTCCAATGTCTATCAATGTCCTTGTTAAGGTAATAGGTGTTAAACCCCTTTCACACTTTCAATAAGTGTAAAATAACCCCAATAAGATTTTGTGTAGACTCTCCGTCATCCAGGTTGTGGTAATCTAAGGAGCTTGGAAAGAAAAGCCACTGAGAAGCTTCTTCAGTCACATTTCTTTTCAAGCTCTTTAGATTAACATGATAAGGTATTGTAAACTCTTTGGATTCAGTAGCTTAAAAAAGCGTGATTAACTACTAATAACTATATAGCACATGCATATGCTAATCTAAACAAAAATACTAAAAGTTCCATTAAAAATAGCATGAAATGGTGAAATGAGGAACAACTTCTTACACACTTTAAGTGCGTATGATTGTCTCAAAATATGACATTTCATATGATGTGTTAGTGACGGTGTTAATGAAACATATGTTTTAACTAATAGGACATTTTTATATCTGAAAACCTGATTAAACTAATGCTTATTACAATGACTTCAATGTAAAGTTTTACAAATGTTAGTATCTAGACTTGTTTTAAGGTCGGATGCTGGATAAGACCAGGTTAAGGATTAGTTTTAGGGTTTGCAGTAATAAGTACGTCTCCAGGAAGCAAATTTAAGCTAATTTAATGTCTAGTGATGCAGTGGAAACATGATGCTGTGTGTGTGGGCACTGTGGCAGCCTGGGGTCTCCAACTGGCTGTCTCTTTAGTTCTCTGTTCTCCTGCTGATAAATGACAGCATTATATAAGCCCCCCCCAAGTAACTATGGCAAGATGCCAACGCATGTACAATGGGTGACATATATCTTTGATCCTGGTTTAACATAGACAAAAAACATCAAATTGAATCAATGAAGGCTTAAAAAATGAATTTAATATCAAAAATCAGTGAAGAAATTTGACACTGATGCTCACAGTAAACCTACAAAGACTAACATCTGCTACACTGTCCATCACGAGTGCATTTGCAGGATTTTGTGTGTTTCCTAAACACAAGTGCATATATTTGCACATGCGTCCTTCTGCTCGAGCACCAGACCTCAGTCCTGATAAAACACACTGTGGCTTGCAGCAGATGGACACGGACACACACACACAAGGACAAAAAAGAACAATGAGATCCCACCAGAGCTCTCACACACAGCAACAACCCTGGGAGAGTTGGAAAAGAATAGCTCTCTCTCTTTCTCTGTCGTTCCTCACTCAGTGTCTAATTTATCTCATTTATCTGACAACTTGTCTTTGTCCCATTACTCCCTCATCTTTCCCCCTCAACTCGCTGCTGGCTGCGATGCATATGTGTGTGTCTCTGTGTGTGTGTCTTGTAGAGACTGCTCTATTAGATAAGGGGCCTCAGGGAAGCTTTGTTAAGATTGTCAAGCATTGTGTGGGGTTAGTAGCAGGAGACCGAGCAGGAGTAAGGGAGAAGCAGGGCAATGCATTTAGGTATAATTAGGACATGTGGACAGAAGGCATTACCAATAGAGCAGGATCCCGTTTTTTTAATCACTCCGTCTCTAATCTAATTCTC
This sequence comes from Maylandia zebra, assembly GCF_041146795.1. Taxonomy (NCBI): domain Eukaryota; kingdom Metazoa; phylum Chordata; class Actinopteri; order Cichliformes; family Cichlidae; genus Maylandia; species Maylandia zebra. The sequence goes on from NC_135187.1 coordinate 17,388,067, forward strand.
GATCCTTTATTAGCTTCCCCTGACTATTTATTTGCATCATCTATGTACCTGCTGACTGAATGCATCCATCTGTTTGTCTGCCTGCCTACCGGTGGAAGCTTATTATTCCTTTCCCCATCAGATCCGCAGACAAAGATTTTTGAGAACTGCCATGAAAGTCATGATTCCCGAAAGGTTCAAATATAAATCAGAACATAAATATACTCCAATATGGCGTACACTGTGATGGTTTATGCCAGTACTCCCACCTCAAAACACTTAAATGAAAACCACTCTACTTTTAATGAAGACCTCTTTTGTCATCTTTCTAGTTCTTCATCCCTCCATTCACCCCCACCGGTCTTCTTCCATCACTGCTATATACCAGACAACCGTATCCTGCTACGCATGGCACTGTAGCTGCAGGGACTATTTTTAGCTCTCGCTCATTTAGCCTGCAGGATTAAGTTTGTGCTGATGAGTTTAGTAGAAGAGCACAAGTCATTAAGTCCCAACAAATTTCTGAAGCCGTGCCGCACATACGGACATAGTATACAAATGTGCAGATGATTCACGCGTGCAAAGGTGAGCTCGTGGGGATGATTCATGGGAGCTGAGCCAACAGCATTATGTTAGTCATAGCATATGATGTCGAGTAATATAACGATTTTATTTAAAGAAATGGATTCTGTGGCACTTGCGTCACTGCAATCTAAAACGACACAATCTCCAAACATCTTAATCAATCATTTTCCTGCAGCAGATTATGACATGAACATGAAGTGCAACATCGACTTTACTACCTGACGGCGCATCGGTTTCCACAATCATCGTTCAAAAACAAAAAAAGGGCCAAGAAAAGTGTAACCATCCCCTCACACGCTTTCTCTTTCTCAGCTGCACAGGAGGAAACAGCGCACTTTAAATCACGTGCTCCAAAAAGTTTGCTCTCTTTCTCGGTTCTCCGGTGTGCAAAGCAAATCCACAGAGACTCAGTCTTCTTGTTCAGATTCAATACGATGTGTGAATTTCAAATCATCTGCTTTCAGAGCTACAGAAACATCTGTTCGTGCTCTACAAAATGCAGGAAGCAGAACCCACAGGAAAAGGGGCTGGTGTGTCAGGGTGTGTGTGGCTGCACGCATGTGTGTGTGTGGATGCTTGTGTGGGCGACTGTGCGTGTGAGTCTCTATGTGTGTGGTTTTAATGTACCTACTCCTTATTGACAATAAACTCCACTACTGTGATAAAAACACAGTCTGCACTTTATTTGCATTATGTTTACAAGTGTGCGGTATTCTTTTATATGGCATGTAAACGTGCACCCAAATATGGAAGTGCACTATTTTTGTCCCCCCTTTTTTTTTTTAGCAGCTATACTGTTAGAAGCAGCTAAGAAGTGTCTGCAGGTGAAAACTAAAGAGGCCGACGTGCCACCGAGGGCAATTACAGTCTTTAGGATTGAAATCAAGCTCTAGATGTGACCAAACATTCATTTTCTCACACCCTATTTCGAGAAAGCAAGTCATGCAGACTTGGTTAGCTCGATCTGTTTTGAGGCTCAGTGCTAAACTGGGCTCACATTTTTAAAATAGGGTTTTTTAATCAGAGAGCTTTCAGAATTCTCTTTGGTGAGACTCCTTAGGTAAAAAGAGCATTCAGACGGAGCACAAACACAGTAGCAGCGATGATAAGCAACTCTTACAGAAACCTTTTCAAATGGAAATATGTCTTTTTGTAAATCATCAGCAGCCAATTCAAGTCCCGGCTGAGGCACTCATTCACACTTTGGTGTGCGCTTCACACATCAGGTGCTGCCTTTGGGCTTTGCCAGTGAAGAGGGGGTTAGGTTTGAAGCCTAAAACGGACAGATGAACGGGTAAACGGATGAAGGCGTCAGTGGACTTGCTAGCCAGCTTGCCTGTGAGGCCTGCCTGGGACTGGAGCCATCGTTTATGCACCGGTCCTCGGAGGCTTCTATATATGCGTTTGCATGAGTGTGAGGCGCTAGAAAAGCAGAGTGATACACAGGAGGACATGAAGAGAATGCAGGAGTGGCAGCGAGATGCAGAACGTGTGGGTGGGAAACGTTTTCATCCTTGTGTTCCAGCTTTTCTTGGAGAGAGATGACAGGAGAACAGGGGCATGGCTACAGGGCACGACCTTAACGGCAGTGCTGGAGATGCCACATAATGTAAAACTGAAGTGCAGTATTCCTATTTGATGTCAAAGTCTGTGTTACCTTTATGAAAATAACTGTTTCATCTACTCCGAGACGCTACAGATATTTTAAAAAAGCTGCATTTTAGTTCGTCATAACAAAGCACTGGTGACATTTTTCAGCCATGAATAAAACTCAAAGCACAAATGATCCCCCCCTCCTCTGTTATTTTGATTAGAGCTCAAAGAATCCATCCACGATCTCATTATGGCCGTTTCGCACACTTTACATCACACCGACTCGCTAAACAGATCAAACATTCAATATATCTGATGTAAAACCCTCCCTGTTTCATCTGTCACGTTAAATTAGCCGTCTGGTCTCACATGGATTTGTTTCCGTTTGCTTATAAAGGCCTAATATTTCATTCTGAGACAGCAACACACAGCCTGAACACCAAGAGGCAGGGCTGACAGTAGAGACAGCCACTGCTTCTTATTCTTCTTCTTAAGCCCTGCTCCCTCAGCCGTGGTATTTTTAGATTCTGTGTGCCTCGCTATATCTCTCAAGTGTTCAGGTTTCCGCCAAAGGCAGCCCCCGTGATGTAAATAAAACACATATAATGACTACCCTCTCTCTCTATGTGGCTCAAGTGTGACCTCACCATGACTGGATGATTTGTTTGTATTCTGATGCTGACTGCTGGCTTCTAATAATCTAAGTTGCATTGTTGGTTGATTTACACATGTGCATGCACTCTGCAGGCTTCGCTGTTACTTCCTTTATCTTTAAACAGCTCAAGCTCACTGTTACCACCCTTACTACTCCCACATGTACACAGGCATGCAACTCTCTACGGGTCTCGTTTGTAATTTACTTCTTCTTTCGTGTCTAAAACGCGACTGTGGCGGCTTCATGAAGTTCCTCTCAGTCAAGTGCTAACAGCTTTGAAGCAGTTTCATCTTATCTGCTGTTTACAGTACATAACATACATGACAATAAATAAATAAAACGTGTCATCTGATTAGGATATAGCAGAGTTCAAAAACGACAAAACTGTGTGCATGTGTTAGGTGTCTTGCATATCCACAGCACGTTTTAAATGTAATTTTCAGCCTCCTACAGCCTTTAATCATAGCGGTGCTTTTGCAGTGTAAAAGTGTTTTATTGAGAACTTTTGGCTTCAGGACACGAGATTCAGATTGCAACTGCAGCTCTTTCACCGTCTCTGATATTTTGAAGAACAAGCCTATTTATCTTCCTGCAATATTACATTTTTTTCCCCTCCAAAAACGCTCCACGTTTGCTGCTGGCCCTAATTTACACAGAAACCTAACTGAACCGTGGAAAACTGATGAATATGGTTATAAAGTGTGTGTGGCCCATTCTATTACCAACCAGGGAAATTCATTTGGAAAATGATATTGAATCATTGTGCGGCTTTTGTGACACATTAACGTTTGGAGCATTTTGCTACTGCTCCTGAAATGTTTTCGCGAGAGGGCCGCGTTGCCGTGTGGGCTACACTGTGGAGTACACGCTGCGTGGGGGAGTTTACCACGTTATTTTCATGCTTTCATAATCTTACAGTGGGCAATTGATTTCTTTGTGGTTTTTTGTTTACTTTCAACTGAAAAAAACCTTTAGATTCAGTATTTTGAAATGTTACTGTGCACAGAATAAATATGAGGTGGAACAGAAAAAAATGGAGTACATGTATGGAGAAAGTGTGTGTGACTAAAATGGACTGGAATGCTATACTTAAAAGCATCTTGGATGGGGATGCTGTATGGAAACAAAATTAAATCCTCTTCTACAGAACCTGTTACATCTGCACTGCCCAAATTTTGGATCAAGTTTCGGGCAGATGTCTCATTCCCAGCTCTTTTCCCTCCCCATAAATCACAAGTCTCCGTCACAGATTCAAAATATTTACAGTCAATTTGTCTCTGCTAATATGCCAATGTACTGGCATACAAACACAACTGTTACTTTACTCACTAGGCATTCACAGCTGGCGAGCACGCAGAAACTAGTTTTCACTGGTTTGTAATCAAATAAGTGTTCGCAATGATGCAGCAGCCTCAGTCGCTGATGGGTATCTAATGAGGGGCCTCTCAGACAAAATGAAAACAATAAAACACTGTGTATGAGGCAGGAACGTGTTGTGCTGTAGATTTTTTTCACTGACTTCTCCTGGGCTATTTAACATATTATTGAGTCTTGAGCTACGCTCATTTCTTTATATTTTACTTCCAAGGACTCAGACTTTGTCATTTTTTAATATAATCTTGAGCAACAGTTCTTCAGGCTTTCCAAGAGTCTTTTACAGTTGTTTTTTTCTCACTGGATGCTTTTTCTCTCATTTTCAGTCTAATCTCATTCTTTTGGTCATTCCCCAAAGCTCATGGCCAAGTCAGGATAAGAACATAGACTCTCCGCTAAATCGATAGCCTTGCTTTCACGCTGAGCTCTCTCTTCACCACAACAGACTGATACAGGTTCTGCTTCACTGCTGCATCCATCTGTCAATCTCCTGAGATTCTCTAGCTCTTACACTTGGGGAAGCAATTTCTCCCTCTGGTTCTCAACTTTAACTGGGAAAGGGCCTGACTTACTGCCACCATTGTTCTTGGCCATCCAGTTCCTGTACAGGAACTGGATGGCCAAGAACAATGGGCCAGTCATCCATACTCCCAGAGAACCCCCACAGGATGCCCTAAGGAACACAGTCGAATGCCTTCTTCACATCCTCAAAACACATATAGGTTAGGCAGGCAAACTCCTGTGCACTCTTAGACAACCTCAAGGGTATAAAGAGAGGATCCAGTGTTCAACAACCAGAGCAAAAAAAAACAAACCCTTTGTTCTTCTTGGGGCCCAAAGTTCAACTAACGGGCAGACTCGCCTCTACAGCACCCTAGTGCAGACCTTCCCAGAGAGCAGGAGTGCAATGCTCCTGAACTTGGAGCACCCTTTCCAGTCCCCTTCTTAAACCGTCATCCCAGTCTGACAATCCAGAGGCTTGATTTCACGTGATGCTGCAGAGGCGTATCAACCACGACAGCCCAACAACATCCAGACCCTTGAGGAACTCAGGGGAAATCACATCCACCCCAGGGCCTAGGCCACCGGAGAGCTTTTTGGCTACTTCATTGTCCACAGTGATGGGCGACCCCTCGTCCCCAGACTTCACTAAAGTAAGCATGTCAGCGGGATCAAGGAGATCCTGGAAGTATTCTTTCCACCACCTTACTATATCCACCGTTGAGGTCATCAACACTCTGTTCCCACTGTATATAGCATGAGGAGGAAACCGCTTCCCTCTCCTCCCTGAGTAGCCGAGAATAGATCCCCAGCCTTGAAATTAAATGGTTGCGTTGTCCACATGAATTAAGATGGCACACATTAATGCTCTTGTCAGTGTTTCTGTCAGTAACCAGTAGAATATTGAATCAAGTGAGAGTATCAACAAACATTTAATCAGTTTTCCTAGCTACACATGTAACCAGGCAACTGCACACCAACATGTAAGGCAAAGCTCTGTAGGAGGGCTTTTTGCCTCCTGCTTAGTCATTCACAGTCTAAACTCTACCAGAAAACAGGACATTTTTCATTCCAAAAATGGCTTAACGTTCCAGAGACCCCACGTAGACTGTAATGGTGTAGTAAACGGCCCTAATTGATGTGAATAATTCTTTTTGACTGATTCCACATTGAAACACATCCTTAACTAATGTGACAAAACAGCGAGCTGCCATTATTATTTACCTGCTTTACTGTTTTCTGTCAATTAGTCACATAAAAGGAACAAGAGACAAATTGCTTAGACAGGCAGGAATGTGTGCAGATACCCACATGAATACGCACACACTCTTTAATAGAGCGAATGGGTCACGACTAGGCCTGGCAGCAAATCAGAGGTGTCAGCTACTGTAGCAGCCCAACGATTCACAGCAGAAGGCTGCACGCTGGAATTAGGAATGTACCAATCACAAGTGAGAGGGGTGAAGGTTACATCTGTAAATGTGAGTCTAACCTTGCAGAATGTGTTCGGATAAGGCTGAACATGCACTGAGCTTTTGTTAAAATGTCCTTTAGGTGTCAACTTTGTGCGACTGTGTTCTCTGAAAAGCCACCTGTTACAAAAATAAGACAATTTTTCAAATTACTAGAATTAGTTACGAGTTATCAACTCAACTCAAACTGTCCTCCCCAGCTTTAAGGTTTGTGATGGTTAAATATTGGAAAAACGACACTATATACACTGCAGGAGATCTTGCAAAGACTCAACCCTTTAAAGCATGAACCATTAAATTAGATTGTTTTGGAAATGGAGTGTTTACTGAACCTACTGATACCTTTGTAAATATTGAACAAATGTAAGATTGTATATGAGTCTTCATTTGTATCATATTTGCAACAGCTGGCAATTTCTTTGCACTCTGAACATGTATTGTGCAATTTATTTAGAATTTTCAGGAGGATAACTAAAATCACACTGATGTAGAAATCTCAAAATCTCTAGGTTTTAAGGGGTAAAGCCAGAGCTGTCAGAACCTAGATGGCTAATAAAGTACTATCTTTGAAATAACTGAAGCACCAGCAGTATCAACTGTTAATGATTTGAGGGACTGAAAATAGCTACAGTCCAGGTAAAAAAAGAAAAACAGTCCAAAGCATAACCAGAGTATTAAATGCTTAAATAAAAGTATCTACGTGTGTGACATACGTATGAGCACAGACCGTTTGTTGAAAGCTGAAAGACAAAGACGTACATCCCAAAGCAAACGCAGAAACACACATTACCACCCACAGATGCAATTATATAACATGACACATGAAAGGATGCGTTTACTATTTCACTTTTAATCTGACTTGGCACAATAGTGAAGAAAGACAACATGCATTAGGCTTTATCTGCATAATTATCTGACAAACTCCATGTTCATCATGTGGTATTCAGCTGACTCTTTGTGTACAAAACTGTCTTGTTGCTGCACAGATACAGAGAGCTTCAGCTCTGGGAGGTCCTTTTTGTTTTCTTCTGCGACTATGAAGTTAAATATTTCAAAAATCTAAATGTTATCATCTAAAGAGCCCGAAGCAGCATGTATGAGTATGCACAAATGCACTGTATGCACAGAATATGAAAAAATATTAATATATTTTAGCTGACAGCTGACATTTTCAAATGCGTTCCTACTGCTGTAAGGCATCTGGCCTCTTTAAATGCGTACATTCAATACTACATGAAGTCATGCAACAGGCATGCTTAAAAGGACCAAGTTTACACCAGCAGGGCAACGAAATAGGGTCAACCACAGAGAATTAAAAAGCATATGGGACATATCCAGCATTTGTCCAGCATATAATAAGTCATTTTCTACACAGTCTATTGTCAAATTCTAACAATCTGTACTTGCCTTTCTTCAAACTGCAGCTTTGTGACCCACAGTTACATAAGACCACTATATATAGTTTACATGGCCTTGAAACATTCCTCATATCTGGTGAAAGAGAAATGCAATGAGAGGGAGAAAGAGTTGTTTCATCTGACAACACCTGACAGCTCTTCTAGCTCCTCACAAGCATGTCAAACTACCCGCCTCACACAATCTGTTAAAAAATAACATTCTCGTTTGCCTACAAAATGCACTGCCCACACGAGCACTCATCACGCTCTCTGATGCAGATTTTGCTGACTGCATCGAGCCTGTCTTTTATACCAAACGCCCGGTGTGATATAATGCTCCCGACAGGTCTGAGAAATGACGCTTCCTAGTAAGTGGATATTGAATTCTCGGGCTAATCAGGATTTGGCAGTTCCAGTCTTGCTTCGTTTGCAATTTTAAATGCTGCTAAACACATATTTTCAAATGGAGATTAACTGTGTCTTAATGAGTAATAAAAAATTACATTTCCCATACTCTTCTCTGTGCACAGAGATAAATATGGGACAAAGAGACTTCCTGCTCTGCCAAATAAATCATTTATCAGCCAGTCGGCTCTTAGCAATTAACAACGAGGAGCTGAACTACGGTGGACACAAATGACACCTCGACAAAGGCTTAGCACATCTGCTCACGTAGTATGGCTATGTCATGCTGTACTGTTCGAAACAGATAAAAAAAATTTTTTACCCGTCTCCCCGGGAGACAATTAAAAAGGCTTACATCACAGAAACCTCTGAACTCTTAACAGAGGCCAAAAGAGCGGGTGAAAAGAGGAGGAAAGAAACGGAGGATGAGGAGCGTTTTCTAGTGCGTTAATTGCTTGCCTTGAAGGGAGCTTTTATCACACCAATAAGAGTGATGTCTTTTTTAATGATGGGTAAAGTGGTAATGACTGGGTGTAAATTGGGAAACCTAGCCAACCTGACCCTTGCAATTATAAAAAGGCAGTTAAAATCTCTGGAAGACTGCACTGACTAAAATACACAGCAAAATCACTGACCACATGCCCTGCAGCATTTTTTTTTAATGCTGATATTGTGAACATGCAAAAGCTAGAATATTACAGTTGGACTGTAGTTTGGTTAAATCAACTACAGTGCTTGTAGATTATTTGGGATTCGTGAAAATAAATAGATGCATGTTGCTCATATATTTAGAATCTGTACACAAGCTGAGTTTGTTTTGGACCATAAAATATGCGAATATTTTACATTTCATGCAGGCTTTGATGCATTATGCAAGGGTGCCCTCTTTTTTCTATGCAATTACAGTCTTACTTCAGCAAAACACAACCGCAAGTGTTCAGTGAAGACGCCACTCCAGAATGACCTATTGACCCTTTCCATGATTATTCCCTATTTTACAAAGCTGATGAAAGGGAGGAGACGCGTATAGGTGAAAGAGATTTTGGGATGACATGCATCTGAGCCTTTCAGCCAATTTTGCAGAAACTCTGCCCCACTGCTGCACAAGTAGACTTAAAGGGTATACCATACGTGATGAATAACACCTTCTAAAACACATGTCATTTTGCCAGTATCCCCAATAAGAGTACAGACTTGCCCGCTACAAACAGCTGCATGTGCTATAACATAGCAATCAAGTGAGAGACAGTGTGGAGTTATACATGCATAACAAGTACAGCATCAAACACAGAACCAGTGAAGCATAAGCACAATGTGGGATGACTTGAGCATAAAAATGTAAAAATCGTCTTACAAATAGATGTGCAAAGTTTCAAGTGGAGCCAGTGCATGCTTCAGTTTAAACCCCTGACACGACTGTCTCTTTTTAAAACTGTCTAGAGCTTATATTATAACATAAGGGGCGTGTTATGTGTGTCTATACATAACAGAGTTGCCACACCATGCAGAAAAGGCTCACACACGTGTTCTCTTTGATGAATTTTTCATCAGAACTCATGTCAGTGCAAGAGCGGGAGCGAGTGTACTGCAGGTCTTTTCATTTAGAGATGTTGATAAATGATAGATTAGCTTAAAGACAAACAGTCGTGCTCAACCAGAGCAGGTGTTCTGACACATACGCAACATGGTCTTTTTATTATTTAAAGTTTGCATATTTTTCTGTCGTCACCTGAATTGAGAGACAAGTGCTTTTGATGAGAGGTGGAAGCGAGAATGCAATACATTTTTACAGTAAGGTAAATATAAACTGCATTTGAGATTTATCTATGTATGTTTCGGTTAAAGTCTTTATGTCCAAGAAGAACACAAACTGAAGGTCGTGTGAGACCATAATGTGTTATTTTGTGTAATTTTCAGTTGATGAATTTCCTTTTTATAGATTGAGAAGCTTTCTTTCATGCTTTCTTTGTAGGAGCCCATGCTAACGCAAACACAAAGGTCTATGAATAACCGTGGTAGAAATGTGTGCATATAAACCTGGGTCGAGAGGCAGCCACGTGGGATAATGCAACTATTATATAAATATATACAAAAGCAACTCCTTTATATCTCAAGAGCTGCTCTGCTGTCATCTTGTGATGACAGAGTAAACGAAAGGCAGACTGAGATAATCTGTCTGTATATATGAGTGTGTGTTCCAGATAAGATTCATGTTGTGGGAATCTGTTTGTGTTTACACAGTGACATCATGGACCCATGCATCTTCTCAACGGGGACGAAAAGCAAGTCCCCATTAATTTATTTATTCAGTTTTAAACCATCTGTGACCAGGTTTTGAAACAAAAACACCCATTACACGTGCTTCTTTTCTGTGCAATGAGAAAAGAGATTTCACATTTGGATAGATGCTCTATGCATGAGAATGCACGGTGTTTTTTAATCTCTTCAATGTGTGTGTGTGTGTGAATTTAAAGCAGCTTGTCATCTTCGTCCCTGAGTTTTACATCACCGCCAGGCACATTTGCGAGGGTGTTTGAAATCACCTGACAGCTTAAATTCAGATTCATCCCTCTCGCACTTCCTTAGTGTGTAAAATTATATATCAGTCACTATTGTCCCTTTAATTACAGTCATTACGCTTTGTGTGGATCTAAGTATTTATTCCTTTGTCATGTCACGCAGCTCAAAGTATAATTTCTCAGCATGATAAGCAACAGGAGCTTATTTGTAGCTGTGATACTAAAAAAGGGTAACGGAAAGATTATACAACTCCATTACAATCTACATTAACTCACACATGGCCTGACGAGAGTGCATGCGATCCTCTTTTTGTACATTCTGAACCAAACAACCGATATCTTCTTAATGTGCTGCGATGTTTCAACAATTCAAACGGCTGAGCAGAAATCCTAGCATGCCAAATTAAAAACAAGCACATATGACAGCACATATAAAAGGGCTTGAAGAGCTTCTGGTATTATGTAATAATATTACATGTGTTAAATGCTCTGTAGGTTAATCACTTAAACCACAGTGCATTAAGCCAAAACCTCTGAAAATATGTCACAACTACAGTAATGATAGGACATCGTGTGTGACAAGATGGTTCTCTCACTTTTATCTGTCGGTATTTGTAAATTAATGAAAGATCCTGTCATGGCTGTAGAGGAGGAGTGCTGGGTTCCTCTATTTCACCACCACAGCCAGCACCAATTAGTAGACTTCCAGACATTGTGTCTGTCTTGCTCTAAAACATCAATATTCTGTTTCTTTACTGTATTACCCGATTTGATTTAGTCTTTAAAGGCCTGTTCTACTATTAATCTCTTCTTATTTTTCTCGAGTCACTAATTGCATGTCTCATCATCCACTCTCCTTCACCCTCCACCTGTTTTCAATCCTATCCCTTTTCCTTTTCGCTGCTCTCTCCTTTCTTTAGTGTCATTTGTTTGCTCTATCATTTCATTGTTCATGTCATTTTGTTTTTGTACTCGTCTTCCTTTTACTCCCCATTAATGTTGTCTCGCTTTTTTTATTGTCTAATTAAATTGAACATGTTATACAAAAGCATAACAAAGTAACAAATGAAAACATTAAAAATCGCCAATTTACAATTTATGCAACAGATACAAACTGTAAGCGGTCTCTCTAGTACAGATGAGTAAACTTATGAGTGTTACTAGAGGAGACATATTGTTAACGGTTTGCCAGCAACACCTGTTAAGCCAGGTGGACATGACTTGGAAAGAAGGAAGGTGGAAACGAGTCATGGAAAGAGGGAGGGAGGGAGGGAGGAAGAGGGGGACAAAAGGATAATAAACAAACCTGGAGCACACAGAGAGATGTCATAAATATTGCATATCCGTGGCTGACATGTGTGTGACTCAACAACAAGTGGGTAAATTAACAAAAACACCCCCCCCGACTATTAAATGTGCAAATATGAGCCTATTTGCTTAATGACTAGCAGTGAAAACAATGAAAAAGGTCTAAAAATAATCAATTTTTTTTTTGTCATTTAGCAAAAACAAAGCAACAAGAAGAGGAGTCAGTTGAAGTGAATATTGATCTCTTCTAATCTCAAAGGCCGTCTTTGACAATGATCAGACAAATTAAACACACGTCAGCGTGCACAGACTCTGTGTTTATAAGCTCTGTGATTAATGTTTGAATATGCTAATAATTCACAAGCTAACTGCTTTTAGTTTAACTAAAGCAACTGAGGAGGAGAAATGTATGCAAAAATAAAAGCATACAGTTACAGTGTCTTACTCACTGGAGACATTTTCGTTTCAGTGCCAGATTCAAACAACAATCGTGTCATTTAGAGAGCTTTAACTTTTTAGCACGAGCAAATAATTGGTTCAGCATGAAAAAATTCCCACCTTCTGTGCTGCTGCCTGCTCGCTGTCACATTTCCAACATTCCCGTTCTGCTGAAAGTAGACACCAGTATTTTAAAATCCAATATTTCTGACACATAGTCCCAATACTGATACCTTTAATGAGCATTTACCTATCAAATATTGTTTGGTGAACATAAACAGATTTTTATGCAGGGACAAGGAAGATCAACCCTACACTAGTAAGGACAACCAAAAAACACCAGGAATACATTTTTTTTAAGTTACTAAAAACCTTCACTTCAAAAGTTCACGTCACTTCCTTCAGCATTAAAACTTGAGTTTGCCCTGTGGCTTTAGCTATCTGAGATAGTGCAGGAGTCTGCTACTCTACCATATTTCAATAGTGCAGACTCTCCTTATTAAAGCAGCACAAAAGACTAATTATATCTGGAGCGCTTTGATTTACATGCAATTAAAGTTTCATGTGAACCTAGATAAAGTGGGCGATGGGGGGGGGGGGGAGGGGGGCAGAGGAGAGGAGATTAAGGACACCAGTGGTGAAGAGAGCAGATGTGTACAGTAACCGTGCACAAAGAGAAAGAAAGGTGGGGATGGGTAAGAGAGGTGAGTAGATGGGGAAAATAGCGGAGAGGAACAGAGAGGTGAGGTAAGCCATCATTTGGCTGAGGAAGTGATGACACAGCACATCCATCTCAGTGGCAGGTGCCTGCTGTTGCTCCTTTACAGAGGACACAAACTAACGAGGATAGAAGAGATCTGCACCATCATTACACTTTGATAATATCACACTGAGTCAAGATGACAGGATGCAGATAAAAATACTGCCACTTTAGAAAAAAAGACGCTCTGAAAAACACAAGTCCATAAATAGTTCATAAGTATCCTCTCTCTTCGTATCATCTCTGATGATTTGCTTTCAGGGTTTAATCAATAAATTCAGTGCAGTGAGCACTAAATTTGTATTTCATGATCACAAGCACGCTGGCTGCTTTATTTATACTACCTTAGATATGAGATCTTTTCCTTTTCGCTTGTTCAATCTGTGGTTTTCTTCTCCTAAAAGCTATTCTTTAGGTTACACTGTGTCCTCAGATGCTGCTTTTGGTTATGTAACATTATGGTTAGTAAATCAGTAATCATAGCCTGCAGTCACTTGATATTTCTTTCTGAAAGCACGGCTCTGTGATAAGGTAATGTGATGGATGCGCCTTGACAAGGAGCAAACTGGTCAAATTCAACACAAAGCAACCAAGAACTAGACATGAAAGAGCGGAACGGAGGCTTCAGTATTACTCAGCCAAATAAAAGAACATACAACAGTGTAATTATACAAAAAAAGCCCTCAGTCGCAAACACACAATTGATACCTACTGTGGGTGGGTGTGTCATTGTGTGATCATTAATGCATCACCCAGACACACAGAAGGTTTCCAGGCAAGTTATGAAAGGTTGAACAGTAAATAACATCCTGAAAATAACAGAGGAGAAGGGGAATGAAAGGAGGAAGAGGGGGATGGTGCAATAATAATGAAAGCAATAAGAGAAGGCCCATTTTCCCAGCTGTGATCTGTGCCTCAGTCAAGACAGTCAATGTATTCCTGTGTGTGTGTGTGTGTGTGTGTGTGTGTGTGTGTGTGTGTGTGTGTGTGTGTGTGTGTGTGTGTGTGTGTGTGTGTGTGTGTGTGTGTGTGTGTGTCTGTATGTTCCCACTGAGCTTTCAAATGAGTCAAAATGACTCACTTCGTATTATCAATTACCCACTTACAGTACAGCAATCCTTTGTGTGTGTGTGTGTGTGTGTGTGTGTGTGTGTGTGTGTTACTTGAAGCCAGAATGAAGTCAAACATTAAAACTCACAAAAACGCACATGAGTCCCACACACTTTCACCCACTGAATACACGGTATAGCCATATTCTTGTTTCCACAACCTAGCACTGCCCTGCACAGCTAAAGCTATCGATACAGTACAAACACACAAAGGAAACTAATTTACGCTATGAAAATGACATTGTATGAGTTTTTAAGCTTATTCTAAAAAAACAAAACACAAAAACACAAGAAAATAAATAAGTTTTAACAGCAACTACACCGAACACAGGTGTTAAAATGAAATATTTGATAGTTCGACGGTAACGAATGACATCAGCATCTGGTCTTTTCCTGAGAAAATACAGCTGTCTTGGTTGTCAGTCGACGAACGGCACTTTCCCGATACGTCGACAGCTGGAGAAGCTCCAGGATGTGTGGAAACACACTCGCACGCACACGCACGGACTCCCACATTACACACCCCTCTGAGCGCTGCATCATGTAAACATGTAGCAGTCTGTACACGTTGGACTACTTCACTTTTACTAATTTACACATCATTTTCTTAATTACATACAGTACAGTGTCACACAAGCCAAATCTCACACATCAGCAGACATTACATTCCTACTGTCAGTAAAAAGTGCAGTCTTTGTTTCCCTAGCGATGCATTAACGGTAAAATACATTTACTTAAATTATGTCCTGTTTTTGTCTTGACCAGGCCTCCCTTCAAAATAACATCCGTTATTTGAATGGGAAAAGGAAGGTTCTTTCGCATAAAATCAGCACCAATCAGATATTTGACGTCCTGGAAAAACACAGAGATCACTACCCTCGAATAGAAAAGATGAAATAAAGTCACTTACAAGAGTTCCTTTGGCTCCCATCATTTGCACCAGGCGAGGTGGACATCCCAGCAGGATGCTTTTTGTCCTCACAGGATAACCAAAATCGGAGGAGAAGGGGGAAGGCAGACAACACAACGATAGTACACCAAAAACTCCACCGATCACGACAACACCTGCCAACCATGCATCCTCACACTGTCTCTCGGCCAGCACACATGCTCCTCGGCACAAAAAGATGCTTCAGAAAAACATTCTCATGCACACTTGTACACACTTCGGTGCTGAGCGTTGTTTTTTTTAAGAACCTGCCACTCACAAATCATGCACGTGCATGTGGGGGGATCAGCGCTGCACCAGTGTCTCGCTGTGGTGTGGAGACTGCTGAGGCTGACAGTGCAGAGAGAGAGAGAGAGAAGGGAGAAGAGCGAAGACGATTGGAGCATACCACTAGCTGCTGCTGAGCGAGGGAGGAGGGGGACCTGAGTAGAAAAGAGAAGGCAAAGAGGGGGTGGGAGAGAGGGTGTGTACGCAAGGAGGATAGAAAATAAGGAGCATAGACGCTTATGAGTTTGTAGGTTTGTGTGTGAAGCTGAGCAATTTTAGAAATCGTAACTCGTGAACACATTTGGCTCTGACCTTTAAACACACATGGATGCCTCTTAACCCAGTCTGCAGACTTTATATATCTGGAGGAGTAAGCTATTTTAATGAATAGGGATTATGAACACCTATTAAAGTGGATACAGAGCAAAGATGTCAAGCTAGCTAAACAGAACCATTTCTGAAAGGTTAGGCTTGCTGCTTTTGTCATGTACCACACACACACACACACACATGAACAGCCTTACACACAAATCCCAGCATCAAAAGTGAAACACACTTGTGCCCACACTGTGCCTCCACAGCCTGAGGGGGGGACATAATAATCCTCCTCATTAGCATGATGCTGTGAAGAGCATCACAAATCCACCTAGCTCTGTCGCCTCCTCTCATGTCCTTCACTAACTCCTCCCGATTTCTTTTCTTTCATATTGCCCACCTCTTTTCCAATGCATGCTGAGCTCAAGTGATGGGACCTGCAAAGACACAGCTCTCTGATCTACAAGTGCCACTGACACAGTATTATGGAGATTATATATATATATAATGTTTTTATTTATTAGAGTAACATAGGGTAGTGAGTTTAAAGAGGAATTAAAACCTCTCTCTTTTTCTCTCTCACACACACACACACACACACACACACACACACACACACACACACACACACACACACACACACACACACACACACACTCTAAAGCTAACCTTGTCAACCTTACCCTTCATCTTCAGGATCCTTCAAAGCTCTCAGCGCCTGTAGGGCCGTTCTGCTCGAAAACAAGCTACAAACACCAGCAGCCACAATCGATAGCTTTTGGACACAGCTGCACAAATAAAGCTGCAGGCAACTCAACGGAAATATTATAAGCCCCTTAATTAGCTACGGGTGATTATAACTGCAGCAGAGAATGAGCTGTGGGAGGGGTAAAAAGTGCACCGGCTGGAATTGAGGATGGACTCTTTGAGTATGAAATCATGCAATACAAAAAGCGAGTTATTAAACAGATAACTGCCCTGATTCACACTCACAACCCAAGAAATAAACATGGAAAAACGTGACTAAATATAACAGCTAATTTGTGAATAACTAATCAACAGCGCTACATACATATTTTTAATTTTTACTGCAGCGGTGTGCAGCTGTTGTTTTGACTTAGCTTTTTCATGTAGTGAAATGAGCTGCCTTGAGAGATATTTAAAACTCTTTCTTTCACCAGTGGTAAAGTACAGATATTAATGGATAGCCTGGTTAATAGCACTGTGGCTGGACAACATATCAATACAGAAAAAGGGGATTAAAGAAAACTTTCAAGGCTTTAGCAGGAATTTCTTATATAACTTTCAGAAGCCCAGCGACTTCTGACTGTGACAATTTCCAGGTTTGCTGTGAGCTTCTTGTCATAAATGTGAGTGAAGCTGCTACACTCCTTTCAAGACTTCCCTTTTTTACTGGTAGACCCAGACGTATGATTTTCTATCAGACACAGTAAACATAAACAGTTCCCTGACATTTGTTATGCGAGTCTTTTTTAAGATAATGTAACAATGCCGTTCACAAACAATCTTGTTTTACTATTACAACAATTTGTGGATTTCCTCTTTACACTCTAATTCAGCTGTGCTCAGAACAGCTGCTTGGTGAGCTGCCAACAGGGATGTTGCCCTCTGGTGTACAAATTATGCAACAGCAACACTCATTACATGATCGAAGGGTGTTTCTCCTGTCTCGTCTTTACTTTCAATTCCTATTCATCCGTTGTTATAAAAACCGATACTAATACATCACCAGCCGAACAAGATGGCGGCGCACACAGACGCAGCGGCTTACTTCTTTTCACGTTCGGTGCTTTGTTTTTTTAATATTTTTTATATGTATACGTGTGGATGTATGTGTTTTTTCCTACTGTATGTCGAGCAGAAGTTACTTACAGTCGTCAGGAACTTCTGAACAGACTCAAGGACAGCTTTGACAGCAGGGCAACAGCCTTAATCAGTGCTAACATTGATTGGCTACCTCCCTCGGGGAAGCTACCTCCAGCTTTTTGGGGGACAATAATAATATGTGCAGTAATCATTTGATTAATCCTTTATTTATTCATTAAGTCATTCGTTTTTTGCTTGCACATTTCTTACACTTTTTAAAAAAAATCCACTTTAAAGTCTACTGTGTTTTGTTCTATTTGTACTAGGTATGACTGTGCAATCGGTGGGATCGATATATCAGTCCAGCTCTATACCCAAACCCATCTCAGGACTCTCACCTACTTACCAATGATCATCAGTCAATGGTTATGCCTTGAGAAAAGTATCAACAATATTAAAAACTGCATAAGATCGTCACCCAGCAAGAAGGAATGTGGGAGATATATGATTCATCAAACATGGGATGATACCTCAAAGCACTTTCTTGAACAGAAGCAGAAAAAGAATTTCAACAGCTATAAAAGAACAAATTAAGACTTTTCTTTTAGACGAGTCGAGACTCGACAGTTTTGAATGTGTCTGATTTCCAAGCAGAGTTACCTTTTATATTTAGTATCCAAGTATGTTCAAATTTGGCAGTAACGTCCTATAACATATCTCACTGGTGCAATGCAGCTAAAAATAGGATCCTTGGGGCAAGCCATTGGAATATGTGTGCTCAGGCTTTACTAATATACACAG
Organism: Maylandia zebra; assembly: GCF_041146795.1. NCBI lineage: Eukaryota > Metazoa > Chordata > Actinopteri > Cichliformes > Cichlidae > Maylandia > Maylandia zebra. The sequence continues at coordinate 17,406,321 of NC_135187.1, forward strand.
TACTTTTTTAATAAACCTGTAAATCAAGTTGTTCGAATACTTCTAAAAGTATAAACATTCTTCATGTATTCATTTTGTCCCAGTTTCATTTGAGAGAGGAAAAAAAGGCTGAATTTAATGTTTAGAACGAGACAAAGCAGCTTGTGGTGTGAAAATGTGTGGGCGGGCCACAGAGAATATGAACTTCACTGCACTGTAAACTGGAAAATATAACTAAACCGTCCATACAGTGCAAATAGTATGAATGTTAAAATCACTACACAGCCATCTGTCTCTAAAGTAATGTGAATATACTACCACCCTGTATCAGAAGATCACACTTACATCATCAGTCAGTGGATACTTTGGGGTAAGTGTGTAAGTCTCAGTTAAAAGCCTTTTAATTCACACATTGACATTTGCAGGTAAATGTTTACGCAGCACTATTTGGGAGCATAATGAGATTCTCCTGGAGCCTGTTTACAACTCACATCGTCTAGACGCAAAAAACAAGATGAACACATATCTAAACATTACAGTAATAAATGTTATCAAACATTTTCATTTAATCCAACAGTCTTTTGCATTCATACAAAAACTCTTTGCTGCTTGAACTCCTTCTCCTTCCCCATCATCTCTCTGTAAAGTCGCAGCTTGTTAAACACACTTTCCCATGTGAAACTTAACCCACCATTACTAAAGCTTAGAAACCCACAGAGGCATCAGCTGATGATGAAAACTAAGTGCACTCAGAGAAATGACATGAGAATGAAAGAAAAGACACACATACAAAAAATAATAATAAAAAAAATACAGTTGCCTTGGAAACTGACATTCTGCCTACCAGTTTTATGTAATCTGTGTAGAGAAATGCCAAATTCTCCAGGCCATCCATAAACTTTTCAACTCTTTAGTCCAGAAGCCCAGCGAAAACTGGGGAAAGAGCAGCGCTGCTCTTTTTGCCATATTACTGTTAACATAATTAACGGGGGAGTTGGCCTAACCTGCTTCATCTTCCCTAAATGCTAATATCTTAGCAAGCATAGAAAATCTGTGTTTTTATAGGATTCATACACACTCTTTCATTCCAGTCTAAATTCATCTTTATTCCTTGTTTACGCCCGCCCGTCATCTTTGCAAAGAAGCTGAAGTTACCGCAAGTTCTTTGAAATGGTCCTAAATTTTTGATCGCAGCTCCCTGCCTGAGTGGAGGCGTGGGTTTGACCCTGTTTGCCCGATATGTACCTGTGCCACAAATTTCACAATTAAATGATGAGCAAGTGTTTATTTTATTAATGTAGCTGAGGTAACTATCAGTTCAGTGACACTTTGAAAATCCCCTTTTTGGTTTGAGTGGCTCTGACAGGCTCGGATATTTTAAGCTCTTTGGCACTGATGCTGTGTTAGGATCTTGAAACAGGACAGGAAAACTTCCAACAGACTATATCATAAATAGATAGTCCCAAAGAAACACCACTTCAATAAGTAGCCTAAATTAGCCATTTTTTGCAATTTACATATCCTTATTTGTCAACAGTTGAGAGGAGAGAATCAAACTACATATCCCAGTAAATTAACATCATTTTAACTGCTTTAAGTGTTGATTTGTGACTTACACGTAGCTTTTGCAGTATTAATAAATGTCGGAGAGTTCCCTAGCACTCCTGCTACTCCATATGCCAGAGGTTGGATGTGGTGCAAGAGCAAAAGACACTGACACTGTTCACTTACAGTGGGTGCAGTGTTGCTGACATTGTAACAAGCTAACAAAAGAGAAGCTGAAAGAGTTTCAGGAGGACTTTTGCGCTTTGCCACAATGAGAAAAGAAGCTCGATGTGGTTCAGTCGCCTGGTGACCCCCCAAGGTGCTTCCTTTTCAGAGTGTTCTTGACTAAACTGGAAGAGATCCTGGAGCACAGCCGGAGGGATTACACCTCCCAGCTGGCATGTGAACGCCAGAAGGAGCAGGGGGACGTCAATGTGGGAAAGTACATCTAGACTGCTCAGCTTGATTCATTACTGCCATGACCATAACTTGGATATGTGACTTGAAATCGGATGGATAGGTTAATACAATTCTTGCAGGTTGGCACTAACAATTGATTTATGAGTGCAACAAATACAGTTTACCAACACAGCAGTCTAAAATATATGGTCCCTATTGCAGGCTTCTGGGCACATTATTTTTCATCAGACATATGATCAGGCAGGGGCAATCTGTGATATGCAAGTCAGATTAAATACATTTCCCATTAAGCTGCCTTGTGCCATACTTGTTGAGTGCTATTAAGCAGATTAAATAGGTAATGCAAAAGTTACTGCCAAAGATGTGAAGAAGAACACAGGTCAGACACATTTCAGAAAACTCTCATTTAAATTGATCGAGCATAAATCTATCATGTGAAAAAGGAAGCACACCCTGTGTTAATTCTAAGGTTTTATGTATCAGGACATAAAAACAATAATTTAATTTTTAGCAGGTCTGAAAATTAGCCGAGTACAACCTCAAAAATATGACATCATGTTATTTATTTAAGAAAGACTGAGCCAAAATACAGAAGCAGCATGGGGAAAACTAAGCACACCTTTACTGCTTCCTTATGAATGAATAGTTTAAGCTTCTAATAAAATGCATTTGATAACTGATCATCAACAGGTGTGAGCACCTCTATAAAAGCGAATGTGTGGCAGACATCAGCAATGAAGCCCATCAAGCTGTGAAGGACCATGACATCATTCTACAGTGAGAATAACTCCAGGAGTGGACCTTGTGATAAATTCACAACAAGGTCAGCATGTATTGCTCACAGAAAGTGCAAAGAAACCCAAGAATTACATCTCAGACTCTACGGGCTTTTAAACAGTATAATTAGAAAAAGACTGAAAAAGTAAGGCTAGCTTGGAAGGGTTGCAAGAGAAAGCTTCTTTTCTGGAACAGAAGTGCTTTGGAGAGATGAGTTCAAAGGGCCATAATGCATCACATCAAGTTTGATGAAAACCAAACCAAGCAGCCACCTCATAACAACTATCAATCAGTGGTGGAGGTGTGATGTGTGGTGTGATTTGGGCTTGTTTCGCAGCCATATGACCGGGGCATCTTGCAGTCATTTAGTCCAAAATGAACTCCTCTGCATACCAAAGCATTCTAGAGTCGAATATGACATCATCTGTGTTAGAGCTAAAGATGGGGCAAGAAGATCAGAAGATGAGAAAAGGACAGCTGCAAATCTATAACAGAAAAGGGTGATGCATCAACCCAGCCAAAATTCACACCTCAGCTTCATTGAAATGTCATGTGGATTAAAACTGTTCTCTGCATATTCACTTTTTACGCAGATCAAAATTAGCTCGGCACATTAGCGGCTCACAGGCACATAATTCTGACAAACTAATAACAGAATATGAAAAATGATATTGCCATCCATCCTAATATGTTAGGACATAATGAGTCACTCACGGATAAAAATCACACCCAGGTGTTTGTCAAAACAATCCTGTTTACATGTCCTTTATAACATATTTTCCCTAATATTTTCCAGCAGTTCATTAATTTTTGTTTTTTGTTTTTTCAGCAGCTCTCCACGTGGGCGGTGTAGTACCAACCTGTAAAATGGGTCATAATTAGAGGAGGGATGCATCATACTTTTTTTTTTTTTTTGCCAGCAACTACAGGCTTGTACCATCTACATGTGCTGAAAAATACAGCTAATAATGTGCTAAGATGCTCCAAATAATAACAATATAACCTATTACCAATGCAGTGCAAGGGATAATTGCCCGCAGGCTTGTTGTTGAAGTGGACACCACGTTAAGACCACATGCTATGTTTTTTTCCACCCAATACAATGGAAAAATAAGCATGATAAAAGTAGAATAATATTAAACATACTGAAACAGCAATTTGTATCATTTCATATACAATCTGCCACTTTTCTCAAAGCAGACAAGAAGAGGAAGTAGACTGCCACAGTATCAGTAATATTCTAGGATATTTTACACTGGCTGAACTGCTTTTACACACGTGAAACATATAAAATTTAATGGAATAAAAATATTTTCACTTGACTGTCTTAGACTGAAAGCCCTGATTTCTACTCTCCCAGCAAACTACAAAAAATCATTAAAGAGTTACTATCTGTCATTTGGCCCACTCTGATTTGAATGGTTGCTTATTTGTTCCCCATGAGGAGATAGCAGCAGATGGCACAATCAATGTGTCTGACAACTATGACCGAGAATCAAACGATCAATAATTCCCAATCAGTTGGGCAACAAGAATGACCGATGACCTCCAAATCCTCATTACCATCCTATGGACCTTCTCAGAACCCGAGCGTCCAGGACTAACGGCACAATCGTAAATTTACAACTACATAAAGTCCTAATTTTCCCCTGGCTAATGCTAGAGTCACCATAGGGAAAACAGCACTTGTCCTCTTTGTTGTGCCAAGATGGTGATAAAACAGCAATAATAAACAGCAGCACAGACCGAATCAGATTGATTGCAACATCTGTTTCATTTACAAATTAGATGGCAATTGCAAAACGTTATCCATCTGTCTGAGAGTGCCTGCAGTCAGTTTGAGTCAGACCGCAACGGTTTTGGAGACAGCTTGCGTCCCACCAGGCGACCTGCGATCAGATTGAAAGTGTTCGCCCAGAGCATGGCGGTGTTTCACGCTAAATCTCAGGGCAACCAGCTGATCACTGCAACTACTTGCAATCTGTCACCAAAAGTGATCAAATTCAGTGCCATCGCCAGGCAACTGCTGATCTTTTCTAGTTACCAGGAGGCTGCCGTCCTATTTTTAGTCCAGTGTGACTGAAATGAAATGTCTCATCCATTAGAAACAGAGTTTGGATGCATGATGCCTGGACATCCCCTACGCCAGGGCCACCCTGAAGGGAGAAAGAGGGTAACCTCAACTATCTAGGACAGTCATGGTGGGAAAAACAATCGTGGGTATTTTACAAGGCGTTGAGCCCCTAGGAAAGCACTTTATGGCTGGCTATAGAGTGTATGTTGTCACATGCTGAGGCATCTTGCACCAACCTATAGGAATAGCAGGCCGTTAGAGAAGACCCTTCAGGAGATTTCCCATGTCTCTTAAAATGAAGAAAACCTCTCCTTAGGACAAAAGGACAAGAAGTTGGAGAATAATTAAGAAAATGCTTTAGATATATCTATCACAGTGAAAGTCACATTATTGTTAAACTATATGACACTATGGAAAAGCCAAATACACCTAGTACAAATAGCATCTGCACTAGAGTTGGATCTGTCACAAAAGAGGCTATTTGCCGTTGGCTAACAACATGAGGCCTCAGGGTAGTGGAAGCCTATCACCAAAATCTGACATGGTGAACCTTTCTGTGAGGCTGTGCTGACGGGTGCAAAGATGCACGCCTTTCCATTTATGTTTAAGAAAGAATTCACTATGAAAAAAATCATAACAGCAAATAGTTTTTATTTCTTTGTTTTTATCATTGCCACTTAAGCTCGCTCAGTTACTGCGGCTTGCTCCCAGCCGCTGTGTCTTGGCTGTTAAACCTGGCCTGCGTGTCCAAGGTTGAATGGTGCATTTACAAAAGAATGGCAATTCTGACTTGACTCAAAGCCTCCTCTTTGCAAAGGGCACCCAATCAAAAGAAAGCTGGAGCTAAAGTAGTTTGGTTCAGGTACTGGATGAACTGAGAGGCTGCACAAAGTCTGAATATAAGACAAGTAATGACTGTTTTTGAACTGTGAATCTCGTGAAGCTATGCTATGACATTGCCCACAGCAAAGAATGGAGTTATGTCAACGACTCGATAGCTGCTACAGAAGCCAGTGGGTGCTTTCTTGAGAACAGTTGAGCTTCTGTCAGCATCTTCTGCTGCAACTCTTGAGTCAACATGTTTCACATCCTGGTGGTGTTTGAGGAACTAGAGGCTCAAATGAGCATTTTGCACAGCACCTGTAACTGTTTCTGCCAATCCCCATGCCCACAGCTATGGAAGCCCATTTCCGCCACTAAAAAAAAAAAAAAAAAGCTAGTATCCATAACTCGAAATTTCGAGTTATTATCTCGAAATTTCGAGTTATTAACTCGAAATTTCGAGATAATAACTCGAAATTTCGAGTTACTTTTCTCAAAATTTCGAGTTAGCTCTGCCAATCAAAAATATACGTGAATGAGGTCGCTTTCTTGTTACACGGAAGCATATGGCGCAGGACCGCGCACTCAAAAACGGATCCCAACAAATTAAAGTATGTTTGCTGATAGTAACACCATGTGATTCAGCTAATAACACAGGGATTTCATCATTTGTGAAGCCAGGCTGAAAACACTCAGCAATCTGTGCATTCACGACTGGATGTAATACCGGTAGCTTAGCTGTAGCATTTGTAGCTGAGGGCTTCAGCTTCCGGGTAACATGGAAATGACGTCATTCACGTAGATTACTGATTGGCAGCGCTAACTCGAAATTTCGAGTTGCTTTTCTCTAAATTTTGAGTTAATATGTCGAAATTTCGAGATAATAACTTGAAATTTCGAGAAAATAACTAGAAATTTTGAGTTATGGATCCTTTTTTTTTTTTTTAGTGGCGGAAACGGGCTTCCATACACAGCTGACAGACTGTGTACAAACAGAGGAAGTCATGTGGTCCTTTAACCTTTTCATCTAAAATGTCCATGATACCTCCACAACCCGTGACAATAGATGCAGGCATACAAAAGACAAAAAAAAACAAAAACAAAAACCCAACAACCCCAAACCCACTTCGAACAAAAACGCAGCGTTGTCTTATTCTTATGTAACCACGCTGTCTCACTAAATCTACTTTCTTATTTAGAGCAATGGCCCACAGGATGCAAATGTTGGGAAAGCACATTTGTGAGCACATTTATACACACGCAAATGTTCAGACACAAAATGACTCATAGGCACACTTTTCAAAGTTGTCACAGGCACAGTGAGTGTCTCTGGATTTTACCCATGGGGCCATCTGTTCTTGCATTAGTCAATTCGAGGAGACACATACTCAGGAATCATTAAGGATGCAATATGGCTCCCATGTTAATCACCAGCCTTCGTCATTTCCATTGAAAATTAGCCACTGGGCGACAGGGACGTGGGGACGGTTCGTTATTCACAATCTGTTCAAGAAAAACATGTTTTATGGGCCATTTTCATAACAGGCAGAGAAAACTGCAAAGACTATGATATGAGGGAGTTTTTACAGGTTTTGCAGGAGAAATTATAATTAATTCTCTCTTCTAATGCACAGTATTCCTAAAGGTCCTAATATTACGGGTTTTCTGTTAGGGATTTGGAGAGTACCTGCCGATAAAAATCAGCATTAATCAGTATTAAAGGTTGAATGCTTGTTATTTTAGGTAACACTTTTAAAGATGTGAACACATTTTTATTTGATGTCTCACATTTTATGCACTCGATGTTGTCTAAAAGCTGGGAAGGTGACCTGCAGCTCATTCTGTTATATATAAGCCTTGTATATGGTATATAGAAGCTCAGGTTGAGCAGATTGGAGACCAAGTTGAAGAGGCAAGGCTGAGATGGTTTGGGCACGTGTAGATGAGGGATAGTGGCTATACTGGACAAAAGACGCTGAATGTAGAGGCAGGAGTGAAGTAGTGATGGAGGGGGTGCATGGTGTGACAGAGGAGGATGCTTGAGATAGGGTGAGACAGAGGGAGATGAGCCACTGTGGCGACGTTAAAGAAGAAGACGACGGCTCGTGTTTTTAAAACACAGAGATTTGCAATCTTCTGATCCTGCTGCGTAACACAGCCGCCACAAGCAATGACCTGACCTGTGTCACTACCCTTGTTAGCACTTTGAATTTTCCTCATTTCATGCCACAGGGAGCCTTCTTGATCCTGACCTTTTCCAAAAGCTGACCTTTTATTACAGACTTTGGCCCTCATGTTGCATCCCTTTGAAACTAGTTCCTCTCCTTAAGACTTTTCTGTTTTGGTGAGAATAATGTTATAAGACATAGTACTGCTACCACTGGGCTAATAATGTAAATATCTACAGTGGTTAGAGGCAACAATATATTATATATCAAGAAAACAGCCTTGTTTGGCATGCTTAAAAAGGTGACTTTGAAAACTGAGCTCAACTAAGCCTCACTCCCTTATCTAAAAGTGATTTATGTAATGCATATCAACAACACAGAGTGCTCTTATCTATAGTCTGCCCCAAATTTACTTAAAACACGCACAAAGAAATGCGACTCTGTAATGTGAGAGAACGATAATAGCTCATGATGTACGAGCTGTGTTTCAGTCTGTTCTTCATTCAATCTGCTGATAAAACCTGAATAAACAAACAAATCAACGCAAACATCTAAACGCAAACACTGCCGCGTGGCATCGTGGAGTTTAATCCAAAATAAGCCGTTTTAGCTGCAGGACCCTAATGATGAGTTAACTCTGGCAGAGATGAAGATGCACAGGGAAAAATAATGTTTCTTAAAATAACATCATTGGGCAAAGGATGTTGAAGGAGTTAAGGAGGAAGCCCATAGAGGAGGTTAATGCATGTCGTGAAGAAGGCCGTGAAGAGGGTTGATGTGACAGAGGAGGATGGCAGATATGAGATGGAGGCAGTGGGACGGCTGTGGCGACCCATAAAGCGAACAGCAAAAAGAAGATGACAGTGTAATTATTTATATATTTATGCATGCTATATTACATTCTTGTAATATAGAAAGATAATAAATAGTAGTTGTAATAATAATAAAATTATGACATGCCCTAAATATTTGCTGAAAATGCAAAAAAAAAAAAAAAAAAAATGTCACAAAAGCATCAGTGAATCAAAAACTCGACTTAAACATTGTACTTGAATTCTTATGTCAATGTTTCAGGCCGATCAAAAGTGCTAGTTTGTTCTGGGATAAATAAACGAGTGACCCTGACGCGGTGAGAACAGAATATCACTTGACAGAAAACGCCAACAGCAAGAGAGACCTTTGTGCGAAGACGAGGCCTGAATACAAAATAGAGCAGATGATTGGCTTTCCCTGCTGCTGTCCCGAAACACGGCATTGTCATTCAGCCAGTGGCTCCGTCAAAGAAGATTAGATAATGACTGGCGTTCTGGCCCAGAGCAACTTTTCTGTGTTGTGGATACACAGCTGTTCCTCTTTTACCAATATTTTTACATCCATTCAGTGTTTAGTCCAGCTACGCTATTCAGAGCTACGCAGTGCATGTATGCATGGATGGAATAACAGAGCACATATCTACAGGGAAGTTTAGATTCTCTCCTGACAAGATTCACTCTCATCTAACTACTTCACACGTAGCGTAGCTGAGGAGGTCCATTTAATCTGAAGCGCATAGTTTCTGTTAGAAAATTGAATTTAAAGCTCTGATCCAATCATCAATGTGCATAGATACCAACTCGCCGTATGGTCAGTACTATGGAGACGGTGCATGATTTAACTTTTTGGCAATCTGTCTCTGTTTCCACTTCTGAGCAACCAGTTGGTCACAGCAACTACTGAAAATCTTAAGCAACCACAGATTGTTTTTCCTCAGTTGTAAGTAGGTTAGCATCCGATTTTTGCTCTAGAGCGAGTGAACCATCAGACGCCTCATGGAAGATGATCTTCTGTAGTTCCCTTAATTTGCAAGCTCCATAAAAAGCCCAGCAAATCTCTGTCATATTGTTAAAAAAAACAAATATTAAATCTAACTGTTTAAACTTCTTAAATCGTTTAATGAGGATAACAGGATGAATGCAGATGGCAAAAGGTGCAGAACGAAAGAAAAAAAAAAAATGCCAGATGCATGGAACCAGGTCTTTAGATTAACATCTTCGGCTTATTGAGGCATTATATCCACAGGCAGCATATTCTTCCACTCACTCAGCCTATTGCTGTCGAGAGCTAAAGTCAGCTCTTTCCTGTTACCATCCCCACATACTGTGCTCATGCGAGGCTATATTGAGATTCATTCAGTCAAATGGGATAAAGTCAGCATTCAAAGCAGACGAGATTATGAAAAGGATTTTGTGCGTGTGTGCACGTGTGCGTGTGTGTGTGTATTTCATGCTCTGATATTTGGAAACAATGAGCTGTTCAGCACAACGAGTGTGTAATATGACAAAGCAAAAAAACAACATTGGGAAAAAAAGAAGTGAGGGGGGGGGGGAATAGTCCCGCAGGCTTTCCGCGCACGCAGACTCCATCTTTTCTTCATTCACTGAGAGTATGTCAACCGAGACTGCCCTGCCACAATCAAAAGCCCAGCATGACTGATCCCCAGGGTATTGCACACAGTGCACTGCACACACAGACACAGACACACACAACCACGGGTGGCATGATTCTTTTCAATCTTTACTGTGATGTACGGATCAGAAAGGGTTATGGTAATATTTTTCTCTCTGCCCAATCATTTAAATATTTCCCCCCATTCATTTTTAGCAGTGCCATTAGACATGCTCCATCTATACATAGGGAGATTTTGACAAATGCATCTTGAGCTGGGGACGAGAGCTAATTCAAACCATAATTTACCCAACACTCGTGAAATATGTTCTAATCCAACATTTTTACTGGCATAATGCAATATCAGTGCTGCCCCAAATGACAGAAAATCACAGTCTTGCAGCAACGCCACTTGGCTATACTTCTATATTTTAATTTTGTGTAATATCCTCTGATATCAAGCTGGAGACTTTACTCATTTTCTTAATTAAGATATTACATTTCCCTATCCTCATTAAACTAAATAAATAATATTTAGACTGTAATTCTGTCTGAACTCAAAATGCTTAAGGAAGCTCCACACAATGTTTCAGCTTTAGATCACATTAGGACTGCATTTAATTTAGAAAGGAATTCATTTGATGGATTTCAGCTTTAACTGCAGATAAGTGGTATAAAAACAAACCACTTATGTGAACTTTATTTGTTCCTAAGTTCCCTCGGCTTTAATCTTTAGACCCCACCAGCTGTAATCTGGTCTGCCTGGTTCACTTCACAATGTGAGTGAGGCCCACAGTGCACTGAGAAAAGAAACTGTTTGGGTGAAGAATTTAAATAGATCAACATCTCCATCTAGTGGTTTGATTTTGCAGGTTTTTTGTTTGGGTTTATTTTTTTTAAAGCAGCACAGATACAGTGACAAATTAATCCAGTAACAATATTACTCTTTTCAGGCACAGGGTTCATCAGCTGGTCATGCTGGTCTTTAGTGGAGGAGCTTCATCAATAACCTGTCTCTTTGTTTCTAGCAGCCTGGGCCAAAACTAATATTTTTTTTCTAATTTCCTTACACGAATCTCCAAAAAACAGTTTGACAGATATAAAATAATATTATTCCACCACCAGTGAGATTCGCAAACAGCTATTAGCTTAAAAACTTGGCATATCTCAGCATGGTGTGCAGTATGTCTTGGGGGGGGAAAAAAACAGACAAGTGGAGGACAAAAGAAGAAGTGTCAGGCCATCAGCAGATGATCAGTATCTGAAAGGCTTTTCCTTAAGAAACAAGGAAGCAAATCCAGCAAAGACCTGAAACAGGGCCTGAGAGACGTAACTGGACCTTCAGCTGATCCATCTACTGTTCACTGAAGCCTCATCTGGTGGAAGGGTGGCTGTCAAGAAGCCATTTTTAAACAAGGGAAAATATAAAGAGGAGAATCAACACTTTTGCACAGTAATGTACTTCAGTGTGGCTTTGAAGGTGTCTCTTCTGCAGAAGTGAAGTTTCTCTCAGTCTGAAACCTCACAGTCTTTCCTGTTAAGGGTTCCAGTCATCATCTTCTCTGAGACTACAATTTGAGATATAGTCAAGTCATTCACTGGTGTCTCTGGAATTGTTCTGAGGTCTTTACTCACGTCTGTCACCACTTTCCACAGACTTTGAAATCTTTTACTTCCAACCTCTGCCAGGCTTGTTCTGTACTGTGTGGCCCTCTTTGAATGTCTTGATGAAACCTCTCACTCCAGTTCTTGACACTCAGAAACAGTCAATCTCCTGCTTTGTGATCACTAACGATTCGTTTTCTCAAGTCTAAACTGACTTTTTCTTTTTGGCACGATGCAAATTAAAAGGTAACCCTCAGTTTTAACTTGATTTTATAAGATTACAAAGTTAAAGCACATCAATTGTGCCAAGGCCCAATAAAAAAAAAAAACGTCTGTTTTTCATGAGTCGTTTTTGTTTGTTGTGAAATAATTCTGTCATTGTGTGCAAATAGAAGTCATTTATGCTTTCTAAAGAAAGTCTGTTAAGAAATGCCATTTTGAAAATCCCTTGCTATGTTATAAAAGCACTTTTTGACAAAAATAAATCAATAAATCATAGGAGGCTAATAATTTTGTCCTCATCTGTAATTCCATTAATTACCTTTAGATGTAGTCAAATGTAAAAAAAAAATAAAATTACAGCACATGTAGCAGTGATGTAATATTAAATCAACTCCACTAATCAGCTACTGTACCTTACTCCATATTTCTCACACCACCTTTGAGAATTCACCTATTCCCTGTTGAGGGCAGTATAGATTAGGTAATGTTTGTCTCTTCAGTGACACCAACAGCAAAGCTACTCTTTCATCTCCGTCACTTTCTTTTACACTGCAGCATATTTTCAGAGTAATCACAGCTCTTTTGTGTCAGCTGTTAAAATACAACAACTGGTTTGCTGTGGCAAAATTTGGATATTTTTGACATTTAAAATATTGATTAAATCCAGCCTTTTTTATAGACACCTAAATTAACTGACTCAGATTAACTTCACAGTGGTTATCTACCAGGCTTTGTCATTTCGTTAAACAGAAAGTGAGCTCACCTGCAGCATCTAAGTCCAGACAAATACTTCTCTCTACAGGTCATGCATTTTTAAAGATGGGAAGTTTTTAAACAACAGAGTTTCCTCACTTTAACGGTCACTCCCTGGTTAAAAGTTGAGTTCACTCTGACTTTCTCATTTATATAATTAAACATTTACCAGTGACATGTTGGTTTAGCCGTGAAAATAAAAACACGAGCAAGTTTGCTCGAGCGAGCTGACAGTTCATGTAGCTAAATAACGCGTAAACTGACCCTCTCCATCGCTGAGAGAAGAGTAAAAAATTACAGCACATCTGAAATGCATACAAGTGCTTGTCTGTTTCACTGACCTAGAAATATCCTCCCGACTCAGTGAACTCAGATCTAAAGTGAAGCTTACTCCATATGTGTCAGAAGGGACTTGTGTTTGCTGTTCATTCCGGGTAATATGGGGCGGTTGTGCATACTCAACTGCATTACTCAGCTTTTGAAAACACTTCCAGTTACAGATGCCAGTGGAGAGGTCATGCAGACTGGGGCAGCTAGTTTATACTGTATACTGAGCAAGAAGTGGCATGATGAGTCGCTGCCTTAAATTGTCTCAGAGCCATTTTTAATGGTAAAAACGAATAAGTAATAAAGATACTTTTCAGAAGAAAAAGTTTAATTACCAGGAAATCAGCATTTATTTATAAAATCTGATCATTTCTCACAAAACACTACTTGGTGCGACCAGCTCAGGCTTCACAGGACCATAGAAAATGATTTACAGAACTGCATGGAGCTGGAAGTTGTACAAGAATTTCTACCTGACAAGATCTGGCTGATCATCCATCCACAATAAGATAAATTATCCACAAAAGGGAGGAAAACCAGACGACTGAAACATTCTTCAGGAGTCGTCACCCTGTAAATATCACAACAAGACCACAACATGCAATCCTGAAAGAAATCAACACAACTTTCATCAATGATATGTCAGGGACAACTGTGTGGCAGGCAAAGGAGGACCCAAACGCAGGACTCCAAAAACACAAATGTAAAAATCAATAGCCGCTTTCTAAGGATGACAAAATAACTCAGGCTAGGCAGAAACTAGGAACATGCCAAAGAGCAGAAAGAAACTGGGAACTTGAATACACACCAGGTAATTAGGGAGATGGGAAACACTGTGTGAGACAGCTACAACAAAATCGAGGGAAGTTAAAGTCAATACAAAGCACACAAGACACAAAACTATCAAAATAAAACAGGAACAAACACACTTACATAGCGAGACTCAGAGTAACACATGCAAACTTGGCACTGGGACAGAAGATAAACAAACATGGAGACAAGATAGAGGGAACAGGGAGCGAGCACGCAAGCTAATTAAATATTACATAACCAAGAAGATGAACTAGACTATAAACAGCAAGTATAATAAATGTCGAAGGAAGCAATGAGTTTGTGACACGCATGTTAATTTTTCCTCTATAGGGACAAAGAAAGCACCCCAGTCTAATAATAATTTAAATGTATCCTGCTGGTTATGCAGTCAGTCTTCACAACATCTCAAGGACACACAACCGTTGATTTCTAGTCGACTGGAAAACTCAAAGTTATGTGTGAATGCAAACAACTGAAGGCATTCACCCACATGTTGTTTGGCATTCAGCTCACTGTGACAAATTATGCAAGATTTTATATTACGTGTTGTAAAAGTTTGATGTGAATACAAACATAAAAATGACCGGTTGCTTTGGATGGTCTGCTGCTGCCGCCGCCGCCACCCGCTTACCATTGTTGAGATGCTAATTTATGTATTTGATGTCAAAGTTGAGCAAACAAGGAAACTTTGCAAATCTGCGATCACTGCCGCCGAATTTCTCCATGCTGGGTAGAAATGGTGTTCATAAAACGCTATGTCAGTATTCAAACTGGTGCCGAGCTGCAGGTTAAAGGAAAAAAAAAAAGAAGTTTTTACAGAATATTAAATGACAAGATAATGTTGTCATTAAATGAACTACAGGATAGGCCGACATATTAAGATGTTTCTGTAGTAGTAGTAACATTTAGGGACAGGCTGACTGTTCTAGTGACTCTAAGATGGATCACTTTCTACAGACTGTGGGGAAGCATGAGATAAATGCTTCACCGTGCAGATGTAGTATCATGCATACAGTGCAAGATTTTCTATCTAATCAGACTGACAAGAAAATGCAATTATAGTATGCGGACACCATACTGTATATTCAGCAGCTTATAAAACTATAGCTGCTGTTGAATTCTGTCCTGTGGTGTCTCACTGATCACTAATCTTTTCTCAGGATGTCAGGGAAGACTAATAAAAACATTTCACCGGTCAGAAATATCTGGAGTTTGCATTAAAATGACTTCCTTTGTGCTTTAATTGCCAACGAATTAGCAAAGCCTCACACTTTCATTTGTAGCTGTGTTCTGCCAAAACAATAGTGGGCCGTGAGGGAGATGTGCTTTGGGACTTTAACACAATGTGAAAAGATTGATATATGGCCTTATGCTTTGTTGAGGTCCACACTCTATGCCACATCCCCTTATGGGCACCATTGTTGGCAGCTGTCACAGTCATCAGGCAGTGTGCCAGTTTGGACCTGAGCCTGCCCGACACGTCACACAGGCACAGTCCCATCTCCCAAACACGAAGTGATTGAGTTGTGGCATATATACAGCCCAGCCTGGATACATCTGCTGGGACACATATGGAATACCCATCCATCTCCTTAACCACTTATATGTGTAACAAATTGCATCAGTACTCATTAATACTCATTATTCAAAGGTTTTAAAGACATTTTACTGGCGTGCACAGGGCCTACACTACAGGGAATGCACTGCCGCTATAGCCCCTTTCTAATTCCTGCTCCATTTCTCCTTGATGCTCATCCAGTCATGAATATTTCTCCCCCTCTGTCACTCTCCCCCTCTGTTTCAATGCCCTAAGGCAAGGAGATGTAGAAAGCACTGAATAAGCTTTAATGTGTATCCAGACACAGCTTGTCAGCTTTGAACTGTACTTGTCTGACCATCTTTTCAATGCCTTTCCACCAGCGCTAGAGAACTCTTATCCTAAATTGATTCTGTGCACCGGAGATCTATGAAAAATGCTGTACAGAACAAAGCGTGGACTGACAGAAGAATTCAGAAGCACTAAGGGCATGTGAAAAGAGGCTAGAGAAGCAGAGAAGGGTGATATATTAAATGGGTGAGATATGACAGTGATGTCTTGTTTAGCTGCGGGGCAGAGGTTCACATCATAGGTTTTCCAATGTGTCATTGCACCTTAACCAGTCTTAAGGCGGTGTTGATGCTGATGCGTCTCCATCTTCTGAGTTTGTTGTGGAAAAGGAAGCGACGACTTGCCCTGGTGCGACTGAAAGCGCTCAGGTTTAATCGAGATATCGCCTAATGTGATCTGACAAGGTCTTTGGGCAACACACTGACCTGTTACCTGCTCAAACACTCGACCAGCAGTGTTGGCTAAATTGTTAAAAATGTAACCTTGATATTTGAACTTTTCAATCTCTATAATATTATGAATGACTACATACAGGGTGGACAGGGTGGTGTCGTTTTTATAGTCCCTGTATTTGCTTGATAAACAGTAGCAGTAATGATTCGTAACAGTTAGTGATAAACAGTATCAGGTAATAATTGATTGATGTGTTCAGCATTCGATCATGTGTTTCTCTGGATTTCTGTTCATTGTCTAGAGAAGGACTGGGACGACACCGCAGTAAAATACCTGCAGAATAAAAAGCACCCCTTGCTCTCTTAAGGTAAAACTGCTGACTGGTGAGCTGCATGGATTATAGAACATAATTAGTTAGATATTAACTTACTTCAGGCAGTATTGCAGCTGTTGCTTACTGAATGCCGGAGTAGAATTAAAATATTTAGTTACACCTTGCTCATACTAGACCCATTCGTTTCTTCAAAATGTCCTTAATTCTTTGTTGTACAGAATCAACAAAGTGCTGAAAGCATTCGTCTGAGATTTTGTTCCATGTTGACATGATAGCATCACACAGTAGCGGATTTGTTGGCTGCTTATCCCGATCCACCACATCCTAAAGGTGCTCTGGTGGATTGAGATATGGTGACTATGGAGGCCATTGGAGTACAATGAACTCACTCTCATGTTCAAGAAACCAGTTTGAGATGATTTGAGTTTTGCGACGTGGTGTGTTATCCTGCTGGAAACACAACATTGAAGCAGATGGATACACTGTGGGAATGGACATTTGTTGGGAACAACACTCAGGTAGGCTGTGGTGTTTAAACAATGCTCAGCTGGCACTGAGGGATTTTAAGTCACCCTTACATCAGCAGGGCCTGAATCACTGACACAAAGCAGGATGGATCCATGTTTTCATGCTGACCGAAGCATCAGAATGTTACAGCAAAAGTCGAGGCTCATAAGAGCAGGGAACATGTCTTTTGTTGTCCAGTTTTGGTTAACCCATGAGAATTGTAGCCTCAGTTTCCTGTTCTTGGCTAACAGGAGCAGCACCCGTAGCCCATCTGCTTCAATGTTCAGGTATGTTGTATGTCCAGAGATGCTCTTGTCCATACCTTGGTAGTAATGAGTGGTTACTTGAGTTACTTAGTTAAGCGACTGTTGCCTTCCTACTGGCTTCTCTTCACCAGAGGATTGCTGCTCACTGGATATTTTGTCTTTTTGGACTACTCTCTATAAAACTCGGAAATGGTTGTTTGTGAAAATCCCAGCAAACTAGCCCATCTGGCACAAACCTCCACGTTCAAATTCTCTTAAATCCCCTTCTTTCTCCATTCTGGTGCTCGATTTGAACTTCACAAGCTCGTCTTGACCATGTCAACATGGCAGCAACTCAGTGCATTTAGGCACGTGATTGATATTTGCATTAACAAGCAGTTAAACATTTATACCTAGCAAAGATATCTGTGAGTCTACATGATAATTACAGTAAATTACATACCCTATGTTTCTTAATTGCTGTAATGAGTCCCAGGTCTTATGCAAATTTTAAAGGAGCCGGAATGTAAACCCATTACTCATTAACATGACTTTTAGCAAGCTCTAACACTTAGCAGTGACTTTGTCTTCACCCTAGATGTTGTTACTCAATACGGTGATGACATGAAAGTTACCAGTGTTTCACTGATAGCGTGTCATCTGTCCAAGTTAAGTGCACATGAACTATAAGTGCGTGCTGGACTGTCTATCAGTTTCCAAGCACACTGGCTATATGAGCCACCGTTTTGTACTGTTACATTTGAACAAAAACACCGAGATATGGACAAGCACATTGGAGCAGGTACAGCACAGGAAAAAATGAGCTGTCACACAGGCGTGACAACACTGTGGGGTAAAGAAGCAATTAACAAGGAAAATGATTAGTGTGATTGAAGCAGGAGAGAGGCAGAGGGAACGGGCACGTCAGAGATAGGAGGAGGAATACTTCTGACAATGACTTTGTGACACAGACTTTGCATGCACTGATTTCCCCCAGAGCCTTCGGGCCTACACCATAGCTGCCTTCAGAGATAAACCACTGCACTATCACATAGAGATTCACTTTCTTATAAGTTCTGTATAATATTTTTTTGACGTCAGCATTCCTAATGCGAGCCTTACCTCACGTACTCATTTCAATAAATCTTTGTAGTTCACAGAGTTCATCCTTACCATCTGTAATACTAATTTTATGCTTTCGAAAAGTTGCAGCCAAGACTATACAAAAGTAAGTATGGAAAAAACATGCAATATGGATTGATTTAGTTCCCACCCGTATTTCTCAGCCTTGCACTATGCTGCGAAGATGACAGTATCCAAGCTGGTATGGTGACAGCCCATTTATTCTGGGTGCACATAGCTATTTTTCAGATAGTGAATGTACAGAACATTTTCCATATATGCCACAGTGAGGGAAGGGAACATATCCTAATACACTGTATCAGCAAGAAAGTGATTGTGCCGAGTGTGTGTGTGTGTGTGTGTGTGTGTGTGTGTGTGTGTGTGTGTGTGTGTGTGTGTGTGTGTGTGTGTGTGTGCGATCATGATCATAAATAAATTTGGGATGTTAGGCTTTGATTTAGTGATAATTATTATTTTTTAAAAATTGTCACTGATTATCACTTCATCACCATTTTTTGTCTTTTTTTTGGCAATAAGACTTATAAGACTCACCAACTTAAAATAATTTTTGCTAAAAGGTCAGTGAGCCCTTCTGATGTGTTCATATCCGCCCATGATCCTGATGCACCAATAAATATTAGAAGATGTGAGTGTGGTATTCAGTACCTGCCACTGAAGCGTTTCATCCACTCAGTCCACGCAGACTTTGACCTTCATTCCACACCTCAGTCCTCAGGACCTGATGTGTTTTGGCAGCTCTTAAGGGGCTTTTTGACAAACTGTATAAAGCATGCTGACTGATATCAGAAGGTTAACACTGAAGAAATTTATATTAAAAGTTATTGTCAAGGTCCCTCTGTCCTCCTGGGTGGCCCTGCCGCCCTTGCTCTCTCTCTGGCTCGTTGTTTATCTGTCTCTGATGTGGTTCGTTGGCGCATCCTGTCTTCGCCTTTATCAGACACACCTGACAGCAGATCTTCAATTGGCTCACCTGTGATTAATCACTCAGGTTTCTCCACGTGTTCTTAAGGCTGTGGAAATCCTTCAGTCGTGCCAGTTTGTTGCACGATCTCTGGTGATGTATCATCAGGCCACCATTTGTCCATTGTGCACATTTCTGTGACTGAAGCTGCTGTCCCTCCTCCTACAGCACATCTTATTCTGTGGACTAAACTTTGGGTCATCTCTGAAGATCTGCCTGCCCAGTCGCTGGAACATCCCTAGCTACAAGTTTTCCTGTGTGTTCTTTGAATTATAAACTTGTGAAATTATCTTCCAGTATCCAGCGCTTAGCTCTCGTTCTCTGCTGCCTGTGACAGTTATTAAGTGTATTTCTGTTCAGCCAGTAAAGCTGAATTAGAGGAACACAAAAGCCAAAAAAGCTTTAAAAAAAAAAAAAAAAAAAAAAAAGGAGGCTGCTGAAATTTTGAATCCTTTTCACACACACATCTTCAACAAAGCAGTAGACAACGAATGAAGTAGCTCTTTTCAAATAGAAAAATAGACTGACAGTTCTGCTTACTCTGTCTGCTGCAGTTTTTTTTTCTATATAATGCTCTCTGGGGCTTCTTCACAAAAGGCCTAGAAGCACCAGGACATGTGGATAAACTGAACTGAATTATGGTGTAGCCTAACAGAAAAGACAAAAAAATAATAATTTCAGAACTTTATGATGTCACAGTGAAGTTGACCTTTCACCTTTTGTCATTAATTCATCATTTTAGATACTTTGAGAACCTTTGGAATCGGTTGCTTTATAATTCTCAAGTCGTGTCCAAAAATAGTGTTTTGTAACATCAGTGAGAGCTCGACTTTTAACGACCTAAATCTAACCAGGTCATCCTCGAGTCCAAGTAAACATCTGCATCAAATGTGAAGAAATCCTTCCCACCGTACGCAGCTACAAACCAGCTTTCCTGGTCCTGTCTCTGCCTGCGTTTGTCACGTTCTTGAAGATGACAACCCGTGAAATGAGACAGATCAAGTGTGCCAGGTTATTTGGTCCCATCTGGTCTCTCTCCTCTTTTCACTTGAGGACATCCACATGTTCCATCACTGCAGCCCTGCTGTGCCATTTGATCCATGATGAGAAAGAACGCACATTACACTGAGTCTGACAAAAAATAATATCCACTCACTCCTGTACAATTTCTACCTGATAGCCATGTTTCTTCTTACATAAATAGGTAAGAAAATGTGTTTTAATACTAGTAGACAATAATTATTGCATAAAGTGGTGCTAAGAAGAAATTCTGATGCATATTTGAGTAAGAATTTGTTCTATGTGGATCCATGCTTATATTTATACTAAATATAAGGATACATGGATCCAATAAATTACAACATTTCATTAAAGGTACGGTTTGTGTGACGGTAAGACAGTGTAGTGAGCTAAACATGGCTGACACAACTTATTGCGTGGGTTACTATTGCAGCAATTTTTCACTTGATTAAATCCGGCTGTGCAACATTCCTGTGCTATTCTGTCTAAGTCAATTAAATCCAACATGAAAACAAGGTACTTATGAATTATACAAACTTCTTTAATAATGAGAATAACAGCACTTTAATATTATCTTTGGCAGCACAGTGGTGTGGTGATTGGAAATGCCGCTTCACAGCAAGAGGCGTTCAAATCCACCGGCCACCGTAAGCTTTTCAACGTGCATATTTTACCCCTGCCTGCATGGGTTCCCTTCAGGTACTCAAACTACCTCCCACAGCCCAAACACATGCATGCATGTTGGGTTAACTGATGATAATGGCTGGCTGTAGTTGTCCATGTCAATAGATATCTGTCACTCTGTGTTGGCCCAAAGTGTATCCAGCTTCTCACCCTATGACTGCTGGGACAGGCTCCAGCCTGAGTTTAATGGATAGCGCTGATAGAAGGTCCAGTATACAGTAAAATACACATTTAAAGGTTCACTAATCCTTGGCAAAATACAGTGTATCTCTTTTAATATGTGAAATATTGCAATGCAACCATGCATGATTTTTTTAACCAGTGGAAACCTGAAAAAGAAACTAAAGATATCCCTCAATGTAACTTCTGTTGAGCTACAAACCAGAATCAGTTAACATATCACTTAAACAACAAAAAGGAAAACATTTCCTGAGGTGATGTTCTGACCTTTGAAATAAATAGATCATTTGTTTAGCTCTTCTGTGGCACTATAACTGTTAAGAATACTGTGAGTATTTCCCATTAATAGCCAGAGTCATGAAATATTCCATTAGTATACTCAATATATTTACATATGCAGCTTGCCATGAAGTGGGAGATACTTTTGCTTAAACATAGACTACAACCAGTAAGTGAGCTAATTCAGTTTAAACAGCCTAGCTTGAAAGAGTCAGTGAAAAAGAGCTTAGCTCCAGTCATGTGAAAACAGAGTTTCATCTTTAGCAGTAATACCTCAAAGCAATTGTTTTCTGTGTGACTTTATCAGTCTCTCACATGGTTGTGGAGGAAACCTGCCCCAATCTTCTTCATGGTGTTGCTTCAGATCATTGAGATTTGCAGGCATTCGTTTATGCACAGCTTTCTTCAGGTCCTGCTGCAAGCATTTGATTTTGATTGGGCCACGGCATCAGCGCGATTCTTTTCTTTTTCGCCATTTTGTTGTAGATTTGCTGCTGTGCTTATGATCCTTTTGCCCAAGTATACAGAGAAGCTTAGAAGGGTGTGCTACAAAGAAAGATTAATAGGTTAGTGAACTATGTCAAGTTTAAATTCAGTTTTCTGTGTCACAAAAATTGCTTCTTTTATTTCTTGCATAAATCACTGTGGTAACAAGTGCTGAATACATATCCTTGTCAACAGTAGGTTATGTTTTTATACCGCAGAGATACTGATTCACTGCTGTAGGAATACGTTTTATAAATGTAACCTTTTCAGCCCTACCTTACTAAACCCATCAAATGAAGCCCCACTGTAAAGTTAAAGAAGTGCATACTGTGTGTTGCATTATTACTGGAATTTGCATGTATTTAGTTGCAGAAATTTATAAATGTTTTATACTTGGTTCTAATCTTTTAAGTCTTTTTTCTCTGTGCTGAACTTCCTTCCTAGTACACCCTTCAGGTCCTGTGGCTGCAAAACAAGCCAAATTCCCCCCTTTCCCCATTACTGTGCCTACAGCTGGTATGAGTATGTGTTTGTGCTGATATGTTGTGTTTGGTTGTCTCCAAACGTGACACTGTACATTTTGTTCCAACATCTTCACTTTGGTCTCATCTGTCCAAATCGAATTGTTCCAGAAGTCTGGTGGTTTCTTCAGATGGAGCTTTGCAAACCTAAACTTTGCTGCCACGTTATTTGTAGAGAGAAGAGGCTTCCTCCTGGCCATCTTGCTTCCAAACAAGAACAAGTTCAGTCTTTTTCTAATTGCACTGTTGTGGACTTTAACCTTATAAGCCTCAGTTAGCACATTAAGAGTCTGAAATGTAGACTGTGAACCTGCAGGGACGTCCACCACCTGGAAGATTCATTGCGTTAACACACATCTGAACGCTCCAGACTTGAAAACTACAAAAATGTCTGCTCTTTGAGAGGCGCTCACACTTAGAAAAATTACAATTAGGTAATTGCTTAGATTGTAGGGTAAAGCCACAGCATGAACTTATAGGATTATTCTATGCAGTAGACCAGCGGTCCCCAACCCCCAGGCCTCGGACCGGTCCGTGAGTCGTTTGGTACCGGGCCGCAAGAGTTGAGGCTCAGGTGTGAAATGTATAGTTTTCAGGGTTTTTAATCGGTTTTCAGCGTTATTTTGTTATCGTTTTTATCGTTTACTCGGTTTTTCTGGGTCTTTTCACGTGTGTTATGAATAAATTTTATTTTTTTCGGTACCGGAACTAGTTTTATTTTGTTGTATTTATCCGCGACACCTTAAAGGCTGGTCCGTGAAAATATTGTCGGGCATACACCGGTCCGTGGCGCAAAAAAGGTTGGGGACCGCTGCAGTAGACAATACAGTTTCATAAAAATATCATTATATGTAGTATGTTGTTCCCATAACCCACCTGTGTATAGTTGAGAGAGAAATAGCCACTGATTGATGTAGAGCTTGGGTCACACCTTTTATGATGGAAAATGTCAATTCAATAAAACATATTTGCATTTAAATAGCATGTTTCGTTGCTTTTGCAGAGAGTAACTGGATGATAAGATGATATAACTAAAAAAAAAAAAAAAAAGTAAAAAGGTTATGGAAATTAAAGCGTAAAAGCAAGCAATCATAAAAGCAGTCAAAACACCACCACTCAGAGTGCTATACGAGTTCTGATGCAGAAATGATAAAGAGTCTTATATCAGAAGGGTAATTTCTTACTACACAGCAAACCTAGCTGCTTCAGGCTTAATCTTAACCCAGAAAATCGAGTGAGGAAGAGTGATATTAATGGGAATTATTCGCAGAAATCCGTCACGCCCATCCCACTCTCAGCAGGAATGTCCAGTATTGCTTTGAGGCACAAAATCCTCAGCTTAAGCTTTCCTTTCCTGACAACTTGAGGGTTAAAGTTCTGGTGATTACTGCAGCCGGCTAAAATTAACCGCTCAGCTATGTGAAAAGCAGCAGAATACCCACTTCACCACCAACAGTGCCTGTGTGCAGTCTCCTCTGCTAGAATAGTGTCGTAGGAGAGAATATGTATGTGTGCCGGTGACAGCAGGAGGCATTACTGAGGAGTCTCTTGACTTGATAGTGATCTATCACATAATCAACCAGCCTGATGCTGCAGCAAAATGGCAAATACACACACACGCGCACACACACGCCTCAGCACGCAGCAGACTATGAACCCACAAGGACAAACACTTCGCATAAGAATCCCAAACAGCAACAGCCAAGGATGTCACCAGAGTACTTCAGGCCACCTGCAAAGCCTGTTGGTGAAAGCGTGCAGGTGTGTGTATGTGCATGTGTGCTTGTGTCCATGGCTGACTCATCTCTGCCACCACCACAAATGTCCTGCTGGAATCATCCATCACTCTCCTTTGTCCTCCACAGACAGACCACAAATGTAAACACACACAACATCAATTCATCATCCCAAAACACGTGCTCATTTCACCAAGTTTTTCATGCCCCTCTATGACACTTTTGGCATTACTGCACGTCAGTAAGCTAGGGCATGTTTTTAAATGCATGAATAAGGTCTGGCTGTCTGGAATTAACAATACAGATTATAAACAGGTCAGTCGGAAAAGTTGCAATTTTAATTTCATGTAATCTTTTACATTACACCAGTGCCCAACTGTTTTGTATTGTATTGCTCATAAGAGGTTTCACATTAGATGTTGGCCCAGCAAAGACCTTGAACAGCATGAGCTGCTCGTTGCTTACTGTTCTCAATAATATAGTTAGAAAATGCCATAAAACATAACGAGCTTGTGGACTTTGTGGCAAATGAAAACTGTTGTGGAAAAAAATTTGTCGCATATCTGTTGTTTTTGTTTCCTCTCTGGCCTCACTTGAGGATTTGTGATAAAATCTCGTCATACGTTCTCTGATCTCCAGTTCAGAAACAATATTAGCTGAAAACAGAGTTTTCATGACATCTGTTAGTTAGTATTTTACTAGTATAAATACTGAAATGGAAAATCCATGAAGAAGCAAGCACACTTTTGAGTCTGACTGACAGATCCTTTGTACAACTCATGTATGCGTACGTGCGCAAATAATAAGATACATCTATAATACATAAGAGGCAGCACAGTGTGCCAGAATGAAGAGAATTAACCTCGCTTTACCTCAGTTAAAAATTTATACAAAGGTGCAAATGGGGAATTATCTGCCGACTCTGTACCTGACAGAATCTATACAAATTAACCTGCAGAATACACCCACTCATGGGACAGCAGGCATATATAGTACGCAAGAGAAGACTTATATATGCACGAACATACTCTTTTCCTGTGATTCAAAACAATCTATATTCTCTCGAGATGCACGAGTTAACTTTTCTATTCCTCCCTCTCTTCCATGTTTTCTGCACAGTGTGAAAAAAATTGAGATGTAGAAATGAACCTAATAATGACCATTTGACGGGGGTATGGCAACTTTGCACATCTGTTAACAAAAACAGTAACTCTTGACATTACCACTAGCAGTCTTACTCCTATTTTATTTCTGCTGAGCGATAATAACTGCCACCATCATGCCTTCACTCCATCTGACTTGCATGGCTGGTTGGAAACCAGAGCAGACCTTAAAAGCAATACCAAGATGTTAAGAGGCAGGAAATTCAACTTGCGGCCTCATGCTGTGAGGTGACAGCGCCGGCTGCTGAGTCACAACCAAGTCTCCTAAAGTACTCTTGGGTGGGGGTTGCCTCTGGGGGCGTAAGTCATCTTTATTCACTTTACAGTTCTACAGAAGTTGGAATTTCACCAAGAGTCCCAGACAAGTATTCAAAGTTTGGAAGAAAGTTTAGTTTTCACATTGATGTGCTTTTTCCAGTTAAGATTTTGCTAATCTAATGATCTACAACAGTCTTAGTCTGGCAAAGCAGCAGCGGTATCACATTTGAGAGTATGGTATAATGGGTTCTCTAAAATGCTTTAAATCTAATAGAATATAACTAAAAGGCTCAGGAGATGAAGCAATTGCTGTCTGGCTGGCCTCCTAGGACCTCAAAATTCCATGAAGTCACATTTGTCCTTTGGCCACTGGAACATGTGTCCTCTGCTAGGATTTGCAGTCTATCACCATGTTATGCAACTATCTCTGGGGACTGTTCCTTCAAGCACAGTTTACAAACACACTTGTACACCGTCGTCAGAAAATGGACCGGGGGACTCTGTGTTCTGCATTTCATCTCTTCTCAACAGAAGATGAGAAAATCTTCTCTTTTTCAGTCGCACTCTGTCATTACAACCTCGAACGCCTCCTGCCAGGAGATGTCAGGTGGCTGATTGTTCCTGGAATAGCCAGCCAAAGAGATAAAGTGTCCTGCCGAGCAATAGCTGGTGAATTATGGCATAAGAAAACAGCACGGTCTGCTTACTGACAGATATGTCTAACTGTAAACCAACCACGTCTTAAAAGGTAATATCACTGATTTGAAGTGTTTGAGCATTACTTGTACTCGTTTCATTCTTTAGTGTCATTTACTTTATTGTAAAAAGAAACCATCCAGACATATTGTTTGACTGTGAATGACGTCATATGAATATAACAACTGATGTGATTATTTCAACTTGTTGGATTTGAAGGGAATCCAGAGTATGGATCATGTTTTCTTGCTAAATGTTTAAAAATACAAATGGCTTTCTCCACAGTGGCAAAAAGCACTTAAATTTAATAATGCACTGGAAAAGAGGCACTCTGTACAGCTAATTACTTAGAAACACTGACTGTGGGAAAACAAAACTACGAAAAACACACTCACACACACACACAAATAGGGTATAGCTACTTATAAATCCTCAATTTGGTTTTACTGTGTTATTAAACTGTGCCATTTTCAGCAGTACATGTATCATTTGCCTAATGAGCAGTCATGATGGGCTGTCACTTGTTTGGCTTCATTTTTTTCCTTTGTGTTTAACATAATTGCACACTGTGCTAAAACATTTCAGCAATTTGCATATATCTAAGTCTGGCTAACGCCTACATAAATGCATCTTTCGACATCTGTACACCACACACATGTGGCTCTGAGCAGCAAAGAAAAGTCACACACTAAGTAGAACATATACTACCAGTCAAAAGTGTGGAACAACCTTCTCATTTAATGGTTTTTCTTTATTTTCATGACTACTTACATTCAAGATTCTCACAGAAGGCATCAAGAACTATGAAAGAATAATTAAGGAACTATGTAGTAGTCAAAAAGTGTGAAATAACTCAAAACATTTATGTTTTAGCTTCTTTAAAATAGCCACCCTTTGCTTTGATGACTGCTTTGCACACTCTTGGCATTCTCTCAATGAGCTTCATGAGGTCGTCACCTGAAATGGTTTTCCAACAGTCAGTCCGACAGGAGTTCCCAGAGATGCTGAGCACTTGTTGGCCCTTGCCTTCACTCTGCAGTCCATCTCATCCCAAACCATCTTGACTGGACTCTTCAGACCAAAGCACAGATTTCCACTGGTCTAATGCCCATTACTTAGGTTTCTTGGACCAAACAAATCTCTTCTGCTTGCTGCTTTTCCTCAGTAGTGGTTTCTTAGCAGCTATTTGACCATAAAGGTCTGATTCGCACAGTCTCCTCTGAACAGTTGATGTAGAGATGTGTCTGCTACTGGAGCTCTGTGTGTCATTTATCTGGGCTCTAATCTGAGGTGCTGTTAATATCTGCAGCTGGTGACTAGGATGAATTTACCCTCAGCAGCAGAGGTGACGCTTGGTCTTAATTTCCTGGGGCGGTAACCAGTCTCATAGTAGTGCTTGATTGTTTTTGCGACTGCACTTAGGGACACATTCAAAGTTTCAGCAATTTTTCAGACTGACTGACCTTCAGTTCTTAAAGTAATGATGAACTGAGTATGAATTCTTGCATTTGTCAAATAGGTTGGTCCACAGCTGACAGCCCTGACTTCTGCACAACACAACTGATGGTCCCAACAAGAAATTCCACAAATGAACCCTGACAAGGCACACCTATGAAGCGAAAACCATTTTAGGGGACGGCATTGTGAAGCCCATTGAGAGAAGACCAAGGGTTTGCAGTGTTGTCAACAAAGCAAAGGGTGGCTACTTTCAGGAATCTAAAATATAGGACAAATTTAGAGTTATTTATCTTTTTTTTTTTTCTTTGCTACATAATTCATATGTTTGATGCCTGCAGTTTGTATCTACAATGTAGAAAGTATTAAAAATATAGAGACAAACCATTAAATGATAAGGTGTATCCAAAATGCTGACTGGTAGTGTATGTAACACACCCACATCACAAGTCATAGTGTTTCAAGTCCCTGGTACAAGATACTAAGAATACACTCACTGGTCAACATGTGAGGTACACCTGTCATACTGCTTGTGAACTCAGATATCAAATGACCCAATCACACGGCAGTGACTCAGTGCATTTAGCCATCTAGACACCATCAAGATGACCTCGTGAAGTTCAAACAGAGCATGAGAATGGGGACGAACGGTGACCGGGCTTGTCTGAGTATTTCAGAAACTGCTGATCTACAAGGATTTTCCCATAGAGCCAGAAAATGGGAATCAGCAGTGATGAACATGTCAGAGGTTGGAAGAGAATAGCCTGATTGATTTGATCTGAAAGGAAAACAACTGTAACTCAAACAACCACATCATATACACGTATCCAGCCAAAGAGTCTGCAGCAACTGTGTGATTCTGTCATGTTGATATGAACCAAAATCTCTGAGGAATGTTTCCAGCACCTTGTTGTGCCATGAAGAGTTAAGGCAGCTGTAAAGGCAAAGGGGTGTCCAACCCAGCACTAGCAAAGTGCCTCTAATAAAGAGGTCAGTGAGCGGACACAAAATGATATGCTTGACTCCTTGCTTGGATTCACCCAGTATTCCTCCCTAATGTGATCTTTGTAACTGGTAGTACAATACAGTACAAATCACAACAAATCTAAGTGGGATTACTATAACCTGCAGGCACAGAATGTCCATTAGAATTGGTTTTGGGTTTACATTGTAGTAGTTTTGCACAATAATTTCACTTTTTTCATCTAAACTTTTCATTTATTCTATGCATTTATTTTCAAATTTCAGCATGGTATGACCGTCTGTGGTTTTACTCTTCTCTCACTACTCATAAAAACAAACTCCAGGTTGCAAAAAAGGCTTTTATTCATAAACACATGATATATTGGATTAAATCTCCCTTTCCTCCCACACATGGAACCAGCCATGTGTATAATATTTTCTCAGACACCCAGAAAGGCAAAAAAATAAACACTGACACTAACTGTGCAGTGCTGTGTTTCTGAAAATAGCATTTCTAATTAGTTAGCCACAGTGACTGCATTTGAATCAGCACAGTTTATATCAGCAGGCGGTGGTTTACACAGTCTTCATGCAAAAACAATCTCACTGATTATTCACCGAAATCTGGGCCATTTCTAATCAGCAGTCAGACTAACTAAGATTTGAATATAATTAACCTACATGGTGCATGGTATGAAGTCCACCACATCAAAGACAACCAAACCTCTGATTTAGGAGGTCAATCTATTAGCTGTTAGGCTTCGAGAGAGCCATACTCCCTCTGCCAGTTCCTTAGTTCTCTCTGATAACTTCCATTCTGCCCGGTAGCGTAAATCATCCCTCTCTTCTCCTGAATCAACAAGCTCAATCCTCAGGAACATTTCTTTCTCCAACATCATCGAAGCCAGCACAGAGTCTGCAGCTTGTCTGCTTCTTGGTAATCTGGGAGAGGACCGAGACACCCCTCGACGAGTGGGCGGGCCACTTTTAACCCCTCTGCTTCTGACGTCGTCTTCCTTTTGCTTCACCGAAGACACATCTCTGCCATCTGAGGTAGATGTACTAGAAGAACTCTCATTGGTTGATTCTGAGGTGACAGATGACTGCGTGTCCTCCAATTGGTCAAGATCCACTTGGTAGGCTAATTTCTTATTACTTTGTCTGCTGATGGAGAGACAAGGGGGCCACCGGAGGGAGAGACATTTTGTCACCGCCAGCCATAATTCTTGAGGCCTGAATAAACCTGACCTTGGCTGATCGGTGTCACAAAAACTGTTTCTTTCCTCCATTTCTGCATGTTCTCCTTCAGAATCCGACTCCACCACCTCTCTGACGGAAACTCTGTTAGAGTTCTTTGGTGACGGTTCTGCTTCTTCACCTTTG
The DNA here is from genome assembly GCF_041146795.1 of Maylandia zebra. Taxonomy (NCBI): domain Eukaryota; kingdom Metazoa; phylum Chordata; class Actinopteri; order Cichliformes; family Cichlidae; genus Maylandia; species Maylandia zebra. The sequence goes on from NC_135187.1 coordinate 17,436,545, forward strand.
TTTTTTGACGCTGCCTCCTGATCCTCCCCAAAGCTGAAAGAACTGCTGAACCTCTGGCTCCTCTTCATTGCTCTTTCTGCCTCCACATCAGACTCCGACGATGAATCTCCCTCTGACGAGCGTCCACGCGGTGACGACCGATCCTTTGAGTTTTTCGACCATGGCCGATGATTCTCTTCAGACTCAGAGGAGCTGCTGGCCCTCTGGCCTCTCCTCATACTTTGGTAAACAATTCCTCTCCTCCAGCTGCCCAGTACTACTCTTCCTTTGGCTTAACAGCGACAGATTGACAGAAAAAGAAGCGAAGTAGTAACAGCTATCACAACAACAGCAGCCGCAGCAGCTCTGCTAGCATGGCACATTCTGACATAATATCTGCTTCAACAGGCACAGCTATGCCAGTGGAGCTGGGCAGTGATGACGTTGTGATGTCATGTGCCCACATGCACACATACACACACTCTTGCACAAATCCCCTGCGTGGCTCTGTGTTCATGCTTCAGTCGAGTGAGATGTGACTTGCCTCAAAGGGAAGTGATGTCACATTGCATGATGTCATACCTAGCCTCGAACCAGGAGTCTACAAATGGTCTGTGTTTGTGCAAGAGCGCAGATGGTACAAGAAAAAAAAATAGATGCCCTACCCTTGAAATTGACCTAGATGTGCAACATGGTAGTCGTGATAACGATTTTCCTTTCTATGCTTTATTCTTTGTGCTACAGTTGCGATGATATGCATCAAAAATAGTTTGTCTATTTTTGTCACAGGCTACCAAAATATACATTAAGTATTTTATGTTTTATTTACCCAATTAATTAAAGTGAAAAATAAAAGAATCATTAAAATCACTATGAGTTGCTCCAGATGTTTTTGTGTTTGCCATAAATATTGGTTCATTTGTCCAATTGTGTGTGCATGTGTTTACTTTATTTTGGGGTGCTGTAGGACAAAGAGAGAATTTTTGAAAGCTTAAACCAATAACAGCAACAGCAGCTGTGCTCCTGTTGGAGCTCTTTGTGTTGTAGTAGTAGAGTACGTGTTTGTACGTGTGTGTTTGTGGTCTTATGAGGGCAGTCTGCTCAGTGAGTCCCAGACTAACAGCGAATGTTAGGTCACTGGCTATATGCTTGCTTTTCCATTTATGGTCCTGGTGGCTGCTCAGACGTCACGTCTCTCTGCTCATTCACTGCACACTTTCTTGCATCACCTCGGGGCAAAAGGACATTGCCTACTCCAAGCTGGCTGACATTCTCACACACAGAAAGACACACATACATGTTACATCAGATAAAATCTGTTGAGTCGACGTTTGAATATAGGCAGCGATGTGTCGTTGAAGGGAAGAGAAATTGATAATGACTGAAATGAGAATAATAACATTTCTCATACTGGTTTTATCTGATGTGATCAACAATAAAAACCTAGTAGTTCTAGTCTGGACTACTGTGATTCATTATTATTGGATCGCTCTAAAAGCTTCCTGAAAAGCCTTCAGTTGATCCACAATCCGGCAGCTAGAGTACTGACAGGGATTAGGAAAAACAGCATATATTTCTTCCATATTGGCTTCTTCTGATAAATCCCTGTTATATTTAAAATTCAATTTAATATCTTTCTCCCAAAATCTTGAATAATCAGGCCATGTCATATCTTAAAGACCTCTTAGTACCTATCCTAACAGAGCACTTTGTTATCAGACTGCTGGATTACTTGTGTTTCCTAGGGTATTTAAAAGTAGAATGGGACCCAGAGTTCAGCGTTCAGGCCCCTTTTCTGTGGAACCATCTCCCAGTTTGGATTTCGGAAAGAAACACACCCTCTATTTTTAAGATTAAACTTTTAAAAAACTTTATTTTTTGATAAAGTTTATCGTCAGGGCTGAATCAGGTGACCCATGAATCCTCTCTATAAGTTATACTGCGAAAAGTCTAGGCTAAAGGGGTCTTTCCATGATGCACTGAGTGTTTCTTCTTCACTCACCTCTTTTCACTCTGTGTTTACACACCTCTGTGCATTTAATCATTAAATGGTAAATGGCCTGTATTTATATAGCGCTTTACTAGTCCCTAAGGACCCCAAAGCGCTTTACACAACCAGTCATCCACCCATTCACACACTGGTGATGGCAAGCTACATTGTAGCCACAGCCACCCTGGGGCGCACTGACAGAGGCGAGGCTGCCGGACACTGGCGCCACCGGGCAACGGGTGAAGTGTCTTGCCCAAGGACACAACTACCGAGACTGTCCAAGCCGGGGCTCGAACCGGTAACCTTCCGATTACAAGGCCTTGTAATTGAGCCACGATCGCCATTAGTTACTATTAATCTGTGACCCGCTTCCATAGTGTGTCTTTTGTCCCATCATCCTCTCCTTACCCCCTGTCGCAACAGATGGTTGCCATTCGCTGACCCTGGCTCTGCCTGAGGTTTCTCCTTGTTAAAAGGGAGTTTTTCCTTCCCACTGTCACAGAGTGCTTGCTCATAGAGTGCTGCGTGGTTGTTGGGGTTTGCTTTCTAATTTTGTAGCGTCTTTCCGTACACTCTAAAGCACCTGAAGGCAACTGTTGTTTAGTAAACTGAAATATGAATACAACTAAATTTAAGTGAATTCAATATGACATGAACATCACATTCTACAGATTCCACGTCAATCAGTTTTTTAAAAGATAAACATGACGTGACCAATTGTAGCCACCTTTAACACGATAAACTCGCCTGTTTACTCTGTTTGTGTTTATGGAGCCCTGATAAAAATTTATGGTGCTACCCAGATTGGCAAAATCTATCCGGAACCCAAGTTTGGGTGAAATCACTTTACTCGTCTCACAAGGATTTTCATGGCATAAATAAATGAAACCTGGATCCTCAGGTAAGATTTAAATGTGATAAATCGGAAGCTAGCACAGACAAAAATACAGCTGCCAGGAAATTACTTCATTTGAAGAAAAGTGTCAGTGCTTTTTGGCATTCAAAAAGTGATCCAAATAAAAGGGCCACAGAACGCATTATACATCTTTAAATGTGCAGTATGTAAAGCTGAACCTTATTTTCACATCCCTTCCAAGTAAGTGCTTTAATACAATATCTAGATGATGAAGTGAGTGTTTTTAGGACTCGGCGAGGCAGTAATGCAGTGGCTGGGGAGTAGAAAAATATAGAGAAGCACACTGCATCTACTCTAAAATGTCCGCTGGCAGGAAAACTCAGAGCTTGGCTGAATACTATGCCTCCATAGTTTAAGTGTGGCTGCAGCTTTCTGCAGCGTCTTATCTGGCATCACTGCAGACTGATGCTGAATAATATATCATGAAATAGCAAGATGTGAAGAAATGATGAGGTAGAGCAGGGTGAATTATTAAGTCTCTCTTAGTCGTTTTATCTTGACCTTTTCCCCCACCTTGACACACTATAATCAAACAGTTTCACGTTCTCCGACACTCAAACGGAGCAGCGTTATGGAAAAGTTGAAGTTGCTAATGTATATAAAAAAAAAAAATCACAAAAAGCTTTGGATGGAAAACAGCAAGCCAGCGAAGCTGAATGCGCTCCAGTTATGGGAGTTATTTCTGGACTGCTTCCACATACATTATTCACACGAAACGAAGGGTAGACGGCACACAAGCCATTAAACTCACCCCGAGATCCGCGCGAGCTCGCTGAAACATCACAGCCACGAGGACAAGGTGAGTTCAGGTGCATGCAACAGGCGAGCCAAGTGAGGGCGCAGTGGACTCCTCACAGTTCAAGGCACGAGAGGCGAGATCGAGCCCGAGCGGCGTGCGGATGATACGCCACTTCTCATTGGCTCAGGATGTCAAATAGGCGGTGCTGTGCGCGGCGTTTCATTGATATACCCTACAGCTGGTGGCTGCGGACACCAAACGGAGTGAAAGGGCTAAGAAAGTGATGACGGCTTGATGTAGAGGGGTTGTGGGGGTTTTTTAAGCGAAGGCTCGAGAGTTGGTAGAGTGTTTTAAAGAGTGGCACACCAAAGATTTTCAGAAACAAAACAGTCAAAATGCTCTGCCACGTTACTCGTCCGGATTCGGTGGTGATGGAAGTGGAAGTTGATGCGAAGGCGAACGGTGAAGATTGCCTCAACAAGGTAAAGACGGGCTGCACGTTTTATTCTTCTTTGTGTCTTAATGTGAAAATAACGTCGCCGTATGTCCGTCGGTGAGCCAGCACGGCTCGGGTCGTCCGAAAAATATTTTCTTATGTTTCAGTCAACTTCACCTCTAATGTGTCGCGCTCATTTATGAGTCGACTATATGTGGCGAATAAGACTGAAGAGCCGAGTTTCTGCACGATTAGAAGATTTTATTTGTTTTTATTTCTTGAATTAATTAATTCGCCACAGCTTCATTGAGCTTCAGCTTTAAGCTACAACAAAACTGTCACCTGCTTTGTTGCTTGTAGCAAACTAGGACTGAGGAAACAATGTTCTGAGCGCCAAGTGCAGAAAAAAGGTCAACTCTTTCTTCTTTCGTGTCCTTTTCTTCTTCTTCTTTCGTTATTCTTTTATTTTAATAATACAAACCCTCTAAAGTGTCACTTCTGTCAAAAAGACACGGAGCTGAAACACGTAGAGAAAAGTTTTGTTAGGTTGCTGGGAAGCTGCCGACTGCCACTTCAGGCTCCTTCGCTTAGTCAGAGGCAGATGGCTTTGTGCAGGTTACTCCAGGTCATCCTGCCGCCTCTCAAGATGAAACTTAGCTTTTCACATCTCTACCCACCACCACCCCCAACTCAACATGGACACAGTAGTAACTGTTATTTCCTTTGATTGCCATTTCCCCTCCTCATTATGATGTTAATCTATTTAATATGCACAGAACGAGTTTTATCTCAGCCTCCTGGCTCCCTGTGCAGACTTTCAGCAGCAGTTATGTAATAAACCCATGGCTGCTGCCGCCGGAGGAGCGTGGGATTGCGGGCTTGATGAGCCCCTGTACCCCGGGAGGGGCTCCAAGTTCACTTCGTGAGCTTCAGAATATTGATGGGGGTTTGTGTGTTGGCGTATCTGCAGTAACAGCAGTACTGGTGAATTTCCTTGTAAAGAAAAAAAAAAAAAAAAGTCCAGTGGGACTTTACTCAGTTGGTTCTCGTCACTTTCCACATGACAAGAAAAGTTATCGATTGCCTCTTTAAAGGAGCTCTTCACCATCTGTCACTGTCCTGTGGTGAAAAGCTTCACGCCTCACTTCGTCTGTTTTTTGTGACCCCCCCCCGCTTGTTTTGCCTTTCTTCAGGTTTGCAGAAAGTTGGGCATAATCGAAGTAGACTACTTTGGGCTGCAGTTCACAGGCAGCAAAGGAGAAAACCTGTGGCTGAATCTGAGGAACCGCATCAGCCAGCAGATGGATAATTTGACACCCTGTCGGCTCAGGCTGCGGGTCAAGTTCTTCGTGGAGCCCCATCTGATTCTGCAGGAGCAGACGAGGTACTTTTGAAAGTTTGCACGCTGTAAAGACACCGTGTGCAAGGAAATTTGCTCATAGGCCTTAGAACAGCTATAACTCTGAACTACTTCCTCTTATTGTTTTGAGTGTGTAAATGTGTTCGTCATCTCCTCTAAAACGGGTCGAAGAAATGACATCAATTTTCTTTTTCATGACTTTAATGAGGAGCACGTGTTTGGGGAAACAAAACAAAGCCACCATTGGCGAGTTCCCAGAGCATAATCTGATCACTGTTTCCAACAAAGTGAAAATGCCCTATAGTAACCTCTTCCCCAGTCCTTCCGGGGTTACTATAGGTCATTTTGGTGAAGCACCAGGCAGGAAATATGATCCAGCAGCTCTGGTGCTGTGTGCTGCTCTGAGCCTACCCCCAGGGACCCTCTGTGTGACAGCCAGGACCTCTCGTCACTGCTCCCATTCAACTCGAAATATCTTTTTGTTTCAATTGGCCGTGGCTGTTTTTCGTGTGAACAAAAGCCCTCCCGTTTTCTGCTTTTTCTGCAGATGCGGTTTGGGGAAAAGCTTGTGTGAGGGGTGCTTACCCTTGCGAGAATATGCCGTCAATTAGAATAACCGTTGCAGCTGAAGTTCTGGATAACTCTTGTTCACTTTCTGTGCTTTATTGGTCATTAGGCGATGGCAAGCAAAACTGCTGCTACAGTGAGTTGACATGTAGTTTTAACATGTGCCCTTCTCTGGTAGACTAGTTTAAAAAAACAAGTAACAATCCCAGGCTTGTCTGACTCGGTAGTCCCCTGCCCACAGACTGTAAAGTTATAAATGGAAAGTGAATTTTCAGCCTTTGAAATGAGTCCCAAAAACTTGTTTTGATGGAGTCGATGTTATGTTCACCCCGGGCAATGTGGTGAGTGTTTGATACCATGGATATGAATCAAGGAAGCACTTGAACTGCAGCATTCCACTAGAACTATTTATCAAGCTAAACTGTCCCTGTTGTTCTCCGGTTCACCTACTGCTCCGACTCTCTTCCTTCTCCCTTCACTGTGCTCTATCAAATGTAAAAAGAGGGGATTTCTACTGTTTCTTCATGTGCTGCAGTTGGGCGATTAAACTGTGCCCACTCCTATTTCCTCTCTTTCTGGCTCTTCTCCCTCCATCTTCCTATTCCACTCCACTGTAGCCCATATTTGGCAACCTTTTGAAGAAGAAAGTGAAAGGACAGTCAGGGGGGCTAAGGGCACGGAGGACACTTGGCTGCCTGTGCGCTGACCTCCAGTAGATTAGCAGGAGTTATCAGCAGATGGCTGGTGTTTGGTCAAGACGTGGGGGGTGGGCGGTGAAAAGAAGTGAGATAAAGATTTTAACTTGCAGGTAAGGTCAGGTGGGTCGCTGCTAATAAATACTCGCACATGTCACACTTCACCACGCTGTGAGGTTAGGTGTTTAATTTTGGCTCAGCCTTCATGCCGTCCGTCTGCTCAGATGTGATATAATATGAGGGGTGAGCCTGCAAACACTGGCATCAGTTTTTAGAGAGAAGGCCAAGCTGTTGATGTTACAGCAGCAGCATTTTGAGGACAATCGCACGTGGCTCAGAAAATCCTTTTAGTGCATTTAGAGTGGTGGCATTTCTATGAAAGACTCGCATCTTTTTTTTTTTTCTTGATTTTTTTATCTCGTGTGTGTGCATTTAACATCATCTTTGCTAGTGAACGGTCTACAAAAGAGTGGCATGCAAGGACCTTCTACACCAATTGATTAATTTTTTGTACTTGTAAAGAAAGGCAAAAGGACCAGTTTTAGCTTATTGTGTAGCTACAATGCATGGATGATTAATGCATCGTTTTCCTGAAAGATGGGTTTTGGAGGTTTTTTTTGTTTGTTTGGTTGGTTTTTTGTTGTTGTTTTTTTTGCTTTGTAGAAAATAAATTCAAAATTTAAGCAAATGGTGCTTAGACAGACTAGCTTCCCTTTTCTTGTTCTGTCACCTTTGACCTAGTTAAGCTACAAGACTTCCTGAAAGTTGCTCTGAATGCACACATGCTGTCATGACACGCCTCATGACACAAAGCCATCTTCTACAGTCCACTTTAAAAAAACAAACAAAAAAAAACCTTTTTTATTAGTCACACCCCTACACCTTCCACTGCAGCAGAACATCCAATAATTATTTTGAGTGCATTTGTGTACCCATCTGAGTATCTTCTGCTGCTTTTTTTTTTATTTATTTATTTATTTTCCCCTCTTGTGTTCAGTTGAGCAATAAGTAGCAAGTGTGTGCGAACTTTAGTAAATATTCCATGCAGAGCTTGGAGGATAGCCTTGTCACTGTCCCCTTATGGGCCTTTATAGACCTTACATAACCTGATGAACCTGCAGAGCTGCTTATATAAGCTGCTGCGCACTTTGCTGCTGCTTTAAGCCTAGCAGGTCACAAGTGTTAACCCTGCATGTGAGCATTAAAAGAAGCCTTAATGCTCAGATGCAGCAGACTGTTTGGGCACATTCTGCCAATTCATTTTAATCTTTGGTAGATAAACGTGACATTCAGACTCTAAACCTGAATTCATAGTATTTAAGAGGGTATGCAGTGTGACTGTATTGCGGGGCTTAAATTCAGCTTGCATCTGCGATAAAAGTGTCCCAGATCATGCTTCTAAAACCTCATTTACTTTTTTATCTGTTTGCTTTTCTTTTGCAGACTTGTTTAATATAGCTTGTCTAGAACAGTTTATGCTATTGTGTATAAAATTGACTTGGGGTGGCTTCTTTCCATCTCTCTATCAGCTTGTTTGTTTTTATTTATGTATTTTTCTTCTGTTCGTAAAAGTTCTTCGTTCCATAAGTTCTATAAAACATCCAGCATCAACTGACCTGTTACTGGAATAATGCTGCTTTTATTGGTTAAAGGATGCTGACAGAAGGGCCTCAACAGTCTGTTATCTGCATCATTAAACGCTACTTGCTAAAGGGCATTTATAGTTTAAATATGTGAATGTTTTCCCCTTCATTAGCACTCCTGTTTAGCATTCTGGTCAGGCAGTAAAAAAACAAAAAACTAGATGGCCCCAGAAGGCACAGCTATTAGCACAGGCTGTATCAGAGGTCCTGGTTGTTAACCCGTGTGCCTCCTCTGGTTTAAGCCTTTGTTTAACATCAATCCAAATCAAACTCAAAGTGAGTTTTATTTAAAGGAGAATTATTTTAATTGATTATGGCTTTTGAATAAAATGTTTATTTGAATCACTGTTGTTCAGGATGGTGACACAAGTAGAAAAGACACGGACAAACCCTAAACAGTTTTGCCTAAACGGTCTCCTCTGCTGTGTGTGTGTGTGTGTGTGAAGAAAAAGCTCAATTTGACTGCTTTTTTTTTTTTTTTTTTTTTTTTTTTTGTATTCTCAGCAGATCAGTTTTGTTTCTATAACGCACAATTGCAGATAAGGACTATGAAGAACGAGCCGTGTTTGACAAAGTTCATACACGGCCTCTTAGAGTGAATGTTCTACAAAAACAATTTATGCAGGTCACACTCGATTATCGTTTTCAGGTCGTTGTGACATGCTACACAGACTATTAAGCCAAAGATCACATATGATGCCTGTGGGTCTTCGAGTGTTGTTTTATCTGCAAGCTCTACAATCAGTAATTCTTCTCCTCCAGCTTCTGTATAAATTTCTTACCGTCTGTTTGTTGTGCACTTGAGTAACCTTGCCGTGGTTCTTTTGAAGCCACAACATGACAGTTTTTATATTTTTATGGTGCCTGAACTTGATGCTGGGCAGTAATGGCAATATTTTACCAGCCAGTTGCTTGAAACCCAAGAAGTGTTGCAGACAAGCAGCGGCTTTGTTTTAATACAGTGTCGGCTTTCAGTCCAACTTGTCAGTTCAAAAGCAAGTTTTATTTAGCGCTTGGCATTAATGCTGCGCAACTGTGCATCAAACTATGCGATCAAACCGCCCACAGCTTCAGAGAGGATGAGCAGAGGTAACTATAGTTCACTGACTGCTAGTAACCTCACGACACATTGCTTCTGGCAGGGTGTTATTTGACTAACTTACAAACCGCATTGTTGAGAGTCCAACCGATGAGGTCGGAAACTCTAGTAGTGATTGGCTGAAAGAAGTGCAGGCGGAGGTGTTAGGTTTCAGTTTGCGGGGATGTTTTGTACTCCTGTGAAATGAACCGGTTGACATTCAGCTTGGTGGTTGGTCACGGCACAAAAAAAAAGATGAAATGGTTTTTATAGATGGGTGGAACATACTGGAAAGTTTAGTTGACTTTGAAAAGTTCTGTTTTCTTCTTCAGAGCAAATGTATTTAGAAAAAAATAATAATTAAAGGTTCTCACTGAGTTGCTGGAGGGGGGGACAATTCCTTTAGGGATATTTCAGTGTTTTCAAATGGTTCAAAGACGGAGCAGAATAAATCAGCTGAAAAATATATCTTCATCCCTCTTAGCTCCGCTCTTTGGCCGGTGACCTATTTTGAAATATTCGTTCTCAGGGCCCAGGCCTGCTTTAATTGAATTATTCCAGTTAGGCAATCAAGTATTGAAACTCTTGCACAGCCCTTCACACAACGATCTCCACAACATCCACAAGCTCTGTTTTCAGGAGATTTCATTTCACCTGTGCTCTCTTGGCACTGACGAGTGTTATGACTGTAAATGAGTAACCCTTTTAAGCCTTTGTTTATGGGTTTTCTCCATTAAAAGACAAAGCAATGGGGTGTATACAAAGTAATACAGTAGAAGTAGGCCACGAGACTTTGTGCACATTTCCTGGCATTCAGTCTGCATGTGTGCACGCTAGTTGGATCAGCCTAGAGAACAAAACAAATGCTGAGATGATGGCTGCAGCTCTAAAAGTACTTTCTTCAGTAATGATGCATGTGCAAATGTATCTGGATAGTATCATGCATTGCTCCTTGACACTGTGACTCAGAGCTGTCTAGCTGCTGATAAATGGCTCTCCGGTCACTCAAAGGGGGGTCACGGTGACTAGATTCTTTATCATCTTGCTTGGAAACCAATTTGCTTGGGCCTGAGGGGGTTTATTTGTCCATTTCTGTTGTCTTTTGTTGCCGTTATAAAAGACTCGTAACCCTGAAGGATTTGTAAAAGACTTAACACTTTTTTTTTTTTATGCGTCCAGACATACTGAGTCACAAATCCTTCCTTTCTTTCTCAGTGTTTCCAAAAGGAAGCTGCACAGTAAATTTAAGGAAGTCTGCCTGAATTGGATCAAGACCACATCAGCAAATCAAGCTCAACTCCCATGTTGGGTTATATTGTGAATTTATGGGCTCTTGCTTGTCTAATAGGAAGGATCTTGACAGGTGCTGAGACTGCCCGATCCTAGCACAGCTGTCTGAAAAGCTCTTTATTCAACAAATAGGTCAGGAAGTCCTTGCCTTGTAACTAACAGGGACAAAAGTGATAAAACTTGCTTTTACCAGGTTAAATTTGTGACTGTGTGGTGTTGCTGTTCAAATCCAGTGTTTAAAAGCACAACAGCAGGACGCGTGCACATGAAGCAGTTGTGTGCCGAGTTGTTTTTGTGGTGTTCAGTGGAGTGCATATTTGTTACCTCAGGCTCGTCAGACAGGAACGACTAGCAGTGATCTCTAGTTACCTCTTCTTCAAGATTTTTCTTCCTAATAGTTATTTTAGCCTGAGCTCAGCAAAGCACGCACACCTGTTTACACATATCTGGCTTCCCACAACACTGGAGTAACACAAGTTTGGTGTCTTACCCTGCAGCCAAAGGGAAGGGCCCAAAAGTGCATCTCATGGCACACTGACACAAGTCGAGCAATGTTGAGGTAAAAGTTTTGGGTACGTCTCCTCTTTGTCTTGTCTTATCTTATCGGCGCTGCGATAGCCAACAGGTCCGCACTTGTGCTGAAGGGCGCTTTTGAAATTTTAATTGCCGTTCATGGCAGCAATGTACATCTTGGCAGTCCCCACTTAAACTAGAGTAACCTCTGCGGCTTGCCCTATGGTAACCCTTTACGGCAACCTGTAGTAACCTCTCCGTCAAGTCGGTCCTATTGTTTGCGTCAGGCAGGTAGCTAACGAGCAGCTCGCCGTCACATGACGCCTGCTGGGCTTGACACAATAGATTGCAGTGTTTGTGTGTGCGCGTGCTTGAGGGAATGGGATGTTTAACACCATATCAAAGCAGTGTTTGTTATGCCTGAGGCTAGTCAGCTGCGGGGTTTCGTTGTTACAGTCTGGCTTTATCTGGGATGGTGTAGACTTGACTGTTTGTGTGCCCCACAGCTGCTTTTTGCTGCTGGAAACACTGCGAATGTGTGTTGGAGGAGGTGTCTGTTTTGTTTTTGGGTTTTTTTTTCTTTTTTTTTGCATTGCAAAGCTGATGCACTGCATGTGCATATTCTGTGTGGGCTCCTCCTGCTCCCCTGAGATGACAGAGGAAACGCCACATCCATGTCTTCTGTAGTTCCCATAGGGGTTCTCAAGTAGATGCGTTTTCCACATAATCAAAACAAAGACTTTGTACACACATAATGAAGAGTGTGGTGAGTGCTTCTTCTCCACTCGACTCATAAATGTCCTTGTAAAGCTTCTCAAATATCCCGAAGTCACGGTATGACCTGATTTGCACAAATGAAAATGTCTCTCTTGGCATCATGCTTCAAAGGGAACTTTGGCCCAAGGGAGGTTTTGCTTTAGTCGAAATAGCGAGCAATTTGAGGCACAATATGCTTTAAGTCTACATCAGGAATATGGAGCTCCCAAAAAAAATGCTGAGAAGAGAGAAAAGTGCATTTTAAGTTTTATTTGTAGAGCACTGGAGGACTAAAGATGACAATCAGGATGTTTGTCCGGTGGAAGCTGCAGAGCAGGTTTATAGACAGTTACTTTGTTATAGGTCGAATCGAGGAAGGATCGTTTGGGTTACTTGCGTTCAGTGTTTTCATGATGTAAGAACTGAGTCACTTAGGGTGTTCCTGTTGACGTATTGTCTCCTGCTGCTAGAAGGAAGAAAAGTCCTTACATCTTTTGGTCAAAACAATAGCAAGACATGTCAAGACTTGTGTTTTTGGAGTATGGAGATATTTTCCTTGACCACGCCAGAACTGTGTGTTCCCTGTTAAAACATTAACTCAAAACAATAACAGTTCTTGCCCACTGTAAAACTTCCACATTTCGGAGCAGAAATGGTTTGGTTTAGGCACAAGCATGAGTAACGACGTAATTAGGGTTTAAATGGCTATATCACATTTTTGGCAAGAAGCCCAAGAGATGGACATGGATTACACACAGAGCCTGGCCGGCAGTCACGTAATCGAGCCCCAAGCAGTGCATGTTCAGTTTCCCATCGAGCTGCAAAGTCTAAATGCGCATGACATTAGAGAGCTGTTGTTTGCATCTTTAACTTTGTTTCTCAACTTCTACTTTTAGGGTTTCCAGTGAAATTACACTTAAAGGAAGTTAGTGGTGTATGTTTTTGAGGAAGTTGTAGAAACGGAGAGAGTGGTTGTAACCGCTGAGTACGAGCCAAGTGGTTTTTCCTTCTGCTGCACACACAGTTGCAGTCTGTGATGGGATTTAAGCTTTGCAATGACCACCTGCTCTGACATGTCTGGGTGACTTGAGTATAACACATGGAAGTTGGTTCTGCATGACTATGTCAAAAGTAATAAATGAATCCCTCTGTTTATTTTTTTAAGCCAATGGTTATTTAGGTAAAGTTTTTTTTTTTTTAAATAAACAAAATAAAATCTCCACTAGTGCTGAGTTTAGTGTGAAAAATTCTTATTTCTCCTCTTTTTCTGCCATGTAGACACATTTTCTTTACGCACGTGAAGGAGGACCTCCATAACGGTCACCTGCGTATGGGCTCGGAACAAGCCGAGGAGCTGAGTGCACTCCTGGCACAGGCGGAGTTTGGCGACTACAACCAAAACACAGCCCAGTACTGGTATTCAGAGCTGTGTGGAGAAGAGCCCAGCCCCGCCACCATCGACAGGTACAGCACTTGCCAAACATGAAAATAAAATGTCTTTGTGAATATGCGACATTTGCACATGAAAGATGTACTAAGTTATAAATTATGCTGCAGCCTAACATTACCTCTAGTGAAGTTTTCTTAGTTTATGAGACAACTGTAGTTTTTATAGCCCACAAACATGCTTTCTAAGACACTCTGTACCACTGGAAAGTCACTGAAGCCACCGTGCTATTTTTGAGGGGGGTAGGAGTCCAGCCGAGGAGGCATGATGAAAAGTAAATAATGGAGCATGGCAACGAGCCAAAGGTGGCATAATGTGGCAGCTAATGGTCATCAATATTAAAATAATTTAAGAAATAAACAGAACTGTCTTTTAAACTAGACTGCACTTTTCCCCTACATTGCAGCAGTTTTTTTTTTTTTTGTTTTTTGTTTTGTTTTTTTTTCTTTTCCAAGTGAAAGACTTAAAGACTCAGATAAGAACACATCACGCACAGCCACATGGTTGGTGTATGCTGTGAGCTAATGCACAGACTGATAAGCAAACAGAAGCTGACAGGAGATCAGAAAGCATGTGCTCGCAGGGTTTCACTAACAGAACCTCCCACTTTCTCGTTAAATATAACAAGGACGACGGTTTTACTGCGTTTTTAACGTATGAGAACATGGATCGCGTTCTGTTACGAAATGTCACGTGTAGATGGGAAAGTGTAAACACAGCTTCCCCTTCTCTTCCTACATGTTGTGCAAATGGCCCGGTCTCTCTATATATTTTATAGCTCTCAGTATGGTAATACATATACTCTTGTGCTTTTTTGCAACTGACTAAAAACATTTTTTGCCCCTGCAGTATCATTTCCAGACACAAAACTCTAGAAGGTCTGAGCCAGGGCTCAGTGGAGTATCAGGCCCTGCAGCTGGTCTCCTCTCTGGAGCATTACGGCGTGGAGTGGCACTGGGCTCGCGACGCAGACGGTCAGAGGATGGCAATAGGAGTTGGTCCTGAAGGCATCGCTATTTGCAAGGAGGATTTCAGCTTGGTCAACAGGTACAACGACCGACATCTATAGTAATAACCTTGTTTCTAATATAACTGCATGTTTGATAATACAGGACGCGGCAGCATTTAACAATTTCCTGTTAACTTATTTTAGGATAAGCTATCCAATCATCCAGATCGCCACCCAGTCGGGGAAAAGTGTCTACCTGACAGTTACAAAGGACACGAATGACAGCGTTGTGCTTCTGTTTAAGCTGATCAGTAACCGGGCAGCCAGCGGCCTGTACCGAGCCATCACAGAGACGCATGCTTTCTACAGGTGAGGGTTAGAGCCATATTTAATCCCAGATCAGCAACTCGTGTGTATATAGTACACAAAGCCTATGTACTGCAGCTATGTGGCTGCATTTAAGAGAAGTGGTTCAAAGCTTTAAACCATAACTAAGTTATTGCATCTCAAATGTTAGAAATCACAGGACAAAGTCTGCAGCTCACCTAATGTCATGAGCCCAGATGAGTTTAAATATTGAAATAAGTTTTTATGCATTGCTGCACAGCTGTGTGTGTATCATTATGCACGTGTGTGTGTCTCTGTGTGTGTGTGTCAGCAGTCTTTGTTGTTAGTCATTCACCAGTCTGTTTATTGTGGACTATCCTTCACTTAACACTAGTGAATTATTAGAGAGGTGCAGTAAAACATAACCTAAAATGTGCTCTGTAAAAACTTGTTTTGTTCTCTTTAGGAGAGCATAAAGTGTCCCTGCCTGACCTGCTTAAGTAAATATGAAAGTGAAAAGTGTGTGTGTGTGTGTCCCCAAAACTCTCTTTGCAGTGAGCAGGGACAGTTTAGATGGCTGAGCTATGAAATTGTTCTCAATCACAATGATACAAAGACAGACCTGTCCTTTAGCTGCCAGGATAGTTGTTTTTTTTTTTTGTTTGTTTTTTTTTTAACTCTGCAGACAAATCATGTATTTTAGTAGTAAATGGAACAGGATGGTTGCAAGTCACAATTTGCATTGATTATCTTAAACTGAAATCAAAGCTCAAATTCGTTGGCAGTAGTATTAATGCTTTTTTTTTTTTTATTATTTTCAGGTGTGACACAGTTACCAATGCAGTGATGATGCAGTACAGCAGAGACTTCAAGGGCCACCTCGCCTCACTCTTCCTCAACGAAAACATCAACCTGGGCAAAAAGTACGTTTTTGACATCCGACGTACCGCCAAGGAAGTGTACGACCACGCTCGGCGAGCGCTCTACAACTCTGGCGTGGTGGACCTGATTTCCCGCTCTGAAAGCAGGGATCGCTACTCCCCTTCACGCTCCCCAAGCAGGGACGGCGAGCAGGACAAGGGGCTGGACTGTGGCAGCTGCCAGCAAAGCCGCGCCCTGCAGGAACGTCTGCAGAAGCTCAGAGAGGCTCTGCTGTGCATGCTCTGCTGCGAGGAGGAGATAGATGCTGCATTCTGCCCCTGCGGCCATATGGTGTGCTGCCAGACCTGCGCAAATCAGCTTCAGGTGAGGATTTCTCCACAGTCACATGTGCTGACAAATGACTCCTTAAAAGTGACTTTTGCTTGAAAATCAAACAGTTTCTGCTCCTACGTTGAGTTTTCAGTTTCACCAAAAGCCTTTTAAAATTATTTTAGCTCCAGATTCTTATCTTTTTTTTTTTTATGGTCTTTTAAACAACATCCAAAGCCTTGCTTTACACTCTGCTGACCTGATTGTCCCCCACACTTAATCAGCTAAATGTGGCCCATCTTGTGGAAGCAGATGGTGTGTGTGAGTGTGCCCTTATGAAGGGATTATGTCAGCCAGGCAAATCTCTCTTCTATTAATTCAAATGGGGAAACGTGACCCAACTAATAGATGTGTGAATCACTCCGAAACTTTAAGGCAAAAGGAAACGTTTACTTCTTTGGAAAGAATCACAGTTTAGTTTTGTGGTTAAGTTTGTGTTGCCCTCACTGCAGCACGATCAAAGTTGAACATTGAAATCACGAGACCTACGTGTTTGTGAAAGTGGTGCAGTTTTCCTGTTTCCCCTCTTAAACAGATGTATTTTAAATGCTTTTCTTCCTCTATTTCCCCCCAGTTGTGTCCCGTGTGTCGATCGGAGGTGGAGCACGTGCAGCACGTCTACCTGCCCACTTGCACCAGCCTCCTGAACCTGACGTTGACGGACAACCACCAGCACCGCAGCAATATTCCCGCGCCCATCCACAGAGACACGGCCTCTCCTCACACCTGCTCCACCACAGAGTATGAACACAAGCTCTACCACACATAAAGAGGGCACCACCAAGAACTCCACCGTGAACACTTTGAAGTTATAACAGACAGATTTCATACAAAAGAAGGAACATTTGCTTTTTCATCAGCTTTTTTCCCTTTTTCTGTCCCTGACTGAACTTCAGAAATGACCAAAAATAGAAACTCCTGAGCATATTTAAAGATCTCCGCACTTAAACTACACTGATTCTTTGTTTTTGATGATGTTCAGTTTGTCACTGGTTCATTAGTATTTTTTTTCCTTCCTTTTTGCTCTTTGTGTGTCATTCTGTCCAAACATTGTCTATTTTATTTTTTTAAATATCATTATGCCCTGCCACAGTATAATTTTTATTAAGATTAGGCTCTTATTGTGAATTAAATTATTGCATCAGTTGACCTGATACACAATTATGCTTTTGAACTTGTATTTTGGTTGAATGCTCCATCGTGAGTAGCTCCTAGACTGGCTAAAAACGGTATTTAATTGAGGGTGTTTTTGTTTTTTTAATAATTATTTTTGAAGCTTTGACATTTTAAAACTTTTATGTAATGGCTTGAAATGCAGTTATTTTTTCTTAATGTACATTTTTTGTTTTTTAATGCCAATGAGGAGGTATTTAGAGGTTTTGCAGCATACTGCTCCTGAGTTTGGCACGCATCGCACAAACTGCAGAAAGACTACCACAGTCTTCGTCTTGTTTTGATCAGAACTGAATCTTACTGACACTCCACTCGGTTTCTTTCATAGACCGCTCAATCTTCACGAGTTTATCTCTCGTCTGGACAGAGATAAAATTAAAAACACTAAAGACACAGACACAGAACGGTTGTATCCAAAAAGAATTGGCATTTGTTGAACAGCAGCTGCTTCCTCTGAAAACCTCACCTATAAACTTCCTCTCTCGGATGTGCTAGTGAGTTTCGGTATTTTAGGGTACTGGGACATCGGTATGTGCAATACTTGCTTGCCAAGCTTTTCATTTTCAGTTTTATTTAATTTCAAAGAATATTAAAAAGATGAGGAAAAACCCATATACACCATTGTCACTTTACCAAGGAAGGTTTCCTCAAATATGCCTGGGCTTTGGCCTTAATGTAGCAGCAATGTGATTATTATTATTATTATTATTATTATTATTATTATTATTATTATTATTATTATTATTATAATGCCAGCTTTCCAGAGTTTCTGCTAGGAAGATGAATCTTTTTGTCTACGCTGACCCAGCTAAGCTCAGTCACTGAAGGAGAAGGACTTTTATTTTTCACATTGTACAAGTAGTGATTTGTTTCTGTTTTCTGAAGCAAATGCCACTATGCTCTGTTAAACGACTTGGAATTAAACCCTTTTTTTTTATATATATTGTGCTTTAACAGAAAGTATTAATAAAGTTGGTTTTTTTTTTTTTAAAAAACAAAACTGAATTGTCTGTAAATTTGTGGCACAACCATCACTGTTTCTGGCTTTTACACTTGACTGTCGACCAAGCTTAAGTATACCTGTTGTGTAATGTGCTGACTGACATTAAGAACAAGGAACTAAGCTGTAGAAACCAGCAGGCTCGGTGTTTTCCCATCTAAAGGCTGATACTTCCTAAAATGTTCCCATGTGCATAATAAGACAAACCACAAGGAAAACTGCATGAAAAGCTTTGTTCATTGTTACTTTGATCCTCTGCCTTCTGGTAAATTCACCCGGTGTTTTCGTCCTTAAAGTGATGACACCCCACGGGTGCAGTTCCTCAAGTGGTCACTTGAGTTTGTTCCAAAAGTGAGCCGAATCCCCTGTAGAAGCCAGTCACTCCTTGTTTGGTGCTAATCCCAAACCAGGTCAAGTAAGGTGATAAGTTTTTTTTGGGTTTTTTTTGGAAGATTCTCTAAGAAGTAACCAACCCTCAAAACTCAGGAGCTACTTTCAGAGAAATATAGTCATCAGATTGTCTGACTGTATTTTATATTTTGCATAATAAAGCAATGTGGATGTCCTTTAAATCCAACCAAAGTTAATGTCTGTCATGACTGAAGAACTGCAGGACCATGACTGTTCCTGAATACTTGAGCCTGCTGTGTATATTGTACAGCGAAAGATCAACCCATCATTTTCCATGTTAAGGCAGGGAGAGAGGTGAATAAAGCAGAGAGGCTTTACACTAATTAGAAATGACAGTTACCACTGGACTGCGATTAGTCTGGGAGTAAGAGTTTAAGTAGAGGAGATATTGATTAGCCTTCCTCTTCCCTCTAACGCCTCTGTCTTTCTCTGACCTTCTCGATAAAAACAGTGCTCGCTTACCCACACACACCCTCCTTCATTGCCATTAAAATACCTCCAAGGACATGATGACAGCTGGGAGAAGGAGCGCGGTGATTCCAACTCGGTGATCCGTGCAGAATTTGTCTTAATGCCGGTTTAAAAGCAAAACGGGTACCAGCAAATGAAACGCGACCTGAGAGTAAAGACAAAATTAAAAATCCTCTCCAGACGTGGAAAAACAGTACTGCTTTCAACCATTTCAAAAAGCGCGTTCACCTCCCTGGATAGAAGTTCTTCACAAATTATTCTCACAACTAAACTTTAACCAAAAAGAAATGAGCCTTTAGTCTCAAACTGAGCAGTGACCTGTCACTGTATACACTGAGCCTTGAATAACCTCCATGTAGGGTGAGGCTTCAAAACACGGATGCTTGAGATCAATAGCTTCTTTTTTTTCCCTTGGCACACATTCTCAGTGTTCTCACGTTGCCACAAACTGGTTATGTAGCATCTGCAGCAGTAATGCTTTACTCTGACCTACAGATTTGTAGTTAAAAAAAACAGCAGTTCAGTTTAATTGCAGTAAACTGAACACTCAATTGTATTAGGTACACATTGCTGTTGAACCCCCCCCCCCCCCCCTTTTTTTCTTAATTGTTTGTGGCATAGATTCAACAAGGCACTCTACTGTGTTTGAGATCCGTATTGAGATGGAAGCAGACATAAGAAAATGGTCCATGCACTTTATGTGGTCATAAAGGGCATGGATGTGGTCAATACACAGGCAGGCTGTGGCTTTTTGATGGTGATGGTATGAGAGAATACAGCATTACATCATCAACATAAGAACAGGCATTGTTTTTCCGGTCTTCTGTTGTTCCAGGTTTGGTAGCCTCAGCTTCCTGTTTTTACCTGTTGGGCGTGGCACCAGGTGTGGCCTTTTTCTTCAACGTTCAATATGTTGCGTGTTCAGAGTTGCTCTTCTGCATATCATGGTTAAGATGAGTGCATGGGGAGAATATGCAAACTCCACACAGGATGAGTTGAATCAGTACATTCAAACCACGGTGGTTAGCACCTTTGCCGCCGCCATGCTGCCCCTTTTTGGTCAGTTCTCTGTAAACCCCAGAGATGGCTCAGCAGTTTCCAAAACACTCACACCAACAGCCACATTCAGCATCACTTACATCACCTTTCTTCCACATATTGATGCTCTGTTTGAACTTGAGTGGAACATCTTAGTCATGTTTACATGCCTAATGTAACTGGCTGATTTATGTTAAAAAGAGGTTGAAAAAAGCACCCGATGAGTTTATTAGCAATAGCAGGGGCAAGGTGCACAGGTCTTTGTAAGCCTGACACTGTGCTAAAAAATTAATTGCAGAAAAAAACAGCCAATACCTCGAGTCATAAGCTCTTTGCAAGGTGAAACTTTTGTCACATTAAGCTAAAATATTTCTGATTCCACACAGAGGTGCATGAATTGCTTGTCGAGAAATTTCCATCAAAAAATTCAGAAGAATGGAAAGAAAACAGTTTAGTTATTCATTGAAGACTGGGAATTTCTTTGGACGAGCCTAATCTGCTGCATATTTTTGCTCAGTCACGTTTCAATAAAACACGTGTGTCTGAGCCGAGAGCCTACAAAACTTTGATGATTCTAAAACATGAAAGTTGGTTGTTTTTAAAAAGCTCACCATTAGAACCAAAGAGCAAGTCAGTGAGATATAATGTGTAAGTGATGCTGCCTGTTGTTTTAGTCTGACTGTACTATACAGGGAGCTCATTTATATTGTGATGGTGGCCTATAAAGAGCTGCAGCAGGACTCAGAGTATGTCAAAGCAAAACTACAGCTAAGGTTGTGGATATGAATCATAATGTGCACAGAAACAGGAAGTTGCTTTGCGTGTGAAACAACGCAGACATCCTGCAGTCAGTAATACATATTTCTTCTGAATTGATTTACTCCCAGGAGCGGTTTATTATAAATGATAGAATAACAACTTTTTGATACAGATCCTTATCTAATAATTTGTGCTGCTGCCCCTCCTCTTTACTTATTGGCATAAACACTACACTTCCTCTTTGCTTCCTTTCTAACCCTGGCATCTCTGCTGGCTGAAAA
The DNA here is from genome assembly GCF_041146795.1 of Maylandia zebra. Classification (NCBI taxonomy): domain Eukaryota; kingdom Metazoa; phylum Chordata; class Actinopteri; order Cichliformes; family Cichlidae; genus Maylandia; species Maylandia zebra. Next base: position 17,457,614 of record NC_135187.1, read on the forward strand.
CGAGTACCATAAAGCAACGTTTCTCAGGAAATACCTTTGACATTTACAGCTTGGCTGCTTGGCCAGTATTTAATGGACGTGCCCAATGGGAAAGACAAACTATGACTCACTGTACCTCTGATTTTTAATTTAAAAAGAATGAAACAATTCTGAGAAATCCTTGATGCAGACCATCTCAAGTCACATAATCACACTCCAGCAGTTATGTGGTATTCATCTTAACGGACACTGTGGTTGTGGGAATATAGAGGCGCAAAAAAACACCACAGGTTAACAAGAACTCGACTGGGTGTCAAACCATTGTCTCTGGGGAATGACGCACTTTCTGAACTTTGTTCTTCTTCTTAAACTTCTGTTTGTGTGTAAAAAAAACAAACAAACAAAAAAAGCAGAGCCTGCTGAGAAAAGACGTTATGCAGCATGTTGTTTGCGGTTCATGACAAATTTTACAGAGCTGTGCATCTTCCCTGATGGAGAAAAAATAATAAAATCTCCTTCATCCTCATCACCTTAGCTCGTCAAATAGAAAACAAATAGAATCTTTAAATTCTCATCATTTCAACTCGTGCCAGGAAAAGAACATCAAAGTTCTTCTCCAACTTCACCCTCCCTCTGCCATGTGGTCTTCACATCTGCTTGGCCCAGTGACACACTGCCGGGGGAAACACACTACTTCTGAACGTGCCGGAGATCTGGTTCCTTGGAAGCATCAGCTGGTAACCTAATACAGGGAGATACAGTCCAGTCTGAGTATGTGTGTGTGTGCAAGTGCATGCCTCTGTGTTCTCTCAGAAGTTGTAAAGGGGACCAAACACCATCGCTGTGCCAAGATACACAACATTCTCCACCCAGAGCAAGCCGACTTCAGTGTGTTATAATGAAGTCTGCTGCTAACATGTGTCTTTGTGCGTATAACTGTGGCGCTTTGATGAATCATTTTAAAATCACACTGTGGAATAGGATGCCTTGCTCTTCCTGTTATTTCCAAGTTTGCAGCTGGGCAAATAAAAATTTAAAAACTCAAAAAATGTTGGTGAGATAAAATTATCTGAGGGGAATGAATATGTTTGTTGTCACTGCCTGCCAAGAGGCTCGAATGGCTAAAAATATGCATTTCACATGATAAGAAAATAAAGAACCAGATTGTTTTAATAAGCTGAGCTGTTGGGTTGTTATAGGGAAACATGGTTATATACAATACAGGCATTATATACGAGTTCCACGAACAACGAGAGCTCATACAAGCATTTACATAGTGTGTGTATACCCTTGTATCTACCTGCTTCCCTTTCACCTACTTCCTACAAAAGCTCACAGCTCAAACACAGGTCGCAGCCTCCAGTTACGACTCGTGATAAGCTGATAAACGAAGAACACAGTTAAGAAAAAGCTGTTCCTTTCTTATCAGTTTTATTGCCGCGAAAGGTTTTAAAGGGCCAACACTGCTCTGCTTGTTTATCCGTACAGTACAGTGCGACGTGCACCACGGGGCTTAAAGATCAGTGGCCTTAGTATTCTCTGTAGCCTTATCTCATGTAGATTACGTTGATGTTATCAGTCACAGAGCGATAAAGCGTCGGGTCAGACTTCTGTGTATCCAGCCTCGGTCTTTTCCAAGCTCAGTAGTTTGAATGATTTTAAACTGTCGTTTCAAGATCCTTTTAGTTCAGTCTGTTTGTTGCACGTCGAGTCAAATTGATGTTACGTAACACGATCCCACGATCCGTTCAGTCAAATGAGAATGTAGAGTGCAGTAGTTTTAGGGCTGATTTGCAAAAAGTCAGCTCATTTCAATATAGAGCACAAAAAAACAAAGACATGACTTTTTCATCGCAAAAAGTAAACTGTGTGTCGCAAACATTAGTCTGATCAGTTTGCCCGCTTGACTTAAATATTCTCCTTCTAAGCAACAGGATCAGAAGCAAATATCTCGTTCCAACCTCTTCCACGGTTGTGTGAAACTGTAAAGTGTGAGTGTTTATTAATGAGAGTTTGTGTAGCAAATAAATGTGAAAGAGGCTGATGGGAGTGAAGAGAGCGTGGAAAATAAAGGGGTTTTTTTTACCACAGAGAAGAGCTTTGGTTTCAGTGGTTAAAATGGTTTTAAGGTAACGGGATCAATTATAGACATTTAAAATAAGTTTAAAATAAACACACTTCTAACTGTCATATGAAAAATTGTAAAGTGCTGAGAGCCCGTTCTTTATGGGCGGGGCCTATTCTTTATGGACCTTTCTTGTGTGCGGAGCCTGCTTCCAACAAAGAGAATCAGGTCATTATGTCACATGAAATCCTATATAAAAACGTCTTGCTGCGTGTCTAAAACTGCAGTTAAAGAATATGTAGGGTTCTTAAAATACCTTCACAACTCTGTCAAGTGTGATTAATCGATGTATCAGTGTTGTTCATTTGAAGAAAAAAGTTTCCAGTACATATTAACGCTGATCCACTGATTAATGAAATGTTCTGAGACGTGAGCGGAGGGTAAAAAAAACTATTTAGAAATTGTGGAAAATTCTAAAGTTGGTATGTTAGTATGTGTGACCGGTGGCTACTGAGCCTGAGAGTCAGAGGCCTTTGTCACATAAGCAAGAATGACAAAGAGAGACTGAAAGTAGTAAGAAGGGTGGGGAACAAGTTCAGTGGACGTGATCTGTTTGAGCGAGGGAGTTAATGTTAACAATTAACATGCTAACTGAGGCCTGTAGAGTTTGAGATGTAGCCATCGGGTGTTTCTGAACATAGCACCATCTGGCGTTGTGGTGAATTTGCTAGGAAATCCACCCCTGAGAGGTGGAGCATTCTGTTAACATGTACCTGAGTGCTCCATGCTGATGCTCAGTTGTTCATCAGTATATCAGACCCAGGGTAAATAGAATATTTGTTTCCCTTTTGATTATAATTCTCTTCTAATGGCAAACTAGACAAGTGAATCTGAGAAAATAAACAGTTCCTCCTATTTTTGTCAAACCATAGAAGGGTTTCCATGCGAATCTTTAGTAAACTGAACTAATCCGGGTTTACAGTGTGGTTCAGCCACACAAAAAACATCCGTAGCACAAATGTCCATGGAAACAGCATCTATAGGTCCATTACTTGATCCCAAGTCACTCACTGAAAAATGAGTTATAGCAGGCCTACTCCACAGGACCAGAAACAGAAGGAAACAAACTTGGGCTGGCTGTCTCAGCCACACCAGACTTATTTGGACTAGTTCTCTAGACTGAGACATTTCTGTCCCTTTAATCATATCAACACAGTCAAAATGTTCATGTGAGGCTCTGGCTAGTCTGAAGTCATTTTCTTGGCAACATTATTCCTGTTCTTTGAAAGATAACAGGTCCACGTCTGAAATTGTAGTAGGGTTCAAGTAGATCATAAACATAATCCCACAGAGAACAGCCGGGAAATTCACTTCAGTTGAACATCTTTGAGAAGGCCCAGCTGAACCACGTCCTGAACCTCGTCAGAAGGTGGTTCAGAGACAGGAGTCTCAAGTCACTCAGGGTCAGTAGGATTTCTTCTACTTTTACTTCATTTCATTATTAAATGCTGCATTTCTTCCATTTGGCACAGAAGATTTTCCAAACATTTCTTGAGATTTGTGTTCTTTGTCTTTTTCTTTTTCTCTCACTTTTAAACTTGGACAGCAGAGCAACAATGTTGCTGTTCTGCTCAAGGAGAAACTCTTGCTTGTTCTCAAGCACAATCAGGTCATTCTGAATTGTTTTGATCTGCAGTTCTATCTTCAGGGATACCTGCTGTGTCTCTCTTTCCTGAATATTCTGGGGCTCCATCCGCTGGGCTATTCCTCTCTCCGCTGACTCAGGAGGTCTGTGTGATTCCTCTCTCCTGTCTCTGTCAGACACCGAATTGTTTAACATGTATTCATGTTGCGACATTTAAAAGTTTAATGCAAACAAACAAACAAAAAACTGACCAAAGACACTGACTGACTCAGTCATTTGTCTTTTCCTTCACATGGTTCACCAGACTTCCCTTCCCTGCTTTTCTTTCTTTTTACTTTGCTGTCTAATGAAGGTGACTCCCCCTTCTTACTGCTTTCAGAAATACTGAAAGTAGTAAGAAGGGGGGAACAAGTCCACTGGACTTGATCTGTTTCAGCGAGGGAGTGGTCTTTATCACATGATCGGTCTGTCACATTATTGTGGAGGAATTTTGATCCACTCTTCTACACTCCACAATGTTGCTTCAGTTCATCAAAGGCCTTTACAGTTAGATGTCTGGATGAATTTGCTGGGAAGGCCACCCCTGAGAGGTGTAGCATTCTGCTAACACACACCTGAGTGCTCTATGCTGATGCTCAGTTGTTTATCAGTATGTCAGGCCCAGGGTCAAAAGAATATTTGTTTCCCCTTTAAATAATATTTTCTCCTAAGGAAATATTAATCAAGTGAATCTGAGAAAATAAACAGACCTCACATACATTTATAAAAACAATATACAAATATTTAAACTTTAACCTTAAACAGTGACATTTCTAAACATATTTGCAAACATGCTCTTTACACCAATGTAACATTTTATTATTTAGAGATCCATTATAATATCTTTCAAAAAAGCATCTCTTCACAGCCCTCCAAAATCTGTTTCATGCATTAACATTACTCTGGAGCTAACAGTGCTGATGAGACTTTATCTCTGCATTAGGCTGAGTAATATGAGACTGGATCTGTGAAAAAGGTCTGACTCCTTGATCCTACACAAACCTGTGCTCTAGATTTAAAAACGATGGTATCGCATGACTCAGTCTCTTTCTAAGCTCCACAACCTGCAGCAACAACATGCTGCATACATACTATTAATAACACTGATATAACATTAATAACATATAATACTCTAACATACTATTATATGTTATATGATTTTAACTCTCAAGCAACTAAGCACTAAAGTACTGAAGCATTTGTTTCAGTAGTTCAAATGTTTTTGTTCCATATGCCTGTTTCTGTTGGTAGTATTTTTGCTAATCTTATTGCATGAAATTGTTGTAACAGCTACTCTTACTTCTATTATTAATAGAAGCTTATTACTTATTATTACTTTTTAATTATATTCTTATTATTACTTCTATTTAACTATTTTCCAGACTCAAATCATCTGCACAAAATACTTAAAATCTTACATACAATATAGTTTTCATACATAATGTACGCTCACTGGAGTATACATTATGTATGTATGTATATTAGAAAACTTTATTAGATACACCTTGCTAGTACCTGGTTAGACCTCCTTTGTAACATAGATTTAACAAGGTGTTGGAAACATTCCTGGAGATTTTGAGCCATATTGCCATGATAGCATCACACAGTTGCTGGCTGAACATGCATGATATGAATCTCCCATTACACTAAAATGTGCTCTGTTGTTGAGATGTGTTGACTGTGGAGGTCATTTGAGTACAATTGCCGTGTTCCAGGAACCAGTTTGAGATGATTTGAACTCTGCGACATGGTGTCTTATTATGCTGGAAGCAGCTGTATGATGATGGGTACACTGTGATGGGATGGACGTGGTCAGCAACAATACTCCGGTAGACTTTGTTTAAACAATGCTCAGTTGGTACTAAGGGGCCCAAAGAAAATATTCCCCACACCTCTGCATCACCAGCAATCTGAACCCTTGACACAAGGAAGGATGAATCCGTGCTTTCATGTTGTTTACATCAAATTCTGACCCTACCCTCTACATGAACTGAAATCGAGGCTCATCAAAGCAAGCAACATTTCTCCAATTTTGGTGAGCATGTACAAACTGCTGGCTCACATTTCTGCTCTTAGCTGACACGAGTGACCCCCGATGTGGTCTTGTGCTGCGGATGCCCATCTGCTCTGCATTCAAAGATGCTCTTCTGCAGTTGTTCCTCTCAGTTAGAAGCAGTCTGAATTCTGCTCTGACCTCTGAGGTCAACAAGGCATTTAAATCACTCAATGGATATTTTCTCTTTTTCAGACCACTCTGTAAAATACTCAGACCAGCCTATCTGGCACCACCAACCGCGTCACATTCAAAGTCACTTTCTCACCCATTTCAATGCTCAATTTGACCTAAATGCACTGAGTTGCTGCCATGTGATTGGCTGATTAGAAATTTGCATTAACACTCAGTTGATCGGGTGTACCTAATCTTTTTTTTTTTTAATAGAGTTATACCGTAGTTAAAATTAACCTCACCTTTATCAGCTGCGATGTGAAGAGATATTTTTACTAATGCATCACTAAAAACAATTACAATTCAATTATATATTTTGCACTGGTATTATCACAAAATAAATAAAAGCTGAGAGATGATAGAAGAATGCCTCTGCATGTGAACATCAGGAAGGGACATCCTGTTCCCAGGAAAAACTTAAACAAGTGTTGTGTTGACGCTCCTCTTCTGACGTTCATATAGTATCTGTTTTCTGAAACTCTGCTGACATCTGCTGGTTTGACCGGAAACTGTAACGGGGCTCTTTATTTCCTCAGCTGCTATTTAAAAGATGCTACTGGGTTTAGTATGAATACACTGACTAATAATAATAAATATCATTAATAACATAAATATAATAAATGTAATTGATTCAGAGCGTAAGGTTGCAGGGTAAGAAATCATTATAATACATTTTTAGCGTGTTGCTTATGAAAGATGATTTATTTTTATGAGACAAAATGGTTTAGGTGTAATTAGAAATTTCTAGTCAAACACAGAAACGTTGGTACTGGGTCTGTGACTCAGGGTTTTGTGTTTATTGGTTAATTTATATTCTTGGATTATTGTCATTCTTGGTTTTCTGCTTGTGTTTATTCTTAGTTCCCAGGATTTAATTTTCTGTTACTTTGCCTTCCCCGTGTTCCTCGTCTAATCACTCGTCTTCATGTTCCCTCTGTCTCCCCAGTCAGTTATGTCTCTATGTCTCAGTGTCAAGTCCACGTGTTTGTTAATGTCTCTTGTCTCCTGTTTTATTTTGATAGTCCCTGTCCTGTGTGCGGTGCATTCTGCTTTGCTTCCTTTGTCTCTTTATGTCTAATTAGTCCTAGCTGTGTTTCCCTCCTGTTTCTCACTCCCTCATTACTGCCTCTGTATTTAAGCACCGTGTTTTTCTTTGTTTGCTGCTAGTCTGTCAGCGCCTTGATGTTTTGTGTCTCTTGCCCCTCTCTCTTGGTTGTAAGATCTTTGTAACATTTTCCTAGTCTCCTCATGTACTCTAATTGCCTTCCTTTTTCTTTTTTTTCTTTCTTTTTTTTTGAGGGGGGGTGGGTCCACTTATTCCCTTATTTTCTTATCCAGTTTGCTCAAATTTGTAAGGACACAATTCAAACCATGCTGAGTTTTCAGCTAATAGCTCTCTAAGAATCCCCTTGTTGTTGCTACAACTCCATGTAATGCCTGTCTGATTGTGTTAGCTTTAGCATCTTTTCTAGATTCAATTAAAGAATAAACGATGTGTTTTGTGACAGGCTGCAAGTACCAAAGTGTCTAAAGATAGAAAGATTTAAAACTGGTTCTTTGCTAACCTGTCGAGTTGTTGTTGTTCTTGTTGTTGGCTAGTCACAACACAGGCTTAAATAATTCATATAGGGTTAACAAAAAAAGATATTCCTCTGAAAATGTTCACGTACAAGCACTGGCCAAATGTTGACAGAAACACTTGAAACACCTTCAGAAAGGCCTTGGTAGCTATTGCTGAAGACAACTTGACAACAAGAAAGTCTGGCTCCTTGAAAGCAAAATATAAAGAAATAAGAGGTGGCTCAAGACTTTTGCACACTACCGCACATGTGTGCATATGAATCTACGTGACTGATTTAGTTTTTAGTTTTAGCTTTTGTTTGTTAGCTTGTCCTCACACTGTCTTGCCCATCGACAGCAAAGGGAGCAATGCCCCAGCTGGACACCAGGTGTGCTCTTTAGCACTGCAGCACGCGAGCCACTGCAGTGCTGCCATGTGTGTGTGTGTGTGTGTGTGTGTGTGTGTGTGTGTGTGTGTGTGTGTGTGTGTGTGCGCGCGTCTGCAGATGGGACAGCCCGGACCTGCTTGCCAGCTCAGCCACTGCTGCTCCTGCCATTCAGCTGAAGAGCGGCGAAGGGGGGAGGCACGCGAGGCTGGAGCGAGAAAAAAGACAGAAAGAGGGGGGAGAGAGAGTCCAGGCCCAAATAAAGACATGGGGGCCAGGACTGGGCTGGGTCCCGCTTTGCTATAAAAACGCTGGCCTCCTTGAGACTCGGGTTTGGTGGTTGGGGCTTGGGACCAGCGACCACCACAGCTGCTGCAGTCTTCCTCGGGGGAGCTACGTCTGCATACTCACCATCATCGTCCTGGTCATCATTTCTGGGGGCATTCAAGATGCCTCGAGTGGACGCAGACCTCAAGCTGGACTTTAAAGATGTCCTTTTCAGACCCAAGAGGAGCAGCCTGAAGAGCCGCTCAGAGGTCGGTCCTGTTAATTACGTCTGCTCATTACGCATAACTCACGCATTACATGTATAGTGTAATCAACCATCAGAACAGCTCTTTGGGTTAGACAGGTGTATTCTCCTGCGCATTGTGCCGCAATATCGTGTTAACTGTTTGTACATGAGGGCAGATTGATGAGGGTGGCGTCCTGGAGCTGTCTAGTTCTGATCAAATGCGAAAAATACTTTACATTTACTCCTAAATCAACAAAGATACCTCGTTGAAGGAGTAAAATGCGTCCTTGTCTTGTTTAATGTTGAGCTATCAGGTGTACACTGCCTCTGTGCTGGGCTGAAATAGTGTAACAGCGGAGTGACCTTCTTAAAGGTGACAGGAAACAGGCTGGACACAGGCATAAAAGAACATTTTGATCAGTTTGGCCTTGATCTAGTTACCTGTCATTATTATCTAAAGCAGACTAAGCAGGCCACATTGTGTCCAACATCACCATACTTGTGGTGGCACTAGATCTAAAGCAAAGAGTTTGAGCCCTCTGAGGGAGCAAGCAACATGAGACACAGGAGACTTCTCAGAAAAGTTGTTTAAAAATAGGACGGAGCGTGTTGCAGCCAACCAGAGCACATTCCACATGCCACAGAGATATCAGTATAACAGCAGCTTTAATCACATCGATTCAGGTCTCAGACACATGTGTGGCACCTGATGAATGCGGTTTGGTTATTTTGATATTTCAGATCGTAATGTGGGCAGCGGGCCGCGACTGAGACCACTGGATGATTTATTTTAAGTACATATTTTGCAGTGATGTGGTTTATTTTCAGCTTGATGGTGTTGGTGGCGGGGGTTAGTCTTTATTATGACAGGACAGACTGAGAGTAGACAGGAAGAGAAAGACAGCAGGGGGAAGACACACAGCGAATGGCCACTTGTGTCAAGCCAGCCTCCAATTCGAGACTTGCAGTCAAGCCAGCCTCCAGTTGATTTTACGTTCCCTGTGTATTCAAAGTATTACGGGAATGGATGTGGAAACCGGATTTCAAAATAAAAGCCAACTTCGAGTGAATTAACAGATATGTTAAGAACATAATAACATATAATTTAGGCTTTTTTTTTTTTTTTTAGAAACTCTAATGTTACATCTATATGACACAGCCTTGTACCCTAATTGTGCCCTGTCACTATCAAGGCCATCTTATTTTGGATTTCAAAGTAAAAGCCCTGTGAATCTTCATTTTTGAACTACTCTTTCAATGAATTCATAATGCTCTTAAAAGCAAAAGTCGTATTTCCAAATACTATTTGAACTTTGTATCAACACTTTCCAACCGCAGTCTTTTTCACAGTAATACCATATCAAATAAATTCTTTCTGATTTTGCTTTTCATAGTAATGGCCCTTTGAAATTGCCGATATTTGACTTAATCTCCTAACGATTCAAAATGCTCTAAAATGAAAAATTCTTGTTTCCACAGGGTAATTCCACTTTAGATCAACAGTATACAACCCCGCAGTGATACCATATCAATATCAAGTCATTCTGATTTTGCTTTCAAAAATAAAAGCCTTTTCAAATTGTCCATAATTGACCTACCTTTCAGTGATTTCAAAATGCTCTAAAATGAAAAATTCCTGTTTCCACAGGGTAATTCCACCTTAGATCAACAGTATACAACCCCACAGTGACACCATATCAATATCAAGTCATTCTGATTATGCCTTCCAAAATAAAAGACTTTTCAAATTGTCCATAGTTGACCTACCTTTCAGTGATTTCAAAATGCTCTAAAATGAAAATTCCTGTTTCCACAGGGTAATTCCACCTTAGATCAACACTATACAACCTCACAGTGATACCATATCAATATCAAGTCATTCTGATTTTGCTTTCAAAAATAAAAGCCTTTTCAAATTGTCCATAATTGACCTAACTTTCAGTGATTTCAAAATGCTCTAAAATAGAATTTTGCTGTTTCCACAGGGTAATTCCACTTTAGATCAACAGTATACAACCCCACAGTGATACCATATCAATATCAAGTCATTCTGATTTTGTTTTCAAAAATAAAAGCCCTTTCAAATTGTCCACAATTGACCTAACTTTCAGTGATTTCAAAATGCTCTAAAATGGAAAATTCCTGTTTCCACAGGATAATTCCACTCTGTATTTACAGTATACAGCCCCACAGTGATACCATATCAATATCAAGTCATTCTGATTTTGCTTTCAAAAATAAAAGCCTTTTCAAATTGTCCATAATTGACCTAACTTTCAGTGATTTCAAAATGCTCTTAAATAGAATTTTGCTGTTTCCACAGGGTAATTCCACTTTAGATCAACAGTATACAACCCCACAGTGATACCATATCAATATCAAGTCATTCTGATTTTGTTTTCAAAAATAAAAGCCCTTTCAAATTGTCCACAATTGACCTAACTTTCAGTGATTTCAAAATGCTCTAAAATGGAAAATTCCTGTTTCCACAGGATAATTCCACTCTGTATTTACAGTATACAGCCCCACAGTGATACCATATCAATATCAAGTCATTCTGATTTTGCTTTCAAAAATAAAAGCCTTTTCAAATTGTCCATAATTGACCTAACTTTCAGTGATTTCAAAATGCTCTTAAATAGAATTTTGCTGTTTCCACAGGGTAATTCCACTTTAGATCAACAGTATACAACCCCACAGTGATACCATATCAATATCAAGTCATTCTGATTTTGTTTTCAAAAATAAAAGCCCTTTCAAATTGTCCACAATTGACCTAACTTTCAGTGATTTCAAAATGCTCTAAAATAGAATTTTGCTGTTTCCACAGGGTAATTCCACTTTAGATCAACAGTATACAACCCCACAGTGATACCATATCAATATCAAGTCATTCTGATTTTGTTTTCAAAAATAAAAGCCCTTTCAAATTGTCCACAATTGACCTAACTTTCAGTGATTTCAAAATGCTCTAAAATGGAAAATTCCTGTTTCCACAGGATAATTCCACTCTGTATTTACAGTATACAGCCCCACAGTGATACCATATCAATATCAAGTCATTCTGATTTTGCTTTCAAAAATAAAAGCCTTTTCAAATTGTCCATAATTGACCTAACTTTCAGTGATTTCAAAATGCTCTAAAATGAAAAATTCTTGTTTCCACAGGATAATTCCACTTTAGATCAATAGTATACAACCTCACAGTGATACCATATCAATATCAAGTCATTCTGATTTTGCTTTCAAAAATAAAAGCCCTTTCAAATTGTCCACAATTGACCTAACTTTCTGTGATTTCAAAATGCTCTAAAATGAAAAATTCTTGTTTCCACAGGGTAATTCCACTTTAGATCAACAGTATACAGCCCCACAGTGATACCATATCAATATCAAGTCATTCTGATTATGCCTTCCAAAATAAATGCCCTTTCAAATTGAGCATATATACGACCTACTTTTTTAACGATTTCAAAATGTTCTTAAAAAGAATTTTGCTGTTTCCACAGGATAATTTCACTTTAAATCAACAGTATACAACCTCACGATGTTACCATGTCAATTTCAAGTCAGTCTGATTTTGCTTTTCAAAATAAAAGCTTTTTCAATTTGCCCATATATGACTTACTCTTGGAGCGAATTCAAAATGCTCTAAGATGGAAAATTGCTGTTTCCACAGCATAATTCCACTTTAGATCAATAGTATCCAACCCCACAGTGATACCATATCAATATCAAATCAGTCTGATGTTGCCTTCCAAAATAAAAGACTTTTCAAATTGCCGATATACGACCTACTCTTTTAAAGAATTCAGAACGCTCTAAAAATGAAACTTGCTCTTTCCACAGGATGAATCCATGTTAGATCAAAAGTGTACATCCACTGTGGAAAGATGTCATTCTAAATAAAGAAATTACAAAACAGCTTGCAAACCAACCATGACATCTTTCCACAGACTTAAAATATAAACGTACTATCAATTACAACCTAGTGGCAATTTCAGCTTCCTTTTACATCATCTTTATGATTCAATTCTGTCATAATCAATTGAGTCTGATTTTGCTTTTCAAAATGAAAACCCAATATGTGTTGAAACAGCAATTTTCATTTTTAAAACATTCTGAAATAATTGAAAGAGTATATCACATATGGACAAATTCGACGGGCCATTAATTTGAAAGGCGAAATCAGACCAACATAAAATTTACATGGTTTTACTGTCGGGTTGGATACTGTTGATCTAAAGTGGAATTATCCTGTGGAAACAGCATCTTTCAATTTAAGAGCATTTTGAAATCGTTAAACAAGTAGGTCGTCTACGGGCAATTTGAAAATACTTTTATTTTGGAAGGCAAAATCAGAGTGACTTGATCTTAACATCGTATCTCTGTGGGGATGTATACTGTTGATTTAAAGTGAAATTATTCTGTGGAAACAGAAAATTTCCTTTTTAGAGCATTCCGAAATCACTGAAAGTTAGGTAAATTATGGGCATTTTCAACAGGCCATTATTTTGGAAGGCATAATCAGAATTACTTGAAATTGATATGGTAACATTGTGAGGTTGTATACTGTTGATCTAAAGTGGAATTACCCTGTGGAAACAGGAATTTTCCATTTTAGAGCATTTTGAAATCACTGAAAGTTAGGTCAATTATGGACAATTTGAAAAGGCTTTTATTTTTGAAAGCAAAATCAGAATGACTTGATATTGATATGGTATCACTGTGAGGTTGTATACTGTTGATCTAAAGTGGAATTACCCTGTGGAAACAGGAATTTTCCATTTTAGAGCATTTTGAAATCACTGAAAGGTAGGTCAATTATGGACAATTTGAAAAGGCTTTAATTTTTGAAAGCAAAATCAGAATGACTTGATATTGATATGGTATCACTGTGAGGTTGTATACTGTTGATCTAAAGTGGAATTACCCTGTGGAAACAAGAATTTTTCATTTTAGAGCATTTTGAATCGTTAGAAGATTAAGTCAAATATCTGCAATTTCAAAGGGCCATTACTATGAAAAGCAAAATCAGAATGACTTGATATTGATATGGTATCACTGTGAGGTTGTATACTGTTGATCTAAAGTGGAATTACCCTGTGGAAACAGCAAAATTCTATTTAAGAGCATTTTGAAATCACTGAAAGGTAGGTCAATTATGGACAATTTGAAAAGGCTTTTATTTTGGAAGGCATAATCAGAATGACTTGATATTGATATGGTGTCACTGTGGGGTTGTATACTGTTGATCTAAGGTGGAATTACCCTGTGGAAACAAGAATTTTTCATTTTAGAGCATTTTGAAATCACTGAAAGTTAGGTCAATTATGGACAATTTGAAAAGGCTTTTATTTTTGAAAGCAAAATCAGAATGACTTGATATTGATATGGTATCACTGTGAGGTTGTATACTGTTGATCTAAAGTGGAATTACCCTGTGGAAACAGCAAAATTCTATTTAAGAGCATTTTGAAATCACTGAAAGTTAGGTCAATTATGGACAATTTGAAAAGGCTTTTATTTTTGAAAGCAAAATCAGAATGACTTGATATTGATATGGTATCACTGTGAGGTTGTATACTGTTGATCTAAAGTGGAATTACCCTGTGGAAACAGCAAAATTCTATTTAAGAGCATTTTGAAATCACTGAAAGTTAGGTCAATTATGGACAATTTGAAAAGGCTTTTATTTTTGAAAACAAAATCAGAATGACTTGATATTGATATGGTGTCACTGTGGGGTTGTATACTGTTGATCTAAAGTGGAATTACCCTGTGGAAACAGGAATTTTCCATTTTAGAGCATTTTGAAATCACTGAAAGTTAGGTCAATTATGGACAATTTGAAAGGGCTTTTATTTTTGAAAGCAAAATCAGAATGACTTGATATTGATATGGTATCACTGTGGGGTTGTATACTGTTGATCTAAGGTGGAATTACCCTGTGGAAACAGGAATTTTCCATTTTAGAGCATTTTGAATCGTTAGAAGATTAAGTCAAATATCGGCAATTTCAAAGGGCCATTACTATGAAAAGCAAAATCAGAAAGAATTTATTTGATATGGTATTACTGTGAAAAAGACTGCGGTTGGAAAGTGTTGATACAAAGTTCAAATAGTATTTGGAAATACGACTTTTGCTTTTAAGAGCATTATGAATTCATTGAAAGAGTAGTTCAAAAATGAAGATTCACAGGGCTTTTACTTTGAAATCCAAAATAAGATGGCCTTGACAGGGCACAATTAGGGTACAAGGCTGTGTCATGTAGATGTAACATTAGAGTTTCTAAAAAAAAAAAAAAAAAGCCCAAATTATATGTTATTATGTTCTTAACATATCTGTTAATTCACTCGAAGTTGGCTTTTATTTTGAAATCTGGTTTCCACATCCATTCCCGTAATACTTTGAAAACACAGGGAACGTAAAATCAACTGGAGGCTGGCTTGACTGCAAGTCTCGAATTGGAGGCTGGCTTGACACCAGTGAATGGCCCTGCAATAGCCTTGCTGCACATGGGTCTTCTGCTCAACCTGGTGAGCTACACCAGCATCATTACTTTCTCATTATTAATGGTGAATAGAAAGGAAGTAAACTGAAAGTCCTGAGTCAGTGTGCAGCATCTGCTGATGTGCTGGAGCGAATCAATATAGACTATAGAATATCTCCCTCGTCCATGTCTTCCACCTCTTTCCTTCCTCTCACTATTATGAGGCATGACCTCATTATATGCCCACATTAAAAGTTATGGTGCATTGCGTACGGTAAGTCTGTAGCTTAAGTAGCTTTGCATAATAAATGTCTTGGTTCTAGTCAACAAAAGCATTCAGCACTAAGAGGGAGCCATTTAGAAAACTTGTTTTTAACTGTTGGCAAGGCAACTCACCGTTATGTCCCACTTTTTGACAACTATGCCGACCATCTTTACCTTCTTTTTTTCTAGGTTGAAAATTTACCAGTTAGACACATTTCTACATTTTCTACATATTAATACTGATAGTTGGTGATTAAAACACCCAATATTCTGATATTTTGGCATTTGTTGAGCCTAATTTTTTTGTTGTTGTTGTTGGCATTTATAGCCCTTTTCCACTGGCAGCGTGTCAGAGTGCCCTCTGGTGGACAAACTATGCAATATCACTCACACCATGGTGAAGGGTGTTTCTGCTGTCTCTTCTTTAGTTTTTAAAATTTTTATTATTGGCCGTTAAATGCAGATACTGAAAGATTGGCAAATAACTATTATCAGCCAATAATATTAGCCTCAGTAAACACATTTAGATTGCTTACATTAGCTAACATTAGTAAGCTATACCAGACCAAGTAATGCTACAGTAGTAAAGCCACCAAGACTGTTGAACGATGGTTCTGGGAGAAGATTCTTGAGTAGTAACAAAGTTCAGCGTTTAGATCGTTAACTGGAAAAAAGGTTTATTTTAATGATTTAATTTGAAAGAAATAATTTCCGCAAGTGACTCAAACACTTTCCTGAAAATGGTGCAGCTTGTGTGTCACATTGAGCTCAGCTCAGCACAGGCATATCCATTAGAAGCTGTCCATTAGATCTAAAACAGCGGTCTCCAACCTTTTTTGCGCCACGGACCGGTTTATGCCCGACAATATTTTCACGGACCGGCCTTTAAGGTGTCGCGGATAAATACAACAAAATAAAACTAGTACCAGTACCGAAAAAAAGATTTATTCATAACACACGTGAAAAGACCCAGGAAAAGCGAGTTAACGATAAAAACGATAACAAAATAACGCTGAAAACTGATAAAAACCCTGAAAACCGTACATTTCACACCTGAGCCTCAACTCTCGCGGCCCGGTACCAAACGACTCACGGACCGGTCCGAGGCCCGGGGGTTGGGGACCACTGATCTAAATGATTCAGTGCACCCATGCACACTCAGGAGACGAGTATTAGCCTTCTCATATTTCCAAGAAAAATGACAAGGATAAAAAAATACTAATAAATTTTTAAAAATTCCTTCCGTCCTCAGGTGGATCTTCAGAGGACCTTTACATTCCGCAACTCTAAGCAGACCTACACAGGTATCCCCATCATTGCAGCCAACATGGACACCACAGGAACATTTGAGATGGCACAAGTTCTCAGTAAAGTGAGTGAAGACAATAGTTATAAAAAAATAAATTAATTAAAAATACATTTGTTTTATTTTGTATGGTTGTGGATTCATCAGCAGGTTACTTCTGTTCAAGTTGAAGGACAATGATGGATGATAGAGAGAATGTCAGTGGCCCAGAGTATCTAAGGTATTTCTGAATCTCTCATTTTCTTCCTGTCTTCCTTTCTGTCTGACTGCTTCTTTCTTTAGCACACCCTCTTCACAGCCATTCATAAACACTACTCTGTAGAAGACTGGAAAAACTTTGCTGCTAGTCACCCAGAGTGCTTAGAGGTAAGACTTCCAGTCTTTGCTTTAACGTAGTCTGTGTGTGTGGATTCTCAGTCATCCAGGTCATCGCCTTAAGAGCTGGAAAAGAAGGAACTGGAACTTAGAGAAGTCCAGTTGCCTTCTTTTAAGCTCTTAAGACTTTTTACATGTATGTTGTCTCTCATAAGAAACTAGAAAATCTAAATAAAACACATTTTCATTCCCATAGCACGTAGCTGCTAGCTCAGGGAGCGGCAGTGCAGATCTGGAGAAGCTGTGTGCCATCCTGGAAGCCGTCCCTGCCCTCAAGTACATTTGCCTGGACGTGGCCAATGGCTACTCTGAGTACTTTGTGGAGTTTGTCAAGAAAGTCAGAGAAAAGTTCCCCAAACACACCATCATGGTAGGAAAGACAGTGCCTCACGTTGGCTGGCAGTTTGTCTCCTGGTGGATTATGGGATATTTAAGACTGTGTGCTGGTTTTGCAGGCTGGCAACGTGGTAACAGGAGAGATGGTGGAGGAACTCATCCTGTCTGGGGCTGACATCATCAAAGTGGGCATCGGGCCAGGTGAGTGGGTACAAAGGTCTCTTAACACAAAGCTGCACGGTCCTCAAACACAGAGACCAGCAGTGAGGCATGCAAACACAGATGAGACATAAGACAGAGACGTACAGCATTTTAAACCAAGTATAGCGGTCATGTTACACGCCATTAAGTTACTGACTCATTGCATGACTAATGTAGCCACTCTAACGTTGCTGTGGAGACATGAAAAATGTGGTTTTACTGGTACGATTACAGCAGACTAATGTTTGGGATCATTGTCATGCTGACAAATTAAGCCGTCGCCAATCGGACACTTTCCAGATGGTATTGCACGGTTTGTTTGTTTAATCAGGATTCCCATTCCCAGCCTCAGACTTATCTGTCCTTCCTGGGTTTACTTGCAAACTCAGTCCAACAACAACACGACATAAAAATGAAAGAAGCTGTTTTTTTTTTCCTAACACAGATAGCACTGAGTTTCATAGAGCGAATATAAAAATGGCAAAAATAATAAGATGAAGCTGCTTGTTTTCTAACGGGTGCGCCTATGAATCACAATCATTACTAAGCAGCTGAATACTAAAGAAAATTCCATAAATTTTGGAGATTCCCAACGGCAGTGGCTGAAACACAGCCCCAAACCAAGACGCTGTGTGTAAAAATGGCACTACTGTTGTGTTTGTTTGTTTTTTGCACTGCACACCATGCCAACATTTGGCAAATTTTTAGCTATTAACTCCTTGCGAATCACCTTGATGGTGCAAAACTCCTATTTTATGCTTGTCAAAATGTGTTGTTACCAAAAATGGTGCCTTTTTTGTGACAGCCTGCTAGTAAAAATGTGCCTTAAGATACAATTTTATGTGCAGACAACACTTGACATGGGTGCCTTTATTGTGCTTTTATGGTTCACAGGTCAGTGTCACATGATGTAACAAACAAAAACACTCCTTAAAAAGTCAGGTGCATGATTGGACTAAAAGCCAATCATGCACCTGAGTAGTCACCTGACTTGAACAGATTAAAAAAGACGGCAGGTTCCTGTAGTTACAACAGCAGCAATCAGCACAGACAGAGAGAGAGATAAAGATGTGGTTCTCTAATGTGTGCTCTGACTGTTGCAGGTTCTGTGTGCACAACAAGGATCAAGACAGGAGTGGGTTACCCACAGCTCAGTGCTGTTATAGAGTGTGCAGACTCCGCTCATGGACTCAAAGGTCACATTATCTCTGTAAGTCCACAATATAATTTTTTTTAAATAAAAATAATGAAGTCAAACAGTAATTAAAGTAAATATTGGCAATTTCTGCAACAGTAGGAAAGCTGTCTGCAGAATATGCTGCAAATATGCAAGAGGCTGAAATGAAAATGATACAAAGCAGAGTGCAATGATGTGGTTTTCATGTAGATACTGAAAATGCATCAAAGAGATTTCCATTTTAAATTGTGTTGTACTTGGAGGACAGGGTGGCAAACAGTGAGCAACAGAAGAGCGTTTATTGCTTGAAAGACCAGGTTTTTTCTCGTCAGTTCAGCAGGTGTAACACACTGTAAACATGTGCAAAAACCAAAAAACATGTGCGATTATGCATCACTAGATTTGTTCATGCATGTTACTGAAGGTTTCCAGCCAATAGGGGGAGCAGTTTAGTCCTAAAATTAAACATTAAACCTGCTTCTCTGACCTAATGTGAACCAGTAAACTGACATGTGTTTAACTTCTGTTAAGGATGGTGGCTGCAGTTGCCCTGGAGATGTAGCTAAGGCCTTTGGTGAGTAACCAACCCCACGCTGTAAGAAATGCCCCAGTTAAATTACAGTGAAGTAGTGGCAAATCTATTTCCCAGATTACTTTTGTATGTATATACAGCTTACCTGCTGTAATCTACAAAAAACATATCTTGAGGTAAAAACATTTACATAATGGTGTCACATACAATTGTGATTATACTGTTTTTTTTAGTCTTTTACGATATAATCTCCATGACTTCATGCCCTTGTCCAAATTCCCTGACTTCAGCTTCGTGTGCTTCCCCATTCTTCACACTGCATGGCTACGGGAATGCTGTGGTCAACAGTGCGCTGTGTTTGTCTCTTCAAACTTGCTGTGTTGTTCTATACATCTTACCTCTGTGCCTACTCTGGCTGTGCCTCTGCTCCTCAGGTGCCGGTGCTGACTTTGTAATGATGGGAGGAATGCTCGCAGGCCACGACCAGTGCTCCGGGGAGGTCATTGAGAAAAATGGCAAGAAGTACAAACTATTTTACGGCATGAGCTCCGACACAGCCATGAAGAAATACACTGGGGGAGTTGCCGAGTATAGGTGAGATAGTGATACCCTGAGACTCGCAGCAACACCTGTGAGTCATTCATTTTGGCTTCATCTGTGTTGCTATGGGAATTCCTTTTTTTTTTTGATTGCTTACAGTAACAGTGTATTATTATAGACACACTTTAATCACTCAGGTGTTTGCAACATTTTTTTTCTTATTGAATCCATTTCATACTTTGATGATTCATAACACAGACAAAAGAATTCTAGAACTCCAAAAGTTGCCTTTATAAAAAAAAAAGATGAGCCCATTTTAAACTTTCATGCTCTGGTCTTGTACTAGAATAGATGAGCAGATATTTTACCAAAGAAAGGTTTCTAAAGTCCACCTTCTCACCTCTTTCCTTGGCTCCCAGGGCATCAGAGGGGAGGACGGTCGAGGTTCCCTACAAAGGAGATGTGGAAAATACCATCCGGGATGTGCTGGGGGGCCTGCGCTCCACCTGCACCTATGTGGGTGCCGCCAAACTCAAAGAGCTGAGCCGCAGAACCACCTTTATCCGTGTCACACAGCAGTCTAGCTATATGTTCACTTAAGGGGGTGGTACTACTTTCTCCCAGTAGCAGCAGGACCACATACAGACCTACACCTCACTTCACCACGCACCTGTTTCTCTCAGGATATCTGCTGTCCGAAAGCTTTCAACTCCTTCGGGCTGCAATTAAACCAACTCAAAAATTTGACTTGAATTACCCAGATGGATAACAACACTCTACTCTCTTTAATCTCACAGTGAGTGTGTTTCTATGCTTGCAGAAACCAATAAAGTACTGTTGTAATTTATGCAGACATTGTTTTTGAATGGGAATGTGCAAATACGCTTCACCTGCTACCTTTCAGTTTTGGGAAACGGCAGTGAAACTACTACAGTAGAGATTTTTCAGAAACTTGTATATAAAGTTGTTACTGGAGGATATTTCAACATTAACAACATATCAAGAGCAAGCAAGAATATGAGATTTGTAAAACACACTCAGCAGGAACGTGTTGGTATTAGTGGGAAGATCAATGATTTTGCTGAAGTGTATCCTAAAATGAATGTGCAAGTTGATATGCGAGATTAAGAGACTCCGGCCTTTAATTGTCAAGGCAGAAATTGTGTTGCAATAAACTGCATGGAGAACCTTGTGCTGGTTTCCTCAGTGGTGTTGGTCTTTCAGTTTGAACTGAGTTGGGACGCTTTCATAATGAGAATGAAGTCTTCACAGTTTGTGCATTTCAAGTATTTGGTATATTTACGTAAAAATGTGTCCCTCATTTTAAATCATGCAAGTCTAGAGATTTGTGCCTTTTACTGCATTGTAAAGTAACGTAACGATGCCATTAAACGCAGGAAATGAAAACCTACACTATGTAATGCATACTGTGATAACTAACAGTATTACATTGTTTATTGCAGTCAAGACAGAAAATGGAAGTCATTAATCAGTGAATGATTAACATAATTCCTCTTTCTGGACAATAAACTGTAACTAGAAGCTTTTGAGATTTCGGTTTCTTTTTCTGATTTAAAAGTTTCAACAAAAAAAAAGAAGAAGTGGTAAACCAACTACCAAGATGTCTGGCTTGGAGTTGAGACCATTTAGATTCATGTTGCATTACAACGAAACTTCTTTCATCACTTACTGCTCACATATTTCTAATATTTCTTTGTTGCTGGTGTTGCCACTTCCTGTGAAAACAAAGCTGCATGGAGTAGCTGCTATAAGATCAGGAGGAGAGTACTACAACTGAAGGTGGAATGAAACAGTCGTTTCTTTTGTGCTGCTGGTCACATGTTGGGTCCTTGAAAACTTGTTTCTAATGTATATTTAGGTCCTTAAGTGTTTATAATTTTGCTTGTGTACACCACCACAGTGGATTTTAAATCAATCAAGAAGCCTCTGACAGGTTCATTTATTATTTTTCCCAGATAGACTCCCTCACATGTCTTTGCACTTCCTATTCAGAGTGAACAGCTACCAAATACAAGGTCAGCAGATTGAATCAACTCCAGAGTTTTATCTGCTTAATTTGTCATGAAATAATGGGGGAACAGGCCTCAACAGGTTCAAAAAATGCTTCCCTGCCAGTCGTCCAATTACGTTCAAGCCTTGGGACTATGATTTGACTATGTTTTAAATATGGCTGTAATTCCTAAACAGTTAATGCAAAACCTTTGTGAAGCCCTTTGAGTTAAAGCCGAACGTTTGCAATTAAATCACATCTTTTTTATTCAATTTATAATCCACTGTGATTGTACAGAGACACAATGTCAGTGTCCAAATAGGACCAAACTGTAATAGTTAGCTAAGCCCACACAGTGAGCTCTGTGCAAGGAGGCAAAAATCAATAACCTTCAGGGGCTACAAATATTAATCTGTTTGAGTACCATGTTTCATTTTGTATTCTTCTATACCAGCTTTTTGGTTGCAGTGTGGCTTTTAGACAGAGCAAGCACTTCCATAACTCCAAAGCTTCAGAAAGGCTCAAAACTGTAGGGCAGGTGTTATGTAGCCCACTAAACACTAGAGGGAGATATTATAAAAGGTACCAATTTCAGCACTGGGTGAAATCACAGTAGCTGCGTTCTGTACAGATATCCAGATCTTTTGTTCACGTATGCATTGCTACTCAAAGAAAAACACAAATTGCCCATTTGTTCCAGATATGTCAAGGTTTCATTTTGTTTTTCCAAAGAGGTGCGTTTGTACAGATGTCAAATACATACACCAACAGGGTTTCTCCATTGCTATAGAGGAAATGGGGTGGTGAGACACAGGGACTTGGTGAGTACAATATAGTACAAACAAGTTGGCTGGGAACTGCTGTGGCCCCCCCTGTAGGCCAGACTGTCCATGCAGGTCTGCGCTGATGTCCAGTTCTCCGCCACCATCTCACAGGCCAGTAAGTCTCACTTTAGTACGTGGTGACGCAGGTTAACTGAGAAACATCTTGACAGACAGGTTGCTAGCCTCAGGGCTGAGTGTTCAGATCACAGGAAGGACACAGCTGACAGATCAACTCCACCCTCTCCCTGGCAGTGGGCAGGGTCAGAGGTCAAGAACCACGCAGCCTGTCCTGAAGTGTTTTTATCGCCTTCCACAGAGAGGCCGCCCAGAGATGATCAGTACACTAAAGAGTAATCCAAGCCATCTCCAGCATAATACACATAATATCATAATAATTTATAGTTAATTTCCAATAAGAACATTTGTTAATCAAATCAATTCAAATATCAAATTATAGGTAATAAATTTACATATCTTATAACCCATATCAAAAAGCCCACTATGCAAATTGACTGGTGTGAAACTAACTGTTAAGTGGGCCTCTACACTTTTTTTTTTCTTCTTTCTGCCTGAGTTGGTTATCCAGCGCTATGGACATCGACAAGACATCATACAAAAAAAAAGAAAAGAAAAATAAATTCATGAAAAAAGTGGAATCCTGATCGAATTCTGTTCACTTTTAAAACACAACAAAAGTGCCAAAAAACACATTTTTGTTTACGCAAAATGAAAGTACAAACATTAAGAAACAAAGAGCACACATGCCTTTTTTCTGATCAAAAAAAGTCAAAGCTCACTCACCAACATTCATTTTATTTGTCAAGTTGTGCAAGAAGCCAATTAAAAAAAAAAAAAATGACATTAGCACTGTTCCTCCAGTGAGGACGCTTGTCTTGAAAAACTCAACAATGACACATTCTCTACATAGTTTTAAGTCCCCTGACATTATACTGAGTGCTACAAGGAGACCAAAAACAAAACAACAACAACAAAAAGCTCCTGCACCAAAGATAATGCAAACAAAGCAAAGGTTTGCACGCGCTCTTTCCGCACCGCACAACCGAACCAAGCCGTGAACATCAAGAAACCGAATTTATCCGTTCAGGCAGGTTGGCGGTGTGCGCTGGAAAAGATGAACGCAACGAAAGAGGGGACGCTTTCCATGAGAAAGGGGTTTTCCTAGTAGAAAAGAACCAAGGAATCACCTAACACCTCGGCCCGTTGGACCCAAGAACGCGCCGGGCGCCAAGCGAGATGGAGCACAGACAGATAAAACACAAGGTTACGGCAAGGTGATGTGCAAACTTGAGCCATCTCTCCCCCTCTCTCTTTTTATTCATCAATAGTCACCCCGTTTAGTTTTTGTTTGTTTGTTTTCTCATTCTCTCTGTCTGTTTTGAATGAATGTTACCCCTGGGACAGGCGTCGGCCTGAAAGAGAGGGGTTAGACCGAGCCCCGTCCCAGGATTAGAAAGTGCTGAAACATTATCAAGTCTTTTTACATCTACATACATGTGCATCTCTTTCGGTTGGTTTAGAATCTTTTTTTTTCCTTTTTCTTTTTTTTTCTCTTTTTTTTCTACAAAAAAAAAAAAGTGGTCCCCACTAGCGATGAGGTTTCTTTTTCCTGTGGGTCTCACCGTGAACCGTCGAGGGTCAGGGTTTATGATCTCACAGACTATTAGAGGAGAAAACACTCCCCCCCCCCCCCCCCCCCACACACACACAAACACTCACACACATTTGAACACCAGGTGTACATAAGCATACATCCTACACGCACGACGACACACGGTGCAGACTCACAACTGAGGAAGGCCGCGAGGACGAAAGGGAAGGAGAGGAAAGAGAGGAAAAACAGGAAAAACGCTTTGCTGTTTCTCCTCACAAACATCCTGACTCAGATGTGACACACACGTCAACAGATATTTAAAAGAAATACACGAGCCTTTAACGAGGATCAGACACTGGAGTCGAACTTTTGCTACATACACTTGGCACAGTAAAGAGGGGGAAAACAAAATCAAAGTATTGCACATTGTGGTACATTTCAATGGGATTTAAGAAAGACTTGGGAAATGATAACTACACTAGACCCTCGGAAAAAAAAAAAAAAACCTTGCTGATTGATTTATGTTATCATCTATAGTAAAATATAAACTCAGTGGCCTTTTTAAGCTGACTGTGAACAGGAGACCGAATATGAAAAGATGATGTAATTGGGAGGGCAGACCTCCTATATCCGCATCAGGCCACACTGAAAGGTAGCGAACGGTTGTCGTTAAGGGTTAAACAGATTGCTTTGCCTCAGAAGGAGGTGCTCGTGAGGCTGGCTGGCTATGATTGGGTACCTGAAACAAAGTTAAAGAGGTCACTACGGGAGTCGTGGCAAAGAGGCAGAGCTTGGCGGAGTCAAAAAAACGAAGAGGAAAAAAAGAAGTCTGCTGGTTGGCTTCGTGCCACACTGAGTCGGTTCGCCTTCAGCGTTGACAGTGTAACAGCAGTGTTTGTGACTGACCAGCAGGGACAGAGGAGGTTTCAGGGGTTGTGTTGGGTTACTGCATATATGAGAAACTTCCCTGAAAGATCAGCAACTGGTGTTGCAACTGCAATTTCTGAGGATTCAAATGAGTTTCATGAGGAGGGGAACTGCGGTACCTGGAGTGAGCTGGGTTCAGGTGTGTTAACGTCTGCAAACCTTTTGCAGTATGAGACGAAAATTGTACTTCTTCTCTGGGCAAAAAGAACTGTTTTTGGTTGTCGTGCTGGAAGATTGTTATTAAAATGTTTATTGCAGAGATTTTGAGTGGAATGACTCGCCGAGCGCGCGCTCCACTCGCATACAAGGAGACTGCCTGAATACTTTTTAACTATTGCTTTCTAAAGTAACCAAAGCAACCACAGCGTCGCTTGGCTTTGGCTTATTATTATTATTATTATTAATAATAATAATCTACCTGATCAACAGTAAGAGTCTGAATGGTTTGAGTGGCTGACGGTTTTGTTCAGATGTCTATTTTTCCTTTTGTTGGTAAGGGGGTTGGAGAAACATGTAGAAAAAAGACATACATTTATAAACCACTGCCACACACACACACACACACACACACACACACACACACACACACACACACACACACACACACACACACACACATACACACACACACAGCGGTTCCAAACCATGCGCACACACATATAACTACTGCTATTTCTACCAGATGTTTCAATAGGAACAGGACCAAATGAAAATGCGCTGCTGTGTGGGTGTCGATCTGAGAACCCTGTTCTATTATAAAAAATAAAGCATTTTCAAATCTCATTCGGGGCTCTTCTTACTCGCTCGCCTTCACTATCAGTCTGTCTGCTCATTCGACCACCAATCCACCCATTCCTCATCCATCTGAATACACATCCATCCTGCCATCACCCTGGTAAACTCCCACCACCTGAAACATTGTCGCCTCTATTTTTTCTTTTTCTAAAGGCAAGCAGCAACAGCCATAAAACATAAATACAGGCTGAGCAGGAACAGATATGCTCAACAGACATGCCTGCAGGAAGCCGCTGCCTCCCTAACAACAGTATTGTGCCAGCAACATGTCAAAGCTAATCTCACAAAACCTGAGATATGTTTACATGTTGTATGGCACCTCTATGTTACATGGTATAGATTTTTAGTTTTGTTTTGGGGTTTTTTAAGAAGAAGAAGAATCAGCCAAATGATCAAGGATGGCCAATTACACCGAAGGCTCGTGCTTTCATATTAGAGAAAAACCCCAAACTCCGTGAGGACGATCGACCGACTGACCACGCAAGCACATCTGTTGAGGTAACTGCTATCTAAGGGATAAATGAGTTTTGGCTGGCTGAGCACAGGCCGTGTTCAAAAGCAAACCCTAGCCCCCCTTTACACTCTGGGCACCCCGGTTTAATCAGCAGGGGCAGATATTCTCCTTAAGCAACCCGAGAAATGGTCGGCTTTTAATTCAGTTTAGTAGGCAGGCACATGTTTGCCATAACTGTTGATCAGAAACGTTTCCTCTACAGTGTGGCAAGTGCCTGTTTAGGAACAAAAACCCTGATCTCCTCCAGTGTGTCATGTGGCTCTAGGGCTAGTTTTGGGACAGGGCCTTAAAAAAATAAAATAAAATAAAATAAAACAAAAAATAAAAATCGCGTCTCGACTGAACTCCCTCCTCCTGATGTGCAAATTGCAGGATTCTCTTAATTAAAGACTCCAAGTAGAAACACTGGACATTTAGCGTTGTCTTTATATCATTTTCCTATACACAGTGCACACACACTCTTATACAAACTCCCACCCATACACAAACACAGCTCAGAGCACTTTTTTCTGCACGGCTGCACTGTAGCAGTGCCGCATGCATTAATCCAACGTCAGTCCACTAGTGTCTTTGCAGTAGGGACAATATGCACCAAAATAAACGCTTGCCTCTGCAGCTGTCTAAATATGGATTGCCAAGTACAGTACGTATTGAGTTTTAGAGACTATTTTGTGTCTGTGTGAGCGCGTGCGTGTGTGTGAGCAAACACACCAGCATCATACACACACATATTACAAACATATGATGATCTTCACAAGTCTGTGGGTGTGAGCTTCTGATTGTTGCTCTCAGTCTAAAACAGATCTTGAGCAGGATATTTCAAAGACTTGTTTCTTTTTTCCCGTCTTAATCGAACTTTCCAGACACGTTCCGATACTTTCCTGCCGCGCACATGCCGAAAACCGCGATACCTCCCGCTTCATCTCACTTCCTCTACCCTAACCTACTAACTGAAACTCCTCTCGCTCTCACATTTGTCCCTTGCTCTGTGATTTAATGGCACATCTGCTCCCACGTTACTTAACAACCTCTTTACCTTTCACAAAGTGCTTCTGCTACTTTCTGCCTTTGTCTTTAAAAAAAGAAAGAAAAAAATCTAAGAGCATACAGTACTTTGTAAATAAACACACAACATCATCATTTTTTTGTTGTTTTTTTTTGTTGGCTGTATGATGAGAGTGACAGGTGTGTTAAGTGCTTTGAAACATCCTGACCCTCTCAGAGCTAACGTGGAGATTCTCTCGCTTCCCCTCACGCGACCTTTCAGGATTTGTAAAGAAAAATTAAAGTGATTCATTAAATAAAACTCAAACAAAACCGCTAGGATCGTATGCGAAGACTCCGTTCGAGTGCAAACACGCTGGGTTCACCAACCCAGTGTGTTTGCATTTGCTTAAGGTTAGGGGCATCGCATATTGATACATGAACATTGACCCACCTAGGCGCGATCGATTGATTATTAAAAAGGACCCCTGATTAAGGTTTTAAAAAAATCTTGAAAAAAAATGTAAAACCTATGTGGTGAGATGGGAGATGAGGGGTTAAAGAAGAAAAAAAGTCAAATGAAAAACACTAACATGAAATGAAAGCAAAGACTCCACTGTCTACAAACTGAGCAGAGTAAGTGTTGTTCCCTCACAACTGTGTGCAGCACACGGGCATCGACACGATGACCTCAGGTTCCGGTCAACCACAGGCCCGGATGACACAGTGACAATCAGATCATATTAACTTCTGGTCTGATTTAGCAAGTGAAAATTTTTAATGATTTACCCGCAAATCCTTCATTATTACCAGAGGCGAATCCAGGCAGCCTTACTGCCCGAGTACACAGGTAACATCACTGTCACAGAGTGCGACTGTGAACCACCCATATGGAAAAGAAATAGTAAAAACTTATATGTGATTACTCATGAAAGTGGCCACTTTCTCATTACTTTCATACATTGTTTTAGTAAGTATCCAAAACATACAAGTTTCATTATATAATTTTTCAAGGGATCTTATATCCGTTTTCACTCTTATATGCTTTTCATACAAGTTTCACACAAGACAGATACAAACTTTATATATATCTTTTCCATATGGGCAATCAGGGTGGAAATTTCAGCGTAATGTGTCGCCGGCCAAGCAGAGCCATCGAATGTCGCGCCCGTGTGCCACAGAGCAACCGATAAACATTCAACGCACAGGTCAGAAATCCCTCACCAGAAATCTTCTCATGAAAATCACCAAAACTGCACAGATTGCTCATGTGATAATTAATCAATCTATTAAAAAAAAAAACATAAAGGTGTTAAACTACATGGACTTAATGTAAGGTGTAGGGTAAGGTTACCGCTACAGTACAGGATGTGAACTAAAAAGAAACAAAAAAACAAAACCACGACGAATGAACCTTCACCGTGGACATTTATGGGGTTTTTGTAGAATCTTTTTAGCTGTGTTTATTTTTTATTTCATGGGTTGTTAACAGTCCTGCTAGCCTTCACTTGCCAATATTTGACCTTCCTTCAATGCTGATTTTCACCTCATGAGGGATGAAGGAAGGTTTGGGAAGGGTCAAAGGTGGTTCCTCCTCTGATTTTTCTACTTTTCGACCCTCGGGCGCAGACCATCTGCGCTTCCTGCTTCCCGATGGCTTAGTAGAGCCAGCTTCTGTACTGCCGACAACCTGACCTTTGGAAACTCTTTCCCCAAACACGAGATCCCCGTTTTCCACACCGGAGATCCCTCTACCTCCATTTCCACTCTCCCCACTCCCTCGCTGGCTGATGCCATTTTCCCGCTCTCTGTGCCTGGGACCTCCTCCACTGCAGCTCTGAGGAGCGTCCGACACAGCTCTAGGGGGTTTGAGGTGTCCGTGGCTGGAGGGGACAGAGGCGTGGGCGGCCGGCTCCAGGGGTTGAGTCTTCTTCAGAGATCCGTTCCTCAGGTTCTTGAGCGTGAGTGAAATACAAACATCGCCTACAGAAAGCTTGGTACAAGGCAGCTCCAGAAGCTGGGTGGTCCGGTCCGGGCAGCATGAAGACCAGCCTTGGCCAAAGACGAAGAAGGGGTATTCCAACAAGACCTCCACGCTCACCTAAAGAGAATTGGGGACAAACGAATGAATACCTTATTTACATTATATACTGTTGTTTCACAAAAAAAATCCACTTTGATCTTTTGATTTTGTTAAACTAAACAATCTCACGTAGAGCCGAAAGCTGTAATGTTTAAAGCTCCTTCAGGAAATTAGATCGGAATATGGGGAATTTTTTCTTTGTGAATCTCAGGTCCAAAAATCAAGGCATGAACTAAACCATGGTTTTAACATGTTAATTATGAAAGTTCATGACTTTAACATTATTTTCCACTCAGTTTTGGAGCTTCGATAAGAACGCAGTGTCTAAAAAAGGATAACGAGAAAAAAGAAGAAAGAAGAAGAAATACAGGAAATTGAATGTAACCCAGTTCCCAGACTAGCCCAGCAGCACGACAGCAGCCAGTGTCCTGAATTTTATTTGAGAAAAGCTTTAAAGGAAAACCTGCCATGCCTCTGTTTGGCCATTTTCTAAACTGAAATCTGAAATTCTGCGGCCTCCTGTTGACACCATGTCCTATAACACTGACCCTGTTAAGTACACATTATTAAAAAAACATGGAGAAAATCTGCTGCATATTACTTTACTGTTTGTGAACCTTTTTGTCATGACGAATACTGAAAACACTACACTGCTATACTACTAATACTGGTGTCAGCTTGAGACCTGAAACTCTCATCTGAAAAAGGACGTTTTCACAGAACTCTGAGGTCCACACCAGGATTCAGTAGCTTGTAGAAACACTTTTAGCAGCAATAACTTGTTCTCTGTACAACTTTCAGAGTCTCTCACATTATTGTGAGAAACTTCCAAAACTTCTACTTTCATAGAGGTGCTCACACTTGCTGATCATCAGTTAATCAAGAGTGTTTGATTAGCAGCACATGGCTGCTATTCAATGCTCTTAGTAAGGCAGTAAGAAGCAGTAAGGGTATCCAGCTGCTCCTGTCTTCTAAGACTTTAAGTTAGAAAGAAATACAAACGTTTTCTGTTAGTGTTCTGCAAAGTCAAAAAGATATTTATGCAATAATTGTGATTTTTCTTTCACTTCTGATTTAAACTCTGGACTTAAAGCCCTGACTGGGTCTGTATTAGTGTTTGAATGTATAAAAAGAATGAATGGATGACAAAAAGAGATCGGCTGCAGGCTCAGGAGAAGGAAAATAAACATCAGAAACATCCGAAAGAAGGCAAAGCCAGGGATAGGATACCGTAAAAGAGCGAGATGATGGAAGTGGAGGAAGCTTCTAAGATGGGGATGAAAAGACAAGTTTAAAAAGAGAGAGTAGGTTGGACAAGAAGAAGAGGGAGGAAATGAAAAGAGAGCTATGTCAAGAAGGATACAAGCGAAAGACGTGACAAGTACCAAATCTCAAATCTTACGTCAGGCAACACTTTCCCCTCCTGTATTATATAACTTTTGACTTCTTGGAGTAAGTTCTCTGAGTGTGGACTCAAAGCTATAACCGCCGCTCAGGAAAAAAGTAAGAGGAACCATTGAAGGAGCACAAGAGAGAAAGAGAAGTCTTTGAAAGATGGTCAGCTTTTGTGGGGTACGACATCAAAGAGCAGCTGGGGGCGAGAGAGATGGTTAGAGATGTGCTGTGTGGGTGGACGAGTCGCAGCATGGACAGATGAAAAAGATTAACTGGCTTCAACGCACATCCTCAAAGACAGGGCGAAGGCTGCATGAGTGTACGTGAGCGCAAGTGTTCCTATAAAAACCCGAAAGATAAACTGTGGCATAATATCGGCTATTAAGAGATTGCTGCAATTCACATTTAAATGTAAATGTATTTATACAGCTTCAAATCGCAACAAGGGTTGCCTCAAGGCACATATTATACTATAAGGTAAAGACTCTACAATAATATAGAGGAAACCCCAACAATCAATAATCAATGTTAATGAGAGATTCAAGTATGTTTGTATTTAACTGTGGCAGAGTAGAAAAGAAAAGAAGTAAACAAATGTCCCAAAAAAGGACAATTTAACCACTAAAAAAATGTAAAAAATAAAAAAAGACCACCAACATGTCATCTCGGGGTCTGCAGGTAACTATTAGCGTCAAATTGCACATGACTGATCGGAAAGAGATAAAAGAAAAAAGAGAACTTTAGTGGAAGGGGAAAAACATCAGAGCCAAACATCTGCCTATTAATGAATGAAGATATGAAGATAACATAAAGTCACCTTTACCAAAGTTCAAGTTAACCCACAGTTGAATATTTCTGCACAGGATAACGATCTAATGCACAGGAGCAAATCTACCAAGCACTGGTGGCAAAAGAAGAAATGAAGGCTTAAGGAAAGGCTTCGTCAAAGCCCAGACATCAATCCGACTGAAATGAGGTGGAAGGCTTTAAAATAGACAGTACATAAAGAAAACCTACAAACACCTAGCAACTGAAGGATGACCAGAAGAGAGGTCAAAAACATCAGCAAGAAAATGTCAAAGACTGATGGACAAATGTACAAAAGAAGAGTGAAAAAGTTAATCTTGCTAAAAGTAGCATCAGTAAGTCAAGGATGTACTTTTCCTACAGAAGAACTTTACAACAGCTGGTACTTTGGTAGAATAAATTACAGAAAGCTCTATTTCTTTGCTAATTCAAATGTATAAATCAGCACTTTAAATATGCAAAGCATTACATGTAGCAATATATCAACACATTTACATGGCTTTAATTAACTAAGACAACCTGAAGTAGATTCCAGTCCTCAATACCTTGAAAACTTTAAACATTTGTGGAAGACGATGATACACATAGAAGCCTTATTATAGATTATTTTTAAGCTCACAGAACTTAAAAATAAAACCAGAACTGGACTGTTTAGCCAGATACTAGATTAGTCACATACTAGATTTAGGTGTGCTGGTACCTCGGTCCCACCTGGAAAATGCCAAAGGACCGAGTAACTTTTCATTTACATGTTTGTGTGCATGAATGAGATAAATCAAACTTTGACAACCTCATGCAAACAGAGCTCTGTAAAGATCGTGAAACCACATGTGAACATTTTGAGAAATTATTAAATCACATTATTACAAACATTAAAACAATGTATGCAAAGGGGAAACAAATATCCTAGCTGTGTGAGAAGGTAAACACAAATAAACTTTAATCAGCACATTAAATTTAAGACCATAAATGGACTGCTACTTACTACCACTACTCGCACTTTTCTGCTGCTAAAGAGCGAACACTCAAAGTGATTTTAAACTGTAAGTCGCATTTACTCATTCGCACACATTCACACAGCAGTGTAATTTTTTATTCCTTCGAGCACTTTTTACCTCTCAAGCACCCACTCGCACATCAGTAAACACATCAGGGTCAGTGTCTTGGGAAAGACTGAAGGAACGGGGAACCTTTCGATTAGCAAATGACCTGCTCTACCTCTATCTTGTTTGTTTAATTCCTTTGCAAAAAAAGGCGAACACATCACAGTTTCATGGTGAGGTTACGTGCTAGAGCAGTGAATTTTAAGAATCTTGTTGTTAGTCAGAGGAGACTTCATGCTAAGCTAACCAGCAGCTAAAGTTTGTAAGATAAGACGATGCTATTGCTTAGCAAGAAAGCAAATAAGCTAGTTTCTCAAAATTGTAAAAACACCCCTGTACGTGATAAACTGATTAAGGAAACGTGTGATTGCGATACTGGACTCCTGAATCTGCGATGTCTGTTAAATGTTTCAGATTTTTTCCCTCACCTGTGTACGGTGTTCACCAACGGAGAACTGAACCACAGCAAAGTTGGGCGAGGTGTGGCTCCCCTCAATGCGCTCCACTGTGGACGAGTCTATCTTCAACTCGCTGCTGATCTCAGCACTCTGGATGAAGTCCTCTGTCTTCAGATCCTCCACACGTTTCAGCTCGCCATCAGCCAACTGGATGATGGAACCTTTGATGAAATATGGGGGGAGCGAGGGAGGCAGCACCGTACTAGAGGGGGGATGTGCGGCGGAGGTCGCCACCAGCCCTGGTGGAGCAGGAACAATGGGGAGATGAAGCTGGGCTTGGACCACTGCACCTGGGGCATCCTGGTGAAATGAGCCAGTGTGGGTCTCCAGAGTTTCTCCTTTGGGGGCGGTGGCGGCAATGTACGTATGTGGGAGTGTAGTAGGAAAAGGTGCAGCTTGGGTAGATGATGTAACATGGGAGGTTACAGGCTCCAATGTTGTGACTCCACCTCCACTGACAGGGATGATGACCGGTTGGGGGCCTGGAATGAGTAAGTGTTGCTGTAGGCTGGTGTGGTAGCTGCTACCACTGCCTCCTGCAATATAGCCGATAATAGGTTGCTGAGGGTAGATACTGGTGGAAGAGAGCCCCATTGAGAGTGGCTCTGTGGCGTTGTGGGTGGTCTGGATGACGGTCTGGGGTGGCAGTGTGCTGACAGCAGCTTTCAGGCTGTCTACACTTAGTGGGGGTGGAAATGTGAAAGAGGAGGTGGTGCTGGATAAGGATGGAGCACGACTGACAGGCTTGCCCATGATGTTGCCACTTTTCTCCAGGTGTGCAGGGGCTGAAGTTGTCACCTTCTCAGGGCTGGCTCTGGGTGGTACCAGCTGGTGGTCCCCATGGCTGTTGGGCATTAACATGACAGAGGTTCTCAGCCCTGATGGATCATGCGGAGAGTAGTCTGTTGGCAGAACCATCTGTCGAGCCTCATAGGAAGACAAAGAGGATGTGGCATCCCGTGATTTGCTCCCTGACTTGGAGATGTTAGACTCGAGTGGCGCGGCATACCGCCGGCCCCTTTCCAGCTCTCCATTGTGGAGCTCTCTGGGTCTCTGAGAGCCACCTTGCTCTTTTCTGGTGGGTCCATCCGTATACTGCACCACCACCTGAGACATGCTGTGTCCCAAAGTATGGTGAGGGTACATTGAGTGGGGCGAAAGGTGAGTGCCTCCTTGGTGATGGGATGATGGCACAGTCCGTGGGGATGTTGATATTTGAACATGGTGAGGGACAGGGTCTGTAGAAGGAGGAGGCATGGAGGTACGTCCTGTGGATGCTCGCTGCTGGTCCTGCTTGGAGGCCTGTGAAGGAGCAGAGGCCGTCTCTGTGTGTGAGGGTCTCTGTGCAGCCGAGGAAGAGGAGGACAGGGGGGGAGGAGGTGGAGGAGGAAGCAATTGAGAGGGGATGTAACTGTATGGGGCAGTGTAAGGTGAGGCTATAAACTGCATATTGTGAGGCAGATGGGTGTAATGGACAGCTCCTCCAACTGTGGTCTGTGGCAGGTGGGATGTGTACACTGTAGGAAGAGATGAGACCACCCTCAGTGAGGAGGCAGAGGTCAAAGAGTCTGATATGGAGGAGGGAGATTTATACTGCGATCCGTCAGAGTGACTGGAGCTACGGTGCGCACCCACACTGCTCTCGTTCCCACCAGCCACACTGGCGAGCCAGGTCATGTTTTCTGAGCGCTGGCTCTCAGTGGCAGGTGGCATGATAGGTGAGCGATTTTCAGATGGTAGCGTGCTAGAGAGGATTTCCCTCTTCTTTGGGGGCAGACATTCATTACTGCGCTCCTGGTTGGACTTCATGCTGATTTCACCTCACGCCCCTCAACTATACTTGCGTTATCCTTCCTCGAGTTTTGGACTACAGCTTTCTTTTTTTCCCTTGTTTTGCTTCCTCGTTCTTTCACTTTCGTTGTCGCTTTTGTTCGCTTTCTCACTTTTTGATGTCCGGTCCTTTATTTCACATTAATTAGCCACAAAATGAAACTTCCCCAATCTTGTCTCTTTTCCCTCTCTATCCACTTCACCCAAGGCCTTTTCTTGACAAAAAAAATCCAGGCCCTAACAAGCAGGTGAGGAAGGATTAAAGATGGGGATGACGATATGGAGGGTTGGTTAAAAGGGGAGGGGGAAGGGCGGTCCGTTCCGTCCGGGGATCTTTAGCGACTGATGGGTGAGCTCAGCGTGGAGGTGGAGAGCGTCACAACGTCAAACCTGCCGCTGTCGCAGAGGACGATGGGGGGCCGAGTGCGTCGCACTTCATGAGGAATCATCTCCTTGTGAAAGAAAGTCTGCCCGCACGCAGCACAATCCTGTGGAAGAGAGAGGAAAAAATAGATGGTTAGAAAAGGTGTGGCTCGTTAACTGATGAATAGGAGAATACTTTATAATTCTTATTCTGTGCTTTTTTTTCAGCAAGACTGCAACTATAATGACAGAGCCATTTTCAAAATCCCTTCTAGTGAATGCAGCGCATCTACAGACCTATAAAGACAGACAGGTTAATAATGTGTCTGAGCAAAACAACTTCTGCAACAACAAATTTAACAATGGAACAACACTTTAGCACCAACAAATCCATAAAAGGACAACGTTTTGAACTACGAAGAATAAGCCAGCAGGACATTCGGGAGGTCAAGTAACAGCTCTAAAAAGGTGACAAAGATGAGAATTAGGAGGCTAACAAATACAAAAAGCCCACTGCAACAAGCGTGACCTGTAGATTGTGTGGATATGGAGGTGTTTTATGTAACAATGTGAATAACAGCAACACAGGTCAGTCATGGGTAACTGCAATTTCAAGAAAAGAGACCCTGCTAATATAAAAATGACCACTCCAAGCAACAATAACCAGGCACTTTCAGTAAATGACTAATAATAAGAGTTTGATTACAAGCCTGTGTGTATACCATAAATGAGTGTACCACATGTGTGTGCCTGTGCCTGTGTGTGCCATCTGTTTGCGAGCATCCCCTACTGTGAA
The DNA here is from genome assembly GCF_041146795.1 of Maylandia zebra. NCBI lineage: Eukaryota > Metazoa > Chordata > Actinopteri > Cichliformes > Cichlidae > Maylandia > Maylandia zebra. Next base: position 17,493,756 of record NC_135187.1, read on the forward strand.
AGATGGGAAGCTCAGTGTGAAACTCATAAATAATGTAGAGGAATTTCAAGCACATACATCCCCAACACACACACACACACACACACACACACACACACAACACCGAGCATGAACCGCTTGCTTACTCAAACACTGACACCTGTGTATATTCAATTATGCTGACACGTGTTTTTTTTCTTGAAGCACAGCACAACTTCACATACAGACACACACACAGACACGCACACGCACAGGTAGCTCACATATCGTTCACTAACACACTGCTGCACGGCTCACCAATTTATTTGTTCTTTGTAGAGTCAGTGAGTTTGTACCGTCCCTGGTTTCTGTGACCGCCTGCACAGTTACACATTTAGAAAACCGTCCATTTCTGCAGTAAAACAGCAAATTATATCAACGCCTAAGTGATGCTACAGACTGAAAAAAGCCTTGTGATGGACTGAGAGTCTGTCCGGAGCGTAGCCTGTCTTTGGCCCTATGACAGTTGGGACAGGTTGTGGCACCAAACAATCCCCTAACTGGAAATGCAGTTAAGAAAATGGATGGACTTGACAAAATAAAAGTAAAGGTTTTCACTATTTTTGCCCAATAAGGAACCAGATGATTAACATCTGAAAATACTTTTCTTTTTCTAAAAGCGTCTTTAATGAAGAAGATGGATGGAAGATGTGGACCATCCATCCATTCACTAAAACGTATCAAACGGGACTGAGGAAACTGATTAAAAACAGGTTACAGCTGCATTTATTTAGCTGGTTTGGCAATATCATCAAATAAAATACAATACTGCATTAAATTTTAACAGTTAGTGGTTCTCAATTTGAGTCCTACTCTAAAGTTACTAAAAAAAACCCAAAAATGTAGTTTTTCAACCAAACTTTGGAGGCTTCCACTGCCTTCTTAGCTAATTCCCCCACACACAGTATGTGTGTAAATGTGTGTTCTCTAGAGCGAGGGACATCATGCAGCTCAAGCAGATTCCTGTAATTTAAGACGTGTTGTAATGCTACTACAACACAGCTGCAGAAACAGGCGTAGGAGTAAACACACATGCATATTCACATTTGCACGGAGCACACAGCAGCCTTTGTTTCATGGTACACAGCGCACACTCGCTTATTCAAGTATATACTTTATCTGTTTAATCGAGCCGGCATGATTCAGATGTGTGCTGAGAGGGAATGTTGATCGCTGAGCTTTTAGCCCTGAGATGCACTCTCTGTATCTCCCTCTTTGTCTCCTCTCTGTCACTCCACCTCCACTTGACTCTCTTGCCTCAGCCTGTCCACCTCTCCTACTACATAACCATTCTCAATTATCATTCTTCCATTTAATGGTTTTATGCTCCCTATTTTCTACATTAGTATTCACTTGTACACTCTTGGAATCCTTTTGCAACAAATCTTTGACATGTCTCTTCAGCAAACCTAACCTCAGTCACGCTGTTTAGTCACAAAATACAAAAACAGAGACAATAATGCACATCAATCCAATAGCTGACCTCACCTCAGTCTTAAAGAGTTTGTATACACCGTGCAATACTATTTTTATTTATCTTATTTTACTGTTCATGTGTAATAGTCAGTTGCCCTATAATCTTAACCTCATTCTGTCTTTATTGTGATGTTTTTGGTGGTTTTTCTTCCCTTCTGTACTCATAACTTCATTCAGCAATGCATCTGTGATGTACTGACTGACTGACAATAAAGGAATCCGAATCTACTACGTAAAAACAACTCAACAAGCTCTTGCTCAACTTAAGACTCTAAGGTAAAGGGAACGTTATATGCCTGAGTGTTCAAAGATGAGAGACATTTCATATCAGCTGTCACCTCAAACACGGACAATGTCGGTACATGCAGCTCAGATCTGCTCATGCTGCTGTCTGTGGCAGCATCAATTTGTCACAACTGATTCAGACACATGAAAATGGTTGTACTCCAAGAGAAATCTTATATGTGCAACATAAAATAATAGTTAACCTTAGACAAAAATCAGGTAAACAAGTCATGACAACAATAGCATAGCAGCTACTGAACAACTTCTGCTGGAAAAGTGTACTATCATGTCACATTAAAGGTAATGTGGGAAATTATAAAGCATTTAAATATACAAATATAACTAGAAATCACAGCTGTGCTGCGGGAGCAGAGACACCAATGCTAACTTCATAATCCTCCCGGTTGCTTCCATTTTATCCTGCAGTGTTACTAAGAGCCAGAAAGAAGTGTTCATAGTGGAAAAGAGAAAGAAAAAGAACTCAAAGTAGAACAAAAGAGTAATTCCCACTGTAAATCCCCTTCTCGCATCCACTGTGGGAAACTTTGGTATCTTAAAGAAAGAAAAAAGAAAACAGCATGGCTACAACAACAGTTAATGAGGGAAGAGACCGAGGAAGGTCGAGAAAGGGATAAACAGAGGCAGGGAGGTGAGAAAGACTGGAGAGCAGAGGGTATGAGAGTGAGGAAAAGCTTAAGATGCATGGGAGACGTGGAGAGGGATCGAGAGAGCAGGCTCAGCTGACCTACATTGCACAAAGAGAGGACTGCTTCACTGAAAGTGACACTCAAACACACATTCGCTGAAAAGCTAAGTCACCTGAATCTTGCTGAGCTTGCAGTGTGTACGTGCAGGACTGTGCGCTGTGGTGTGGGTGTGTGTAGATATCAGATGACCTGTAACCCAAGCTGCCTGTCCTCCATGTGCTTGAGCCTTTTTTTTCTCTATACACACACTCACAAACACGCTTCTCCACCTTACCAAAACCTGTGTGCAGGTCAGCAAATACTGGCATTTTTCACTCACTGCAGGTTCATATATGCCACCTTTCTCTCACAGTTGCTACTTCAGAGGACACAGTACTCATGAACATTAATCTCCTGGAGACTTACCCTCACCTTAAAAGGCAATCTATAATTTATAAACACTTTATGTTTTACTCTCACAGTAATGGAGTGCATTGTGGTTATGGCGCCACAACAGAAGTCATAAGGCCACCCACAACTATGACTGTTTAATACAACAATTACAAAATATTTACTTAAACACTGGACTGGACTGTCATACTGTATCTCTAACAAATCGATATCCTTCCAAACTATCGCTGAAAAACTGGCATATTAAATACAAAAAAAGTCTCTTTTTAGCATTAAAGTTGAGCTGTTGTCTTTAACTTAGTGGCATATATAGTACCGGTACACTGAAAAAGCTGCCAATTTTCATCTACACATACTACATTGCTTCACTGTGGGTGGATGCCCAAACTAGAAAATCTGACATATGCTTTATGACTTCCATTTCCCCCCTTTTTGTTGCTTACTTGGATTTTTCCACCACACATGTATGTCAAAGACCCCAAAATGCAGGGCTTTAAGAACTCTGAAAGGTTCTAGTTCCTGCAATGCAGACATCAACAGAGATGACTTATTTTTAAGAGTTATAACAGCTATGAAAAAGTTCCAGTGGCCAGAATCCACCTAAAAAAAGAGAGAAAGAAAAATCTGCAGCTACAAAAAGAACAAGGAGTCCTGTGACAGACTGCATGGTCCCCACAGAGCACTGATCTCAGCATTACAAAGTCAGTCCTGGATTACACAAAGAGATGGGAAAACAATGAAACAACTCAAATTCATAGAAGAACTTCTGGAGAGTCTCTCAGTTGTTTTGGAGGACCTAACCCTACAATGACAAATTATATGCAAAACTATGTACAAACTGATGAGGAAGTTCTTTAAAAATCTACAAATAGAGTGAATGATAATTTTAAAAGCTGCTCACTCAAATCTTTGCATGCATCTGTCAAACAGGCCTCTATAATATACTAAATATGTTGAATGCTGATGTTATCTTTCCAATACATCCATTATTACAGTTTCTAGTTGTAGTTGTCACTTTCGATCTGTAACTGCTTTCAAGTTGGGAAAATTCCCATGTTTGTTGAGTTCTAAAACCACTGGATCCCTTATCAAACATTTACATTCTCTATTTGGTGAGTTATATCAAACATCTGCAGAATGCAGTTCGCTAATGACCCAAATATATGATCTTGTTAAATAACAGTGACTTGTAGTGACTACAGAATAAACACAATCCAATTAAACTCCCATCAAAGCAAGAAAAACCCATTATACTTTGCATCTCTACCCAGGAGCACTGTAATAAGCATATTGGCTTATTAAGTCAACATACAGCAGACACGTTGTGGACATCTAGACACAGAAATTCTGGTGAGGCTCCACGATCAGTGTTTGCTACAGTGCATCTGTTTGCATTACAATTTTTGAAAACATTCCAATTTATCATTAAATTTCAGAATATGATGTATGACATACAAAAAAATGAAACTTTGTGTCGATCTGGAAATAAGTCAATATGCAAAGGAATAAAAACAAATATATCAGTAGTGTATAAACTGAGCATTGGTAAACAAGCAAAACTAAACTACAAATGATCTTCCAAAAAAGTTGAGATGCTGTTTAAATAATGAATTTGAAGCCAGAAGCAAGTTTGAAAAGGGTTAGTGGAGGAGTAAAAAGACAAAAAAAAAGCATAATATTAAAAAGCACCTAGAGCTATGGAAACAGGTCAATTACATAAAACATCCAGAGAACCTGACATTCAGAGTTAAAGATGGGGGAGGTGTTTACCCACTCTGGAAAGGTGTCAAATATTTCAGCAATTTAAAAAAATTATGTCTTTTAATTTGACAATCATCCCTGAGAAATCTTTGCATGCAAGGGATGAGGCCAAAAGCACAAGATTCTGTAGTGGTATTTCCTGTCAGTTGTGAACCAGTCCTGAACCAGACATTTCATCGTCGTATCCACAAATGCCAGCTCAAGCTCTACCATAAAAAGAAAAAAATATTTATATAAACAAGATCCAGAAATGCGGCTGCACTTTCTGAGCAGCTGCGGTTTAGATGGTACAGCGGGCTGGCCACTAATCATACGCTCCTGCACAAGCCCAAGTGTCTTGGACAAGACACTGAGTCCCAAGATGCTGAAAATGGCAGGCCAGCATGGCATCTCTGCTTCTACAGAGTGAGTGAAATACAACGTATAGAACGATTAAAAGGTGACGAGATTTGCAGGATAAGGAGCCTAATGCAGTCTCAGGAGGCAGATTCATTTAAACAGAAAATGCACCTTTTATTAGGCGGTTAGAAAGTCCATGCAAAAATCCAACCGATGACCAAAAACTTGCAGACGGCACACAAGATAGGTAATAGACACTGTGACAAAGGACAACGGGAAGACATGATTATTTATACACACAGAGACACACTAAGGGGTAATCGGGGAAACAGGAAATGCCTGGGTAGCAAGACACAGCAGAAAACAATCAAGACAACAAGACAAGCAATGTCAAACTACACAAAACACAGAAGACATACAGCTATCTACAAAATGTAAAACAGGACAAAGGAGACTAACATACTAAAGTTTGACGTGGAAAGACATATGAGAGAAAGCTGGGACAACAACCTAAATAAAGAACTTTACAACTTTAACATCTTTTGGAAACTATAAGGAAAATGACCTCAGAGAAGAGGGGTGATCTGACTTGTTATCAGCACACAGTTCAAATAGGGAAGCATGGCAGGGGCCATTTGTGAAGAACCACTAATACTGAGAAATATTTGAGATTTCAAAGCAACACAGACTGCCATCCAGATGAAATCTTTTTCAGGAAGATAATGCCAAACCACATTTTGCACATATACCAACATACTGGCTCTATGGTAAGAGTGCTGCTTCTAAACAACTCCCTTTGGTTCACCCTTATGAAAGGAAATAGACAAAAGAGTAAACTGCTGCGCAGCTGAAATCCTATAAAGAATGGGTAAATATTACAGCAACTGGTTGCTAAACACTTATAGTATTGTTAAAAAAGGGTGATGCAACACAGTGGTGAATGTGACATTATCCTAACTTTTTCAAAATGTTCTTCAGACATCAAATGTTAAATGAGCAAGTGTTTTTCTAATAAACACATTTCTCATTTCAAGATATTTTTATGAAATAACGGTTTAAATGAATGCAAATCATCTCACTCGGGTTTTGTTTACATTTTACATGCTATTGCAACTTTTTTTATGCAAATGCTGCTGCACATAATGTATATGCCTTTCAGTGTGTGTGTGGGTGCATGATTGCCCAGTCATAATCATAATCATGATCAAAGGGATAAGTCCAACGTGATGTGTTATCTCACAGCTAAATATAGTTCAACTAGAAAGTAGAGTGTTGCTACAGGCTTATACTTCACTGTCTGTCTCTCCTTCTCTTATTTCTTGATCTAAGCTTCTCTGCAGCTTTTTGTTGACGTAGTTTTGCATTCATCTGTGTGAGTGTGTGTTTGCAAGCACGGCACTGCCTATGTGTGTGCGTGTGCGTGTGCACATTAGAAGAACCCTTGCCAGACTGGGAACTTTGACAAGGCTGCCACTTTATTCACTGTCATCCTCCGCTCGTAATTGCACACAAACAACAACAAACAACACACATATAGGAGTACGGACAGATAGTGAGAGAGTGATGGAGGATCTGCCAATGACAGATGGGCACAGAGTTAGAGAAGCTCAAGGGGGGCCGAGAAAGAGAGTAGCAAGGCGGAGAGAAACTGAGAAAGAGGGAGAGTGGTTAAGAGTTACACAAACAAAGGGAGATAGAGATGGAGAGAAATAAATGACTGTGAGAAAGAGAGAGAGTCTTGTTCAGAAAACAAACACTTAGGCAGTGTTGCATGACTTGCACTTTCTCACCCCTCGGCAGCCCTGAGCTTGGTTGGATGGTTGGGTGGATGGAGGCTGGGGTAGGGAGGAGGGAGAGGGGGCAGACACACAGACGGGCAGGCAGGGAGAGCCAATGGAAGGAGAAGAATGAGAAAAATGTGAGAAGAGAAGAGAAGAGAAGAGAAGAGAAGAGAAGAGAAGAGAAGAGAAGAGAAGAGAAGAGAAGAGAAGAGAAGAGAAGAGAAGAGAAGAGAAGAGCAGAGCTTCAGGAGAACGGACGAATGCAAGAAACAAGCAACGACGTTTGTAGGATAAACTAGGGCAGTACGCATTTACAAAAGGCATACTGTGAGACAACACCACAAGCATTTGAGACACACACAGGCTGACTCTGCTGCTCCCATACACACTTCATTCAGAGCGAGCGCAAAACTGTGTGAAGTGTACTTACCAGGGTAGCAGGAGTAGCCCACTTCTGCAGCATGCTTTCTCTCCCCCTCTCATTCCTTTGCTCCCTTAACTGCTCCCTTCTCCTGCTCTGCTGTGTCCCTTGTAAAGCACCCCGAGTCTCTCTCTCCCTCTCTCACGCTCTCTCTCTCTCAGGCGGTAAATCCCAAGCAGTGTACTTGTGCTACAAACTGCTATCTGCCTTTCTCCCCCCCCCTCCCCCCAAACAGACACCACAGACACACACACACAGAGCCAGCAACCTTCTACTAAATCTGGCAGGCAGGAAGCTCCCTCACTACCACTGAAATACAGCACTCAGGTGATCTCTCTCACACACACACACACACTCGCACAAACGTACACACAAAACTGGTAGCACACACTAGCACACGCCCACAGGGAGGGAGTCCCGCATGCAGAGCTCCAACGTGTATTATGCAAGGGGCTGAATGCGAGCCAGAGCTCTCACACTGTCTGCCCCACACACACACACACACACACACACACACACACACGCAAGCAAGCACACACAGGGCCCCTCCCACAGTTCGCTCGTCCAACTTCATCAGGTATTCATTCAAAAAACACACACATGCCAGCTGGCTGCACGCCCAGAGACCGCTTACAAGCAGAGAAAGAGAACGAAAGGGAGGGAGAGGGAGAGAGAGAGGCTGGGTGGGAGGGTGTTACAGTGAGAAGGGCAGAGAGGGGACTGTGGGAGAGATAAAGGCGGAGGGAGGGAGAAAGTGAGTAGTAGAGATTAGAGAGAGGGAGGCAGACAGAAACAGAGTGAGCGCATGAAAGAGTGACACATGGAAAACTCGTCGAGACACACCGATAGACTTGCATATAAGGCTGATCTGATCTGATCACGGTGACGCCAGACATATTTGATATATGCTGGAGAGGAACCGAGGAAAGGTGTCTTGTTTATAAAGGTGTAAGGGTTTGTGAATTAAATCAAGGAGGCAAAAGGAAAATCAGAACCTCTTTTCGTCCCCCTTTTCAGATATAGTTGGTTTCATGCTCGGATTCGACAAGCCTGCATTTCCCAGTTTTGACCACTAGATGGTATGACTGATTACAATTGTAGAGGAGTCTATTTCCGTTAGTTAGCTGACCTAGTTAAAAGACCATTTGGAAGTAAATATAGATGAAATGTGCTCTTCAATGCTAAGAGATGTAGCACGCACAGAAGAGAAATGAGCACACACACACACAAAACACACGTGCGCACACATGCAATGACTAACTAACTTACGGAAAAATGATTCCCGAAAGATTTAGTTGGTCTAAACATGCACTAAAAAGACATCCTGTTTGTTTTAGTTGGCCTTCCTGTCAGCTTGATATCATTCCAGGGTTCCAATGTTCAACACTGGGTATTCATAGTTTCTGGCAGCAGGAGACATTTCAATATTTGCAATGAATGTGGTAACATATAAAACACAGAGTAAAATGCTCAATGTGAAGAGTTTTAAAAAGCAGGACTGTCACAGTTTATTTGTAGTCTTTTTATTTTATTTTTCATAGGGCATTCTTACCGATAAGCGATCATCTAGTACGGTTGGGCTTTCGTTCATGTTGACAACACAGTTCGTGATTTGCTATGGCACTGAAAGTTGCGAAATTTCCTTCCTGTTTCAAAAATATTCCACCCATTTCTAAAGAAATTGAATATTGTGCATTTCTTTAGAAATGTTAAGATCGGGGAATTTGAAGGCAGTTTTGGAAATGTAACCAACACCACTGCATTTTATCATGATCCTTCATGATGCACTGCATATGCGCTATAAAATCGTAATATTACGTTGTTAACGAAGAGTCTTTTAACATCAAAATGAAGCTCAAAAGAATTAACTCAAAATATCTGATTGAGGAGGAAAAGCAAAGCAAAAAACTGCACAACTATGACTATTTTGTCCATTAAACATCCTGCCCTAACCCAAGAAATACAATATGATTAGTAAGCCTGTAGCCTTCTAACATAGAGATATTTCTCAGCAAGCTTGAATCATAATTCACTGTATGAAGAGTTCACTAGAAGAACAAGTCATTAGTTTTTCCATTTAAATCAAATACAATGCAAACTATGATAAAGTCTCAGTACATTAAAGTACATTTTAGTATTTTAACACGCTTTGCCGATCCGATCAGCTGTTCGTAACACTTCCCACATTGAAACAGACGTCAACGCGAACTGTCGCATGTCCACCATTTCCTGTCCAAAACCGGAAGTGACGTCATTTTTGCGGAAAATGTAGTTTTTTACTTGTAGGCCTTAAAAGCCTATACTGGTGTTTTTATAAGTCATGTTTGACTCTATACTTTTCTGAATAGTTGCTGGGATGCTTAGAACTCGAATTGCACTGCTGGAAATAGTTTGTTTTGATGCACCTGCTGTTTTCTTTGCAAATTTGCATCATAGGATTGTTCTTTGTTTTTCCTGCAGTATATAAAAATTGCTGTATCTCCAAAATAAAACTATGAAGACACTCAAAATAAATTTCCTGTTGTTGTAAACTATTTTTTTGCAACTTTTTTGTATTTAAAGTTTTGAGGGATAAGCCCCTTAAATTTCCCCAAGTAGAAATATATGTAAAAAAAACAAACAAAAACGATTTTCAATTTTTTTGTAGTTTATTGCACTTTTTTGCAATTAATGTACTTACTATGGACTTAATGCATACATATTATTAAAATATGGGCTATAACAGTTGTATTGATGTATAGCAACTTGAAATGCTCCCAAAAATGCCACTACAACATGTAAAAAAATATATATAAGCTCTGGCGGATTTGGTTCTATGGTAGGTCTTAAAGGGTTAAATAAATATCGTCAAATAATCGAGAGCTCAATTTCAGTGAAAATAATCGTGATTATCATTTTTGCCATAATCGAGCAGCCCTATTTGTGTGGGTTTGTTTACAAGTGAAAGCAGGATAAGACAAAGAGAGCGAGACAAAGTGGGAGTAGAGAATGAGCAGAAAGAAATTAGAAATTTTAGTTTCTTGCTTGGCGATCCGAAGTCTAGCCCTGCACGCCTCCCTCCTTTGATCAGGTGGACCGTCTCGCCTGAAGCCTTGGTGAAACTTTTCGCCAACTGCTGAATCTAAAGATAAATGATACCTGTTGTTTCAAATGTAGCCTGAAGCCCAACCAAGACAACTGATTCAGTTGGGTGTGACTGAAAATTGGAAACCAATACGCTTCCAAAACATCACTATTGCTCAATCTTGGCACGACTTGCCTTCCTCAAAACCCATTTCTCATTGTCCTTTAGCATAAAAGTGTCCTGTTGAATCCCTACAAATGTACATAACTGCTTCATGGTGAATGTGCTGTATGTGTATAACACGACATCATAATCATCGCACATCTCCAGCTTTAGAAAAACACACATTTTTTCTTTGATTGACAATAATTTGACATAATCTTTCCACTTTAAACAACAAGAAGCACTTTAATGCAGACCTGACTGACAAGCCACACTCCTTAGTGAGTTTGATTAGAAATGGCCAGAATGAAGGTTGAATCAAAACACACGCATTGAGCTTTTCAACAAGACTCACTCATAACATGACACCTCAGTCAATGATCTCCTCTCATCAAGAATCAATGAATTGTTAAGTGCACTGAAAAATTCACTGCAAAACCTGCCTTATTCTGTCTCAGCCTTCTGCCTTTCTGCAGAGCACAGTCTCAGTCACAGCCAGTCACTAAGGAAACTGATGAAAAGCTTCTATATATACACACACACCCATATACATACCACACACTGCTCTGCTCTCTCTCCCTGTCACACACACACTGAATCTCTGTGCCGCTCTCTCTCAGTCGCCCACGCAAACTTCACACACGCTGTGGTTATGACAACAGCAACCCCCGCCATCCTACGCTCTCTTTACCCATCTATCCCCTCCCGTCTCCGTCGGCAAAAGTCTCAGCTCCCTTGTTTATCCATGTCTTTCCATCTGTCTCTGGGCCTATGTGTGACTATGTGTGTGTATGTGTGCGCAAGCTGGTGAGAGAGCACGTGTAGAGCCATCTAATGGTCACACACTCATACACACAAACTGTGTCTGCCAGACAGACTTTATGAACTAATGTTCTGTCAGTAATCTATTATTCAGAACCTTTTGTAATCATTTCATAATTATGCTAATAGTGCCCTCTGAACTTTGGGGCATTTACACGGTCTGCAAATATCTTTCATTTTTCCCCTCGCTCACAAACCCTCTGCCAGACTGTTAACTTGCTGGCAGTGTAGTGCGCTACTTCGGCCCAAGCCACATCCCATTCACAAACCTACTAATCCACACACACTATTAGATCCCTGCTAGTCACACACACAAAGAAGTATGCATGTGTGTGTTTGCAGGATTAGGGAGGGACTGGAATGGATGGGCAAATCACTGCTAAGCTCCTCTATTGCTGCATAATCCTACTGAGTACACACACACACACACACACAGGCACACATACACTCACGCAAACAATAGTAGTCATCGTTGACATTCAGACACACAAATATGCAGGCAAAAGTCCAACACACTTATTCAATAACAAATGCAGACATAAACACTCAGATATCTTTTCAAAGACAATATATAATCCTGTTCGGAGTATGTGTGTTGCAGTACAAAAGGGAGTAAAAGAGAAATGTGGGATGGGAGGTAGCTGGAGACAGAAAACATGAGTTGGGTTTTTTTCATCTTCTGTTAAAAAAAAAAAAAAAGACCCCAACGAAGAGAGAAAAATGGAGATAAAAGTAAAAGACAGAAAAGAGGCGTAAAAAAGAGAGATAAATGTAATACAAACACCATTATGCAATCTATTCATTCACTCTGCCCACACAACTAGAACCCTTTTGTCCATTCAACCACCTTCCCCAACCCTTCAAGAAATGCAATACATACAATTAGTAATCCTGTTTTAAATTCTAAATATGACTCAATTAGTGTTTAAGAACATCGAAATATTTCTCCACAAGCTTGAATCATAATTTATTGTGTAATGTAAAAGGGTTCACAAGAAGAACCAGTTATCCAGTGACTGTAGTTAATAAACAAAGAAGAAGAAAAAACAACAACCAGTAAGGTCACTGTAAATTACATACGCTGACCCCATGTGGTCCTATGGAGTTAGTGCAAGCATACAGCCCATTTGTATCTTAAGTCGGCCAAAGGAGTAAAAAAAGAAATACTGTACCCCTTACTTTACTTTACTTAGAGGTTTATATATTTAATCCCTGAGATGTCTGAATAAAAATATTGAATGAACATATCTATACATATCTATATATACATACATACATACATACAAACATACATACATATATATATATAAATATGTAGTATTTGTAGTTTTGGTAGTAAAACTAATGAAAATACAGTAAAAAAATCTAAGCCATCTAGTGGGCCAGATTGGACCTTTGGGCAGGCCAATTTTAGCTCATGGGTCAGATGTTTGGCACCCCTGCACTAAGCTAATGAAGCAACAAAAATTGTAAAAAACAAAAAACTTTTTCATATTCACATAATGAAGAAATGGTTTACTGAATCTGTGTGTTTGGGGTTTTTTTTGTTTGTTTTTTAAAGGTTTTTAAAGTTTACTCATGGTTGCTTCATTACTTTCCTTCACTACTTTTTGTTTTAGGCATTTTAAAAATGTTTGTCTTGCTGACTCATCTGACAAATCTTACTATAATACACATAATGAGTTTGTTTGCCCGTGAACTCCCGCTTCACAATCAGGAGTTGAACAACCAAAACATGCACCCAGGTTGAGTACCCAATGGGCATGCAGATTGCTAAAATGTACCTTCCTGACTTATGTGATATAGATAAGAACCAGGTTCTTATCTATATCACATAAGGCTAAAAGGGTTTTTAGCATTTATTCATCCAAAGCGCCTTATAAAGCATAGAATCATTTTAATTTCATAACAAAAACATAAAATTTATTATCACAAAACTTTAAATGAGCATGGTATTATGATGACAGTATTTTGCCTAGAAACCACCTAACAACACATCATGCACTAAGTACCATAGGCCTGTACTAGTACTTCTACTGGTATCAAACTCAAGATGAAAAGAATAAAAAATTTCCCATATTAAAATTTTCCGTCAGAACCACTATAGTTAAAGCTGATGCAGTAATTTGCCAATATGGCACTGTTTAGGGGGCATTCCCTCCCTTCTGTCCGCACACATTCAAATCATTAGGTGGGGAGAGCAACAGCAAATCAGTGGCAGGCGTGTTTTAGTCAGATACATCAGGTAAGCTTTGTACTTTGTAGAGCTGAAGTGGAGGTGGGTTGAGAAGTAGCTTGCAGGTGAACAGCACCTATAAAGAATTTTAGTAGCTCACCCTAAATAAGATTTTCCAATTGGATGGGAAGAAAGTTATGCTCTATAATTCTTTTATTATCTCCTACAATGTAACATATGTAGAGTGTGACTGACAGAGTTTTTCTTATTAAACCGATTTCCTTCCTTCCATCCCATTTTTCATACAAAAAGTCAATTTGTGATGCCCATGTTTATCTGATGATTTGTTCATATAAGTGGGAGAAATGCGAAAAAGAAAAGAAAAAGAAAAAAAAAAATCAGACTCCGCTGACATGAGTAAGAGCTTTCAAAATCTGATGTCAGGCTGAGAACTATGCTGACAGGTGCATGTGCGCGAGTCTGAGGTGCTGCAGAGATCACAGCACTAAACAGAATGGCTGAGCAGACAAATATTAATACATAATGTGGCTGGAGTTGTTTGTCAGTGCACATACACTTTATTTTTTTCCCTCCTTGACAGAAAAAAAAAAAAAGAATTCACTCAGATTTTAGGATGGTCGCTGCATGTGTCGACATCTAGGACAGAGAACCATACTGCTGTGTTCGCTGAAGGTGAACTGCCCGCTGTAATGGACACAGACAGGCAGACTGGCACTAATTGGCATGAATGGGCATGGCAGCAGGCCTTTTGTGGATGAAGGAGAGGTGAGCGGCTGCTCAGCATGTGTCCTTGTCTATGAATAATGCGTTCCACCTTTTCAAAGGCACACGGACAAAAATGTCAGAGCGGCAGCGCCACTGCTTGAGCACACATTCATCAAAGTCCTCTGCTCTACACAAACACACATCCAACACTCCTGAGACTCAACAGGACACACGTGCAGCGCACACCAGAGCCAGTACAGTACTCAGCAATCATCCAAACAAACAAATTCCACAGGCAGACTCTCACAAACACAAAGGCTCCACGCTCCACAGGTGTCTGCATGCTGCCCAGCAGCATCCCTGCTTGTGAGGCTAAAATTTGTGTGATGAAAAGAATAGAGTTTAACGTAGCATACAAATCCATACATCCCTCCATTCATGTTACCCTGCACACTATGGAAAATAGCTGTGCTCTGTCCTCTCGGTCTCCCAGAAGGGAATAAGGTTTTCTGTGCTGGTAACAAAGGGATAATATTTTATTTTCCAAATCTGTGATCAACTGAAAATACTGCAACAGAAAATAAAGCTGCATTTTAAATGTTATATGTGCGTAGACAAATAAAGATGGAAACTTTCTCACTAAGACAGAAAGCATGCAGTTAGTGGGTAACTGTATTTCTACATTTTCCAAAGAAAAGACCTCACAGGACTGATTGATTTCATCACTGGACACACATAACAAAGAAGTGGAAGTCTTTACATGTGTAAACTCTAAAGGCTGCTTCAATTTCTGCCTATTTGTTGATAAGGAACTACGGCATTTCAAGATTTCTTAAATGCGACTGTGTGTTTAGGCAACACTTTCCACCAGCATCTTCAAAACACCACTACACTGAAGTTGTTCTGACGGGCTGTAGTGACCTTAAGCACCATGCCAACGTACTTTATGTGGTTTTTCTGGCCTTCAATTTGTTCCCCAGCTATATATGCAACGTCTTGGCTGATAATACGAGCCAAAGAATTACTTTGACTTTCTAGCTTACACTAGAAATACCATAACTGAAGTTTATGTTAGTGCTTCAATCTCATTTTTCCAACTTCGCCTGACCTGACAAAGCAATTTATATTTAGAGATTGTGGTAAAGAAAAAAGCTTCAAGTATGCACAAACAGTGAGTTGGATTTGGTTCACTCCAACATTCCCACTGCTTCAGACTTTGAAGCTAGAATGACAAAAAGGAAACAGACAGACTGACCACACAGGCTTGTCACTGCTCGCTTCACTTTCCCAACTAATCTGTCACTTTCTTTTAACATCATTATTCTCGGTTTGTTTTTATTCACACACACAAACACACACAAACTGAAAGACCAGCAAATTGTGTGCAGTTAGCAAAACAAGCTTATTTCTGTGCAATATGCTTCCGTATGCATGCAGCTGTCTCGTGTTTTAGAAAGACACACACCCTTGTTTTACTATTTTTATTGGGACTCCCCCTAACCCCAGTCTCACACGCACACTCAAACACTCACAAATTGCCCTCAGGATGGTCGTACGTGTCCTCCTGAGACACAACACCCTCTGACCATGACCCCATTTCAACACCAAACCCAATCTCTGCCTGGAACACCAGAGGGTTTGACTGCAGTTATGTAAGCCTTTGCAGTGGTAGAGAAACAGGGGGAAGGACAGAGAGAAGAGGGTAAAAAAAAAAAGAAAAAAGAAAAAAAAAAGAGGGCAGGAGAGATGGACACCGGGACCAGGAGTGGGGGAGCGGGATTAAAGTACAAGTAAATGATGGCGAAGCAGAAAGAAGATAAGAGAGACGGTGAACGAGACAGTGATGTCACCTTGTACTTGCGCTGCAGTGAGACGGACAAAGAGAG
This sequence comes from Maylandia zebra, assembly GCF_041146795.1. Classification (NCBI taxonomy): domain Eukaryota; kingdom Metazoa; phylum Chordata; class Actinopteri; order Cichliformes; family Cichlidae; genus Maylandia; species Maylandia zebra. The sequence continues at coordinate 17,509,770 of NC_135187.1, forward strand.
CGAGTAACAGAGGTAGAGAGAAAGGGATGTTGAGAGATCTATTAGCTGATAGAAGCCATGCAGACAGCCTCCCACTCCTTAGGCAATTGATTCGAAGGATATTGTGCTGAATGCTGTCTGCGTGTGTGCGCAACTGAGTGACAGTGAAACTAGCTTTGAGCCTCGGGGCATAAAGTACTAGTACTAGAAAGCTACTGGCGTGTTTCTACAACTGAAATGTAAACCATCACATTTTAGGGTAAATTCTTAATGTTTCGTGAATGTAACGATTTGGATTTAGCACATAGTGATTATGGTTAAAATCTCCTTTGAGTAAGTTTTGGTGAATGCGACGTCCTTTTAAGTGGCAAAAACAAGTCTGCATGTCTGTGTGTGTTTCAAGAGGACAACATAATGGAATGCCTCGATTCGAGACTTGCCAAGAGCCCTTTTCCCATACGCCAGGGAGCCAAGACTTCCCCAACCAGCCAAGAATAGCACCGACACTCTCTCTCTCTGTCTCTCTGCTTTACTCTCTCTCACCCACACTCACGAGCACTCACACATTTTTACTGTTTGGATTTGACAAGAAGGGTGATAGTGTGAAGGAGGAAATAACAGCCGTGTGCACTTCAACACCGTTACAGAAAAAGAAGAAGAAGAGGGACATTTTCTAAATTCATATTTGTACTCTTCAACAAGCAGTGCAGTGAGACGTTTTTTAGGACACAATATGTTTTGATCAATATGACGCTAATAAATCTTCATTTATTTGAGTTTCAATTAACTCAAGGAGGGGGGGGGGGTTAGGGAGGCAGGAAGACAGAGACATACAAAAGCATAGAGAGGCAGTGAAACTGCCGTGCTGGCTGCTCCCTGTGGGGTAAATGGGTTTGTTGTTCTCTCTGTGGATGTGTACTTACAGTATATGTGATTTTTTTTTCTTTCTTATTTTTTTGAGGCAGCAGTAAACTGGTGGATAGAGATGTGGACCACAGTGCATTCCCTTACTGCCACTGCATCACAACAACAGGCAGGAACATGTTTTCTACTCCAAAAAAAGAAAAAGAAAAAGCAATGACATACTGTATAAGAACCAGCCTTACTGACAGTACAGCTCACTTTTTTTGTCTTCAAACCAGTGTTTAAGCATCTCTACTAGATGTGATTACCAAAGCTGGGCTTAAAAGGAGTTAAAATATTCTACTTTAAAACTTGTTTCTCTCCTTGTGACTCACTGGGAAAACAGCTTATAGTGAGCTGAGAGGCTATCCATCAAACAGAAGACCCGAGTTCAAATCCTTGACCTCACTGAAATGTCTGTGAGTGAGATAATCGGCAGCAGCTCCAAAGGTGCTATTCTGTAGCTGACCCTGCCATCTTACTTCCCTGCGGTAAAGGTAGGAAGCGAAACAGAATTTCCCCTTTGGGGATCGATATTACCACAAAAAGACAGCACTTTCGCAGTGAGTAATTCAGAGAAAATCAAAGCAGTTGTAGTCTGTGCTTTTCAAGAAATGTGAAGAACAGCAGCTCTATTTGTAGAGAAATATTAGATAGCAGATACTGAAAGAAAAACATTAGAAATACATATGCAATGCAAACAAAGCTGTAAACCAAACAATTCCTTCTCAAGCCGTACATTTACCTCACATATGAAAGGTGGTTTTTGGTGTGTTGTTTTTTACATGTAGAAGTCGCTGATTTGAACCTTGCTAAACACGCATCTGTGCAGCAGTTGGAATGTCAGGTTTATTGCAAAACTGGACTCTTAGTCAAAGAGAAAACACTGATCTGGAAAAGTCCTTGATGCCAGAACTAATAACATCAAATTAACCATGGCAGACTAACAGCTTTTAGGTTGAAATAACAATGTGATAGCAGTTTGTCAGTTGTGATTCAGCAGTAATGAGCCAACTACTGTGTCCTAGGTTGTCAAGCACAACCTGAGTTCTAGCAACTTAAAAACACGATACGCCGTGCACAGACGAAACTAGATTACATAGCAAAGAACAGAAGATGCTTTTTAAAAAATAATTTTCACCATGGTATCAATGCAAAGACAATTTTACCTCATTCAACACAACCCCTCCAGAGCCCCCAGGTGTGTCAGCAGGTGGTACAGCCCATGGAGAGGGTTCCAGACTATCCCAGAATGCAGTGTGTTGACTCAGGGACACAGCACTCCCTGGTGAATGAAAACAACAAACAAAGTTACTCAAAATTTATAGGGAAATATAGGGGGAAAGCGCATATGTTTATATAAATTCACATATATTCATATACGCTGTGTCAGCAATAGCAAGAATGGATCTGGACACACAGCTGAGGACAGACTGCATTGTTCCGTCAATAAAAATAATCACTGCTCTTCTTTGATTCAAGAAGAAAAACCGTGGTTCTGATTATTTTGCTACAAACAAGTAAATAAAAGTCCTACAATAAGACAAAAACCCCCACTTCTGTCATGATTATGTGGATGTTGATGAATTATGTGTGAATAGGTGGATTTTATGCTGCGATTGTTGCTGTGCATGAACATAAGTTAAAAATGATTTGTGATATTTGTTAGAGAAAAGGTGGGGGACATCTAGCACTTCCATATCTATGAGAAGCTTCAAGTGCTTCGCTGTTTTAAAAACTGCAGGTCATCATTATACACAGTGCATGTCATACTCGGGGAAGAAACTCCAGAGTATCTTTAAAGACATCAAATGTGCAACAAGCTGACTCGAGCAGACGCCCACGCACCAACATAAGAGACAGACTAGCTGATTGTCGACAGTGTGTACACACTCTGTGGGACTAATTAGGCAGGTTGTGCTGGAGTGACGGCTATGTTATGGGGATACAAGACACATGTTCCCTGCTGTTAGTCAGCGGCAGTATGTGTGTGTCTATGAATGTTTATGGGGTATATGTGGGATGCCAAACATCCTACTGACCTAGTTCTTATATGTCTGACAACAAGAAAAGAGGTGGGGAGGTGTGGGAGGGAAGTTTGTATGCAGCTGTCTTAGCTGTGGGAAAGTGTTTCATTGCAGCTCATAAGAAACCGAGATGGGATTACAGCATTTGGCTGGTTTTGTGATAGTAAAATATGTCATTCCATTCACACTTTTTAAGTTATGCATGATCACTCTGTGGGACGGAGAGAGGAAGAGAGAAAATAAATATCTGGTTAAAACTGATAGTGCGCAACAGAATCAGGCTTAAACATTTACACATGCGTTAAAGTGTCTGCACAAAGAAAGCAAGAGGGGTTCTGTGTATTACAGAGACTTGTAATGGGTTTATGTAAGGAGGAGAAAGAGGAAAAAATAGATGAGCACTGAGGCCATGGATTAGCAAACACTAACTGGCAAAGGAATTGATCACATGGTATAAAAAATACAAGGGAGAAAAGGGGGATGCAGGGAAGAAGCATTACACACAGAGAAAGAAAACCCAGCACCAGAGAGCCAAAAAATATGTTGAGAGACCAAAGAAAAAGTAGAGTACAGACAATCCAGAGGTGATGAAAAATAAAGACAGATGGAGAGAAAAGAGGGGACAGAGAGGTAAAGCAAGCAGGGAGGAAGAGGGAGACAACAGAGAGGCAGAGGAGAGAAACAGATGGTGGCAGAGAAGAGGCAGATAGAAACTCAATGGGATGACAACACTGGCATAGCCAGCGAGGCACAGCAGGGAGTATGAAAAGCTGAAAAATGTCAGCAGAAAGGGAGGAGGATGATAAGAAGTGAGGGCAAAGCAGGACAGACAGCGAGGGTTTTCATCTAACGCTGCACCAACTTTCAGGGAAAACAAAACAGACCTTCTCATCTTATCAACACAATTTATCAGCTTATAAGCTTCTCTTATTAAAAAACAAAAAACAAACCAACTAACTAACAATGCTTTATTTGCTCATTTCTCATATCTGTAAATTAGAATTATTGCGATAAAATAGACTTGTTACAATTCAAAAAAGCTAATCATATAACTGATATCTAAATCACCCTTCACATGATGCTCTAATTACTTCAGACTGTGCCTGTAATCTGAATCAGCTGTCTATTTAATCCTTCAACTACCTGGGGTCTCTTAAACAGAGACACCTGCTCCTTTCTCCTCACACACAAGCTGAGATAAATCTCTGTTCTAGATTGTGAAGGGTAAAAAAACAAAAGTAACATGATTTCTACAGCTTCATGAGCAGAACCAATACTGTCAGACCTTATTTATTAGTCATTATAAAATAAAGTACTTAATAATGTCTTTTTAATATCCACACACAGAAAATATAAGAAATCTACGGTGTAAGAGTTTTACCTCATTAACCTCCTAATCACGCTTATTGTAAGTGATTGTAAGAGTTGTTGCACTTGAATTGCTTTGCTCAGTACGGCTTTTAAGGTGGAAGTACCGCAACAGCAGTCCATCTCCCTTAACAGTGCTTAATACATGTGGTCTAATCTTTTGACTGAATATTTTCTCTATTTCAAAGCAACATCTTGTTCATGGTAGTTTGATACTTTTGAATCCGCACATCTTCAGAATAATAACAAATACACCAGAAATGTCTGTCAGCTGAAAATTATTCAGCAAGTCCAGGTAGTAGATTCGTTCAAAGGCTTTAAGAAACGAAAAAAAAGAGCTTAATGGATATCTGAACTCTGAGTTCATTAATCAACAGTTTGTCTTGTTCTGACTTTGGTCTTTTACCAATAATGGGAGTAGAGCCTGTGCATCTTAATAGCTTTGTTAAAGTTGTTGTCCATGACTTAATCACGCGTGCAAAGTAATGAATTTAATAAGTCTGAATATGAGCAATAAGGAATAGGAGATCTCTCTGGCTGTTTGGGTTGGTACCATTTTACTATGAAACAGGAAATCTCTGTCTGTGAGTTTGTTTCTTTGACTGCCAACTCTTCCTAGACCGTAATGAGTTGAGCAGCCAAGCTTGGCACATAGGTACATCTTAGGCTCCTAGAGGCTCTTATCTACAGGGTGGGCCATTTATATGGATACACCGTAATAACATGGGAATGGTTGGTGATACTAAAGTCCTGTTTGTGGCACATTAGTATATGTGAGGGGGCAAACTCCTCCAGATGGGTGGTGACCATTTAGAAGCCATCTTGGATACAACTTTTGTTTTTCCAATAGGAAGAGGACCATGTGACACATCAAATTTATTGGTAATGTCACAAGAAAAACAATGGTGTGCTTGGTTTCAACGTAACTTTATTATTTCATGGGTTATTTACAAGTTTCTCTTTGTTCACAGCCATTGACATGTCAAAGAGGTTAACACGTGAGGAGCGGATCGAAATTGTGTTGATATCTGGTGAACGCAGTAACCGGGTCATTGCAGCAGATTTCAATGCAAGACACCCTACGAGTCCACCCATCTCCCATGCTACAGTCAGCAAACTGCTTGCTAAGTTTCGTGAAACTGGTTCAGTGTTGGATTTGCCAAAATGTGGACGCAAGAAAACTGTCACTAATGAAGAAACATCAGTGGCTGTCCTAGCTTCATTCAGCAAGAGCCCACAGCGTAGCACTCGCCGCATGTCACTGGAGAGTAGCATTAGTCGAACATCCCTTCGGCGGATATTAGCTACTCACAAATGGCACCCTTACAAACTCCAGGATGACCCAGATCGGTGCACAGAATTTGCAGAATGGGCAAAACAAAAATTGGAACAGGACCCTCAGTTCACGCAGAAGATTTTGTTCAGTGATGAGGCAAACTTTTATGTGAATGGTGAAGTTAACAAACAAAACCACCGCTATTGGTCTGACACTAACCCAACAAAACAAAAGTGATGGTTTGGTGTGGTATATGGGGTACAACAATAGTGGGTCCATTCTTCATCAATGGAAACTTCAAGGCCACTGGATATTTGAAATTGCTACATGATGATGTGTTTCCCTCTTTATGCACTGAAGCTGGCACGTTCCCTGAGTTTTTCCAGCAAGATGGTGCACCACCACATTATGGGTGCCAGGTCCGAGCATTCCTAGATGAACAGTTTCCTGGAAAGTGGATTGGTCGTCGTGGGCCAGTTGAATGGCCCCCAAGGTCTCCCGATCTGACCCCCTTAGACTTTTATCTTTGGGGTCATCTGAAGGCAATTGTCTATGGTGTGAAGATACGAGATGTGCAGCACCTGAAACTACGGATACTGGATGCCTGTGCTGGCATTTCTCCTGCGGTGTTGCTATCAGTGTGTGAAGAGTGGGAGAAGAGGGTTGCACTGACAATCCAACACAATGGGCAGCACACTGAACACATTTTATAAGTGGTCAAAAATTTGTAAATAACTCATGAAAGAATAAAGTTATGTTGAAACCAAGCACACCATTGTTTTTCTTGTGACATTACCAATAAGTTTGATGTGTCACATGACCCTCTTCCTATTGGAAAAACAAAAGTTGTATCCAAGATGGCCGACTTCTAAATGGCCACCATGGTCACCACCCATCTGGAGGAGTTTGCCCCCTCACATATGCTAATGTGCCACAAACAGGACTTTAATATCACCAACCATTCCCATGTTATTACGGTGTATCCATATAAATGGCCCACCCTGTATATCAGACGTTATGATGTCATCATGTTGCCCAGCAACCATCCAAAAACAGGCTAAAATGACCTGTTTGGGGGATTTTTGGACTTATAAGACTTTATAAAAGCAACTTTTTTTATTTCATGACTGTAACCTCTAATTAATATCCAAGAAAATTATTAGCAACAACCTGAAATGACCTTTTATTTTTGCCTTTAATTTCATGACAATAACATCTCATTTATATCCACAAAGGCTCAGTTGCACATAATATATTATATCATCATCATGTTGCCTAGCAACCACTTGCTAAAATGATCCTTTTTTTCCATTTATGCAGCTACAACACCTTATACAAGCATAGTACCATTTCAATTTCACTGCTCAAACAGGCTAACAATACAGGTGGGATGGGCATGAACTAGTAATAGCAATAAAAATGAATGTTTGGGATGAATCCAGAAGACTAAATAACTCACAAGCTCATTAAAATAAATAACAAAACTTTAATTTAACTTTAAATACACAAAATCTATCAATAAAATACTGTAAATATAGTGTGACACAACTTTATCAGTCCTAATCTTGGTTTTGTTGTTCCATTTCATTTTTCATAAAGAGAAGAAAATCACTTGAAATTTTAAATGAAATTGTGATAAATACGATATAATTATTTCTTACCCCACCCCTACCGAAGCTTTTTCCATACTCCACATTGTACGCTGTCTATTTTACACATATAAACACTGTATTAATCCATCACATCCATAAATTAGGGAGGCTAAATTAGTCAGGAGTGGTTCAGTTTAAACCACATTAAATAAATAGCTGATCTAATTCTAAACCGCAGTGGAGTAGCCAGCTCCTGTGTGTATTTATGAGAGGTTGTTTTATTGTGTGTACTGAAAATGAATGTGCCTTAAGGTTTTCCATTATATTGTACCAGAATTATACAGCATTACATTTATTTGTCAAAAGTGACTTGCATTATGTGCATTCAACCTCCAAACCAACAAAGACCACATTCAGTGCTACTGTGCAAACGCTCATATGATCAAAATGCCTCCAGTATTCATCTATTTGCTGCTAATCTACCTCAGTCTCAACAACAGACCCTGTACAACAGCAGTCGGTGAAAGACGTTTTATGTATGCTGATTCACTTGTCTGACACTGTCATCAAGACAAACTTGTGATCATACAGTACAAAAGTTTGGTATATTGCCCAGAGCCTTTTCCCAGAGCAGCTACTTTAAGTGTTGGAGCCAGTAAACAAATGACCAAACACCAAAGCTGCAGTCTTTTGTGTGACTTTGCTGCTGTTCTGTGCCCTCACTTTGGGTAAGCGGGTTCACAATGACGCATGTAACAGTGCGTGGCTCTCTCTTTCAAAGGCGATGATATTCAACACGCCTAACAAATGTTCTCTGTGTGAATGTTTCGCTGTACTTGACTGCATGCTGGCGTGATTACGGCATGAATGCTTTTGTCCACTCAACCATCACTTCATCTGTTTAAGTGCTTGCATTTTTCGCCAAGTGTATCAAATAAAACATCCACCCACTTCTACCATGACTGCAGCCAAATCCTATGCCTACTGCACAAGTTTGGTCAAACATGTATGGTGCATTTTTTCCCTTTCCTTTCTTTTTTTGCTGTAGACTGTAGAAACCACAAATGCTGGGTTCAAGAGCCGAGCTCAACCAGACCTTAATTTAACAATGTTTTGCAGAATTGTGCAGAATGTTAGTAAATAGTAGATAAATTCAAGGTTAAAAAGCCTTCAAAGTCTAGATTTTTGCACTTTATCTTCCTGTAAATACTGAGGGATAAGTAAGACCATTTCAAAGCCTCAAGAATCCAGTTTCTCTTTTCACTTACTTACCAATTACCTTTGCTGTAGTACAGCACACAATTCGTCATTATAAGTATGGCAGACGATCACAATCACAAGAACACATAGACGGAATACTTCAGGAGCTGACGTAGTGTCTGACAGCTGTTTGGTTGCTTAAGGCAGAAGAATGCAGTGTGTGTGTGTGTGTGTGTGTGTGTGTGTAGACTGAGTGACTGACCATCATTGTAATTTAAGGGAAATGCCTTCCTCAACCACAATCCTATTTCCCTAGACTCCAACAATCTTGTCATACCGCAAGTGAAGAATCAGCCCTCTGCACGTTTAAGGTGCTGAGAACAGGAATGTTATCATAGGCGCACATGTGTTTGGAAAGAGCCGTGTCCTTCAGTAATCATCACTATCCTTTACTTAATGTTTGCCGTGTTACTGGAAGTGTGTACGTGGCAGTTGTGTTAGAATCTGTGCCAAAAACAAATCATTCCTGTTACAGGCCTGGACTATTTTTAGCATACAACCTTAAAATGTGTTTTTGAAAAGTAGGAAGATGAACAAATAACAATCACATGCACATGCGCACATGAAAAAATAAGAACAATCTCAGAGGAATGTCTAGTTCACCCAATAGCATTTCCTTCTTAGTCGTTTCAAAGCCTAAAGTAACAACAATGCCATTATAAGGCTGAGAGTATAGAACAGTTTAACTGATGGAGGTCATAGTTTTCAAACACACTGGTAAATGAGAATTGATCTCATGTAGGATATTTTTTGTGTGTGATTGTATTAAAAGAACAAAGAATCAATATGTAATTGAGTGCTAAGCTACAGTATGGATAAGAGTTGGAACACCAATACTGCTGCTGTGATCACAGGCCTAATTAACCTGACACAAATCCGTGCAAAACTCTGGAACCACCTCTCATTTCTTTATATGCATGTAAGGCCAAAACAGAGTTTGTACAATTACAACAAACTTGTAAGCCAATATTTGGTATGACCACCTTTATTCTTCAACACCTGAGCCTAAACTCTCTTGAACATGTTTCCTTGTAATTTCTTTCAGTAGTCGTCAGTATTTCACAAGGATTCTTGAAGGAGTTCTTCTTTGAAAGTTGGCTGCCTTTTGTTCAGTCCTCTGTCACTCAATAAGACTTGTTTCGCTGCTGTTTGTACTACACTTCTTGTTTATTTTGGCATACCTCACTCTTTTGTTGACATTCAACCTTCCAACCATTTCTGATGAGACCAGACAGAGTTACTGTGTCTGCTCTTTGCTGGATTTTTTTTCTATTTCTTGCTTGTAAAGCCACTTAACTCGTTGCTTTGAAAAAGGTTCGGTACAAGGACTGGACTGTAAACCAGAAAGCCTGGAGAACTATTGCTCAAGAACACTTGACCATATGAAAGCCTGGCTCCGTAGAACCAAAATATAAAGAAAAGACAGGTGACTCACGACCTTTGCGCAGCACTATATGTTAGTGTCACTGTCCAGTTAAAACTGCTTACCACCACATTTAGTGGTCAGTAATTACGCTGATAGATTAAGTACTATACAGTTCAGGAAAGTTCTGAAATATGTTAGCTAACACATTAAAACCCAATTAAATGCTCTGAAACGTGGGAACACGACAGCTGATGTTCAGTGTTCCGTGACAGTAAAATATCATATAAATAAACAAAATAGTGACTCGATCAATCAAAAGCCTTCACTGTAATTTAATAAGAGGAGCATTCCACACTTGCAAAAAAAGGCAAAATAGAACATCTTTTTAACAAGTTGGAAAATGTTTCTTCACGTTACTTAATCAGTCACAATCAGCTGGGGAAGGAACGAGGTTGCAATCATCACTTTGTACCACTAGCTGTCAATAAAATCTAGGAAAGCAACTAACTTAATATTTCCCCACTGATTAAGACCCTAATGCCAGATCAGTTGAGTGAAGGTTGACAGCCCTTCTACTTTTTGTTTTTACTTATCCCACACAAATTCACAGGCAGGGTATTGTCCTGCCTTAGCATTACTTTGTAAAACTACACTTGTGTGTTTGTCTCACACACACACACACACACACACACACACAGAGCCGTGGGATTGTCTTACCCCATTGTCTTTATTTAGGGCAAATGAATGCCTGTCCTTTCTCGCTCTGTGTGTGTGTTTGTGTTTGTGTGTGTGTGTGTTTGTGTTTGTGTGTGTGTGTAAGCTTCTGCGTTAAGAGGGCATGCTGAGAGAATAGGAAGCGTGCTTTCTTTGCCAACCCTCTCCTTGGCAGTAAAACAAGGACACACACACACACGCACAGACACGCACACACACACACACACACACACACACACACACACACACACACACACACACACACACACAGCGTTGAGCATTTTTAATTGGCCCCTGATTTGCCAGTAAGTGTTCTTGCCACTTTCTTCACCTCACTGTGCTGGCCCCCTGCCTCAGAGCCTGGCAGAGGCACAACTGGACTTAGAAGATCTGTGCATGTGTCAGTGTAAGTATACATACATGTGTCATCCTCAAGAATAACACATGTCTTAAATTGGTTTCTTGGTCACGACAATGAGTTCAGTGTATCCAAATGGCCTCCATAGTCACCAGATCTGAATCCAAGAGAGCACCTTTGGGATTTGGTGGAACAGGAGATTCACACCATGGATGTGCAGCCAACTAATTTGCAGCATCTGTGTGATGTTCTCAAGTCAACCGAAATTGACCAAAATCTGAGGAATGTTTCCAGCACCTTGTTCAATCTGCGCCATTAAGAAATTAAGGCAGCTCTAACGGTAAAATGGGGTTCACACTGGTACTAGCAAAGTTTAGCCAGCCAAATTAGCCAGTGTATATTTCCAGGTTGAATCCATGCATGCAGTGTATACAATTAAATTAAATGTCTGATTCTATGTAACCACATGAGTGTGCTGCAGAGCATTTCAGAGAAAAGAAGAAACTAAACACACACATGCACATACACACACTCAGACAACCTTGACTTCAGTTGCAATTGAAAAGCATTTGTAATGGTCTGTCTGGGACTGTGTGTGCGTGCGCGCCCGCATGTGCGTGTGTGTGTCTGTGCGTGCATTTGTAATATACTTGATGTGTGCAAGATTTATGTACCTGATATCAGAAACAGATTGCATCCTTGCCTGCTATCTTTGCAAAGCAGTGACAAAAAACCTCATTCCTTTTGCACTCTGCACACACTGAGACAACCGCAGGCACACACATCTACCAGCAACTCAAGGTCAAAACAAAGAGGATGAGATAAGTGTGTGTTGAGTGGTCTATACGTGTGCACGTGTTTGTGTGAGTGTGATGACATCATTACTACAGCCGAGCACTCTATCGTTGATTGATGGAGAAAGGGTTGTTATGGTCGACTGCTGCGAGCTCAGTGCCCGCCAGCTAGGCAGCTGGACCTTACCACTCTGTGTGTCTGCGCGTGTGTGCGTGCATGTGTGTGTGTGTCATGCAGCTCGTGTAAAATGATAAATAGGAAGGATACATTAGCCATTTGTTGAAAAGGCAAGTTTGTAACGTAATTGCCTGCTGTCACAACAATTATTATTTATTAATAACTGAGTAAGCAATAGCAGTAATTGATAAAATGGAAACTATCCATAAATCCACATATCCATATATATAAGATGTAAAAATATAGGTACAGACACACACAAACACTACAGGACTGTTTTCAATCCTAATTTATGGACAATGAAGAACAGCAGATATCTGTGTCTATATTTTTATTGAAACATGCTCTGGAGCGGCTTCATTTACATAATTACAGAATTACATCTTTAGTCTGTTTTGGTAATTATATACTCGTAATCTCATCAGATACAGTTTATTCTCTATGAACCTTTTCTAGGTAGCACTTGTAAGCAGATAGTCCATTCAACCTCACTCCCTGCCCTATCAGGTTATCAATCACACACACACACACACACACACACACACACACACACACACACACACACACACACACACACACACACACACACACACACACACACGTATGCATACACACATGTACTCATGCTACTCAGATGACCTCCCATTGAGAAGCAGAAGGAGACACAATATTAGCATCACGTCACAAAAAAACCCAAAAACACACAAAACAATCGTGGCTCAACCATCTCTGATGTCGCCTGTGCAACCAGAGCTCTTCAGCAGACTTCAAACACCACGAGGAGCCTGAAAATCTTACAGGAATAATTAAAAACAAGCTCATAGGAGCAAATAAACAAAACCGCAATATTTTCAAGCTATGGGGGGGGGACAGAAAGTGCCTCCAGAAAGTCCCCTCTATCACAGCTCTAAACATTAACTGTAGACACCTGTAAGCATCTGAGGACATTTGCATTATATCAGAGTGTAGAGGGTGTGATTTAAGATGAGCAACACTGTATTGCAACCAAGAGTGGCAAACTGTATATAAAGGATGGAAGTAGCAACTATGACATTGCCTACTGGTTTGTGAACTCCAGTTTTGAAGCTTGAGTTCTTGAGTATTTGTGACTGCTGACATCTTGCTCTGTTTGCAATGTTCTGCCATCAGCTAATATCACAAAAACACAGAAGAGGTCCAAGTGAGCAACTCAAATTAAAATAAGTGTAACCTTACAGACAACTCGTGGCTCGCAGCACCTACTTGTCTAAGCAGAATTATATAATTATATATGAATGGGTACAAAAACAATAAAAATCATATTCATCTATAGTAGTCAAATGAGGGAAATCTGCTTATTACTGGTGTCTATAAAAGCTCTTTTTGAAGTTACCCCAAGTGGCCAACTCGAGGAACTGCAGTTTTTAGCACTTCTATGTTGGCTTAATCCAGGGGTCTCCAACTCCAGTGTTCAAGTGCTACTGTCCTGGAGATTTTAGATGGATCCTTGTTCCAACACACTTAAATCAAATGTTGTTACCAGGCCTTTGCCAAATTTGATGGCATGGTGAAGAGGTAATTCAACCATTTGATTCAGCTGTGCCGGACAGTAGCTGTCGTTGATTGGAGTTGGAGACCTCTGGCTTAATCACAGCTGAACCCATACTGGCTGTATATACAAGCAAAACTGCAAAAAACATTACACATTCAGTTTGGTAGATTTCCATTTAGATTACAGTGAAAATCCTGTTTATTTTTCTTACCTCATGTCTTTGACTTAATGACTATTTATTGTGGCTAAATTATACATGTGAAGTGTGTTAAACTGCACAATATATGTGTATGGTATGCCTCAGGTGCTCACTGAGTCAATCACCTGACTAGCAGAGTGCTCCTGCTGAGGTCACATGTTACAAAATGAAAAATTAAGCAGATTAGGGCAGCAGTGCGGACTCATCTGACCATCTCATAAAGAAAGGTCACAAGTTAATGTAAGAGTAATTCGCCTCTTATTGAATGAGAAATCATTCCCTATTTCTTTTCTTTCAAAAGAAATGCATCAGCCTAAATGCGCTGTGGATTAAGTTACTGCTTATGCGGTGGGTCACATTTTATCAATGAATGTTTAATAACGTGGACGGCAACCTAAACTCGATTTATGTCTGCAACTGAAGTAAAAACCGAGTCTCAAACGCACTGCACTGCTGCAGAATGAAAACAGAGCGTCTTTGACTGTGAAGCAGATAAAATAAAGACAGGAGGGGGAGAAAAAAATGCTCCGACAGATAGGGGTGGGGTGATAACAGAGGGAGTGAATAGAAGACAGAGACGAAACACAAACGAAGAAATAAAGAAACCGAGTTGTGGCAGAATATGATAAAAGAACGAGGACCTCGTCTGAGTCTCTCTCTCTCTCCCGCCCTCTCACTCTCTTTTATTCTAAGATCTTCAAAGACTAATGCAGCACTCCGGAGAGACTGCTACCAATACTGGCGGGACACACACACACACACACACACACACTCAGCTGGGAGACAAGCTCTGCACAAGCCTTCTCTGAACCAAAGTAATGATACACAGAAATATCAGACAGACAGATGAAGGGAAAGAAAAGTGGCTGAGTCAGGCAGAGAAGAACCTTTGACATAAAAGGAAAGAGGAAGAAATTAGATACACCGTCTTCAAGCGAACAACTGGAAGTCTAGGTATTTTTGCAAAAATCAGTTAACAATTTTGTCATATGTAAATTTAGCAAAGGAAAAAGCGAAACAGGTAAAGAGCTCCAAACTCAAACTGTGACAGAATTTCACCAAACGTAATGCAGTGTCACACAAAGCATGGGCTGTGTGTACTGTGTAGTAATATCCTCGTGGGTCTCCAGTAAATGCCCCCTTTTCTCGTTGTTTTTTAACACTGTTTTCTCATTAAACACCAGTGTGCACACCACAGCGTCTTTAAGCCGAGTGCTTGACATCTTCACTAGCATTATTTTTTCACTTGTCAAATATTTTCTCTTATCTTTGACTGAAACGCGACAAAAAATAAAGACAACACAATGAAGACACATGCCTCCTCCTGCTCCTTCATTTTTGCCCTGGGAGAAAATTCTAATCTAGCATCGCTGTATTCCTTCTCGCAGCTTTGCACAGAAGATGAGTCTCGCAGCAGCAGCATAAAAATGTGCGCTGCTGTACACGTAAGGCTTTATCACTTATCTGCACGGCTGATAAAGTTGGACTCATTATTTGCCGTGGTTGTTAATGCGGCTGCTTGGTCTGGGGAAATAATATTCTTGCATGCCTTGTTAACTCTGTTTCTCTTCAGTCCTTCCACCCGCCCGCAATTTCTCTTTGTCTGGCTCTTTTTTTTTTCTCTTTCTTTTTCTTTTCACAAACCGCCTCCTTGTCTCTCATCCTCCCACCTCGCTTTATTTTTATTGTTGTCATTCGAAATCTGTCACTCGTCTCTCACGCTGGCTGTCGGCTCTACGCATCCTCTCCTTATTTGACCTACCCACTTTCGTCTATCTGCCATCGCCCACCATTCACAAGCCGCGCTTGCAAATTCCACAACGTAACATGTATGGCCTGTGAACACTTGTCAAAGGAGCACTTGAGGGATGTTTGACACAAATGACAAGGCCTTACCATTCACACTACGTAACGTACAGCATGTTGACGGTGACAGTGCAGCGCACGCTTTAAGTAACTGAACAAATCACCTAAAGGAGCCAAAGATTTTCCCACTGCACCCTCTGAGCTGTCACATATTTAAAACTTAACTAGGTTTTAACAGGACTTCAAGAAGGATTTTAATACATGTTGATGTTAGCACCTGCAAGGGCATAAAAGAATAAGCAAATAAAAAGAACTATTAAAAAGACACAAAATAAATCAATATAAACTAGACGGGAAAAACAGAGAAGGGCAATGAAGCCTGAAAAGCCGAGACAATAAAAAAGATAAATATGAGAACAAGCCAGAAAGCAGGCTGTTGCTTTGTTACTGTGGTCTAAGAACACAGAGTTAGTACCAGACTCACTACCGGCATTTAAAACTGAATGTAGCTGAACAAAGCCACGTTAATGAGTGTGTGTGTGTGTGTGTGTGTGTGTGTGTGTGTGTGTGTGTGTGTGTGTGTGTGTGTGTGTGTGTGTGTGTGTGAAATCTATTAATAACCCAGCTGTTTTTGAGTACTCTGTTATATTTACATTGGAGAATGTATGCACACAGGCGCACACACCGCTGTACATTCTCACTGACGCATTTGTATTTGGCCGCTCACACTTCCTGACACTGCTCGTGGGACTGTCACTTAACCTCCTTGATTTGGCAGTAAAGGTATGACGCTGCTCGACCATCAGCCCAGTCACACATCACATGTTCACAGGTGGCCGTGTGGTCTGGATGTGTTTCAGAGGTACTTGTTTTAATCAGAGACAACATAAAAAGTGAAACTAGCTACCAGGTCGGAGAAGTGAAGTAAACGTGGAGGTGCTTTAAACCTGCTTTCTTTTTAATGGGCAGCAGGGGGCGATACTTGAGGCTGCGGGGAAACTTTTGGTCCTGATGAGCTTATGGGCACAGTCGTTCATTTCACTGATTAAACTATTCTGGAAATTGATCTTGGTATTTGCCATCTAACGAAAATGATACGATGCTTTTTACGAAGTGTTCTCTCCATGAATGCAAAAAAAGTGCTAATTAGCATGTTGCTATGTGTCTGCTAGAAAACGTGAGGACGTTATAAAATATCTTGTGTAATTCAGATTTAGTGGATATAGATGAAATGTAATTCTTATTAAATTAAAATGGCAGGATGCTTTCATGTGGTGTTATAATTGCAAAAAAGGCAAGTAACTTTTGACTGCTGGACGGTTTCCAGGCAACCTGATGGCATCATAATTAAACCTGCATTACCGAAATTTTGTGGATATAATTTTGATGTTATCGTCATGTAATAAAAAAGATACGATGCTTTTATAAGGCATTATATGTGCATGAAAGCCTAAAGTAGGTTATTTCAGCATGATGTTAGGTGATGACATGATGATAATGACAAGAACATTCAGGGGCTTAAGATGCACTGGTGTCCCAAGCTTGCTTGTTCAACTGATCTTGTGGGAGGAGCCAGTGGGCAAAGAAACAAACACATACAAACACAGACACAGACTATAATACATGAAATCTCTATCAACAGTAAGTGTCATAAAGGAGGATTACTCAGGGTATCCTCACGGGGCATGCTGCCCATTGCTTGTTACATTCAGTAAGAGTGATATCTAAAAGGCTAATCAAACCAATACTGACATCATTTTTTCTGCTATACTAAGTACATCATTGCTGCTCTGTGATTAGAAATAAAATAACCAAAATAATTTACATATATGATAGTAGTGAGTTTATTTACCCAACACAAATACCTTGTATTTATGCTGTGATATCCAGCTCTCTTTTACCTCTCCTGTCTCTCCTTTATCTCTCCAATTCACGATGCTATACGACGTTCGGTTAGCGACCATTAGTTGAAGACGACTTTACTAAACAAGGTTTTGTGAAATATGAGTGCAAAAGGAGTGCAACAGGTGTTTTTATTCACTTTACCATCCGGGTGTTCTCTATATGGCAGCGCCAGCGTGCATAATACCAGGACCCTGGAAATGAGGCAGCTAAATTCAGCTGTTCACTTGATACTCCATCTTTACACAAATGTAGAAAGGCGACCAGATATACATGTTCTCTCCATTTTCTCATTGTGTGTTACCTTTTTAAAGTAATACAAAAATATATTGCATAATGCTCCAGCACTGTCCTACAGTGGAAACACATGCCTCTCATGCTAACTGATGGCTCTAAAAAAGGTGTGAATGTGAGCGTGAACTGTCTCGCAATGTTAGCACTGCGCTGTCAGCAGGAACCATCTCACAGTATATAAAAGAAGTCAAACCAAATGGTTCCCATGTATGCCTGACTGATACAAGCACTAACTAAATTTAAAGAGAGTGAAAGACTGACTCAAGAGGATAGCAGAGTGCTCTTACACAGTGGCCGATAATAAAACCACACATCCTTTTAAGATGCACTGTTTGCAACACTTGATCAGAGCACATTTACAGTCGTTATCCTATTAAAGCCCTACACATGAAAGGCTCTACTGTGAAATGCACAGATGTGTCCACCTGCAGCTCCTTCTTATATAAATATGTGATGCTATAAATAGTGTCCGTGTGTGTGTCCGTGTGAGAGGGACAGAGAGGATGATATCATTATCATGACTGGGCGCTGGCTGATGGCAGGTCATCATGGCTTCCTGCCACTCGCTCTTAGTTTATGGGCCTCTGAGAGTGTGAACACCACTGTGCATGAGTGGGTGCATTCTGTCCTCTTCGCTGGGACAGTGGGGATATTTTATTGAGTTCATAAACATAATGTACACCCACACAGGCTCACTCTATGTGAAATCCCCTCCTTTTATATGCAAAGATCTCTCAATTTGTTCACTTCTTTTGATCCATCTCCTCTCAATATCATACTACATACAAAATAACCAAATCCAGGGGGCGCTAGCGAGCCAGCAATGGAGTAGGACGTGTTTCTGAAGGCTCCCGCTAACAGAGTTTCAGAAATAGTTTTTTTTCAACCTACAAAGTCTCATTTTATGTCACAGGGGAAGCTAACAGTTTTATATACTATATTAAAGCTTCACTCGAGACAAAATGGCATCGAACCTAAGGAAATACAAGTACACCGGAGGAACTGCGGCTAGGCCCGGCGCATCCTCGGGCGAGAATACCAATGGTGGCCCAAGGGCGGCGCCCGGCTCAGCGACCACTGAGGAACGGGCTCAGCAGAGCGATGGGCGCTTTGTGGACACTGATGCCCTGAAATTAGAGCTTCTTCAATCCATTAAAGATGATATCAGCGTGGTGTTAAAAGAAGAACTCAGGAATGCACTGAAAGAAGATTTTGATAACATTAGGGCTGACGTGCAAGAAGTGAGAAATGAGATTGCTAACAATACGGCGGCAGCGCGCGCTGAAATGGATGGAGTTAAGGCCACGGTGAAAGAAGTAGAGGACGGGCTGTCAATGTGGAGCGATGAGGTGGTCACCTTGCAATCTACGGTGAAGACTTTGAGGAAGGAGCTATCTGACCTGAAAGATAAATGTGATGACATGGAAGGCAGGATGCGGAGATCCAATATCCGTATCATGGGGGTCCCGGAGGGCCCGGATTTGAGCTCCACCACGGCCGTATCCGCGCTACTACGTGAAGCACTGGGTATGGATAAAGATGTTATTGTCGACCGCTCACACAGGAGTCTGGCCCCGAGAAGGCCGGGTGGTAACCCGCGGGCCATCATAGCCAAGCTTCATTACTACCAGGACTGTGTGGAAATTCTACGCCGTGCCAGGACCCAAGCTCCGCTGAGGTTCAATGGACAACCGATTGCAATATTCCTGGATTTTACGACCTCGGTGGCCCGAGCTCGGGCTGCTTTTACAGAAGTCCGGAAACTTCTCCGTGAGCAGGAAGGTATCCGTTTTGGGATCAGGTTCCCAGCGCGACTTTGTATCACGCACAACGGGGAGGAGAAAGAATTTCTGGATGCGGCGAAGGCAATGGAATATGTTAAAGAACATATTATCAACGTTTGAGGAGGCTGCGCCTGTCGCTCTATGTGGGAGCGTCAGTGCTACGGTTGGTTGTCTCAGTTACGGCTGAGTGTACATGACTGTTTGTTGTAGCGTTCGCACGGTGATGAAAAGCTTGAAGAGACACTTCTTGTTCAGACATTTAAACTTATTTCATAAACACATTTTGGTTCATTTTATTTCATGGCAATACCATTGGGTTTAGAAAAGTTCTATACTTTGTTTGGATGTCGATATATGTATGTGTATATATATATATATATATATTTTCTTTTTCTTTTTCTTTTCCTATTTTATTGACTATTTTTCTTTGTAGGATATGTTATGTCAAGCGGCCAGCGGGAGCCTAAGAGTCTGGCTTATAGTAACCCAAACAAGCACTAGGCTATATGTGTGGATCTGTTTGCAGGGGGTTTGGCAGTCACCATGTTCGATCTGGTGTAATTGCTCATTGTGTTCTTGGTTTGGGCTTCAGCCAGATATGTTTATTTTACTTATCAATGTGTTTTTTGTTTTTCCCTTTTTTTTATTTATTTATTTTTTCCTTCTTCTTCCTCCCCTCTCTTTCCTCTTCTCCTATGCCTGTTGTGCATCTGGAGCTTTCATATTTTACTATTTGAGCAGGGATGAGCACAGCGCGATCATTTAGTGATCGGGTGGTAAATTTTGTAAGCTGGAATGTAAAATCACTCAACCATCCAGTCAAGCGGAAAAAGGTTATTACTCATTTACAACGACTTAGAACGGATATAGCATTTCTCCAGGAAACGCATCTGCGTACCTCTGATCATCTTCGAATCAAGTCTGGATGGGTAGGCCAGATATATCACTCTAAATTTAATTCTAAAGCTCGGGGGACAGCAATATTGATAAGCAAAACTTTACCATTTATAGCCACAACTGTAGATGAAGACCCTGCAGGCCGTTTTGTTGTAGTTGTAGGACATTTATATGGTTTCCCCTTGATTTTAGCGAATGTCTATGCCCCTAACTGGGACGATCATAGTTTTTTCACTAATGTCTTTGCACGGCTTCCCAACATGGCAACGCATAATATTATTCTTGGTGGGGACCTAAATTGCTCATTATCTGCTATGGACCGCAGCTCGCACAAATGCACGCCTATTTCAAAATCAGCACGTGTTATACAGCGTTTTCTTCATAACTACGGGTTAGCTGATGTATGGAGATTTCGTAACCCAACTTCAAGTCAATATTCTTTTTTTTCTAATGTCCATAAAACATATACTCGTATAGATTATTTCTTTCTGGACAAAAAACTCCTCCCTTTGGTGACAGACTGTGATTACAAGGCCATGGTGATTTCAGATCATTCACCTGTTGTTCTTTCACTGCGTATTCCCAATGCCTACTCCAATTATCGGCCATGGAGGTTCAACCCAGTATTGTTAGCAGACGAAGAGTTTGTTAATTATATTAGGTCTCAAATAGATTTCTTTCTTGCCATCAATCAAACTCCAGAGATGTCACCATCAACTGTTTGGGAATCTCTAAAAGCATATCTGAGAGGCCAGATAATCTCATTCTGTGCGAACAAAAGGAAGAGGGATACTGAGCAACTCTCTCTATTGGCTGACGAAATTACTAAACTAGACGCTGTATATAGCCATTCCCCTGACCCGGTATTATATAAACGTAGGCTGAAATTACAAACTGAATATAATCTTCTATCTACAAAACAGGCTGAGTATCTAATTTCGAAGTTGCGTAGCTACTCGTATGAGCATGGAGAAAAAACAGGCAAGCTGCTAGCTCATCAGCTACGACAAAGAACAGCTAATCAAGCTATCCCTGAGATCCGGAATGACCAGGGAATAAGATGCACGGATAACCAAGGTATAAATAATAGTTTTTTTAGATACTATCAGACTTTATACAGCTCCCCCCCGGCTAAGGATGACCTGGCTCTAGAAAATTTATTTGAGAAACTTGATATCCCTTCCTTAGGAGAAGATGCGGCCACCAGTTTGGAGGAGCCCATTTCTGATGCTGAAATTGAAATGGCCATACGGAGTATGCAGTCTGGAAAATCACCTGGCCCCGACGGGTATCCTTCCGATTTTTTTAAGAAGTTTTCTAACCAATTGAATCCATTGTTAAAATCGACTTTTGAAGAATCTTTCCTCTCACAATCCTTGCCTCCAACAATGCGTCAGGCAGTGATCTCCCTAATTCTAAAAAAGGATAAGGATCATTTAGATTGTGGCTCATACCGTCCAATATCTCTGCTGAACACCGACACCAAAATCCTTGCTAAAGTGTTGGCCCGCCGTTTAGAGAAACATCTGCCCTCCATTATCTCACCTGATCAGACAGGCTTTATCAAAAACAGGTACTCGTTTTTTAATATTAGACGTTTATTAAATATAATCTATAGCCATGTCAAAGGTACTGTATTGGAAACTGTTATTTCACTTGATGCTGAGAAAGCGTTTGATCGGGTGAGATGGGACTTTCTTTTCCATACGCTTGAAAAATTTGGCCTCGGGAGTAATTTTGTATCCTGGATAAAAGTATTGTACTGTGACCCTGTAGCGGCCATTCGGACCAACAATAGTCTGTCCCCCTTTTTTCAGCTTCAGTGTGGCACACGACAGGGGTGCCCTTTGTCACCTCTCCTTTTTGCCATCGCAATTGAACCGCTAGCTATTGCTCTAAGACACTGTGTTGAGGTTGAGGGAATACGTCGTGGGGATATCGAGCATAAAGTCTCTCTTTATGCCGACGACATGCTCTTGTTTATTTCCAACCCTTCAAATAGCCTCCCTAAACTTTTAGATGTACTTAAGGAATTCGGGACAATTTCCGGATATAAGGTGAATTTCGGGAAAAGTGAGGCAATGCCTTTAGGTACAATAACCGGGGAACTTTCGTCTATTTTAGCACCTTTCAAGCTCAGCTATAACAAGTTCAAATACTTGGGCATTTGGATTACGCAGAATCATAGAGACTTGTATAAAACTAATTATCTTCCTTTATTGTCTAAACTAAAGGAGGATTTTGGAAAGTGGGAGTCCTTGCCTCTTTCGCTGGGTGGTAGATTAAATATCATTAAGATGACTATATTCCCTAAATTTCTATATCTTTTTCAGTGTCTTCCAATTTTTTTAACCAAGTCTTTTTTTAATAATCTAAATAGTCAAATCTCCTCCTTCATTTGGAACAAAAAACCACCTAGGCTGAAACAGAGTGTATTACAAAGACCGCGGAGCGCAGGAGGCTTGGCACTCCCAAATTTTCTGTTTTATTACTGGGCAGCTAATATAAGAGCATTATTGTACTGGATGAAAGACCATGATAATTTATCATCATCATGGGTAACACTGGAGCGGCTGTCGGTGAGTCAATCCTCCCTGGTGTCTTTGCTGTGTGCCAGATTACCTCTGGCGAGACCGATCTCCAGCTTCACCACGAATCCTCTTGTTGTCCACTCACTGAAGTTATGGTATCAGCTCAGACGGCACTTTAAACAGACTGAACTTAATGCACCACCGCATAGACATTGCATGTTCTCCCCATCCTTGACGGACGAGGCATTTAACATATGGACAAAGCTGGGAATAACGTCAATGGCTGCTCTTTTCACGGACAATATCTTTTCCTCATTTGAACAGCTGGTGAACAAGTTCAAGATCCCTCAGTCACACTTTTTCAGGTATCTACAACTCAGGAATTTTGTTGCTTCTAATACTGACTGCTTTCCGTCCTGTCCACCACCATCCCTTTTGGATGATATTTTTGATTTTAAGCCAAATGCTAAGCGGGTTATAAGTGATGTTTATGAGCTGTTGAGTAATTTTAGGCTGTCCACATTGCAATCACTTAGGGAACGATGGGGAAGTGATCTTGGCCAACGGATTACAGATGAGACTTGGCACAAGATAATCAATAGCATTTCTTCATCATCTATTTGCCTTAAACATGTGGTGATTCAGTTCAAAGTTGTTCACCGTCTCCATTGGTCTAAAACTAGACTGAGCAAAATCAAGGATGGGTTTGACCCCACATGTGACCGGTGCAAACGAGAGCCTGCTTCCCTATTTCACATGTTCTGGGCGTGTCCAAAACTGGGTAGCTTTTGGAAAAGCATATTTGAAACCATATCCAACATATTTGGTGTTCCAATTGCACCCTGCCCGTTTATAGCTATTTTTGGAGTGACGCCTTGTGATGCCAGTCTTTCCAAATCACACTCTGATCTTCTGGCCTTCTGCACTCTTTTGGCCCGTAGAATGATATTATTGAAATGGAAAGAGCCACTTCCACCTGTATATGGGCAATGGGTTAAGGATGTCATGTACTATACTCAGCTGGAAAAGATCCGCTACACTGTAAAAGGTTCGGTTCGGCGGTTCTATGACACATGGCAACCTTTTCTTACTTACTTTGAAAGATTAAGTCCGGATACTATTGCTTAATGTGCGTGTGAGTGGGTTTTGTTTTTGTTTTTTTCTCTTGCTGTTGTTCATTTATTTTATTATTTACTTTGTATCTGTAACTTTATTTTATTTTATGTTATTTTGTCTCTCCTTTCCTCTCTGGCTGGGTTTTAGTTACACTGTTCTGGGGGGGTGGGGGCACAACTGTTTGTTAATTTTGCCATAATTGTTGTTGGAAGCAATTCTTTGTTCAATAAAAAGACCTTGATCAAAAAAAAATAACCAAATCCAGAGTTAACACTATTGCATGTAATTATGCCTCATTTACCTAGTAAATCTATGATTCTTGTCAGAACGAGACAGCGCATAGTCATCTTCTCATTTCTTAGCTCTTTTACTCTCTCTCTTTATCTCCTCCAACCGACTTCTTGTCTAAATGTTTCCTTTCTTATCTCACTCTGAGTATAAATATCTCCCTTCCTTCCCTCCTCCCCGTGGTTGTCCCTCATTCCACTTTCTTTTCCGCCCGACCCCTTCTTTTCTTTTTTTTTTTTGAACGCACTCTCAATTCCTCCCACCTTTCTGTATCAGCCCAGCGCACCTTCCACCGAGGGCGACTTTCTTCACCGTCTGCCTTTGAGTCGTTAGGTGAGGTAATCCCAGTTATAGTCATAAACTCTCCCAACACGCTCGTACACACACCCTTTGAGCACAAACAGGGCGATCATAAAGCTGACAATGCTGTCATTCAGACTTATGGTGCTGGGCAGAAAAACACCCAGAGACAGAGCAAAGAGTGAATGCAAGAGAGTTTCCACTGTGTGTGTGTGTGTGTGTGTGTGTGTGTGTGTGTGTGTGTGTGTGTGTGTGTGTGTGTGTGTGTGTGTGTGTGTGTATGGGCTGAAGGCGAGAGCACAGAGGGGAGCCACTACAACAATTTACTGCAGGAAACTCAATGAAGGAAAAACTCAAGTGTTTGACTGGAGGGACTTTTCTATATGCTCCATTCACTTTTAGTTCAACAACTTCAGTATATGTGCATACATGTGTGTGTGTGTGTGTGTGTGTGTGCGTGTGTGTGTGCATGCCTGTGCGCGCATGTGTGTGTGTTTTTGTGTGTTTAGGGGATTCCACTGTTTGCTCTGCTCAGTATCTCGTTACATCATCACATGGTGCTTTGGGCTTGCTAGCATTAAAAAAAAAGAAACACACACACAAGCTGGTATACACACAGGCACAAATACAGACAGAGATAAAAATGTGTTTTAACTGCAGCTGTGCAGCAAGTGTTCATGTGTGTCAGTGTGAATAAACTGTAATGAAGTCATAAGATTGCAAGGGCACACTGGTTGACTCTCAAAGAGCCTTTATAAT
Organism: Maylandia zebra; assembly: GCF_041146795.1. NCBI lineage: Eukaryota > Metazoa > Chordata > Actinopteri > Cichliformes > Cichlidae > Maylandia > Maylandia zebra. Next base: position 17,534,992 of record NC_135187.1, read on the forward strand.
ACCTTTTCAATATGACCCTCTTAATGCACTTAGAGAGAGAGAGAGAGAAGCACCAGCCGGTGGAGTGGAGAGACACAGAAAACAGGGCAAGTGAATCAGGTTAGGAGACGAGGAGGGATAGTAGGAGAAGTGAGGTGGAAGGGAAAAAATAAGCCTGTGAGAAGTATTTCAGCATTGCTTTAAATATCAAATTTAATAAAAGTAAAACAGCTATGTTCGAAAACTTTTTCTGAACTAAATTTCAGCTGCACACTCGTATGTAGTTGCAGTTTGAGTCATATGTTTTACATATAAACCCGAGTCTGCAGTGCAACAAGTGACTGTAGTTGTAAAGCTGGAAAAAGGTAGCAGAAGTACTAAAAGGTATAAGATATAAGAAAAAAAACTAAATTCTTGCTCTTTTCCCCTCACAACTCTCTAGTTTAAGTACCTAAAAAGTGTTCAGTGACATTAAGATTAAAGATGGCATCAGACTAATACACGCTAGTCGCTCACAATAAGAAAAATCGTCAGCACGGATCAGGGCTGTGAAACGTGCAGAGCCGAATCAGCAGCGTGCCACGAAAGAATGGAATGTGCTTGACAAAAGGTCAAGACACACACACTTAGGCGTGTACGCACACACAGACACACACACGTGCAACCACCCACACACACCTGTTCAATGTCTACATGAGGAAGCTGGGTGAAAAGGTTACATTCCTCAGTATCTATTACTGAGTAGATATGGACAGACTGGTGTAAGACATGAAAGGAAGAAAGAAAAGATGGACAGACGAGGTGAGTGGTGGCGTCTTCCACCATCACAGACGTAAAGTAAACAAAGTGATGCTGAGACAAAACAGAGAAGCTGCTTGTGCGAAGACTAAAATACAGATAGAAAGGACAACAGAACAGAATAATAGAAACAAAATCAGTGCTTACTCCATGTCTCTTGCATGCGTCTAGATCAGGGGTCAGCAACCTGCGGCTCCGCGTGGTTTGGGAAAATAAATTAGAAGTATTTAGCTGAAGTGTATTTTATTTATGTTAGTTATTTTTTAACTTGTAGTTCTAAATTGGAAGATTATTGTGATATTGAAATATAAAAATAAAATTATATTCTATTATTTTTTCATCGCTCAAAATAAGCGTCACATTCGCGGAAGCCGGTGTACCCGCCAAAACGCCGTGCATTTATCGAGACTTTCAACCCCAGGTAGGCCAATTATGGATCTTCGGATCCACATTATGTCAGCAGCCATTCTCCACTGTGAACTATGTTAAAAACAAACAGCGCTCACGCCTCACAGATGACAGCTTACAGTCCCGCGCAAAGATGAAAGTGACCTCGCACAGCCCCGATCCGCAGACGCCGCGCGCAGTGGCCCAGGAGCAGAAGTCCCACTGTAAACACATCACGGCAGACCCGACGATGTCCGCATGAACACGCTTTTCAGCATGTCTTTATTGACCACCTTTCACACACAGCCGGCTGCAGCCTTGCAGCCCACAGCCCGACACACGCCAACACAACAGCACAGACAGCACAGACATAAGGCGGCGAGGCGTGATTGCGGGTCCCACTCAGGTGCGTCCGCCCCCCCTGCAGTGGCGCCGCAGACCACGCCCCGCCACACACATTAACCAGGTAAAATACATATTTAGGCAGAATTTTGCAAATATCTATTTTTCATCTTTCAGCAGCATAGTGCTTTTTTTCCAATTATTTTTTAAAAGTCAGGTCAAGGCTCCAAAAGCCCAAAGGAGATATAAGGGTGGCGGCTCACAACAGTTTTTGTTTGCTGGATCATTTTAGTTCAGCTGGGTGTCTTTCCTTTTGTTATATTTCTTTAAGAGTTCAAAATGTGTTAATTACATAAATAAAATGTAATTTTCTCTGTAGCACTTCATGGATTTAAGCAACACGCCTTAGTTGTTCACACAAAGCATAAAGGTAAAAAACGATATATACAGTGTTATCTTCATTTTAGATGTCAAAAAGTATTTGCGGCTCCCAGTGTTTTCTTTTGCGTGGAAACCAGGTCCAAATGGCTCTTTGGGTGTTAAAGGTTGCTGACCCCTGGTCTAGATGGTTCTGTGCCAAGCAGCAGTCTGAATCTAGAGCACCGTTAACAAGGCCACGTGTTTACTGTTCTGTATCAGCAATCCTGTGTTAACAATCTGAAATTACTTGTACTCTTGGTTCATGTAATTTGCTGTCAGTTGTGATCTAAAATGCATCAGAAGTCTAATTATCTGTAGAAAGTAAGCCTCCAAACATAAAAAGCCATTTAAATAACTTACTCTAACTTAATGCATGCGAGCACATCCCACTGTTCACTGGCTAAAACGTGTCTGGCTGATTGACTGCACAGCTGGTTGAATGGCTGACAGCCTGGTCAACAGAACAGCTGTGTGACTCTGTGCACAGCTGTACGACTGGCTAACAGACACATTTATTAACTGTCTCACTGGATGGCTATCTGGCCAGCTGTCTTGCGGACTGATCAAGGTATCTAAGTAGCTTGCTGGGATCCTGCGACTGAATCGCAGGCACTAATGCATCTAAAATAGCATGTGCTATAAAAAAAATAGTCTCCAAGCACAACAACAACAACAACAACAAAAAAAGTCCCATGTTTCCATGTAAACAAGTGCATGTCTGTGTGGATTCTATGTGTTTACTGCCTGTATGTGCACAGGGACGTACGTGTTTGTGTGTCTCCATGTGTGTTTGTGTGTGTTGTTTCAGGGAGGGGGCCTGTTGCTCTGTGCTGTTATACAATGCATATTGTATAACAACTGGCAGTGTGTGGGCGGCTCCCGCCATCTGGAGAGATGCAACCCCATATTGTGCCTGACGCTACACACTGTATGTGTGCGTGTGTCTGTGCACACCCTTTTCTATGTGTTTGTGTCCGCCCTGGAGCTACAAATAGATACAGCATCATCTACAGTAGTTAGTTTCCTGGGTGCACGTACATGACTGATTAAAGGAAGGTAACTGAGTGCAGTCCTGTACATAGTGCTTATAGAGCAGGTTTTGCAAAGCGAGACTGATTAAGATTCATACTTTGTTCATTCTCATTAATACTACAAATGTGTTATTGCAGAAATAGGAGTATAAATAATTGTACACAGACTGTGTGGTGATGTCCTCTAGGGGTTCACAGCCGACAAGAGACAGCGAGGACTTCATTATCGGGCTTAGCAGGAGACAAAGTCTCACTGTTTTACTCCTAGTTCTGGGTTTCCACAGTGATGGAGTCAACCAAACAAACAACGTCTTGGAACGCTTCGTCCGCAAATAAACAAGAGACACACTCACAGGAAGACATACAGCGCACTCACATGCAAACACAAATGCATACAGTGTGAATATGGTGCTGAGAGAGCCCACTCCATCAACTGCGAGCCAGTGCTCAACTGTTGCTATGGAGAGCAAAAGCATGGCTTTCTAGTCTATTTTAAGGTGACTGGTGTTACTTTCCCCCCCCCCCCTGCATATATCAGAGTTACACATGTGATAGCAAAGCATTGTCCCTACAGGGTATAGCAGGTGTGAGATGCTTATAAAAATTACCAGCCACTAAAATTACCAGTTACCAACTTGCCCTCTATGCTCCTCAGGAGCTGCAGCTGATCAGCTGACCAAATTCTACAATAAAGCCAGCAATCCCAGACAATCATACATCCAGATAGGCAGGAGAACTGAACTGAACGCCTCTATTCACATTCAAAAGAAATCCCAAGTCGTTGAACTACAGTGCTATTTGTTTGACTTGTCACACCGTTCAACTTTTAGTTTGTTTTGTGTACATGAAGTGATCATTGTTGACATCTTGTGTATGTGAAAGTGTGCAGACGGGTGTGGGTGTTCCTCTATTTTGTCTCAAGGTGAATGTGTAAGATCCACACAGCAAGTGAGGTGTTACATTGCCTCTGTTTTTAGCACATGACTTGACACCTCTAAAGGAAATCAGTGGCGCTCACATCCTGCCTTCTGCAGTGAACCTAGTCTTTCGACTGAAAACCTAATTCACTGCAAGTAATTATGTACTGAACATAAAACTTGATGTGATGCTCATACAACTTTATGTTAGCATTAGAAAAACAGTGAAAAGATTAAGAGGTAGTTCCTGTTTTTTAATGTTAAACTTCAAATATTCACAAAATTCAAGGATGTGGGTTATTTTGCTACATGACTACAGTCGTTCTGAAACGTGCAGCGGCTTCACAGTTGGTTGGTTGACAGCCAGCCGCATGAGCAAAAATCAAATCCAGTTCATTTATGTATTCAGATAAGCAGCAAGCCCAGTTTGCAACTAGACTCAGAAGAAGGGAAATCTAAGGAGTAGTTATGCCCTACAAACTACTGACCCTGCATGTACTTTTTATCTGAATGTGAATAATTGTGCCTACATTTGCTGTGTGCCGCTTAAATTTATCTGCAGTTTGTGAGTCATACAACTATTTCCTGTTTGTTTGCCCCAGGATTACCAACCGCACCGCGCTAATGGCAGCTCTACGACTGCAATGACCATGGAAGACTAAAATCAGGGTAACACCCTGGTTCTAGTAGAGTACACAGGAAGACCACCGCTGTTGTTACGTCATATTTCATCCTCACTACTTCCCTTCGCTCCCTAACCCCAAACAGGAAATATCTCCTACATAAATCCCTCGGGATCGTGTAATGAGGCTTGAACAGTACAACTGTATCTGTGTGCTCACGCAAGTGGGTGTATGTGTGAGGCTTACATGCCTTTCAATCTGTCTCTTATTTAAGACTTCTGTGCAGAATTGCACACACAATTCTGAAAAGGTTATGGGAAAGAGCCTTTGGCCGCAATTTCAATAGAGAGGGAAAGAAAATAAAAAGAACTAGAGAGTCAAAAACACAACATACTTATGTGCATGTAAATGCATCGTATCAGCTGAAAGAGCTTTTTTTGGACTCTGTTGCGGTGTGACAGCAGAGAATATCTTGGTGCTCTGGGTTCTATTTGAATTTTACAGTAAAACCTAAGCCAATGAAAAAACAGCAGGGAGGGATTTTAGAAATAACTGGACCAGTGATAGCTGGTATCAATACTGAAGAACAGAAAAAACAGAGGAATCAATGATGTGAAAAAGACACAAAGACAGGGAGGGAGAGAAGAAAAAGCAGATCCTGCCCAATAACTGCAAACTGATGTACTCAGGTAAGTTCTTTTAAATGGCAAATTTCATTGAAAAAAATAAATAAATCTGCTGATTGCTTGATTAATTCATTGATTGTTTGGATGTATAAAGTTTTTATGTGATTATTTTTGAACACCTCCTTTAGTTAAATTTGTAACATCCAAATTAATTAACTTGTGCTAAAATCGATATCCACTTATTCAAATTAAAAATATTTAAAAAGCAACAAACCTCGACATTAGGCTTTTATTTGTGTATTTTCTTGAATTTTGCATGCATCGATACAACCATCTCATTGCCGATGCTTAACTGCATTATCTACCTAACATACTTCTATATGATGCATGTCACATGACACCAAATCTGTGGAGACAAACATGCACACTTGCTGTCCAGGCTCACAAACATCCCAAGTCAGGATCTTTTATCTGGAAGTTTGTGTGACAGCCAGAGAGAGAATGAGAGGCCACAGCCATTAGAAAAGATAAGCTCTGGATGATAAACGATGGGGGTGAGAAAAGAATATACGTAATGTATTTTCCCACCTTCCTGCAGTACAGTAGATGTGACAGCTGAGTTTATCTGCAGTGATACGCAGGACAGTAGCGGTGTACCTGGTTATCTGGTTAGCATGATGGCGCTTGTTGTCACTTTTTATGTATTAAATTCCCAGAGTTGTTTCTTTGTTGTAAATAGCATTTGTCACACAGGCCTGCAACGCTAATCGAGTTTTAATCTCGATCATGATTTTGGCCTGCCACAATTAAATGAGCACGACCGAGCAGTATTTGAAAAGCAAGCCAAGCCATGCTATTTAAAACACAAAGGAAATCAAGCGCTCTCTAAATTGGCACTTGACCACATGTCTGAATGTGCCAATCACAGCTGTTCCCAGCAAAGGACTACTCCGATAACACCAAATCACAGGTGTCAAACACAAGCCCCAGGGGCCAGAATCAGTCTAGCAACTTCTTCTATTGATAAAGACCTCCCCCATGTCCAATCATCCTACACCAAAGTAATTACGTAATATATAAGCTTTTAAAATGACAGAAAACTTCCTGTTTGTTAACAATCTACTATAGGATTTTCTTTTACAATAAGTCTAGGGTAAAATAAATCAAGAAAAGGTTTTTGTGAATTAACAGAAACTTTCTCTTTTTCTTTTTCTGTAATTTTACATATTTATTCTTACAATTTAAGTCCAAAGAGTTCTGCTGCCACATTTCTTTCATTTACTACATCAGCATTTCTTTATCAAGTAGAAAAACCCAGCATGTAAAATGAGTTTGACATTGCTGCACTAAATTAAAAGACAAAAAAAATAACCGTCTTCCTGGCACAACAGAAGACAGAGAGCTCATCCCTCGAAGTTGGTCATCATCCATTGTTTGGAAATACATGTGTTTGTACCACAAAGCAACACAAATCAAACTACCTGGAAACACACGACAAACTGCATAATTTATTCCTGCCCTGTCCACTCTGCTGCCATAACAACATGAAATTCCCAACTATGGGACTAATAAAGGCTATCTTATCTTACCTTAATGTATAATGAATGCATGAAGGCAACACAAACAATGCAGTGGTTGCTAACATGAATCTTCTGAGCAACAAAGGCTTCAGGAAAACGGTCAAAATCTGTGCTGTATGCAAAACGTTGCAGGGGAATAAAAGAGGGACCTCACAGCTGTAGAATACTCTGCTGTGAGTTTTAGTCACATCCATCATGCAGGTATAACAAATGGTGTGAGAGACTTTATATCATTTGTCTGCAACGATTAATTTATAAAATTTAATTAGCACAATGTAAAAATGAAAGCAAGGCCTTGCTGATTGACTTTTATCTCAAGTTTTGGAACTTCTTTTTTCTTATCAAACGTGTGGAGCGACCTGCTGTGGCGACCCCTCGTGAATAAATGAGCGGCCAAAAGTAGCTGTTCTTCTTTAAAGAGCTGCACTCAAACCATGTGAATGAGGAGTGCCAATTTAAATTTGATGCAGAGAGGTGAAGAAGCAGCCGCTAATAAAATTAATAATAAAAAATGAGTAATTGTGCAAATAACTGCTCAACAATACTGAACAGCCCCAGCGTATGCGTGTAAATGGATTTTGTCGTAGGCCGTCCTACTGTGGCTCTGTGTGCGTGCAATTGCAGAGCAGGGTGGAGCTGTATAATAAAAATGCTAGTGAGAGAGTTGGGACGAAGAACGGCAGTAAATAATGACTGTCTCAATGCACAGGAGATTTCTGACACTGTAATAGCGGGCTGTAATATGGGCCAAATCTGTCCCCAAGGACAACATCGGATTAACCAACATCCCTCCAACCACACAAGTGCACACACACACACACACACAAAAACAGAACTACTGCTTCACAAATCAATCTGATCCTCCCTCCTGCTTATTTAATAGAAGAGAATCGAAGAGAGGGACTGAAAAAAAAGAAGGAAGGACAGCGGAACATAGGAGTGTATGTGAGAAAAAGGAACGCAGAGCTATAAAAGATCTAAAGAAGGAAAGGGGAGAGAGAGATGGAGAAGGAAGAAAAGAGGACAAGTGTTTCAATAATTCACAAACTCCTGCTTCATTTAGAATAAAATCTGTGCCTAAACTGGACCCGTGTGTCCTCCACACATGACACGTCATCTGCAGCAGCCTCGCCTTGCATGCACAGTATGTGTTGTGCATGTGCGTCTGAGCCTGCAAAACGATGTATAAACATGGTGATATTTTGTGCACATGAGCGTCTGAGTGGAGTTTTGCTGGCTAGCAGACACGGATTTCTATTAAAGGAGTAATGTAGGTTCATTAGCAGAGCTGCTGCAGTGAGAGGGAAGAACAGGAAAGGCTTAGCAACAGACAGCTTTATATTTGTACACTATATAACACTTTTTTTTTAATAACGATTCCCTTGCATTTGTGTGAGCGTATGTACTCTCCCCTTTCCTAGCGTATTGTGCAGACAACTAATCTGAGCAAGTAATCTTATTCAGCAATAACACTAAGCAGTCTGAAACCACTGCATGTCTTACACCTCCATTTTTCTAATAGCCAGCAGGGGGCAACTCCCATTGTAGGAACAGAAGTTTGGTTATATAGGAAAAATAACTTTATTGCTTATGTGATTTATAACTTCAGCAAACATTTCCCAGATGAGTTTATAGTGTCATTGCTATTGCTAGTTTTCAGTTTGCAAATAATGGGCCCAAAGCAGAGTTACATGAACCAGTTTGTGGCGAAGAACAGCATCCTAAGATATACTAAACTGGCAGCTCAGGAGCGGCCAATCAGAACGCTCCATGCTGGCACGTAGGAGACTGCTGGTGGTTAGTATGCAAAAGTAGAGGAAAAAATGTGCTCCTGATGGACTGTGAATCATTACTCTGAGTTTGTGTTTGCATGCTTTTTTTGTCAGGCATGTGTGCGTGCAGCTAACCACTGAGTAAGTACAGGAACTGTTGTTAAGTTACCTCATTGTTTATAGTGCGTTTGTTACAAGGTAACCTTGTCTAACCTTGTCATCAGATGGTTTAATTACGGCTTATAACCTTGTAAATGCTGACATTTACTGAGCGACTTGAACAACTGCTACTTGAACAGCTTAGGCAATGTTTCTCTTAGCTTTTACTTTCTATAGATGTATAGAGGGCAAGAACTATATATTAGAGCTATATATCAGTGAGATCTCATTAGCGCTCCTGTGTACTAACTTCATAGCTATGGTTTAATTCATTTAATTTCATATCCTTATGCTTGCTTGTGTTGGGCATCAAGTTTAAACATTTAGCTGGTAACATGTTACATTGTATATGACAACCTGAATTTATTATGCCATTTATTTCCTTGTTACAGAACTATACACAGCCAGACAAGACTAGAGGTGTAATTTACTCTGAATTTCAATAAACATTTGCGATGCCTCCCTGGTGACCACATTTATTAATCAACTGGCAGAATTACACTCTCAGTAAATCCATTACAGCTTAGACTGTGCTTTAGGGCGTGGTTATCCTGTGAGTGTGCAGTGCCCTTCTGTGTCTCTAAAAATAAAAATGGCGATGCTGACCTCAACAGGACAAACCAATGGGTTATGCAACAGTGGGTACCTCCATCTTTAATATACAGTCGGTGCTGGGATGACATAAATACGTTATGCTGAGGTAGTTTGTTATGTTTTTAAATGCCTGGTAAAGACGAACAATTACTTTTAAAAGCCACAAGTGCATTTAGCTTTTGACGACACACATTACATCAAATATTGTTTTAATTTGAAGTGTTTTCTCTTAACAACCCTTTGCAGAATGTCAGTGAGAGCTATACTTATAGTTTTTTGCTATTTAGATATTTCTTTTGTGATACATATATTTGGGGGTTTTCCACTTGTAATCATAACCTTCACCCTTCAGTTCACTGTACCATTGCCAACTTGATTAAGCTACAATAGCTATCATAGCTATTTAGTGGCTTCTAGCTAGTGAAAAATCTTTGGAGCACACTAGATACAGGAGGGTATTATTAAATGTTTAATGTGGTTCACTACTGAATCTCAAGAGCCGAAAAGTGGTATTTGTTACAGCCTTTAAGTTAGCCAAGAGCTAAAAACAAAAGAACTGTAATTTATTTTGGTTTTTAAGTGTGTAGCAATAGAAGCTATGTTTATAACAAAAGACAAAGTGTTCACTGTATTTGTGAGTATCTGAGCATGTGTACATTTTGTAGGCGCTTGATCTTTCCTGCATGCTTGGTCATGCACTTATACGTAATGTGATTTTTTTTTTTTTTTTTTTGCATGCTCCGTTGCACCCTAAACACCTTCCAGGAACTCAGCCATTTCAATCTAAAGTGCAACAAAGACACTAAAGTGGGAGGGAAATAAATGTAGTTCCCTAGAAGTGATTACTCAAAATGTCAACCTGCTGAGGATAACAAGCAGAAAAGTCTTACTCCTTACTGGGAAAAAATTTCATCACACTCTTTCAGATAATCTGGCAGCTGATCACACAGACCACATGGAGATACACTAGCCTTCGTGCTCTTTGTCACGTATGTGCGTGTGTGTGTGTGTGTGTGTGTAGGAATTTGTAATGATTTACATCTCTGAGTGTCATTCTGTTCATGTTGTTCACGGCGACCTGCACCAGCAGGCACTGCGCTTATGTAATCCTTACTGTCAATCCCATTCACACACACCTCCGTAGACACACATGTCCTGCGCACGCACACACACACACGCACACACACACTACTGTCTTCCAACAGAGCTGAGGTTATTCTCCAGTTGTGGTGAGAGAGCCCTGCATGGTATCGTCAGCACAACCGAGAAGGAAGCAATTTCTCCCTAGAAGGTAAAAAATTAACTGCTGTAAATAATATTTCAAGTCTGATGCCTGCTGTGCTCTCATCACCACTTATACTAACAGTTAAATTATTTTAGCAATCCCAATAATCTACAGAAGGCTATGCAGAACAGAAATGTGCTTCATCCCCCCCCACCCCAGTTTCCACATATTTTTGAATATGACAGTATGACAGTTCGCTTTATGTTCATGTTGCTTCCCACACACTAATCAGCATAACCTACAGTTATGTACAGTGGCAGCCGGAAGGCTTCATGCTGATGTGTGATGTGGACTTCCATGTTTTTATTGCAAGGCCGGATGAAGTCCCTGAATGGATTCATAATAAATTTGGGGGGTTTCAACATAACCAACAGATTTTATTTAAAGGAGAAATTCTGATGACATGTAAAGGACCTTAAATACTTTTTATACCTTAAGAGGCCAACAAATTTTACACAATAATAAAATAAAAGGCAAAGAACATATGATGATGAAGTGGTTAGCCCCACAGCAAGAAGGTCCTTCCTCAGGCAATCCACACATACATAACTGGTGATTCAAAACCGTCCATAAGCATAAACAGTTGTCGCATGAGTAGGTGGCATGATCTCTTTGAGTGATGCAGAGAAAGTATGTTGAGAATTTTCTAGGTCTGAAAAGTCCCAGGAGGAGGTGACTCTGCCGGTTGACTATAAAGACATCTTAAAGAAAACGTCCTTACATCTCATGTCATTTATGACCCCAGGAAACATTTTCCTAAGGGGTGTAAATGATGGTCTCATTTAGAATATAACAGACAATTAAGCATGGATATGCATGGCTACCTACAAGAAGATATTATGTAAAAGATTCAGAATTCTGTAATGATGAGTGTAATTTATCTTCTCTTGGCATATCCAAAAAAAAGAAAGTAGCAAACTGTTTTTATCTAATGGTAAATGAATGATCTTTTTGATTGGCTATATTATATTATAGCGCTGCGATGGACTGGTAACCTGTACCCCGCCTCTCACTCTGTGACAGCTGAGTGACCCTGCAACCCTGAATTGAAAAAGATTGGATGGATATTTATAAAAAGGACATTCTTGGGGGGGAACAAAAGACCCACAAAAAGGTCCAAACTGAATGACAGTAGTTTTTTTTTCTAGGGGTGCAAAGTCTGAGCATGTCTCAGATGGCCGTGTTGAATAATGTCTGCTGGCTATCACCCTCCACTGTTCCATTAAAATTCCTCAGCCAAGGCCCATCTGCCATTGTTATACAATTCAGGAGACCACAGGGCCCCGAGTTCACTACATTCCCCCCCAAGTGAAGGAAAACCAGTTTAGCTCAATGGGCTACTAGCCTCCACCTCTCCACACATAAAAGGATGGAGTACAGCGGCATAACTGTGGAGTATTAGCGATATTGGTAAGTGGCAATCCATCAGCCCTGCCACACACACTGTACACACTATTTCATGAAGGCTTGGTATAAACAGCACTCTTGAGAACAAGAATAATGGTGACTTTTTTCCTCTCAAATACGGTCAGTAGGATTCCCACAGGAAAACATTTGTTTTCAAGAAAATATTTTGGTTTCCTGTGCTCTTCCTGTGTGCTCAGAAGATCTTTTAGAAAAGGTAAGTCAGCTCACGTGAAGAACTAGATTGATCCCGTTACTAGTGCAGATGCAAAGGTTAGGAATGGATATTATATAGCAGCATTAAAATAAAAGCACAACCAAAGAGAGACAAGGTGAAGAAAGGGAGACAAAGTCAACAACGAGAGAAGCTGAAAGGGAAGTCAGGACACTTGGAAAGATGAAAGGGAGAAAAATGATGGGAAAGTTGACAAGGAGGTAAAAGGGGAAAAAAAGAAGGCGATAACAAAGGGAACAAAACTCAGAGGTGCAGTAACAGAGAGACAGTGAGGTATGTGGGGGGATAGTGAGTGGGAGAGTGTGGGTGGCGACAAAGATGGCACTTTATCATACAGCCTAGTTGTAAAAGCAATAAACTCTCTATAGGTCTCAGCATAAAGACTTCCCAGGCACCACAAAGGCCATGCTCATTCATCTCACTAAAAGCTGAAGTTGCTGAATTGAGCTCAGCTCCTCCTGGAGAGAAGTGTTTGTCATTGTGAACTTCTGACCATTTCAGAACATCCAGGCATAAAAGCAGATAAGAAGTGTGCCTGCATGTTTTCAGTTGCCTTTGAACTTATTCAGTTCGCCTGCATTTTGTCCCGCTGAATGCCAAACTATAAGTTTGGTTTTGGGGTTGAACTGTGCTAGCTATTAGCAGTGGCTGGAACTATTTTATACTCTATTTGATTCCTTTTTCTTTGCTGCTTGAATGCGATCTTGCAGACACACAAAAAAGTGCATAAAAACATCACACAGGCAACAGGAACTTAATCGTACAGATGGCATTTGTTCCAAGAAAGTACAGACCTACCGTGACTGACAGGGAAACCTGTCAATTATCTAATTTGCATGACTTCTGATTCCTTTCTGCAGGTAATTATCATCCTATGATGTGATCACTCTTGCCAGTTTGCCACCCACCTGTGCCTTCCCTTTTTCCCTCGTCGCTCCTCTCGATTCTCTCCATCTCTCACAGCACACTTATACAGGAGGTGTGATTGCATTAAGCTGCAGAGAGGAGAGAGCGAGAGGGCATCCCAGGGGCTACACTAATGTACAGAACAGAATGTACAGAGCAGCAACTGTGAAGGTGAGCAAGAGAGAGGTTGGAGTGGGAGGGGGTGGGCGTCCATTACTATAATCATTTTACTTCACTTGAAAAGGTGGCTCTTAAAGCAGGTTCTGTGGAGGAGACAAGAACGGGAGAATACGTGGAGAGAGGCGAAGAGAGATGAGCGGCTCTTATGGCTGTTAGTAAATCTAAAGCACAACTTCATTTTTCAACTTTTATTGCTTTCTCGCACGAGCACCCAGAGCATCCGCACAATAACCAAAGACATTTCAGCGGTATATTAGCATCCCCGTAGTGCGTTTGTAATATCCTTGAGGTGTCCTGAGACGTGCATTCTAGATGATAGCAATTAACGAGACGAGTCAGGGCTCGACAGCAATCACCGCTTTTAAAATTATTCATGTTTCGGGTTAAAACACACAAACCATAAATCAAACGTACTAATTCACATCCGATGCAGTTTGTTTCACCCTGCTATGAATACAATAAAGCCAAAACCCTAACGCCGCACAAAAGTAATATGTTGCTCCATGCAAACAATGAGGGATATCGTTCAAAGCAGGCACGGAAGACAGGGAATGCCCTGAAGGAATAACATCTAATGCAATCAGATTGCTCTGGCCAATTAGTCAGACTAGCCTAGCCAGAGATGATGTCAGCCATCATTACTCACTGCTTAATGCTATAAAGCAGAAGGGAATCAAGAGAAAACAAAGAAAAGAGCAACAAAAGTGGGTTTAAGCTGAGAAGAGCCCACTTAATCACACCAAACAGAGACTAGTACACTTATGTGAATAATGGCACCCACGCTGAATAAAAATCTCTCTCACACACAGTTCATCCACCCTTACATACACATTTAAGAGTAAATGCTTAGATATATTAAGCCATGCTCACAATGACACAGTACACAGCAAAGATGAAGATGCAGGCATCCACCCTCAGCACGCTGAATGTTCCAGCATGCGTATGGCTCATTAGTAATGACCTACAGCGGCATGTTTTTCCACACCGATTACAGTCAATACCCCACAGCTCCAAATGACATTTTCACATTTCACTTTAATGTACAGTCAGGATGTTATAGGGTGATCTCGCTCAAATACACTGTCGTACTGTACAGCAGGGTTTCTGTCCAGCGGCCCACTGGATCCGAGTTGACCCCGAATAGGCCCAAGCGTCAGGATTTTTTTCTTTTCCCCACATGCATTCCTCAGATGCTTTCCGGAGGTACAACCAAACCAAATAAAACTGGATCATTTATCTCAGTAGATTATGTTTCCTGTTAGCCGTTTATACACATCTAAAAAATGCTGGAAGTAGCTGCTATAACTAGTATTTTAACCTAATAGCACCCACCCATTTTAGTTGAATACATATCTTGATACCATTTACATAGCATGTAACCCATTCTTCTGGCAGCTGCAGGTGAAAGTATAATACAATACTGTGTAAAGGTCTTTGAGGTTTAGCGATTCAGTGTTCAATTGTGAAAGCTTGAAAGTCAATATTTGGTGTGACCACCTTTATTCTTAAACACAGCCTGAACTCTATTAGGCAGCTTTCATTTCTCCAAGCATTCTTTAGGAATAGTTCTCCAGTTTTCTTGAAGGACATTCACAGATGTTGGATGTTTCTGCCTTTTGTTCTGTTCTCTGTCACCATGATCCCACACTGCTTCGATAATGTCGAGGTCCAGGCTCCGGGGAGGCCAATCCATGACTGATAGTGCTCCATTGTGTGTTTTTCTATCCAACTGTGCTTTTACTGCATTGGCAGTGTAGAGTGGATTAAAATTTGACCGCACTTCAATTCAATTCAATTTTTTTTTATATAGTGCCAAATCACAACAAAAGTTGCCTCAAGGCGTTTTATATTGTACAGTAGATACAGAGAAAAACCCAACAATCATATGACACCCTATGAGCAATCACTTTGGCGACAGTGGGAAGGAAAAACTCCCTTTTAACAGGAAGACACCTCCAGCAGAACCAGGGTCAGGGAGGGGCTGCTGCGACCAGTTGGGGTCTGCGTTTACAGTTTGACCAGCAGCAGCACTGGCTGAAATCTAGCCCCAAACCATGACAGAGCCTTCACCGTGTTTTACAGTCAGCTGTAGACGCTCCCTACACATTTACAACATTTTGAAACAAAATTTTCAAATTTATATCAGTCACTCCATCCAACCTGTTGCCACTGATTTTCGGTTCAGTGTAACTGGGAATACCTCCATGGCCTTCCACTTCTGTTGAAGCTTCAGTGAAGGGTGGATGAATCAACTGAGGGGCCAGTGAAATGAGTGTGTCAGAAAAAAATGGAGCAAAGGCTGATTTTCGACTCTAAAATGGTCCAGTACAAGGACTGAGCTGAAATTCATGAAATTAGTGAAAATGCAGCGAAGAAAAACAGACCTTCAGAGACATATTGTTCAAGAAAGTCTGACTCCTTGGAGGTGAAATATAAAGAAACGAGGGCCGGCTCAATGCTTTTACACAACCTCAGTATGTAAAAAAGAGACAAACAAAATAAACATGCACATAAACATCCATAAAAATAGGTAATTATACTGACCTCATTAACTAATAGGTGGATTGATTATTAAGCCAGACTTCAACATCTTTACAGCTACTGTATAAAAACTAGCAAGTTCTAGGGGAGTAAAGTAAGAATCAGACAAAGCTGCATTTCTCATGAAACTCTCTTCTACCAAATCAACTGTGCTTCTGTTACATGGAGCACTACCTTCATGCAACATAGGTTTATACGCAAATGATCTGAAATGTACTTACAAATGTTTCTTTACCAAATTTTGAGGCTTTTTACTTGGAAAAGAACAAACCTGGATGAAACATTCAAATAAGTTTGGTTCCTTTTTCTTTGCTCTCTTGCGTATACAAATCAGGTCGCTCCTCCAATTGTGAATGCCTCTCTTTATATCGATTCATTCACACACACTTCACTTCTTTTTTCTGCCTCCTCTGCTCTCTACCTTTATCCTCTCTTCTCAGTAATTCAGTCTGGATGAACCCAACAACACTGAGCAAGGTAATTAACTAACTGTTTAGTGTGCAGAGGCAGTTCAAGTGTGTGTGTGTGCGTCAGTGTTTTTGTGGAGAGCGGCAGCATGACGAGTAAAGACAGCGAGACAAAAGACATATAGAGCAGAAAGAGCAGAAGTACAGAGAAAGATATGATTTTACTTATTAGCTAATTGTTCTATCAACATCAAAAGGGATGCAAAGATACCACCATAATATCTGGTCACTCTAAAAACTCTACCTTAATTTCCCGCTGTCCCTCTTCTCGTTTGCTCTCTGTCACTGTAATTCGTGACAGCTGTTGTTGCAGTTGGCACTCTCAGGTGTGTGTGTGTGTGTGTGTGTGTGTGTGTGTGTGTGTGTTTCCCCTGCTCTCCGAACCCAATTCAATTCTACTATGAGAGTCGGGCCCAGATCAAATAAAGCAGAGCGTAGCGATTACAAGAAAACAGAGAAGGGGAAATCCATGCTCCCTCTCACGCACACACAAACACACACATAGAAGGGATGACCTCTCTATATACTTGTGTACATACTCATGGCAGCACTGTGCCCCAGATCTACTAGATTTCTTACTTTAGAGGAGTTGATGTTAATTACATTCTTGTATTGTACAAGTGACACGTAATTGGCAATAAACTTTTTAGCCTGTGACCAACAAAAGGGACTGGGTCGGCTTATTTTATATATTGAGCATTTGTTCAAGCACTCACAGCCCCTGGCATTGCTGGATATCCAGAGGCTCCTGTGAAACTGTATTACAGAAAGCATCACTGGATTAATTAGTCATTTGACATCTCAGAGATTACTGTGAGCTGTTGCTGTAGGCAGCATTGAGTTTAACCGTGAACAAGAGTGAGAGTGGGTATGAGTAATTCCAGTCTCAAATAAAAAAAATTTATCAATCTGTAAAAAATTGATTGAATCCACATAAAGCTGTCAGACTTCCCCCTGCAAGACATAAATAAGTTTAACCCTTCCGTGCAATAACGTAATGAAAGCCAAGCGCATTTTGCAAACAGGCCCCGAAAAGAAAATGAATGAGCAGATATATGATGATGATATGATGCACACCATTGTTTTTCTTGTGACATTACCAATAAGTTTGATGTGTCACATGATCCTCTTCCTATTGAAAAAAACAAAAGTTGTATCCAAGATGGCCGACTTCTAAATGGCCACCATGGTCACCACCCATCTTGAGGAGTTTGCCCCCTCACATATACTAAAGTGCCACAAACAGGACTTTAATATCACCACCCATTCCCATGTTATTACGGTGTATCCATATAAATGGCCCGCCCTGTAATATATATTTATATATATATATCGTGGAGACACGACCAAGACAACCTACAACTTCCAACTGAGCGTCACTATGGGGACAAAAGGTAATTTAAGTGACTTTGCACGTGGCGTGGTGAAAGATGGGCTGATATGAGTATTTCAGAAACTGCCAGTCAGCTGGGATTTTCCCCATACAGCCATCTCTGGAGTTCACAGAGAACGGTCTAAAAAATGCCTTCCTAATGCCAGAGGTCAGAAGAGAATAACCAGGCTGCTTCATGCTGATTGGAAGGCAACAGTAACTCAAATAACGCTCTAGACATGCAGAAGAGAATCTCTGAAAGCACCTTGAAGTGGATGGGCTACAGCAGTCCCATTTATGTGAGTTGAGAACAGGAAACCGAAGCTACGATTTACAAAGGCTCATCAAAATGATAAACAGAAGACTGCAAAAATGTTGTCTGGTCTGATGAGTTTCGATTTCTGTTCCAAGATTCAGATATTAAGGCCAGAATTCAGGCACAGATGTCTGGCTTCCTCCCACAGTGCAAAGACGTGAGAATGTGTGTGTGAATGGATGTCTGTCTCGGTGTTAGCCCTGCGGCAGACTGGCGACCTGTCCAGGGTGTGCCTCGCCTCCCACTCTATGGTAGCTGTGTAAGGTAGCAGTGTATCCATCTCCTGATGACTACTTCCTGCAGGATACCACGTTACAAAGCTCAGATCATCCCAAACTGTTTTTTGAACATGACAGTGAGTTCACTGCACTCTAACATCCTCCACCGTTACCAGATCTCAATCGGGTGGAACATGGAACAACGGGAGATTTGCGTCATGGATGTGCAGCCGACAAATCTGCAGCAACTGTGTGACGCTACAAAATCTCTGAGGAATGTTTCCAGCACTTTGTTAAATGTATGTTATAAAGGATTAAAGCAGTTCTAAATGCAAAACAGGGTCCAACCCAGTAATAGCAAGGCGTACCTAATGAAGTGACAGGTGAGGTGAACATGTCACTAATCAGCTGGGTACCTCTTTGTTAGCTGCGTTGTAACATAAGCTTATTCTCCTCTTAGACTCACTGTAAGTCACACAGGATACAACATAAGCCACGTGTCAAATGTCAATTTTAGTTGATTTATGTCATGCGTTCTCATTCTGATTCTACATCTTTAGCTTCTTTATAGCTGGCAGTCTCTATATGCTACACCGACAGCCACGGCGACTTGCCGCCCAGTGTCATTGTTTGAGCTTTTAGGCTGTCACCCCTCCATCTGCTCATTTCTGAGACTTTGTGTTCAGAGAAAGGCAACTGTCAACAGTGAATTTACAATGGAGAGAGAGAGAGCAGAAAGCAGCGGGGAGTGAAATGTGTAATTTCCAGTCAGCGAGAATGACGGCTGAAGAAAGAGGAAGAGAAGAGGACAAGGGGAGCAGGGAGCGACTGAATTTTAGAGAAAAGAAAAATCCAAAAAGGCTACTTTATGTTCACTTCTTTCCCCAATTATCAACCTTGTTTCTTCTTTATCTTACCTTTTGATTTATTATACTTACACTCCCCCACTCCCATCCACAAAACTAGTCCTCTATAAATTGGTACAATGTTAATTTAATAAGCTAATTAGTCTGTACTTCAAAACATATTTGTAGAGGTATGAAGCAAGTCCCTGAAGTAGCTCACAGCAAAAATAAAATGATGCTGTTGGTGAGTCGAGTATAACCGTACGCTGAGGGGGCGATAAACAAAAACTTATTTTGCAGCAGCCGGTGGCACGCTGCAACTGGGACGAGAACCAAAAATCATGTTTGGGTTTTATGATATATTTTTTAAAATAACTGGTACAAAAAAAATCCTCTCTTTCTATATTGTCTGTGTCTACAACTATCCCATGATAACAACAGCCCCTCTCACAGAGCAGGCAGAATGAGCAGCAGGAGAAAGCGGTGACGGTATTGGTCACAGAAGAGTTTAGGACAGGGAGAGGGGAGAGAGGAAGACCGTAAAAGATGTTCAGTGAGACAAAAAGCAGGGATTGGCTTTCTCGCTCTTTCCCTCAGTAAGCCCTTCTATTCATCCTGCTATCCCTCATAGGAGAGAATGGAGCTTCAACATGCAGCTGGCGAGACGGTGATAAAGGGCTGGCGGAGAAGCTTCAATACAAGCGGCCGAGGATTCAGTAAGAGGGAAAAGAGCAGAAAGCTTCTTCAGCTAGAGGATGGGTAGTGAAACTGAGAGCGAGAGAGAAAGGGAATATTGATGAGAGAAGGAGTTGAGGGACGTCACAATGGGCCGTTGAAAGTGAAGAGTGAAAACGAAAATGAGAAAATCAAAAGTCAAAAAGCATGAAGGAGGGCGGCGAGAAGGACAGGAGCTCAGTTCCATTCAAAGAAGTTTATCCTCTGAGTCACAGAAACGCACATACACCCAAAGCACACCTAAGTACCTCAGATCTTATGAAAACTGCTATTAAAAGAAGAAAAGAAAAAGGACAGGCCCGACCCATCTGGTCTCATACCTGCAGCTCGACTCGTTTGGTTCAGACTCACGTAGGTTGCACAGTGAACCAACAACATATAACTGATTCTTGATATACTTGGAGAAGAGATGCGTCAGTGTACCATGACCGCACCCCTCTGAACTGGACTAAAGCCTGCTACGTATGGTCGTGTCAGAGAATAGCTTGGCTCATGCAGCTAGCTCGCCTAGCGCAGCGCTCTCGGATCGTTTGTTGGTTTTTCGCAGCGTAAGGTCTCTAGCGTGGGTTTTCAAGAACACACTAAGTGTTGAAAACTACAACACAAGAAAACCTGTACTAGAACTACATTTCATATTGTAATATTACTTTTCCTGCTTATAACTGCATGTATGAGATGTCACTGGACTTACTGCCAGGGAGAATGACTGGCTCTAATCCGTAATATCATAAACCCAGCACATGCTTGTTGATGTTTGAGGCACTGTACGATTGGTTATTTTATTTTTTCTACTCTACTCATACCCTATTTAAAATGTTATCTATAATAAGCAATACGAGGGAAGTAATTAAATTGTCCTACATAGTCCAAGTGTTGCTGGAGCTTCAACTTCCTCATATTGTCATCTCATGAAGCAAAAGTTACTGTGGTCACTGTAGTTACTGTGTGGTGACTGTGTTTAACTGGTCAATAATCACAATCCTTCATGCTATAAACCATAAGCGATGCTTATATGTTACCGTGCATGGTTCCATGGTTACCGCTGATCTGGCATAAAAATACATGCCTCCTCTACAAACAATCCCTCGACAGCTTGAATACAGCAGATGGATTTAACCCATTAAAACTTAACGCATGTATATCCATAGACTGTGCGGGCACCACGGGTCTTACTGGATTTTAATAGCAGCTTAGCTTGTGTACTCATAACGGTTATCATAACAGATCAACTGGACCAGAATCTGCCTGATAATAAAGCGCAGACATACATGTTAAAAGTCTCTTCAATTCAATCCAATTTATTCAATTAAATTCTCTTTATATGGTGCCCAATCACAACAACATGCCCTTTATATTGTAAGGTAAGAAAAAAAATACAAATACAGAGAAAAATCACAACAATCAGACAACCCATATGAAGAAGCATTTGGAGCGACAGTGGGAAGGAAAAACTCCCTTTTCACAGGAAGAAAGCTCAGTGAGGGACAGCCATCTGCTGTGACCGGATAGGTGTGAGGGGAGGAGACAACTGACTCCCTGACTCCATCCTCTTTGAATCCTACCTGAGAATAGGAGGCAGAGCTACTTTGGCCGAGTAGGTGGAGCCTTCTGCTCAGCTGAGAGCTGACAACGGATTGCAGTCGTAGTTCCTGATGTGAAGCCTTGATCTCTCCACCAGCAGAAAGGAAGGGAGAAGAAGTGTGCGCCGTCTATTCACGTCTGTATGTCGGCAGTTGTGGTCACAATTCCCTGCAGATAAACAGAGACAGAGAGGCTTTTATTTCTCTCTTCAATATTGCATCCTATGAGATTACTTAGGTCTGGGTTATTGCTTACTTTAGCTCAATTATCATAGCATAATAACCACATCCAGTGCTCTGCAAGTACAATAATCAGCTTAATCATTCAGTATTCTTTTCCTCTTAATTATTTCAGTTTTGTGCAGAAACACTGCTACTCTTGGAACATTAAGCTCTCATAGAGAAGCAATATCCATTAAATTGTAATATTGTAGCCTTAGCAGCCCCCCTGTTCACGAGGGGCAGCCATTCAGAAGAAAGTTAGCTTGGAGGGAGGGTGTCCTTCAAGCGAGAGCAGCTCAAACATTTTGTTTCAGACATTGGATGAACTTGAGTCAAGGCAAGTCTCATACAGTCCAGGAATAAAAATATGAAGCAGGAAAGGAACAAAACAGGTCGACGTTAACAATGAGCTTGATAGCAAAGCGATCTTTGTTCATAAAAGTTCAAGAAATAACAAAGAGAAGCTACATAAATAACTATTAGTGAGGTGCAGGGTGATGCTGCTATTACAAGAAAACTCCACTTGCCTTCTGTGTTAAGAAATGGGTTTGCAAATTTGACGAGGAAAATTGTAGATATGTTGTTGTTTATGACAGAGTGATTGCTACCACTGCCTTTCTTGACAAAGCTGACACACACACACACACACACACACACACACACACACACACACACACACACACAATGCCTGTAGTACTTGCTAAATCCCAGTCCTTGTTTAAATAGAAGTCTTTAAACCATGTGCATTTGTAAATGTCTGCACTTGTGATTCTTCCTCTGCTTTTCCCTTTTTCTGTTGTGCTCTCTCCCTCTCTGAAGACTATTCAGAACAAACACCCATGCTATTTATACACTGACGCCGAATCAGCATGGTAACCACGCTTTGTTTACCCACATGAGACACACGGTTTGAGGCTCGTGTCCTCTTTTTTTCCCTCTCTAAACAAAAATCACAACTACTTCGTTCTTGCGCATTAACTTAGCTCAGTTTCCAGTAAGGACAGCGTTTCTCTTTCTCTGACCAAATGTCTCTAGTAAACTGAGAGCAGACCCTCATAATGAAGGTAGTATTTCTGTGAAAACCACATCTCATAGCCTGGAAATGTTAAAAAATTTTACACTACAATTCGTTTTCTCAGAAAGCTCTGATCGAGAGTCACTATGTCTAAAGCAATACCGAAAGAATCGCACTTCTCCTTTCCTACTCTGCATGCATACCATTCAGGGAAATAAGTTCAAGCTCCCTGCATCAAACGCTCAGGCAACCAATACACTTGATTTTGCACCTTCTGTGCAAAGTACTTAATTCCCAACTACTGTAGTGGCACTCCACCATAACCTAAAGCAGGGCGCTGTTGCATCATTTATCGCCCAGGTGTGAATCCAACTTTATGGCTTTGTTGCAGGATGTTCATTAAAAAGAAGTGAGTTAATGTTCCCCGGGCAAATAAAATGTGGTACAGTGCCTAATTTGATGCACAAGCACATCGAGAAACACTTAGTGCTCCCATCCAGTGTGCTCCCTTATTTTAAGTAACCCCGAGGCTGTTACCACAGTGACAAAGACATGTCCCAAGGTCACAGGGCCGAGTCGAGCGTTAACTTGAACCCCGAAACAACACGTTGACTCAGCAACGCAAAATCAGGTCAGCCGATCATGTGACAACCAAGAGTACCCCCTACCCCGGGGACAGAAAGTGATACTAAAGCATGCATGTTTTTGTTTGTACTAACTTAACACAAAATTCAAGCACATACACACAAGCACCCAGGCATACGAAAGAAGCAAAACACATCCAGCTCGTAGAGTCACGTATACACACAGAAACCCACACAGCCGTGGGAAAAGGTACACAAAAAACAGCAACAGCATACACAGAGGCCAGGACAACAACTTTACCAAAGATGACTTGATGTGAGGGTCTTTCAAAGAGGAAATACGTGCTTATTAGTGGTTGAAATGCACAAATCATGAGCTCATCATCTGCCTCAGAGCCCCAGATTCATGGCTGTCATGCTCTTTGCTCCCATATGCACTTCCTATAGATGAATAAAGTCACTTTTATCCCCAGTTAAAGCAGACAAAGCCTTGAAAGTGGTTATTTTCAACAACCGCACATGCATTGTAATAAAGTATGAAGCTATTATATGGTTGGACATCAGCTGTGCAAGTCCTTTTCCCAGTATTGGATGTTGTAAAAAATACTATGAGAAGAAAGAGTGACACGTACATGTAGGCATGAAAAGTATGGCAGTACTAGTCTGCCTACAATACAAAAATCTGATTCAAAGCTTTATTAGCAGAGCAAACATACAAAACACATCCTCAGAAAATGGTCTCAAAACATGTCCATGTCAACAATCCAAAATAAATAAACAGACATTTTTTGTCATTAATTTACATCTTTCAGTCCCATTTTTAAAAGTTTTTATATCAGGATATAAGGATGTTTAAATGTCTCCATTCACTAAATCATCAGATGTTCCTCTTTGTTCAATGTGGGGGGGGTTTCACTTGGATTCACCTTGCCTGTGTGCTTCTTGGAAATGGGGGGTGTTCTAAATATTGTGAAAAGTTTACACATAAGCACAGGTTTGTAAATGCTCACACTTACGACTGCAAGATTTTCCTCCAACTCAGCAGCCTCGGATTCAGTTCTCCATCTGTTGCAAAGGGCACTCAATAATACTGGCAGCCCCAATGTGTGTGTCTGTGCCTTTGTGTGTGTCTCCATGTGCACCTGTGAAACTGTGCACTGCCCCTTTCAGCCTGTTTTTTTATTGGTCTCCTGCCTGGCGTCCCTCTGTCACACAGAGGCTGTGCGCGTACGTGTGAGAGGGAGAAATTTTAGTGATATCTTTGCGAGCACCGATATGAGCTTCAACCTGAGCACCAGATTAAAAGAAGCAGCAGGTTAAAGACCCGGTGTGTCCGAACCAGGTGCGTTGGACATTTGCCTTTTCGCGTGTACCTCGGTCGGGTAATGTTTCGAAAAGTTCAGCGCTGTGGTGCATATCTGAGAACAGCTCAAGGTTAAAGGTCCAGGTGACACGGTTTAGATTAGGACTGTGGGTTAAGGTCAGATTGTAATCTGGCTGTGACGGTTAAGGTCAGGATTAGAGGCATAATAAAAAAAGCAGTGCACTGTGCATTGATGAGTGCCCTCACAATGACACAAGTAAATATATATGTATAAAGAGCACAACAGTACTGCTGCTGCTAAAGCAAGAGGACGCAAGAAAGCAGACGCTCTACGTACTTTATAACATTCTTTCCCATAAAAGCTCTAAGCTTGCACATTTCTGTTACATGTCACGTCAATTTAACTCTGGTATTCTCACATGATGTGTTCCTCCCACCCTCACCCTAATACAATATATGATAAATGTAATAAATCTCTCCTAAGAGGCTAGCAGGGAACTCCATGTGTCCTTGATTTCCTGCCTAAGCCATCTTCATTTGTGTTGTCTTTGTACTTGATCTGAACTTTTTGCAAATGAAGAAAGTTCACAAACTCTGGATCCAAAGGCATTATAAGGCAGATGGCCTTGGAAGTGAACTCTGCTGAAAATGAGTAGTACTTGGCTATTCTGCACAACATACACTCCTATAAACAAGCTGTTTTTCTAGTTTGAAATGTGCCAAAAGAGTAAGATTCCAAGGACTGAGGAAAGTGCAGCTTTGCAAAGGTGTTGGATTGCAGGCCGGTTCACTGGCTCCGCACAACAAAACAGCAATAAGCTGGTTGTTTGACCACAGCATGTCCTGCATCCGACTGGCTGCACGTGAGAGGTGGAATTATGACCAAATGGCTTAAGTCCTGCAAAAGTACCGGTAACGTTCCTGTGAAATATATCCCCTAATAAATTTCACTCATTTGAATTAAATTGAAACTTTTATATTCTTACATGCAAAACGATGACAGATTTTTGCTTTTCCAATTCTATTCGTTAAGTATTATGCAAGTAGAGCTGGGCGATAGAACGATAACGATATGTATCGCGATATAAGTTTTACTCGATAGAGAAATTAAGCTATCGCGATAGACCTCGCCGCTCTTGTCCTCTTAAAATAAAAAAAATAAATAAAAATTAAAAAAAGAACAGCCAATCCAAACTAAGTAGCGCAGAGCCGAATCAATCACAGCCGCAGCGTCACGTCGCATGACTTGTTACGTACAGCACAAGTGCCAAGCCGCACGTGTGTTTGTTTGGGAAGCAGCCAGCGGGTAATGGAGGAAATGAGTGTGCCGACTAGAAAAATCAACCGAGCGTGACCGAAGAGAAAACAGATGATGGTTCCAATGCCGGAGAGATTGTCGAACGGAAGAGCCATAGAAGTTCCGTAGTGTGAAGGTATTTCGGCTATTTCAAGTCTGACAAAAAACAGAGTAGCGTGCACTGTAAATTGTGCCGAAAGCACGTCTGGAAATACAATAAACTGGTGCATGCGTCACACTGTGCGCCACGTTATTGTTTCGGTGAAATGAATTTCTACAATACTGTTACTGTTAATTCTACTCTCTGCAGTGTTTAAATGCTTACATATACACACAGTTACTGTCCCTCCACACATACGACTCGGTTCTGCTTCTATGCCCCAGCTTTGTTTACTTTTTCCCACCGAGGCTTCTAGACTTCTGATTGGCCAACATTTCTGCACGGTTAGGAATCTAGCGCCACCTGCTGCTTTGGCATGTTCATAGCAGCGTTTTCCTTCATTTCTGCCTTTATGTGTGGACGGGATTATTTTTTAAAATGAAAACGGAAAATCTCCGTTTTCAAAAATACCCGTGTACGTGTGGACGTAGCCTCAGTCTCTGACTGGAAGCGCTAATTCATCATTCGGCTTTTGTCAGACTAAAGTAACTGTTAAAACTGTTTGAAAAGCTAAGCTATACAACAAGGAGAGATTTAGAATTTCCTTTTAGTTCTCAGTTTATTTGATATTGACAAAAGTTAGTCAATTTTGTCTGTTCTTCTGTAAAACAAACTAAGATTTATTTTTAGAATTAATATTTTGTTTCTAAGTGGAATTGACAATTTAGTCTGTTTTGTTTGTTCTATTTTGAAACTTAAACGCTTTAGCGGCTGCCTTTTGTGTAGTTTGCAATATTTGCCTTTATTTATCTGAAAAAGTCTCATGTTCCTTAAGTACATCTACCCTGTTGAACTTATTATGGGAAATAAATATTTAAATAAAAACAAGTTGCTGATTATTTCACATTTTACTTGTGAGCAACGGCACATTTAAATCTTACAAATATAGTTATTTGGCTTATATCGTGATAGATATCGTTATCACCTGAAATGAAAAAAACATATCGTGATATGAAAAAATCTCATATCGCCCAGCTCTATATGCAAGTAAAACTATCCATCCATCCATCCATCTTCATCCGCTTTGTCCGGGGCCGGGTCGCGGGGGCAGCAGCCTAAGCAAAGAGGCCCAGACCTCCCTCTCCCCAGCCACCTCCTCCAGCTTATCCGGGGGAATACCAAGGCGTTCCCAGGCCAGCCGAGAGATATAATCTCTCCAGCGTGTCCTGGGTCTGCCCCGGGGCCTCCTCCCGGTGGGACATGCCTGGAACACCTCACCCAGGAGGCGCCCAGGGGGCATCCTTGTCAGATGCCCGAACCACCTCAGCTGGCTCCTTTTGATGTGGAGCAGCAGCTGCTCTACTCTGAGCCCCTCCCGGATGGCCGAACTTCTCACCCTATCTCTAAGGGAGAGGCCAGCCACCCTTCGGAGGAAGCTCATTTCTGCCGCTTGTATCCGCGATCTCGTTCTTTCGGTCACTACCCACAGCTCGTGGCCATAGGTGAGGGTAGGGACGTAGATCGACCGGTAAATTGAGAGCTTCGCTTTTACACTCAGCTCCCTCTTCACCACGACGGACCGGTGCAGCGTCCGCATTACTGCAGCTGCAGCCCCAATCCGTCTGTCGATCTCCGGCTCCCTTCTCCCATCACTCGCGAACAAGACCCCGAGATACTTGAACTCCTCCACTTGGGGCAGGAACTCATCCCCGACCCGGAGTGGGCACTCCACCCTTTTCCGGCTGAGAACCATGGCCTCAGATTTGGAGGTGCTGATCCTCATTCCCGCTGCTTCACACTCGGCTGCGAACCGTTCCAGTGCGAGCTGGAGGCCCTCACCCGATGAAGCCAACAGAACCACATCATCTGCAAAAATCAGAGATGAGATTCTGAGGCCACCAAAGCGAAAGCCCTCCGCCACTTGGCTGCGCCTAGAAATCCTGTCCATAAAAATTATGAACAGAACCGGAGACAAAGGGCAGCCCTGGCGGAGCCCATCACCCACCAGGAACGAGTCCGACTTATTGCCGGCAATGCGAACCAAGCTCTTGCAACGGTTGTATAGGGATCGAATGGCCCGTAGCAATGGGCCAGACACCCCATATTCCCGCAACACCTCCCACAGGACACCCCGAGGGACACGGTCGAATGCCTTCTCCAAGTCCACAAAACACATGTAGACTGGTTGGACAAACTCCCATGAACCCTCAAGTATCCTGGAGAGGATAAAGAGCTGGTCCAGTGTTCCGCGACCAGGACGAAAACCGCATTGTTCCTCCTGTATCCGAGGTTCGACTAACGGACGAACACTCCTTTCCAGCACCCTGGCATAGACTTTCCCAGGGAGGCTGAGGAGTGTGATCCCCCTGTAGTTGGAACACACCCTCCGGTCCCCTTTCTTAAAGATGGGGACCACCACCCCGGTCTGCCAGTCCACAGGTACTGCCCCTGATCTCCACGCAACATTGCAGAGGCGTGTCAACCAGGACAGCCCTACAACGTCCAGAGCCTTCAGGAACTCGGGGCGGACCTCATCAACACCAGGGGCTCTGCCACCAAGGAGTTGTTTAACTGCCTCAGTGACCTCGCCCCCGGAAATTGGCGGGCCATTCCCCTCATCCCCAGACTCTGCTTCCTCCTCGGAAGACGTGTCAGTGGGATTAAGGAGGTCCTCGAAGTATTCCTTCCACCGCCTGACAATTTTCTCAGTCGACGTCAGCAGCGCTCCGCCAGCACTATACACAGTGCAGGTAGAGCACCGCTTTCCCCTCCTGAGACGTCTGACGGTTTGCCAGAATCTCTTCGAGGCAGTCCGAAAGTCTTTTTCCATGGCCTCTCCGAACTCCTCCCACACCCGAGTTTTTGCTTCAGCCACTGCCCGAGCCGCATTCCGCTTGGCCTGTCGATACCTGTCGGCTGCCTCCGGAGTCCCACAGGCTAACCAAGCCCGATAGGACTCCTTCTTCAGCCTGGTGGCTCCCTTCACCTCTGGTGTCCACCATTTGGTTCGGGGATTACCACCACGGCAGGCACCAACCACCTTGCGGCCGCAGCTCAATGCAGCAGCTTCGGCAATGGAGACGCTGAACATGGTCCATTCGGACTCAATGTCCCCAGTCTCCCTCGGAATGCTGTTGAAGCTCTGCCGGAGGTGTGCGTTGAAGATCTCGCGGACTGGGGCCTCTGCTAGACGTTCCCAGCACACCCTCACTACGCGTTTAGGTGCACCAGGTCTGTCCAGCGTCTTCCCCCGCCACCTGATCCAACTCACCACCAGGTGGTGATCAGTTGACAGCTCAGCCCCTCTCTTTACCCGAGTGTCCAGAACATATGGTCGCAGATCTGCTGATACGATTACAAAATCGATCATCGACCTACGGCCTAGAGCGTCCTGGTGCCACGTGCACTTATGGACACTCTTATGTTCGAACAGGGTGTTCGTTATGGCCAAACTGTGATTAGCACAGAAGTCCAATAACAGAGCACCGCTCGGGTTCAGATCAGGGAGGCCGTTCCTCCCAATCACGCCCCTCCAGGTCTCGCTGTCGTTACCCACGTGAGCATTGAAGTCTCCCAGCAGGACAACGGAGTCTCCAGGTGGAGCACCCTCCAGCACCCCCCCCCCCCCCCCCCCCCCAGGGACTCTAAGAAGGCTGGGTACTCTGAACTGCCACATAAGCGCAGATGACAGTCAGGACCCGTTCCCCGACCCTAAGGCGCAGGGAACAAACCCTCTCGTCCACCGGGAAAAACCCCAACGTACCGGCAGCAAGCCGAGGGGATATTAGGATACCCACCCCAGCCCGCCGCCTCTCACCAGGGGCAACTCCAGACTGAGACAGAGTCCAGCCCCTCTCCAGGAGACTGGTTCCAGAGCCCAAGCCATGTGTAGAGGTGAGCCCGACTATATCTAGCCGGTACCTCTCAACCTCACGCACTAACTCAGGCTCCTTCCCCACCAGAGAGGTGACGTCCCTATTGCCAGTCTTGGCAGCCGGGGGTCAGTCCTCCAGGGCCTCCGCTCCTGGCCGCCACCCGGCACACAATGCACCCGACCCCTATGGCGCCTCCTGCGGGTGGTGGGCCTGCGGGAGGATGGGCCCATGTCTCCTCTTCGGGCTGTGCCCGGCCGGGCCCCATGGACTAAGGCCCGGCCACCAGACGCTCGCCCTCGGGCACCCTCCCCGGGCCTGGCTCCAGGGCGGGGCCCCGGTAACCCTATCCCGGGCAGGGTAAACTGTTCCCTCGGTGTCCTTTTCATAAGGGTCTTATGAATCGCTCTTTGTCTGGTCCCTCACAACTAAATTAACTAAAAATGAAAAGAAACAAGTGACAGTGAAAGAAAGTAAGAGCCCCATACACACAATGAGGCTGTAACAGGAACATGAACTCTTGGTTATGCAACTCACTTAGCAACCCTCAGCACTACAACTGCGGGTCAAAGTGTAGCACTCTAAAAAGTGTCCCAAATGTGCTTCTGTGTACCTGATGATCGGGCTTTTTCCTGCTGACAAACACAGATATGTCTTCACTGCCATTCATGCAGTATTCATACATGCACCACATATATCTCAGTAATTGGTGCTTCTGACATGTCAGATGTCAGAAGCACTATTATTAAAATATTCTGAGATTAGAATATTTAATTTGAGTGTTTCACTAAATAAACTGTTTCCACTCAGTTACAGATAGTTTGTTTAAAGAGGAGGGGTATGTATGAGTTATTTATGTTTTTTAGCTGCCTGGAAACACGAATATTAATTTAACTCTACGCTATAGTCAGAGAGTCAGAGTAGTGTTGACAAACAGCAGCTTTCAAAACTTATTTCTGCCTGCAGCATTTTATCCCACACAATACTGAAATCTACCTCTGCCTCAAACGGTTAGTTTGGTTGGGTATTTGTGTAACTTTTGTCACTTAAAGGGTTAATCTAGATTAAAATGAACGTGTTAAAACAACAAAGGCACATAGCAGTACAGCAACAGCTCCATGTCTGTGACATCAAATTACTGTTTTCATCAAGAGAGTCTTGCAGCTTTGAGGACAGTAATTTCTTTCTTTGTGTGCTGTTTTCACAAACAAACTTTGTCACATGTCGACACAAAATCAATTTCATAATTTTACAAAAAAGTAATTTCGAGGCATTCAGTGTTTTAAGGTCGAGACTAGAATGTCGCTGGCCAGTGAAACCCAATGACGTGACCAACACTTGTGAGCCAGCGCTTGGCGACGGTGGCGAGGAAGGCAGATACCTCTAACAGAACCAGGCTCAGGGAGGCCCGGGGATGTTCCACAAATAGTGAGGGGTGTGAGGTCTAGGAAAGGCAGGGAAATACACATCAAACTGTTCTGAGATTATATTTGCTGGACTGACAGTTTGTGTCCCTCTATGGTCTAAGAGAACCAGAGACACGAGGGGGAAGAGTGAAAACTTTCATGCTCAGTTTATGGACTCAAGCACTGATTTTGGGCTATACCAAATAAAAATAAGAAATCAAATTTGTAAATCTTGGTCAGGCCACACAAGTCACACTCAGACCCGCCCATTGTTTGCAAACAAGGCGGTGCCGTCAGAAAAGCTCGACATTCCAAAACAGAACTTCTTACATTATTTATGGTGCTACCTCGTTTAAAAATATAACATAATACACTGTGACAGCAGCAAACCGAGATGGCAATCAAACAATGCTCTAACACTCTGTTCATAAAGTAGATTACCAACAGAGGTAAATTCAGATGAAAACACACGTGCACATATTTTGTCAGCACTCAGCATTGAGGCACCAACAGAAACTGGCTGTGTTGGGGAAATGCTTCAGAGGTTTACGTTGAAAGCACTTACTCACTGTCTAACGCCTCTGCACTACGCCTTTGCAGGAGGGGCCATTAATTGTCACCTGATGTTGTTACACCACTTATGAAATAATAACAACTAATTAAAGCCATGAGATGATAATATTAACAAAGAACTTTACTAGAAGGTCAGTCATTGAGGTTGTGTTTAGTATTTTACAAAAGGCTTTAAAAAGAAAGCTATAAGCAAGTAGAAGCACACTTTGTATATCAGTCAGTTCCTTGGTAAGATTACTATGTGGTGCCGTGTCCTTGAACCAGAAAATTAAAAGTAAACTAACAAAGGTTTAATCAAATCCAACATAATCCGTTTCTTACTTCCTGTCCGTCACCTTGTCTTTTTTCCCCACTAAGATCTTCCTCTTTTTCTTCCTTCCTTCTTCTTTTTTTGTTTTTATATACTCTCTTCCTGTCTACTGATGCAAGTATTCTCCAGGGTAACACATCACAACATAACAACATCACTATGACACAAGACAGAGATGTGAGCTGAAGGGTGGGGGGGAAGTAAAATTCAGAGCAGACACAGAGTCCAAAGTGCATCTGCATAGAAGAAAACTGAATGAAAGAGGGAAAAAAGAGAGGAAAAAGTGAACAAACGGTCTTCTCTACATGGCACGCTGGTACAGCAGAGCTAACATGTGCAAGTGAAGCCGACAGAGTTCACTAGCGTTGAACACTGGAGCGCAAGTTGCCACCTCAGGGAATTGCTCAGCATTGCTCAGTCGAGCCACGTTAGCACAGAGAGCCTGGAGACGCTGGAGTCGCAGGGAGCCCGGCTTTGATCGCCTCCCTAAGATCCGAATACGAGGATAAGGGGAATATGCTGGGAGGAGGACCTACAGGGAACACACATGCACCGAGAAAAACCACTTCAAGGTGTACACATGGGCACACACACACTGCACTACTTCAATTGCAATTTTTCCAAACATTTAAAAGACATACTGTACAGTAAGAACTACCCACGCATGCATAGTAATAATCTTCTGCCACTGATTCCCTGCAAAGGTTTTCTCTCCCACTCCCAACCACAAACAAGCACATGTGTTCTGGAAACGTGTAGAACGCTCGATGCACCCAGACATAGGAGACGCCGATATGAACGAGAGCTCAAAACCAGCAAACCCACCACTGAAAATTAAGTCCGAAGCTGAGTTAAATATGAACGGGGACAGCAAACAGCATTAATGCTACAGGCGCGCTCTCGAGCAGTAATCTGACAGTCAGGCAGACAACACGTATAATGGCCGGATTACGGACTTTCTACCACAGGAGAGCAAAGCGGATCCAAACTGTTGCTGCTCGAGCAGGTTTCAAGAGACCTCATTCAACACCTTGACACAAGCGTTTAGTCTCACTCGCCCCCACACTTTCATTCCTGTCAGAATGTGCTGAATGACGCGTCAACCTCTACTCTTTTTCTTGTCTGTCATGCTTTTAGCCGTGCCAAGAGAGTCGTTTCTTCTTGAAGTTATAATTGCTTGTACAAGCCAAAGTTAAAGTTCACTGGTTGAGGACAGAAACTACGCTACGATCGGACCAAATGTTGGGGTGGCATCTTCCAGAAAAGTGAAAAGCGCCGTGAAAAAAAGGTGAATCCACTCAAACATTTACAGCTAAACCTCAAATCTCTCTTCATCTATCAGCTTTAAAGGCTATTTTTATTTTTTACTAATACTTTTTTTTTTTAATATGTACTGAAGGAAGCATCCTTTCCCCAGCAGGAGACCAATGAAGGTCACATGAGGTAGTAACAGGGCTTTCACCCAGAAGCCTAAGGTCCAATGCCTGCATTTTCTCTTATTTGAGGAAATATCTTTCAAATAGAGTTCATCTGAGGAAATAAGCACAAATTATGCGTTTTTGCAATAGGGTGCTAATAACAAGGGCCTGAAGATGCAATTTGAAATTGGTTCAGTGCTGAATTATACCTACCTGCATACCTGGATCGGTTCAACTCTTGGGTCAGGTGCCTTTTTTAATGCTTCATATCATCATTCATAGGTCAGTGTTAAGTGGCATAACCTTCTGAAAGCCTCAAGTCCACTTAAAAAAAAATATATAAAAGTGGGCTCCTTGGAAACAAAATATAAAGAAATTAGGGGTGTCTCATTGTACAGGAACTGAATTTATAAAAGACAAAGCTGCAGAAAATGATAAGGAAAATTAGTCTGGCGTAAGGCATCTTATGTAATTGCTCCATCTAAAGAAAAAAAACATGTACCATGGGATACTAGTGCAATACAACATTACATACACTTTATTTGCATGTTTGCTTGAGAGTTGAATAGAAGTGGGTCAAACACAGCTGCTGACAAGAACAGCTATTGGCTGAGAGATAAAGTTTGAGGATAAAAACATACATATCTTATTATGAAGGCCTGCAGGCAGTATTAAATCTTTTAATTTAACAACTGCTTTGTTCTTGTTTGAAACTATTTTGTATGCTGACTAAGTTTAAGTTGTTTTTGAAAAAAGAAAAAAAAAAAGATTCATCCTTACAAATGACTGAAAATCTCACTTTTGAACATAAGGCAGACCTGACGTGCACACCAGAAGTGTGTGCATGTGGCCTGCCCTCAGGGTAGTGTTTAACCAAAGAAAACACATCAAAAATAATTGTGCACATATTAGGCATTATCTGTCCTGCACCAAATACTTTACCATCCCTCTTTTGACACTGTGCTCAACTTTAAGAAGATAATAGTTATTATGGGGTTCACAGCGTGACCTTAGGAAGTCACCAGCATACGTCAGGAAGCACTACGCCCGTGGCAGGTTCCTGCTGGCAGCACAGGTGCTCATACGCTCACTTAACACACACTGAACACACACACACATACACACATACACACATGCTGATGCACAGACATTTGGCCGGGACACTGCAGATACATCCTCCTAGCCACACTGATAAGCCTAACCACACACAAAAAGATGCACACACATAAAAAGTACAGGTGCTCACACTGCCCCACCAGCTGTCCCTGACCAAGTGACCAAGACAGAGAGGACAAAGGAACAGAGAGACTACAAGAAAGAGAACTGAGCAGATGCCAACACTGACAGGTGTGTGTACTATATGTGTGTGTGAGAGATGTGTGAGTGAGCGCGTGCATGCGTGCGGGACAGATCATGGCTCGCTTCCAACATGCTGCACTGCCCTTAACCCAAATAAGGTCCAGTTATCTTTGTTTAACCTTGACTGCAAGTGACGTGTGTATTTTTAGCTTGCATTATGTGCGTCCACACCTGCAAACTCATCAAAAACACAGGCCCGGGGAAAAGCCATAAAAAAACACACTCCCTCCTTTAGGAGCTTAAATATGGAGCTCGACATCAACAGTAATGTGACATTTCAAGTCAGCGCAGTTGCTTCTTGAGGCTTTATGTCACTGTTGAGTTATGTTTGTCTTGTGACACATCATAAAAGACTGCTCCCGCTCACTCCTACAACAGAGCGACAGTCAATTATATAACCAAGGTCAAAGGGTCAGAGTACCAAACCCTGTGTTGGCCACACCCTGCTGCCTCTTAGCAAGCCATAGTGAGACAAGGTGTCAATACTTGGATGTCCAGTGCTGCTCTCCAGGCTCCAGGGGCTTAGCTCAAACATGCCTTAGTGTGAAATCTCCTCAGCCCTGCAGTTACACACTGTTGAAAACTCTAATAGTATCAATTAATCAAATTAAAATACATGAATTGTTTTGTTTTCTTTAGTTTTCTTAATCCCATGGAGAGCACCTTCAAGGACGAAGGTGGACAAACGTTTGGTTTAAAGTCCAACATGTTCTTGTAAATTAACTGCATACTGCCAGGTCCTTAATTCCTCTTTCACTGTGCGCACTTTTCTGGAACAGGAACTTATGGATCAAATACTTCCACAGAGTGAGGACTAAATACGGCACTATTTTTTAAAAGAGGTCAGCTATTAAAATGGTGTATGGCCTTTTGCTATCAATGTATATATCACAAATACTTCACAGGCAAGAGAGGCATGTAGGAGCTTGTAGTCCAGCTACAGACAGCATTATATTGTGGTCTTGTAAAGTATAACAGTACAGTTGCTTGTGGCAGCTTGTTACACTGGGCGTTAGTCACAGGGATGGGCACCATGGGGCTACAAACTGCTACAAGGTCATGCTGAGATTACATAGTTGGAGGGGCCAAAAATTTAATGTGCACTCACTCAAACGCACACACCCCTTAGGGATTTGTATTTAGCTGTTAATGGCCCCAGTTAAATAAGTAAGGAAGCGCTTTAGATAATATATAAATGGTGAATTTTCTTATCACATCTGTTTGGCAAGGTTTTTTGTTTTTAAGTACGAAGGCGTAGGCTTGCTAGGACATCCTTAACATTTACATTATTTCTGTAGCTACTGTATTTAGCTGTATTCTGTCAGTACTTTTAGAGTGCATTAACATCTCACAAAATAAAACAGTGAATCACTGCCAGCACTGCACTCGAAAGTTTAAATGAGGGCAGGTTTTAGTAGTGACTGCTTCTGCCTTTCTGTGCAGAAAAAAAATGCATGCATTAGAAAAAATACACACACACACACACACACACACACACACACACACACAGGGTTGTCTGAGGTCAGGGAATTCTAAGTGCATTCCCCCCTTGACACATACTGTACGTCTCTTTCATACACACACACACACACACACACACACACACACACGCACACCACGAGTGCCGTACAAACACAGAGACAGACACACACACACTTACTCAGAGGAGCGCCCCGAGTGTCTATACATGATTAAAAGACTGAAAGTGGGGCAGGCGCACAGTTCTTCTTCTCTGTGAAATTACTGCAGTTCCTTTTAGCCCACCTCAGCACACACACACACACACACAGCCACTCAAATGCACACATACTTAGATCTAGCCCTGTGTCCATTATATGTGCATAAATACAGCACAAGATAACAGGTCCATAAGTTGGCTTAATAATTGGGTGATACCTGCCATGAAGGAGAGTACAGGAGCCAACCACTTACTCGTGCTGGCAGAACAAAAAATGACTGAAATGCTGTTTACTTGGTGCTTTGCATAATTATGCTATAACAGCACATCCAGAACACCCCAAATATTAAAAATAAAGCGCCCTATTGCTTCAGTGGGTGTCCACTAACTGTTGAAAGATACCCTCATGTCTCATCTGTGTGAATGTGATATGTGATATATGTCAGCTTTTAATGTAAACTAGCTGATTATGAATTCAAACTGCTTTTGCCATGTAGTACTGCATATTTTAAGAACAGCTTACCCTGAGCTTTTTACGCGAGCACAAATTAAAGGATCAATTTAAAGGATTAAGAATATCCAGGGGGGATTGAAAGGCATCATTACAATAAATTCTGCAGTCATAATGCTCGCCTTGCTATAGAATTGCAAAATGCTTCTATCTGAGATATTACTTCGAAAATAGCACAGTATTTATTTATTTTTTTGCTTCTTTTTTTGTTTTGCTTGGGGTTTTTTCTTTCTTGCTTCTATCACTATGCTATTCTGTGCAAGACCAGGATTTCTTAAACCTTTCACTGCACCTCCAGTGTTAAAAGATGATCTGGTCCATTGATTTGTGATCTTGGAACTTTTCACAGAAAAGTTGCAGATCTGCAAATACTGGAACCACTAAAAATAGCTCTCAGGGAATTCAGATGCCAGTTACCGCTTGCAGGACTTTGAACAGCAAACACATCTGTTCAAAGGACAGATGTTTTACAGATTACATTATTACAGAAATGCTTAATTTTCTGTATTTCATGTTATATAAATATATGTTTGCTTTACATGTTTGTTTTTTTTGTTAAACAATCGATTCCAAATGTCAGTTATTACAATTACCATTCATTTGTTTTGGAGCAGCACGATTCATTTACCTTCAGCCTTTGCGCAGCACCTAAAACAAACCTTTGCAATCCTTAATTAAACTTCAGGTAGTCAGACACAGACGTGCGCTATTTTTGGCAGATCCACCTCATTCTGAGTCACGCACAAATGTTGGAAATCTGTCATGAATCATTCTACTTTGGAACAAAAAAAACTAAAATGGCTTTCAGTTACATGTCTGTACAAGAGGTGCCAATGACATACTGTGGTACCCTGAATTTAAAATTCAAATTTGCATGATTTTCCAAATGCTAAGTTCCACATTAGAGACTAATAAGAATAAAAGAAATCATGAGAAACGCATCAGGGTTTCTTGTTTATCAGCTTTACAGAGAAAAATGCTTTAGAGACGCATCATACTTCACAGTTTATCCCAAAATGATGTATTGAACATATGCTTTCAGGTATGAAGCAATTGATCTGGGCTATGCTTGGTAGAGGTATAATGCCAGTTACAAATCTCTCAACATGTGCACACCGTGCACAAAATACACAAACTGATCCGAGGCTTTTTCCATCTTGCGGGGCTTACAAACAGAAACCCATTTAAATGAGTGC
Organism: Maylandia zebra; assembly: GCF_041146795.1. NCBI lineage: Eukaryota > Metazoa > Chordata > Actinopteri > Cichliformes > Cichlidae > Maylandia > Maylandia zebra. The sequence continues at coordinate 17,573,169 of NC_135187.1, forward strand.
AGGACACAAGCTTACTACTTTTACGAGGCATTATGAAACTGTGCCTCAGTTTTAGAAGATTAGAAGTAAACAACAACAATAAAACCCTACAAATCTCTTTTCCAAAGCTGGAGCATACGGGACCGAGTAGTATTACTATTGGTCCACTCCGATCATGTGCTGCACTTGGCAAACGCACTTAGGGCCGAGAAAGACCTGTGCAAAAAGTTCAAACAGAAACCTGCAAATCCAGCAGCTTCTTAGCAGCCTTGTGCAATTTTCCTGAGAATTAGATCATAGGCTGGGAGAGGGGACTGGATTTTTCTGTGTTGTGATTTTGGGAAATGAAAGTACACGTTTGAAACATGAACCTTTTGAAGTTGTGGATGTGTCCAGTTTTACATTGATCACTCAGGAACTGTTGATGCAACATCACTTCCAAGAGAAACTGATAAAATACAGATAGCTTTTGGGTCATACTGATAAGGCCTGGACTTGCAGGTCAGCAGATAGGAAGTCAAACATACTCATACTGGCACTTTGTGTTAAAACACACATTCAAGCACACATGCTGCACAGTTAGAAGGATTGATAATGCTCACATTGTGCAGAATAGCATGCAAATAACATGGAAAAGCTGCATTAAATTTTCTAAATAAGATACTGGCACAGAGCAGGATATTGAAAGTACTTCAGCCTTTTCTTAAGTATCCCTAACGTGTATTTCCCTAACTATCAATATATTGACATTACCAAGACAACACACTATAAACAAGCCACGAGCACTAGCAACCATGGTGCAAGACAGCTGACTCATATTTTAACCTCCTCGAATCTTAAATATAGAGCTCAGCTCCTCAAAACAAACACCCACCTTGACATTTTCTCACATCTTGCAATTTAAAACAATACTGATGAATAAGTGCCACATCATACAATGTGTGTAATACAAACTAAATGCGGTGCAAAGAGGAGAGAACCTATTAGCAAACTGAATCATGGGAAGATGAAACATGCACTTACAGCCCTGTTTATAGTATCTCATAAGAATCATGATAAGCACTGACAAGCTTAAACCCGACCATTGCTGTTCTAATTTGTTTTACAGGAACTCAAGCAACAAGGTATCTGCAGATGTTAGCTGCTGTGAATAGTTGTGATTCAGGGTCGCCCTGTTCAAGAGCAAATATCACAGAGCTCGGGTCTATCTGAGTGAATAAACTTAGCAGTGTGTGCATCAATGTTGCTGTTGGGTTTCCATCAGGAGGCCAGGAAACCTCTTCCCTACTTTGTTTCATATCCACAATAAGAGACCTTGTGAAGTTTCCAGTTGGTTTTATCTCTGTTTTTCAAGTTCAAGAAATAGAAAAGCTTTGGACATCTACATAAAGTATCCTCAAATGGCTCTCCCGCTCTCTTGTGCATGTTTACGTTAAAACTACCACACCAAAGCACATTAAACAAAATAGCCTCCAATTTATTTATTACAGCCAGGGTGGTTCAGTTAAGTCGCAAACTGAGTAATATTGTCATTAACCTGTTACTTTCTGTTCAGCACCTTTACACATTCAACTGGCTAATCTCATATGGTTGTGTAACATTTATGCTGCTTTAGCGTGACACCATGTGTTGCGCACTGCAAGCCGCTTTACAACCCAACTCCACTCCAGCTTCTCCTTTCATGCTGTTTGTGATTTACTTGCTCAACCTTGCTGTAGCCATTCAAACAACACAGCTAATAGGAATTTGTCTCAGTGTGCTCACATATAACTACAAGACACACCCAACAACACACAATACAACACAACACAATACAAATACAAAAAGTACATCTAATTGATCGAGCCTATCCCTGTTGGGAGAAGACTGAGCAGGTGATGTGTTAGGTGGAAGGGGTCAGAAACAATCCTGCTAGCCATTGTGATGGCATAGTATGAAGCTATGGAAGGTAGATCGCAACCAATGATCTCAGAGGCTCTACATGCAATGTTTATAAGCTGTTGTTTGGCTTGAGCTACGATAGCAAATCGGGCTGGGCTGAAAGTAAGCATGCTTACTCTGTAAGCATTTGTCATAGTACAGAATCACATAGCCATTTCTCAAAATCTATCACTAAACTTACATTTTTTTCACACACATGTTGTTTACACTACGGATGTACCGACTGCTTATGTGAATCACATATTGTTCTGATCCCAGCTGGAAAAGATCTAAAGCGAATTCATTTCGGTTCTATGTTGTTTACTACACCACGCACTTGCAGTGTTTAAGTACTGTGCATTTCACCACACAGTGTAGTTAACATACCAGTCGTGTCCACGCAGTTATCTGCTGTGATGAACCAGTGTGTCTGTTTCTGCGCTATGACGGCATCTCTTTCATATTTGTCTGCATTTACATTCACGCACTGAGGTGCTTTACCTCACTTACCTTTCACAACATCTTATCTCTAAAGCATGCCATTGTTGTCTCTATTTTATCATAATGAAAGCTGAAAAGACTGAACAGCAACTCGAGACGATGATGTCTGCAACAGTTACGCCCTTTCCTGAAATAGCTGTTATGACAGGTGTATTTTGTTCAAGTTCAATGTCCTGAAACAACATGTTTTTTGCATGCTTTAACTCCACCCTTGACCCAAATGGACACATGGATTCTCCTCCCTCTCTCTCCACACCATTTCTCTTGCTTTAGGTAAGAATGTAAATGGTAGCCATAAAATGCCTCTTAAAGGTGTACGCTACCTCAGTGCTCTCAACCTCCACCCTTTCAACAGTTAGGTAGCGTGCCCTGTCAGGTTGCAAATGCACTCAGCTTCATCTCAAGCAGCCCTGCTAGAGATGCTGTGGGGGCAAATAGCTAGGAGAGCTAATGGCACATCATGTAGCATTAAACCGAGCTGACTAGGCGCTGGTATCCAAAACCAAAGCACTGGAGAGGAGGGGGAGAGAGAGCATCTTTTTCCCCTCGAAAAGGCTGTTCCTGAATTTTGAGGCTAAATGAAGGGGAAAGGTCTGACGGGAGAAGAGAAGGGGAGTTACACAGTTACGTTAGTGGTGAATGTTGACATCTGACAGGCAGGCATAGTAAGCACCCATATACAAACTACCAAATCTTCAGTCAGAAATATTATTTCTGAATTTTGAAAAACACACAGTAAAACTAATACAGTTCTCTAACAAATTGTTTTAACAGTGCTGCCCTGCTGTGGCCTTAACGGGCCATGCTATCAGAGGAAAATAGCAGAGAGCACAGAAGCAGTGTCAACAGCAGACAATGAAAGCTAAGCCCAGTCAATTTATTTCCAAGGCTCTTAATTACTGTTATGATCTTATAGCTCTTCACAACGCCTACATTACTAAATGGAAACAATATCACAGCTTAGACCTATGACTGAAACAAGTTAACATTTGCAGAAAAGCCTCAACATGAAGAAGCCCTCGACCTAGATACTTTTAAAGGGATCCACCTGCCAGACTTCAGTTGAAGCCATTTGAACTGTGGTTTAGTTTCTCTAATAGACTATCAGACCGTTAAACAACAGGCCAGGGCCGGAAAATCATATCTGGAGCAACACACCACTTAAGTGGGGATTCCACCTTAAATGGTTCCGAAAGAGAAGGGAAGTGTTTATGGGGGATGGGGGATCAGGCCAGGTTCTAGGCGTCTATGTTAGGGTGTGCAGCTAGAAATAACATGTGGGTCAGAGACGAAGACTGAAGGTTAGAGCAGGCAATAGTAACTCGCAGGTTCCTAGTCTGCAGTCTCACGGAGAAAGGGAGAGAGAGCGTGCCAGGTGTCGTCCAGATTGGATGTCAGTCCATCTCTGCAGTGTTTCTGACCGGTCGTTCTGCACCGATGGAAGCACTGAGCTGAACATTAACTGCTCTCTGTAACTGTGTGCTGAAACCTCCAGCACTAGATTTTCCCGAATCAATTAAATTACGCGCAATACCTGCAACATTATGCTGAAATTCAAGCCCTGTAGACATACTGCAAACAGTACACGGGTATTTTTAAATACTGCACATGTATGCATGCATTACCAGATGTAAGAGAGTTCCCGTAAGAGGGAAGTTACAAAGTTCCCTTAAGAGCAGTCAAAGTTAGGGAATGTACAAAAACAGAAAAGTTTTTGGTGCTTAGTAATTTCCCATTAGGGAACTTTCTTTTTCTACCACAGGTAATTCCCTTGGGCAAGTCCCTGTGGATAGGTGTGTACGCTGGCTATAGCACAGTATCCGTGCACATATTTTCAAATATATGCTGATACTGAGCTGCATGTAAGGTTGTTAATGTCTGATCTCAATAAGAGTTAGATTATTCATGGCCATCCCGTACGTGTTGTTTCTTACTCTGTGTTCATGACGGCCTTACCTCATGTTAGTATGAGTGTCTACAAGAACGGCTCACTTTAAACAATATCTATACCCATAGCAGGTATGAGACTGGGCCCCGTTAGTCTGAGCTCTCTGGCAGCTAATATTAGATGATAGTGTCAGAGAATTGGACCTGGTCTGGCCACAGTGAAACCTTACATTGACCTCATTTATCTGTGTCATAGCTCATCAGCTGGCCTGCCACACAGTCACCCACTGTTGAACACACTCACGAAAACATGACTGAGCTGCAGCATCCACAAAAACTAACACACAAATGCCTGAATAAATGCACACAAATATACAGCTATAAAACTGAAGACACAAAAATAATAGAAAGCAGAGTTGAGGAGCAGGCATTTTTTAGGCCACATTATACTAAATTACAACTTTCTGATTATTCTTTTGTCTTATTTTGACATTTTTTGTTCCTGCATTTTGATTTATTGTGACCACAAGATGCAATTTATTCCCATTTCTGTTTCCCCATTTTGGTTAAGTTGTGCACACACAATAATAAGAGCTGTCGGACAGCCCAGGCAGTCTCCCTTTTACTTTGTTGGAATGATATTCACAAATTTAAGCTTTCCAAATCAATAACTCATGAGCAAATTGTTGGTAAAACACGGGCGGCTCCTCTTTGTAGCCACAGCACGGCGAATAACAAGCTGCAACTTCATTTTCAACAAGAGGAGGCGTCTCTCCACGTGCACCCAACCGACCCTCTACAACACCGATACTACAAATACTACAAAAATTATAAATAACTTCACTCCTTCACAGTCGTGTCAGAAAAATCACTTCACACATGAACGGTCTCCTGTTTTACCAGCTATGTCTTTCCTCCATATGGCAGCTCCCAGGCTCCGTACACATCTACACATAATATATACAGTTTTTGTTTTTCTCAACTCAGGGAATTATTTCTAAACTTGAGAACAAAGATCGCATTATCTTGCAAAACACCATTCCAATCAAATCAATAATAGAAGCGTGACGCTATTAAAAAAAGCATAGAAGAGAAAACTGTTATAGATGGTAAAACAGCAGGAAGAAAATGAATTCTCTTTATTGTACAGAAATGAATTCCTATAATTGTCTTGCACCATACTTGTGTCAACTCACTCAAAGCAGGAGTGATGCTACCACCGTACAAGTCAGCTCTCATCACCCAGTAATGCATACAATACAGTGACTTTCATCAAACAAGAACTGCGGGCCACTGGTTTACAGTGCCAACCAAATTTATTAGACCACCACCCAATGTAATCTTTATACCACAGCTGCACTAAATTACTGATCATTATCAAAATATTTTATCACATTTCTTTTATTAAAATGATATTTTTAATGGCAAAACTATAAAGATTTTCCAATTTACTGTTATACAAACAACAAAAAATCTTTTTAATTAAGATGCCAAATTACAGTTATTTACTTGCATTCCTCAATAGAGGGTGGCTGTAGCTCAGCACATAGAGCACATAGATTGTCTACTGATTGGAACGGTGGTAGTTCGATTCCCACAAGTGTCTGTGCGACGGATTCATTCGAGTGTGAATTCATGTTAGTTAGTTTGGATGTTCTACTTCTCGGTCCAGTGTGCCGGCTCGAATGTGGGTACGAAAATGTGATTTATTCTTTTAAATTTGCGTTTTCTTGTTTTTATGACAGGTGGTGTAATAAATTTGTCAAGTGCTGCAACTTTGTGAAAATATTTTCTAGTCTAATGCCGATGGAAGAGAATAACAAACCAAAAAGAAAAGACACTTTCTCCAAAGAGGTCCTGAAACTGTAATTGGGAATGGACTCCTGGGGATCGCGGCCGGGCAAGTATCATCCTGGATCGCTCCGAAGGAGTGTTTTAGCACACCTCCCTGACTGTCACAGCCAAATGACCCTGTTCCAATGTCATGAGCTTACTACATAGCTAAAGGAAAGGCCAGAAATAATAGCCAGCGAGTCAGTCAGTCAGACATGTACCCTGAAAGCTTGTCAGAAAGCTAGCCTGCAGCCAAGTATCAAGCCAAATGTCCAGCCAGATGAGGCTGACCCAAAGCCAGCCATCCAGTATAAAGGTGAACTAGCCAAGCCGCAGCTACCAGCCAGACATGGAGCCAGCTGGACTGACATACAGATAGACAGAGAAATGCAGCACTGCACCCAGCTCTATTCAAACCACACCACAGATTTGTCAGAGGAAATAGTTTCAGTGTTGCAGACACTGTTTTAAATACTGCTTGTGGTTTAGTTGCACAGACTTGTCTCGACCTGTTATCAAGTGTTTGCCCATGTATGGCCCAGGCCATATGCTTAACCATGATTTTTTGTTACTACATATCGGTGCAATGTCAAAAAAAGGATAGAGAGAGCATCTAGCCCTTATTTGAATTCTCGTCTTTACTCCACATGCCACGTCATGGACCATCAATGAAATGACAGGCAGCATAGTTTTCTGGTGCATTGCACTGACCCTGGCCTTACAAGGAGTAAACAGTAGTAATGGAAAGCAATGTTTTGCCAAGAATAACACTGGTGAAGGGTGGGTTTTGGTATTCCAGGGATTGTTTCTATCACTGGCCATTTTCCTGTTATTGAATTCCTCTCACTCAATGCATATCCTTCTGGCTCAGACTTAAGTCATTGTTGATACCCACACACCCACTTTGCAACTGGGGACATGGGGCTTTTGCTACCCACTGAGGTAAATCCAGCAAAAATAGAGGTGCACTTAGAGTCACTTTAACTGGAATTCACAATTCAAACAAGTTAGCGTGATGTAATGGACTCTCTGCATGTCCAGACACCTTCATTTCCAGCTCGGTCTACAGTTTGTTAAACTTTAAGGTTTAATTTGCAAATGGGAAATTACAAAACGACTGCCTCATACTAGACTGGTTTACATGACATAACTGAATGCATGAATACAAAAAGCGACTTGCAAGAACGGGTATAATGTTCTTTGTAATTGAAAAGATGAAAGGAAGAATTTGAATGGCATGGTCCAATTCGGTTTATCCAGCTGTCTGGGATGACTAATAAAGCTAACCATGACCTGATGTAATCAATTATAGCACAAGTAACAGTGTATTTTGATTACTTAACGTAGTACTGCCCCATAAATCAGCTCCAATAAAGTCAGAATGAGCACAAGAATTCATTAGTTGTTAACCTTGTGCCATAACCTTCACCCAAACAGTATTTGTGAATGTAATGTAGAACTCATTACATTTGTGCTCCAATGAATGTACATTACCCCAATTCCTAACATTCTCTCTATCTGGCTGTGTCCCAGGTTGTCAGCTTATCCCTGTCCCGAGCCTGAAGCTCTGCTGGGGAAAAGAAGAGTCTGCAGGAGCTGTCTGCCTGCCAGTCAGCGTCAACTCCCCTCTGTAATCCTCTACTGCCTTTGATAAGGAAGAGAAGAGAAGAGAAGAGAAGAGAAGAGAAGAGAAGAGAAGAGAAGAGAAGAGAAGAGAAGAGAAGAGAAGAGAAGAGAAGAGAAGAGAAGAGAAGAGAAGAGAAGAGATTCCTACTACATTCCCTACTAATAGCTGAGCCGTTACCTGTTTGGTTCTCCTTCATTTATTTTAGCATTCAAAAGGCCCACAACTAAAACTTTTCGTTCCTTATTGGAAAAGAGATAACAAGCGGGAGCATGGTGAATGAACTACTGCATGTTCACCTGCCTTTCATTTATAGTTCAGGGGATCTTACTGGCTTACAGATTCAAATTCGTAGCCTGCGTGCTTGTCATTTACCTATTATTCTGTTTTTATTTATACACCCTGGAGTTTAGACTATTTCAGCCTTTTACACCGTTTTCCTGGAAAACAGACGACCCTATATCATGTCAGCTCCACTGGCAGCCATTACAGAGCGAAAAGCCAAAGTAAGTCCCAAAGCCAGCTTCCCTGTTTCACATGGTTATTGAGCCATACAGCAGCTTATCGACCCGACAGCGTAACACAAGTTTGTAGGATGGCTTTAGTCCTCTCTCCCTCTATTTATCTTCCTCTGTCTGTCTCGTTCGCTCATTCGGGCACTGGGACTATCTTGGTCATTCAGAAGATTGGTATTGATTAGCCACTTCAAAATAAAGACGGTAAGCATAGAAACAGGGTCACAAAGGCTCTAATGTCTGAGCACACACACACAAGGATCAACGAATGCTGCAAAGTGGCAAACAAGAGCAATCCTTTCTTAGGTCCTCTAATGTCGTGATAGCTGTACACTAATAAACTAAACTATGATCGGGACAAATACTGGCAAATAGCGCAAGCAAACAGTGGCATGTTTTTCACTCTTCCTGCAGATTCAAGGGCACAAACGACAGATTAAGGAACACAGGACTGTACACTAGTCAATAAAAAAAACATGATAACACATGGTGAAGTGTTCTGGCACAAGGAAACGTTCATTGATCCCCTTAATAGCAGCATACTGTACGTGAATGTGTCCTTTATCTCGAGTGCGTGCATGTGTACTCGCCGCACTCGTGAATAGAGGAGGATAAAAGGAAAAGCTGAAAAGGTCTGAGCACACCGCACAGTTCAACAAGACAGCTCGATCGCTTGATCTGCCCCCATCCCCACCCACTGCTCTCTACCTTTTTAAAACCATTTTTCCTCACACACTTTATTTTGTTGGTCCCCCTCATAGCTCACCTCACTGGCTTTTTGTCATTCTTTTCGGGCTCACCTCATTCGATCCCACACTTCTGAGCTTTTTTTTCTTTATTATACCCCTGCATTTCTGACCAACACTGTTTCCTTTCTGTCAATTTCTCGGGTAACTTTTAGCAGAAAAGGAGAAAACCACAGATTAACTCGCAACTGCGGTCTGGTGTGAATGCGGCATCGTTTTCATTATCCCACAGCAAATAACATTTTTTTGTGTTACAGCAACAGACATAAAGGTGTTTAGTGACTATTCTGAACATTGTGGCTTGGTAAGGCAGTTCTGGCACCTGATTTGGATGCTTGATGATGGAGAACTACCAGAAAGCCAAGTGGGAAAGGTCAGCGTAGGACCCACTGGAGAGATTAAGCTCAACTTTGACACGGGAGTAGCTGAGGATCCCCAGGGACAAACTGGAGAAAGTTGCAGGAACAGCACTGCCCGGAAGCCGTTCGCGCAATAGTCACAACAGTTTATTAACTGACTTGTCTTCATGGGCGCAAACTGTAGCGGTAAACAACAAAACCACACTAGGAGGCACGCAGCGGCACCACAAGTCACAAGACTTTCGGCAAAATGAGACTGAAGTTGGAATACCACACATTAGTTTCGCTTTTAGATATTCTACTGTGAGATTTTAAACTCAACTTTCATTTTCACTCACTGCTTCTTTAGGTTGAGGCACCAAACTACACGGGTAGATCTAAGCGCCCGATAAGGATTTTGGTTCAGGTTGAAACACTTTTCCCACGTGAAGGCATGAAACGTATTTCAAATCGAAACTCAAGAGTCATGCCACAATTTTTAAAAAATTTGCAAATTTCTTTTTTTTGTAGCCTCAAGTAGTCTCAAAAATCACATGTAATTTATATGATAATTTTATTGTCTTTTTTAGGCATAAAAATACTGCCAATTAGAATTTACAATACATTTCTATGACAAATCCCACTTTATTTATGGCATTTTTGCACTACAAGTGGATCAGTGCAACTTGTCAAATTTTCTGTGCAACCCAATGTAAAGAGTAAGCATTTTGTTCCACATAATGGCTCAATAGAGACACACAGAAACACGCAGACACCTGTTTCGCACATTTGTCGATCTATTTGATCCTCCCACCCATCATTCACTCAGAGTATTAAATCATTTCTGTCACTTGTTCATTCAGGCGTGAAATCTCCACCCAATCATTACCTGGAAATGATCTCTCTTTATGTCTTTCTCACAAACACACACAAACACACTGACACAAAATCTCCCGCTCATTTCCACACACACGCGCACACACACACACAGCGCAAGTTCCAAAGACGACACTCTAGCGTGATCTAGCAGATGTGTGTATTCATGTGTGTTTGACGGTGTGAGTCCGTGCACACATATGGCAAATGAGCCAAGCTCAGTTAAATGACTTGTGATTAGGACATTGGCTTCTAATTGCCACTCATTACCATTTGAAAGTGAGTGGCGGCTCAAATCAAAGGCTATAGCAGCAGTGGTAAAGTGTGCGCATGTGTGCGTGCGTGCGTGCGGCGGGAGAGCGGCTGAAGCAGCATGCCTGATTCACAGCCGCACGACTTGTACAACAGTTTGGACTTTTGCTTCATACTTTTCCTTACAAGTAAGGCAACGCTTTTTGGAGAAATGTGGGTAAAAAATATTCTGAAACTCAAACAAACTCAATCTAAAACTCTTTGAAATTCAAACTGTAACTAGCACAACAAAATCTAAGTTTACTTTTCAGCATCTCATGGTAACAGTCTTGGATTAGCACTGGGCAAATCGCTGCCACTCTACCTAAATCACTACAACACCCTCTGCTTACCTCCCTTCTAAAAATCTGCCCGTCTTCCCTTTATATTAACACCTCCCTTCTGCTCAAGCATTCATAATGCATCTATCTTCCAGCCATAAGCTGTTTTCACACCGGAACACCAGAGTCTGGAGAATCAGGTGAGCACACTGGCGGAAGTTGCTCATTTTCACAGGTAGCACACAGCAGGAGACAGACCCGTCCATAAGCATTCTTACCACCAGAAACATTCTGAGCGGTTCAGGCAAAGCTGCTGCCTGTGGAAGGTGCAGGGGACGGGACAAAAGGCAACCAGTTGCTCGCGCTGCACGCTGTCAGCCATCATACAGCGGTGGATATTTGCGTGCTAAAAATGCACCGCGGTGGATTAACATCTATAAAGCTTCAGTCGTGAACAGTTCCTGGACGCCTCTAGTTGACCTCGCTAGCAGAGAAATTTATTTCAATTAAAAAGACCTTTCCATGGCATCCCACAGGGACTAACACCGGATCCCACTCACTTCATTATCCACATCCTTCCCATCATTATACATGAATCCATCCCTTGTTAAAGATTTGAAGCTGAGCTGTGTATTTCCCGAGTACCTCTTGGATGCGACCCCTTCCTCTCTTCTCCAACCTGCTGTATTTAATACCAGTCACACATAAAAAATACATAATAGTTTCAGTATGGTTAATAAAGACTTAATGGCCATGTTGTTAAGTGCAAATACAACAGCCAATCACATGCCACCAACTCAATGCATTGATCTGCGTGTTCGAAAGGGTCTGACCGAATACCAGTACCTAAAAAATGGCTGGCCAGTGTCGATTATGTATTTTTTTTACAGAAAAGAGACAAAAGTCAAACTAGTGTGCATTATTTTTTCTTCACACTTTTTCTGCTGTCTTTCTGAATAAATAAGCAATCCAAATTATTTATTATTAAACTATAAAAGTAATTATAAAGTAACTTCACACTGATCTATGAATATTTTTCCACACCATGTACCACATGAAGGTGTTTCTAAATGTGTGTTTCACTGCACTGACACAAATGTTGGAAGCTTGTATATGGGATTTATGGCAACCACGAGATCACATTTCTTTCAGTACTTGGACAACAACAATCACAGGCAGTGCAGATAAAATCTGAAACATGTGTTTACAGGCATGAGTCAAAGCAAGCAAGGAATTTAATTAATGGGTCACTCGTACGTTTGTGCTCGCATCCTCCACGGAGGACAGAAGTTCTTGAACTAGCGACAGCACTAACAGAAATGTCCAACACCATAAAACAGGTAAGTAATAACACCGGAGCCGACGGGCTGCACTGACTCTATAGGTTCACTCTGCAAGTGTTTGCTAACACACAGTGGCTGCAAGTGAGTGAATTACAAGAACCATGGAATAAAACAGAAAGTGTGTTTTTACTGAAAGCTGCAGATTCAAATTTGTTGGTGTTGCAATATTTTCTATTTCTTTCAGTAACACGTTTAAAAAGTAGCAAAACAAGCCTTTTAGATAGAAAGCAAGTTTAACCACGATCACAGCTGTCTGCTGAGATATCTCTGTGTTGAAAGCGCTCTATGGGGTGTCCAGTCATTCACTGCTTAAGGCTACAGGACAGGCTTCAAAGATGAAAATGACATAATCAACAAGTAATGCAAACCCACTTCTGTTTTTTCGTGTTTTTCCTATAAATTGCACAGATATCATCAGAAAAGAGGAAGACTTAAGCATGCAGCTGGTGGAAAGAAGCGCAGCTTTTTTCTTTCTTTTTCTTTTTTTAATCTTGAGCATTCACTTTGTCAATCAGTCTGCTGCCATTAGGAATGCTCGTTAAAAAACTATAGTGTGAGTGAAAGCATTGGCTACCACTTGGGACGCATAGCCTACCCTGCTCTGAGGTGTAAACAGAGTAAAAATAGCTTGCTATCACAGGCTTCCCTACAGTCCCGTTATATAATGGTCCATGCTAGGATGAATGACATCACGGGTAGTCCTGCAATCACAAAGCGTATGTCCTTTACAACCAGCTGGCAACGTAAAACATTGTGTAGTATTACGTGCGCAACAATAAATGCTTCCTAAGAATCGAAACATGCAAAACACCTGCGGTTACGCTTTTTTTTTTTTATCTAGAAATCATGTGGACTGTGGTTAGTAGTTCGCCTCCTTTCGTGTGGAGAAAACACTTCCGCGATAGTGAAACGTAGATTTAAAAAAAATGTAACGCTTTCCCCTGACAGTCCCTGTCAATAAGAAAAGAGTTCAGAAGAAGACCTATGTGGCCCGAAGCGACATTATTCGGACATGTCCGACAAAGAAATAGTCTGCAAAGAGGAAATGTTTTGAGCCGAGGTCGAGTGGCGCAGTTACTGGAAGTACAGCGCCTGCCCGACTCCCAACTCACCCGGCGGACGCGCTCCTCGCTCGGTCAGAATCCAGCCGAACCTCCGCCCCTCTTTCGTCCCATTTAAACAACACTTTGCGTTGTTTAAATGGGACGTTTCCAAATGACAAGTATACCCACCCACAGCCCTCGTGGCCGCGTATTGTGTGGTCACTTAAAAATAGGTCAGAGTGCGAAGTAAACATTTTCTAAGGCTTTGAAGTAAACCAGAGCTTCAGCGCCACCCTTCCCAGTTCTTCCAGCCATTTTTTTAAATTTAGCCAGCTCCAAAAGAGAAGAGTGACAACGTCAAAACGGCGACAGGTTGGCGAAACCGGCTCTGTGGAAATAGTTTTGTGCGACTTACTGCGGGGTGTAGCGGGCTGTTGAGTTTGTGTCTCTCCTTGTTGCCAGGGCTCCCCTGCTCTGCTCCGGCGCTGACGGTGGAAAGCGTCTCCCCTCCTAATGATGTCTGCAGCGCTCAGCTAATAGCTCTCTGCCCCCACCTTCAGAGAGAGAGAGAGAGAGCGGGGGAGGGAGGGCGAGAGAGAAGTTCAAATCTGGAGCAGTTTGTAAACTACTCATGCAAAAATATGAGAGCTCGGAGCACAGAAAGCAGTCACAGAGCTACAAGAGAGGTTCACTGACATTGCCAGAGTGTGGGAATACACAGTATTCCTTTATTGGTAAGATTGTTTTACTCACAGTGGAGATTGGGCTGCGTTTTCAGGAGCAAATGCAAAAGCGCGCTGTGTGAAAGGAAGAATGGTTAATATTAGTATTATTATTTCTGTTTAACTCAGCCTCACTCAAAAAGTGGCTTCTCAGCAGTGTAAACACTTTATCTGCAATACAACCCCGCACAGCTCAACATTGAGTTTATATTACAAAAGTAAAATTCTGAGGCATTTATACTTAAGGCTTAAAAAGGGGGGATCTATTAATCAATATTTCTGTGTCAAAATGATCCCACACTGCTTCAATAATGTTGAGGTCCGGGCTCTGAGGGCCAAATCCATGACTGATCATGCTCCATTGTTTGTTTTTTCTAACCAGGTATGTATTTATTGCATTGGCAGTGTGTTTGGGATCACTGTCATGATGAGAAATGAAGCTGTTGCCAACCAGCTGGTTTTCAAATGGTATTGCTTGGTGGATTAAAATCTGATGGCACTTTCCCTTCTCTCAGAATGACTCCTTGACAGCCTCCCGTCCACAGAGACCATTTCTGATGAGGCTTTAGTGAACAGTAAATGGATCAGCTGAAGGGCCCATTCCTTAAGGACAGACTGTTCATCTGCTGTAAATTGTTTTTAGGCCTGACACTTCTTCTTTTGTCCTCCACCTGTCCAGTTTCCTCAGATTTTTTTTCAAGGATGCAGTGCACACCATTTCAAGACATGCCAGATTTTCAGCAAATAGCTCTTCGAGATGTAAAAATACTGTTTCCTGTCTGTCACACTTTGTTAGCTTAGGTGTTTTTCATAGATTCAACAAAAGAAATGGGAACAAATTATGTGTTTTTCCAGCAGCCTGCTAGTAACAAAGTGCCTACAGACAGAAATTAACATTTAATTCATAGGTCAGTGTTAAGTGCGTACAAGGACTGAAAATGAGTAAAAGCAAAAAAGCAGCCAATATCTAATGTGGCTCATAACTTTTGTACAGCACCAGCCAAAAACATTTTTACAAAGTCGTAGTGGCCTTGACCTTTTCCCACCTAAAGCTAATCCTTTCATCCCTCAGTGCATGTGAACTTCTGTGCCAGACGTGCAGAGACACCGCCTTCACATAGAGAGGATGGACAGATGGACAGCCAGAAAACAGAATGCCTCGTAGCATAGCTGTCACCAGCAGGGAGGCATAACGAGTCATAAAGTAGATCCACCTCCACTGGCTAAAATATCAAAAGGCTGCAGGTCACTGCTTCAACCATTTAAATCTAATAATATCATATGTATTATGTAAAACATATGTAATAATAATGCGACACATTGTGTACTTTTCCTTTTCTTTTGGTTAGTATATTTGTACATCTGTGTATTATATAATCTAGTGTTACTAATTTGAATAGATGATATTTTTTATTAGCCCATGCAGGGGAACAAAAGTGTCACAGCAGCAAAACAAAGTCCATAAAGTGTGATAAATGAAGAAGACAACATAAAAGTTAATGAATATTATCTGAACACAAGCCACAAGGCATATTAGGAGTCTGAATGAATAAATATAACAACACGCAGCAGGCCTGTGGATCCTGGATGCAATTTAGCGAAAAATCTAGATTCACTTCAGATATTTGTTCTTATTGTTTATGCTACGAGGTCCGTCCTGTTTTCAGCTTGAATTGCTGCAAAAAAACATGTCATCCTTGGATTTGACTGCACCGGGAAACTTCTGCTTTTTCTCAGAAGAGAAGAAGGTCATGGTATGTTTGTTTTTTTTTAAAGCCAGAGAGTTCAGGATCTGTTCGGCTGAAGGCAGTCACTGACAGTCAGCTGACAGTGACATGATGGAACATCTCAGCTGCCGACAGCGACTGTTTTCACATACACACGCATAGCTACAAACATAAACACAACGATGGAGTGATGCTAGAAAACATGCTTATGAAAGATGTTTATGCACTCGTGTCCTGATTAACTCTAATTCACTTTAAGGGGGCTAAATTCAATTCGCTCTAGTTAATTATTATCAGTTATAATCATGCGTAAAGCATGTGTCAAATAAGCACAAAAACTAAGCTGTGCCACTGAAATAAGCTATCAAGATGAAAGAAATAAACACCCGCTTAACCCCTTCTCCTCTTTTTTGTGTTTTTATGATCTTGACCTCCGTGACCTCTCCCAGATTTCCAATGTGACAACAAGTGCCTTTGCCTCTTCGTCAGAGGAGAATGCAACCTGACACTGCTCGAGAGCCGAAGGGTGCACAAGGCTGCAGAGTGACAGACGATCAGGGATCTGTCCCACTCCCTGCGAGTCACTCAATAAGTGGCCTATTGTCCAGCACTCTATTGTGCTCTTGTCACATGCATCCCAAACAAAGAGACAGAGAGGTAGGTTGCCCTGTGTGCTAGAGGGCTAGCATTACATTCATGAAGAGATGCGGTGTACAAGCAAGTGTACGCAGAGAATGAAGAGCTTCATTTAAATAAAAAACAACAACAAACATTTAATATCCAGACCACATGTGTGCCATTTGATCCTGGAAGCCCTTGTAGTCCAAGTAGTAAAGGAAATAGTGCACTAACATGCAGAAGGCCATCAAAACTGTGGAAGTGATCTGCAACTTTGAGACATAAAGGAGATTTAAATACGTTGAGATTTGACTGATTGTTGTCATTACTACATCAGCCAGATGTCTGCGTACTTTTGTGCTAACCTACCACCCATAATGCACCTCGTAGTTTCAGTTTCACGCCGTGTTGCTAAAATAGAACTTCCTATAATAACAAATGTGTAAGGCCAGAGTCAAGCGGAAGCAGTAAGTTGACCACACGTTTCAAAATAGATCACCAGTTTAATAAAAATACTTCCTCAGTGTCTCTCGAGCTCACGGGCCTGCACATACGCAAGCATGTACTTGCACCTTCTTGTTCTCTGCATGCACTCACAGGTTCACACCTACTCACTCTTACAACGCGCCGATCTAATCTTTACATATAGGATGCTAAACGTCTTCTGCAGACAGTTCAGCAGCCCTCTGTTTGATATTGACATTGGTTTGCACCGTTCAGAGCACAACGTGACTCCATAGCAGTGTGTGTGTAGTGCAGGGCCATAGCGTGCTTGAAGAATAAAACAGAAACTACTCCCATGGGAGGAGCAGATTCTTCGAGGGTTGGGTTCCTCCCTAGAGATGTACCTGTGTTTTTTGTAGGAGGTATGAACAGTATACACTCGGGTACAATGAAGTGTGCCAGGTGGGGCGTGTATGGAAACAGACCTTGAACATGGAGAGTGACATCCTTAGTACCTGCATAGTAAATGAGTCATATATAAAAATAATTCCCCCCCCCCCCCCCCCCCCCCCCCCCCCACACACACACACACACTTTTGTTTTTATTCTTTCCAGAAAGAAAAGCTTTAACGCATTTCAGCTCCAAATTAGAGACATCCACTTAACAGACAGAAGTATGCACAAATAAGGGATTTGACAGTTTATCTGGCAGATAAATAAATAACACACTGAGCTTAAAGCAGGGACCAAGGGAGATATATATAATTAATCATCACCAGTCTTTGAAGGCAGCTTTACAGCGATTTTCAAAGATTTTAATGGTCATGGACATTTCTTTTTTTGGACAGCGGAGAGTGACAGAGAAGCAGCGTGCCTGAAGTGCATGCTACTCTACACACTACAATCACCTATTATGGGCTGGAGCTCTCCAGGAATCGTGGCATTGCATTTTCTTCATTTGTATATGTGGACTTCTGCATCATCGCGTCAGCTCATCACATTCTCTGCAACAAACCAATACAGACTTTTTTTTAGCAGAACAGCAGCGCTCCTCCTGTATGCTCTGAAAGCAGCTGTCACTTCAGATTTCAAGGCTGCGCTCTGTCCAAGTCCCCTCTCTGTGCGCAGAGGGGAGGTGGTGTGTTTCATAGCTACTCACAGCTCCCCCCATTGTTCAAATGTGGAAGTGGTTATTGGTTTACAGCGTTTCCCTACATGCTATCATGTCACATACTGCAGCATACAGTTGCATAAATGCAGAATTATCCACAGCTTTGCTTGTAATTACACAAAATAAACACCTTTTAAACAAATCCAGAAACAACACATGACATAAATGTTTTGTCATTGAGTGAAAAAAGTATTTGATCCACTATAACACTGCCAGATTTCTGGCTCCCACAGACTGACTATCAGTCAATTACAGATACTCCATATCTAAACTCATTACATGTATAAAGCAGGCTTGTCCACATTATGGATTCCTTCCACTCCAACCTCTCCACCACCATGGAGAGGACCAAAGAGCTGTTAAAGGACATTAAGCTTGACTGGGCTAAAAGACCATCAGCAAGAAGCTTGTTGACAATGTGACAACTTTTGGTGCGATTATTCAGAGCTCCATGCAAGATCTCACCTCATGGGTAAAGATGGTCATGTAGGCGTATTTAGGTATGTAGACATGAGCAAGACAAAATGTTCCAGGTCAAACTGAGCATCAGAATGAGGCTAGAGGGTGATTATTGGGTGAAAATCTCTTGTTGTTGTTGGCACAGGTCAGTGGAGAGTGGGCTGACTTCTTTGAGTTGAGAGGAAGGCAGCAGCAACTCACACAACCACTTGTTACAACCGAGGTATGCAGAAGAGCGTCTCTAAATTCACACACGTGGAAACTGAGGCGGTAGTGTGCACCAAAATTGGACACCAGAAGATTGGTCTGGTCTGCCTGGTCTGATGAGTCTCAGTTTCTGCCGTGACATTCAGACGGTGAGGTCAGAACAGCATGAAGTGAACAACATGAAAGCATGGATCCATCCAGCTCAGACTGCTGCTTGTGGTGTAACGATGCAGAGGATATTTTTATGGTGCACTTTTGGCCCTTTAGTGTCATTAACCAGATTTGATCTGGACTCAAATGCAGACATTAAAATTAAAAGCTCAGATTTATTTTGTTCACTGATGTTTCTCAGTCAATCAAGACTAAAATGTCATAATCTAAGCAGGGAGCAAAGGGGCAGGCAGGCGAATAAACAGAGCCTGTTCCAAAATCATTTTCCTTCAACGGTTTCTTTCTCCCCGCAGGTTTGCTGTCTTCCACAGTTTTCCCTTTTCCACACTGGTGTTTCCCCACAAATCCACAAGCATCTTCTCCAAAGAGACATAGGTAAGTCCAAATCAAAGACAGCTTTTTCTTTTTTTTAAACTGACTGAGGAGCCAGAGCACACTGCCACAGTAGATACAACCACAGACACACACACAGGAGAGAAAGTGAAAGTAACAGGCACAGGAGGACAAGGACATAACACTTAGTAAGATCATAGCCTATCAGAGTAATGCTGCTCATCCTGCTGCCTCAAATCTCAAACTGGTTTCTTGACCATTCACATAACATTTGAGAACCCACTGTGCTCAAATGTCCTCCACAATCACCAGTTCCCAGTCAAATAGAGAACCTTTGGGAATTAGTGCAACAGGAGATTCCCATCATGCATGTGCTTCCCACATATCGGCAGCAACTGTGTGATGCTATCATGTTAATATAGACCAAAATCTCCAGTTCCTTGTTGATTCTGTGCCGTGAAGAATTAAGGAAGCTCTGAAGGCAAAAGGTGAACTAAAAAATACACATGCATCAATATATTTAGCTGCTTCGGCATTTCTCCCGCTTTGTTGTTCTACAGCAACACCATTTATGCATCTTATGATATCTTCACTAAATTCAGAATCTGAGGAAACTGAAATCATGATTCGGCGTCTTCTAAATCGGTGCGTAACCTTTCAAATCTCGCTAAAGTGCCGTCATTTTCTCACCACCTCCCCAGCATCCAAATTACACAGACTTAAAGTCGCCCTTGCAAGTGTAATCCTACAGTGAAAGCCTGCTATCGGCTAACCTGCTCTCACTCACCTTCCCTATTCCGCAACAAGGGAGAAGGAAAGCAGGGAGGATTAGGATGCAAAGAGAGTTCCCTAATCTGTGTATTAACAGCAACCAACTGAGTCTGGCTGTCTCGGGGAGGCAGAATTTGGGAAGTAATCTAAAAGTGTCTCATTGTGATGTGTATAAAAACCCCGCAGTCTTAATTGGAAAGGAGAAACTCTGATACACCTAAATGTCTCATGCTCACACCGTGGCTGTCAGCATTGCACCAGATCAGCAGTAACGTTACACTTTGCCTTTGATAAAACATAAATAAAGCTTGAAAGAGAGGCGCAGAACAATGAGATCCGTGAGCGCGATGTGTGTGTGTGTGTGTGTGTGTCTTACAGCCAAGCTCCATCTGTATGAAAAAATAATTGGCTCTTAGTTCTGGACCTAGAACTTATTATTAGACTGCTGCCTTTGTAGATGAAACTGCAAATTTAGAGGGGCACAGAATGTTTTTCTTATTATTACACAGATTCCGAGTTGCTGCTTCACCCTTTGAGCCCCTGGCTTTCTGCACACAATCATGTTGATTGTATTATTTAATTTCACTTTCACCTTTATCGTAATTTCTTCTTCTGTATAAGACCTTTTTTTCTAAAAAGATTCAACTTTCTGTCCCCAAAACAAACAAACAAAATACAAGCACTTTCTTTTTTTCTTTCTAATATGTCTGAGGCACTCTCCTCCTGCTCAGCAGTCGCTTTAATAATTGACCGGGCAAGGGATGCAATCACACAAAAGCACATACACACAGGTTCACACGTGCGCATGCACAGGTGAGTGATATGGGGACAGGTCCCTACAGTACATGGCCACTAACTCTGGGGTCAGAGTGGAGTCAGCTGGATAATGGATGAGCTTGAAAGAGGCAGCTGACAAATCTGTGGCACTCCCCTTACACCCTGTCTATCTGCCCGGGTGCATGATTTTTTGCTTTTGTGCGTGTTTGACAGTATGACTGTGTCGCAGGAACAGAGAGAAAAACTGACAGTGTGACGAGCCACGTTTGGCGACACAAGTGAGCGGGAGAAAGACTGGGAGGCGAAAAATAGAGCAGAATGTCCTTTTGATTTATTGTGATGGCGGCATCTGAGGGCGTCGAGAAATTCCTCTTAAACTTAGATGATTGCACATTAGACTTTGGCCCAGATTTTAAAAAAAAGTATTTTTTTTTAATACAGCAGCCTTGCTAAGAAGAGCGGCATTAACAGCATGATCAGTCGAGTGAAAAGAATGCATGGGAGATACGCTTACTGGACACTTTCTTTAGTTAGACCCTGCTAATACTCTTTCAATTCTTCAAGGCCAAATTCTGAAAAGAAACTGAGACTCAATTTTCTTCCAACTTCTGGTGTCTAATTTTGGTGAGCCTGTGCGAATCGTAGCCTCAGTTTACTATTCTTATCTGAATGGAGGGACACCCGGTGTGGGCTTGTGCTGCTGTAGACCACCTGCTCCTCATAAATGCTCTTCTTCATAGCGCAATTGTGAGAAGAGGCTGGTTGTTACTTTCCTTTCCTATCAGCTTAAAGCATTTTGAGGCATTTTCACCCAGAGAACTGCTTCTCTCCTTTTCAGGCCATTCCCTGTAAACTCTAGAGGTGGATGTGCGAGAAAATCTCAGTAAATCAGCAGTTTCTGAAATAATCAAAATAACCAACAACCATGCTGCGTTCAGAGTCACTTAAATCAATGCTCTTCCCCATTCTGATGCCCAGTTTGAAGTTCACCAGATCATCTTGACCATGTGTGCGTGCTTAACTTCACTGACTTGCTGCCATGTGATTGGCTGATTGGATACTTTGTTCAACAAGTACCTAATAAAGTGGCCGGTGGGTGCATGTGTTTGTTCATTTTTTACTAGTAGATGAGAGGAAGATGCCATGCTCGGCACAGAGTGGGGAAATCAAGCATGAAGTCTGGAGGCAAGGAGAAACAGCCGACAAGTCTCCACCCATCAGTACCTATAAAGCTAGCTAGTTAATACCATTCTGATACAGAGTATCTTAAAATATAACACGCCGAGCTTTTCCAGTGTGTGGATTTGAATGCTTGAATGCTTCCTGATTTATAAATTCTTCAGATTGTAATTTGATGGTCAGACAAAACAACGAAACAAGCTATATTTTTCCCTCGAAAAAGACTTTTTTCCCTTCAAGTCATTACTGAAAGCAAATATCTAAAGATCAAGATCTGGATTTAGATTTTTCCAAATCTCGTTAGAGGACAAAGTGGAGCAGTAGGACAGGAGACATCTGTCAATGCACTGTCTCCCAACAGGCATTGATTACAGCGAGTCACGTTCATTGATCAATACTCCTTCTGTGCCTTCAGCCTCTGACCACAATCTTTAGCATGTGTATATTGAGGTTAGAGCTGCTTTTTCACACGTCTCTCAGACGCCTCGGAGCGCAGGCATTTTCCATGTGTACACATTCAGTGTTATTTTCACCATCAGTCTGTTGATAGAAAAACAGAGGTTTTAGGTTGTTTCATTGTTATGAGAAAAATAGTGTAGATGGCACATTTGGTGACATACATAAGCCCCACTTTGTATCCAGGACTGACATTATTACCACTGTGATACCAAAATCTTTTGTACGGGGAGGATTTTCTGAAGTATTTCTTCATCAAAAACAGAAGTTTACACTCTATATTTGTTTTTTTCCTTTAATTTTTTTGTATAGATTGAACAAGCAAGTTATAATGTAGTAATAAAGCATTAGCAGTGGTGAATTTTGTTAACAGAGTCAGGGTAATGAGAGGGGTGCTGATCTTCTCTTAGTCTCTCTGAAAGGGAATGAGCATGTTTTCCAAATGTTGTCTTCTTCCTATAATAAAAGTGTCATCCTGCATTGTACATACTAGGATTGGATTTCCCTGAAGTTTCCTTAATCGGTTCTTTCTAATTATACTCTCTCATGTGAACCACTTTGATTTCACTTGCAAGTGGAACAGGTTTAAAATTCTCAATGCGATCAAGAGAACAAGACGCTCACAGCGGTCGTCTAATTCAATAACGAGTGAGTAAATTTTTTACTGTGATGCAAACTTTTAAAAAAGAAAGCAGACCTCATCTCCTCTGTAATCTCTCTCGCCGTTTCATTTTTGCCTCCAAAGTTAACTGACTGCTCTGCTCTTACAGTGTAATTGAACATGAGCATCCACAAGGCCAGATCGTCTAGACGCTCGATTTCAAAGGCCTTTTAAAAACTTGAATCAATAAAGTTGCCGTCTTATCAACGCACTGCTTCCCTAGACGTCTGGCCACAAGAGGCCTCGTAACGTTGAGCTCGCACAAGCGCCAAAACCCTGTCGATTAATCGTTACCACCGTGCCTCTTTGCTTGTGCAGTCATCAAAATAAGTGAAGAAGAGCCTTCTCAGTGAGAAACTCTCATCATTTTAAGTGATTACGTTGCTTACACTTACTGAACAGTGTTGATTTATGTGCAGTCAATGTGGGTGGAATGTAAATAATTATTTTGAGTGGCAAAGATATTTCCCAGTGTTTTGAATGCTTCATTTGCATGTGACATCTCAAAGCCCAAAGTTTTATAGATTTAGCAAACAGTGAACTGGAGGCTTATCATCAAGAGGCTCAGCTGGTACGAGACAAGGTTGGGACACAAGCTTTGAAATACAATAAGCTGGTGTTTTTCACAGAAATGGCTGATCAAGCTCCAAAAGAGTCAAACAATGAAGTTCTGGGCAGGTAAAAGAGGTCAAACAAACAAAGGCCACTCGAGCCTAGCTATTAATTAATAATGGTTACATGGTTGATTGATCAATTTTGTCTGCGCCGAGTTGGTTTTATTCCCCTATTTGCCATCTTCATTACGTCTGTTTCCTCTTTTTTTCCCATTTATATGTTTTTATAATGTTGGCATTATTCACTAAATTGTTTTGTTTTAGGTTATTTTCAAGATCTAGCCAGTGACTATGGATGAAAATTATCCAACCGCTAACTCTGGTGCATTTCCAGCAAAGTTTATTAATGATCATTAACCCTGTTAAAAAATAAAATAAATCAAATTAAGTAAATAAAAGACTTACAACTATCTAAGACAATATCTGTCAATGGCACAGAGACACACGGCAGAAACCAACACAACTTAACTAATACCACAAAAAAAAAAAACAAACAAGTAGCCTAACAGTTACTTTAACTTAACACTGCCAAATAAACTACACAATATACTTAAGGTAACCGATTCCAGGTGGCCCCCATGATTTTCTACACTTGGTACAGTCCACTTGTCATGAGCTCAGAAACAAAATGGATATTTAAAAAAACAGAGAAAGAAATACAAGATGAAATAATGTAACAGCAATGGCTGGACAAAAGTGAACTGTTAATGCATGCCTCAAAGCACGCTAACGTATTTTTAATAAATATGTTTACATGAAGCTAATGATTGTGTGTAGAAGTGTAAAAGTGTAAATCAAAACTGCCTTGTTGTTTTGTCTGGTTACTAACTTTATAGTAGCAGCCCTGATAAAGCCTTGTACAGCTACCGTTTTCCCATACGTAATGTCATGTAACTAGGGTTGCCAACCGTCCCTTAAAAAACGGAATCGTCCCGTATTTCGAAACAAAAGTACACGTCCCGTATTGAGCTAATAAGGGACGCACTTTGTCCCGTAATACAGTGAGAATCAAAAGTAGTCTATAAATGTTAATGGAATTAACGCTTTGTTTGAAAACATAATTCCCAGCCCCTCTCCTGCTTTGTGACCAATGAGCTGACAGCACACTTATGACAATTCGAGTATGACAATTCAGATTATCTCATTGGTCGAGGAAAGGTCGCTTGCGGAGAAAATACCGGAAGACAACAGATGACCACAACAACAAGCATGGCCAACAGGGAAACAAACGCCGACACTGCGGTGCAAGTCTCGGATGACAGTACACCTAAAGCTGGGCAGACACTGTGCGATTTTTTTCAGTCACGTTATTCAGCTCCTGCTCAAACTGCACGATTGACTCGCAGGGTTAGAAGTTTGCAGGTCACGATGCAGGGTCTCACACTATACCGCCCGATGCTCTGATGCGACCTGAGTGCTCACACTGTGCCAACATAACATGAAGGTTATAACAGAAAATCTGTCGCTCGCTCTCTCTGTCTTTCACTCACACAGACACACCACCATCAACTTTGCTAAATTGCTAATGAAAAACATGATCAGGCAGCTGTGATTGAGCAGCAGTGTAAATCCAACTATTTTCACGGTTGTTGTGGTCGTGATAATTTTGTGATGCCACATCGAAAAGGCTCGGATGAGCTTTCCAAAGTTCTACAAGTGCCTCCATCACTTGTGTCCAGATCACACGCTGCACAGCCGTGCTGCGCCGTCTTTTTCGCCGATGTTTACGTGTTTGCGCATGAGCAGTGTGAGCGGCTGTGGTGACACCCTCACGAGCGATTGATGATCGGGAGCTGGTCGTGAGGTGTTAATCACTTCTCGTTACCCCACGTATACTACACGATGCACGATGAAGGCCAAAATCGGGCCGATCACCAAATCGGTCGCACGACTCAAAAATCGGCTCAAAATGGGCCAAAAACCGCACAGTGTAAGCCCAGCGTTAGAGCAGCAATGTTTGTTCCCCTCAGAGAAAGAAAAGAAAAAAGGCTGCAAAAGTACAGGGAGGACTGGGAAAAGGAAAACACCTGGCTGGGAAAGTGCACGATAACACCTATAAAGCGCACTGCACTGTGTGCCGGCGCACTTTTTCCATAGGCATGCTTCTAGTGGTGGGCACAAGAAGAACATGAGGGGCGTGAAAGCTCGGGGAACCCTTAACCAATTTTTTGTCCACCAGGCCACGGCAGAAGCAGATATGGTATGTAAACACTGGTTTGTTGTTTAAACCCTCTGGTTAAGGTTAATATGGGCATGTGCGGTGAATATCAGCGCTATGTGGCCAGAAGTGTGATAATATCATTTATTTTGTGTAATAAACAACTGCAAGGATGGATGATTACAACAAATAGATGAATAATACATAAAAGTAATACATAGATGAATAATGATGATGAGTTAAGGTGCGTAATCATGGGAACAAGCGGGTTTACAAACAGGAGCAGCTGATTAGCATTAGAAAAGCTGAAATAATACCTCAACTGAAGCCAATTGTACTAAATGCACTATATGTGCACTGTTACAAGAATATTTTTCGTTCTATTGCTTTCTATTAATTTATATAATTTTAAGTTAAGCAGGACAGAGTTCTTTTAAAGAAAGATTTACTTATATTCTCAAAAGTTAAGCATGACAGGCTTCTGTTTAAGAAAGAGACCTGTTTTACTGTGTTAATGTTGTCATTTTGAGCTAAAAATAAATGGCTAAATGATCATTTGTTTCCCATATGGTCATATCACAAAGAATATGCATCTGCTTAAATCAAATTCAAGTCAAATGGTTAAAAAATAATTTCACACACACAAAAAAAGAGCTACCACACTGGGAAGGGTGAAGACAACTGGGTTGCCCGGCCCTGGCCACGAGGTGTCCCTTATTTATTTTTCAGGGAGTTGGCAACCCTACATGTAACTTGTTTTCTTGTATGCGGCTGAGTGTCAACAATTTGCAACCACACCTTGCTTGAGTATTCGTCTTACTATCACATCTGTCATTTGGTGTGAATGTGTTAAGAAAAAGAAACTGTTTGCTCGGCATTTTCCTGACCACTCACTGTTCACATCAGCTTCTCTTTGTAGTGTCGTGTGAAAGAAAAGAAGATTTTCCCAGGACCGCATAGAATCCAGTGAAAAACTAAGTACACTCTATGGTTCAGAAGCTTGTAGAACCACCTTTAGCAGCAGTAACTTGTAAAGATTTTTCCTGCATGACTTTCTCTTGGCTCTGTCTCTCTTCTTTCCAGCATTGCTTTAGTTCATTGAGGTTTGCAGGTATTCTATTATCCACAGCCCTCTTAAGATCCGTGGACTTTGACTGGACCATTGCTACACCTTCGTTTTCACTCATTCTGTCGTAGATGTGCTGTTGTGTTGGGATCATTCTCCAGCTGCATGACTCAGTTTTAGCTCTCGTCCTCACTGTGGTATACAGAGGTGTTCACGGTTGAGTCAATGACTGCAAGGTGCTCAAGTCCCCTGACTGCAGAACAAGCCCAAAGACTGAGGCCTGCAAAGTCTGAGATGCAGCTCTTGGGTTTTCTGCAGTTTTTTTCTAAACAGTGGAGAGTCTGACCTTGGTGTGAATTTGCTGGGACGTCCATTCCTGGGAAGATTGTGACACAACACTGACCTCAGTTGTCTTCAGACCTGCAAACTGGCAAAAGTTGTAACTTAGATTTATTAGAAGAAGCCAAAAAATTCATGTAGCAGTTCAAATGGTTGTCAGCTTATTAGGAACGACGGTTACTCTTTAGCTGTAGCTCTCCTGCTCTTTATTTCATTGGATTTGTAGAATTTCATCTATGCACACTTGTTTGAATGTAAGACTTGGAATTTCATTATTAGATTACACATTTCTTGTCTGCTCATAAAATCCGCAGCACAGACTTTATTTAGATTAGATAGAACTTTATTAATCCCTCGGGTGGGTTCCTCTGGGAAATTCGATTTCCAAAAAAGCACAGCACCGACAGAAGTTACAGAGTTACAGAATATTATATATATATTAGGGGTGCAACGATACACAAAATTCACGGTTCGGTTCGGTTCGATACTTTGGTGTCACGGTTCGATATTTTTTCGATACAAAAAAATGTTCATGCCTTTTTAATTTGTCATTTATTAAAATTATAAATATATATTTTAACTCAAAAGTACAGTTTTTAAATTTAACCCTAACCCTTGTGCGTGTTTTTTTATTTTGACAGCGAATGCGCACCTGCGGACCACTTATGTGCAGCCCTGGTTATTTAGCTCGTCATATTGCAGCCACAGAAATTCTTTTGTCCATGAAACCATAAAGCTGCACTTTCTTTTTGCCTTATAGTCTGATTTGTCATAACTTCTCCGTTTTGTGGTAAGCTTTTCTTTGGCTGTCACTTCTTCACCCTGAGCTGTCTTATTTGGCTCAGCAGAACTAAAATATATATCTGTCTGTGAAGGTTCTCAGTCATCCAGGTCATCGTAGTCAAATATAAATCCTGCTGCTTTTACACACGTACTCACATAAGCTCAGCGATTCTCTGCGCGATCAACCTTTCACATGTTTAAGCTGCGGGAGATTTCACTTGTCATGTTTGCATAGTAAGCTAACGATTAATAAGACGATGTCAGAGGAATTGGTGCACAAATTATCATCACTCACAGATCAGTGCTGTCGCTCTCTATACACAGTTCGCGCGATTGCAAAGTGAAAGCAAAAAAACAAGCACAAATTTAAACGCGATTTCAATATGTCACATATTGACAGTGGCTCACCGATGCCAATGACATAATTACCAGCTACATTTCTGAAAGAATGCAAAAGCATTGACATATTTTTCCTTCCTACAATAGCCCGACGGGCAGGGAAGAGATAGATTTTGGTACCCCGACTGAAAAAAATCGCTAGCTCCAGGACGTTGGGCTAGCGATATTGCGAGCCCTGTATCTGATTGAGGAATCACTCATCTTTGGAAAAGAGAGTTTATTACAGAGAAATGGCTCTTTCCAAAATAAAAGCTATACTATCCGCTTCTTCTGGGCTATATTCTCAGCAGCATATTAAACAGCTGTCTAAATGACTCGGCTAAAGTTAGTAGCATGCTTGCTTGTTTTTTTTCTGCTTCCACTTGTCTTTGCACTACGATGATGTCGGCGTAAATGTGCAGTCATATTCGTTGTGTTCCCACTAGTGCTTTCAGGTTAATCTCGTTGAAATGACCTTAATGCCACAACACGGCAAATCTCCGTTAACGAGCTACCGCCGATCGCCCGTGCATGGGGCTAGACGGCCAACACGTTAACGAGCTAACTGCGCTAACACACTAGTTCCCACCCATGTAATTAAGCATTGCGTGGCACATCCAACATACTGTTTTACTTTAGTCCATGACTGCTTACCTTCAGGGTCATATGTCACATGAAAACCAAAATAATTCCAAACGCCAGATCTGAATGAGGGTGGGGGAGGTCCATGTTGTAAGGAGAGCTTAACTTCTGTCTCGCTAGCTTGCCCTGCGCTCTTCCTTCTGACGATGCTGTCTGTGTTGAGCGCTCAGTGAATCTGCGTTCAGGCGGAGTAGTCAAACGCAGATTCACTGAGCGCTCAACACAGACAGCATAGTCAGAAGGAAAGTTGATAAAATAAATTACAAATTTTGTATTGTTCGATACATATGCGTACCGAACCGAAAGCACTGTATCGAACGGTTCAATATCGATACGAATATCGTTGCACCCCTAATATATATATATATAAAAAAAAACAAAAACACCCAGCACGCCCCTGCGGGCGGTTTATCCTTCAAGCTCGGGTCCTCTACCAGAGGCCTGGGAGCTTGAGGGTCCTGCGCAGTATCTTAGCTGTTCCCAGGACTGCGCTCTTCTGGACAGAGATCTCCGATGTTGTTCCCGGGATCTGCTGGAGCCACTCGCCTAGCTTGGGAGTCACCGCACCTAGTGCTCCGATTACCACGGGGACCACCATTACCTTCACCCTCCACATCCTCTCGAGCTCTTCTCTGAGCCCTTGGTATTTCTCCAGCTTCTCGTGTTCCTTCTTCCTGATATTGCTGTCATATATATATATATATATATATATATATATATATATATATTCACACACACACACACACACACAGTGGGGCAAAAAAGTATTTAGTCAGCCACCGATTGTGCAAGTTCCCCCACTTAAAATGATGACAGAGGTCAGTAATTTGCACCAGAGGTACACTTCAACTGTGAGAGACAGAATGTGAAAAAAAAATCCATGAATCCACATGGTAGGATTTGTAAAGAATTTATTCGTAAATTAGGGTGGAAAATAAGTATTTGGTCAATAACAAAAATACAACTCAATACTTTGTAACATAACCTTTGTTGGCAATAACAGAGGTCAAACGTTTACTATAGGTCTTTACCAGGTTTGCACACACAGTAGCTGGTATTTTGGCCCATTCCTCCATGCAGATCTTCTCGAGCGCAGTGATGTTTTGGGGCTGTCGCCGAGCAACACGGACTTTCAACTCCCGCCACAGATTTTCTACGGGGTTGAGGTCTGGAGACTGGCTAGGCCACTCCAGGACTTTCAAATGCTTCTTACAGAGCCACTCCTTTGTTGCCCGGGCGGTGTGTTTTGGATCATTGTCATGTTGGAAGACCCAGCCTCGTTTCATCTTCAAAGTTCTCACTGATGGAAGGAGGTTCTGGCTCAAAATCTCACGATACATGGCCCCATTCATTCTGTCCTTAACACGGATCAGTCGTCCTGTCCCCTTGGCAGAAAAACAGCCCCATAGCATGATGTTTCCACCCCCATGCTTCACAGTAGGTATGGTGTTCTTGGGATGCAACTCAGTATTCTTCTTCCTCCAAACACGACGAGTTGAGTTTATACCAAAAAGTTCTACTTTGGTTTCATCTGACCACATGACATTCTCCCAATCCTCTGCTGTATCATCCATGTGCTCTCTGGCAAACTTCAGACGGGCCTGGACATGCACTGGCTTCAGCAGCGGAACACGTCTGGCACTGCGGGATTTGATTCCCTGCCGTTGTAGTGTGTTACTGATGGTGACCTTTGTTACTTTGGTCCCAGCTCTCTGCAGGTCATTCACCAGGTCCCCCCGTGTGGTTCTGGGATCTTTGCTCACCGTTCTCATGATCATTTTGACCCCACGGGATGAGATCTTGCGTGGAGCCCCAGATCGAGGGAGATTATCAGTGGTCTTGTATGTCTTCCATTTTCTGATGATTGCTCCCACAGTTGATTTTTTCACACCAAGCTGCTTGCCTATTGTAGATTCACTCTTCCCAGTCTGGTGCAGGTCTACAATACTTTTCCTGGTGTCCTTCGAAAGCTCTTTGGTCTTGGCCATGGCGGAGTTTGGAGTCTGACTGTTTGAGGCTGTGGACAGGTGTCTTTTATACAGATGATGAGTTCAAACAGGTGCCATTCATACAGGTAACGAGTGGGGGACAGAAAAGCTTCTTACAGGAGACGTTACAGGTCTGTGAGAGCCAGAGATTTTCCTTGTTTGAGGTGACCAAATACTTATTTTCCACCCTGATTTACGAATAAATTCTTTACAAATCCTACCATGTGGATTCATGGATTTTTTTTTCACATTCTGTCTCTCACAGTTGAAGTGTACCTCTGGTGCAAATTACTGACCTCTGTCATCATTTTAAGTGGGGGAACTTGCACAATCGGTGGCTGACTAAATACTTTTTTGCCCCACTGTATATATAAATACAGAGACAATATAAATAAAATATACCAAGGGGATAAATAGAATAAATAGGAATAAAAAATAAAAATACAAGTGAATTGCACATTTCAAGTATTGAGTCTATTGCACTGTTGACTATTTACAAAAGTATTGCACAAAAGGTATTGTACAGTGAGGTGAAGAGGCACTACAGCTTAGTTGTTCCCCCCTCCTTTGTCCTCCTGTTTCCCCTCCCTCTCCCCTCCAGAGAGGAGTTAAACAGTCTGATGGCGTGTGGGACAAAGGAGTTTTTAAGTCTGTTAGTTCTTGTCTTTGGGAGAAGCAACCTGTCACTGAACAGACTCTTCTGGTTGTTAATGGCCGTGTGCAGAGGATGCCTGGCATTGTCCATAATGTCCATCAGTTTCTTTAATGTCCTTTTCTCTGCCATTGTCACCAGAGTGTCCAGCTTCATGCCGACCACAGAGCTAGCCCTCCTGATCAGTTTCTCCAGCCTGGATGAGTCCCTCTTTGCTGTGCTGCTCCCCCAGCACACCACAGCATAGAAAAGTACTCCAGCAACCACCGACTGGTAAAACATCCTCAGGAGCTTCCTGCAGATGTTAAAAGACCTCAGCCTCCTGAGGAAGTACAGTCGGCTTTGGGCTTTTTTATACAGGTGCTCTGTGTTGCATGACCAGTCCAGTTTATTGTCCACCCACAGCCCGAGGTACTTGTACTTGTTGACCACCTCCACCTCCTCCCCCTCTATCTGAACCGGCAGTGGACCTGCTCTAGACCTCCCGAAGTCCACAACCAGTTCCTTAGTCTTTCCTTAGTCCTAGTATTTGATATAACGCTTAAAGTAGCAGCGTGTACTTTGCCTTATAAATGCCCCCACAACTCAACAAAAGTCTTTACTCACTGTTGTTCCAAACGGCACGTCTCTTTGAGTCATGTATCCCAGCTGATGGTTTCCCCCTTGTGTGTGTGAGTGCACGTGTGCGTGCACGCGCTGAGGCATATGATTCATTTACAGTGGAAAACACTGTGTTTTCCGAACATGGATAAATTATTTCACAACTGGGGCAGAGGCACATTTCACCACCGCCATGCTGTGCAAGATGTGTGTGCAAATTAAAAAGGACACAGTATTATGGATAATGGAGGATAGACAACCAATCCTATGGCCGGGCACCGGCAGCTAACGAAGAAGCATTTGGAGAGCAAGTCCTAGCCGCAAGCTCTGATAACAAGAGAGTCAATTTAGAAGGAAATGTTAACAATAGCTTCAGTGGCAGCTGATACCTTCAGCGCGCCCGTTTCTTGTTCTACCTGAACTGGATATTATTATTAAGTACTGCATGTAGTACTTAATGAACCCCAGCAGTTAAATAACACAGCAGAGTGTTGATTTGTGCAATATGTTGTGTCTGTTCTTCTTTGCACGTGTGCTAGCCTGCTGCTATTAATAGCAGACCTCAGCAGCCGACCCTGCATTAGCACATGTTGTCAGTCATCACGCCAGATTATGACCTATCAGACGCTGCCATCTGTGAGAGGAGGGTGGGGTTTTCAGCTAACTAACTTGGAGACTGGCAGCGATACATAACTTTTATTTGCATATCTGTACAAGGCTAACTTAATCTTTCCTAGTAACCTGTTCATTTATGCTTTGTGATTCTCTCCTGTGTCCTTTGGGCACCACTAAGCCACAGACAATCGCCTACATAAATGCCACCTGTTAACAGGCACACATCCACACATATGGGCATACGGTGCACCCACGCCAGGGGCCAACTTGAGGATAATTTTAAATCCGCTGGCATTTTGTGCATACCTCCACCAGAGGCAAGCTGGTGTTGGGTTTGTTGAGGCCCCACCAGATGCACTAATCCTGGTTTGTTGCTGACTGTGAGGACCTAGAAGCCCAAAACCAACGAGTCGGACATGCAATGCACCCTCACAGAGGTCACAGTCTCCAGGTTGAGTCTTCTGGAGGACTGCATGCAACATTAGTACAGCAATATTCATCTCTCACGCTGCAAGCCCTGAAATGCATGCCTAGACATAGACTGCTCTTCCAGACCCTGGATTTGAATATAAAGGCATTTTAAGCTGTGCGAGAGTGCAGTTGTTAGGAAATTATATTTACGTGTGCATGACTTCTTATGAAAAGGGAGAGTCGGAGAGGGTGTGGTGCATTTCTGCATATTAGGCAATAGAACAGCTGACAGTACGGGTTGTACACACACGCACAATGAGACTGCTGCTTTGTCATCGAGTGTTTACCACTTCCTCCCCCTCTCCACACGTCTCCTCCCCCCGTCTGTATATAGTATAGTACTACATGCTCCAGTTGACAGCTCATGCCGAGCCAGCACATTCCACATTATTACTACTTCAGATGTTTGTGGCCCAGAAGAGTGCTGATTGGCTGAGCTGCCTCCGACACTGACGCCACTGGAGAACCAATAGAGCTGGCTCTGGGAAGCAGACAGTTTAAAATGAACTCCCTCTGTTGGGCAGTGTAGAGAGAGGCTCAATTCATCTGTTTAGAATAAAAATGTTTTAATGAAATTAAAGGGTTTGAATTGGACATAATCCCACCAGCCATTATATTAATTTATCAGTTATACAAACCCTTCCTGTCCTACTTCCCAGTTTCACCTCTTCTTCAGTCACTTATTCTCGCCTCCACTTTCCAGCAGCATTATTCAGACAGAGGCTCTGCTGCCATACAGCCTGTCGCTGCCACACGCTTGAGTAGACACAGTAACACAACTTAGCATTTGCTCACTTTTACACACAAAGGGATGGGTTTCTGTTGCATTTCACAGATGATGCACAGTACAAAACGTTCTCATTATTACAGCAGACAAACACACACACACACACAACCAGTTTGCTGCTGCTCCCTGGCTCTGCTCAGCTGTGTGCGGCGTTGGAAAGCATCCAAAGGCTTGTAACAATATTTTGCAAGCTATCTGAGGGTGGGGGTGTCCTTTCAAGAAAATTCCCAGTAAATGTAAGCTTGCTGAGTCACATGGAAAGTCCTGTTCTATCTGTTCTTTATGGTGTGGAGTTTACAGGTGTGTGTGTGTCTGTGTGTGTGACTGTATAAACTTTTCTTAGTTTACTAAAAGAAAACAAGTCAAGTAGAAAATGCTGTCACAGTTTATACCAGTGCGTCCCGTAACCTCCTTTGGACCTGGTGAATCTTCTGGTCTTCTCACTGCCTCACAGAGAGGCAGTGATGAAGTTACTCTACTGTAAGTTACTCTAATACAAAGTGGACCACATCAGTCCAGCTCTGAGGTCCTTACACTGGCTGCCTGTCCGTCAGAGGATAGACTTTAAAGTTCTGATGCTGGCCTATAAAGCTCTGAATGGTTTAGGACCAAAATACATCAATGACCTCCTGACCCAGTATGAACCATCCAGATCCCTCAGGTCATCTGGATCCGGTCTTTTATCAGTTCCCAGAGTCAGAACCAGACACGGAGAAGCTGCATTCAGCTTTTATGCTCCTTATATCTGGAACAAACTCCCAGAAAGCCTCAGATCAGCTGAAACACTCAGTTTATTTAAATCCAGGTTGAAGACTCACCTATTCTCAGCTGCATTTGAATAAAGCACCAAATCCACACTTTAAGCTTAAATTTCAAAACTTACATTTAACTACTGATTTTATCTACTGTTCTGATTTTATCTGTTTTGATTTTATATACTGTTGTTTGTTTGTTTGTTTGTTTGTTAATTAGTTAGTTAGTTAGTTTATTTGCTTGTTTTAATCAATTTTAAATCATGCTTTTTATTTGTTCTTGTTTCTAATGTCTCTGTAAAGCACTTTGAATCACCTTGTTGTTGAATTGTGCTATACAAATAAACTTGCCTTGCCTTGCCTTGCCTTACTGTTAGTGACGTTTACACCACTGAATGAATTTTGTCATGTCTTTAAAGGTGTTTTGTGAAATGATGATCCCACATAGTATCATAACCTCACAACCTTTCTAGTTCCCCTCACACTTAACATTCAGGCACAGAGTATTCAGCACCTAAACAATTCGCTTAGAAGGTATCTCTGTTACACAAGCCATAGGTGAGAAAATATTTCACCATAACTGTTAAATGTAGGCTAACTACTCTGTGTGTAAGTTTGCCAGATCAACTTTATTAGACAAATTGAATCAATTAAAATATATATAATACATATTAAATATGTTGAAAGCTATTATGGTGTCCATTTGTTTGCTAACAGGCATATAGTTTGGTCAGCCTTTGTTTCTGTATAAAACATGAAGGTAGCCACTGTCACCTGTTTGTGAGCCCAGTTTTGAAGCCTGACAGGATGGCTTTATGGCCACCGCATGAAGTCAGAAGTGACTGCATTTAATCAAGATGACTGAATGCTAAGTTATTGTTTAATGCTAACTAGCTTGGTTAGCAAGTTGCAGTTTGTGCTAATTCATGCTAGCTAACTTACTTATTGGAAAAAATCACTCAACATTCAGCACACACTTCTTTGACAGTCTGTTAGAACAATTAAGAGCATTCTGAGCCATTTAATTTTACAAATAGATACATAAAAACACTAAGTGCAAATAGCCTACGCAAGAGAAGGAGTTCAGTTACGTGAATTAGCATATTCAAAGCCTAGCTAACAGGTACAGACTACAGACAGGTGTCAGCATGTACCTGTCAGTCAAAGCACCCGCACTTGTAATATTGTATATCATTTGGTTTTTAATAGACATGCCGCCCAAAACACCTCCCGCTTAGGGGTTGTTATGCTCAAACCATTTTTTTGAGCCAGGCTCTAAATTTGGGCATTTTTATATGGAAGTTTATGACGATTGATCAAGCCCCATCAGTGCAGAACGGCTAAAAACTCTAAATCCCAAACTTTTGTTACAGGAACTTTACTTCCTCTAGTGGCCACGTGAGGCTGGATCCAAAAGTGTGACATTCCCTAAAAGTTAACATTTTAAAAATAAAAACTTTACAGCATTAAAAAGTGTAGAGAAGAGTTTTTATGTAACTCTTCCACCTGGACATTAGACTTAGGGGCATAGCCACTTTTGACTGATGGATGCAGGCTGCTGGAGCTGATTGGGATCTGCTAATTGGGGTCAAAGAAGTTAACCTCTCTGCCATGTTTTTGCTGTTGGTGACATTTGAAGCATTTTAATGGATTAGCCTAACAATAATACAACATGCAATGTGGCTAAGGCCATTCAAGAAACTTGCGCTTCAAATTTGATGAGTGATGAAATTCTAGCATTTTTTTTGCCAGTTACTTCATTACCTACACTAATTAGCCGCTATGTCTATGCATTGCACCTGAACAGGCTGCAGCTTGCTAAGGAAGCTTAGCACTCCACTCCTGTCATCCATGGCTTCCAGCCCCCAAAACAAAGTGTGACAAAATATAAATAAATAAATGCTACTGCTGATGCTTTAAAATCTAGTGGCTGCATCCACTTTCTATGGGATTATACCACTTTTGGAGCCAGCCCAAATAACCACTGGAGAAACATCAGTCTTTCCAGCTCGATTCGATTTAGTGTTTTGTGTTTTAGATGGTGACTCCTTAAAGTTTGTACAAATTTCACAATTACAATAACAGACTGCATATAAAGGCAGGAAGTATGTGTGTATACTGTATGAAGTACAGTTCAAAGGCACTGTCACTAGTATGTGTACCAGTGAGGACAAAGTGCTGGTTTGTGTTGTGTGGGTGTGTGTGTGTGTATGGCCATGGCTGTTTGTCTTTTTCATGTGCATTCATGCACTATGTTTGTGTGTGTGCGTGCGACAGAGCACAAACAGAGAAAGCTGAGCTTTGCAGGGCATCTCTTGTATAATAACTGAACGCTTAAGTGAGGCTGGGTGAATTTTAATAGAGTTCTGCGGGGTATTCCATTGCCTCTGGTCCCACAGCTCAGAGATCAGAGAGAATTTTCAAGCATGGTGTCCCTCAGTCTCTCACACTCACTCCTTCTCATTTTCGCTCCCTTCCTCCCTTTCTCTTCGTCGTCTCTTCCCATTTTGCACTCTCCCTCTTTTCTCATTTTGAACTCTCTTTTCCAATCCGTTCCTTCCTCTTGGGCTTTTGTCTTTCTCTTAATCCCTTTCTGTGTCTCACACTTTCTGTTGTTTTTCTTTCCCCACTCTGTCTCCCTGTGAAATTTGTATTAGAGCCACTCGAGGCGTAATTATTGCTAAGCCTCTCTCAGTTCCCTGGCACAGAGAACAACTCATGACTCTCTGCACAAAAACTTGCTACTGAAGGACGAACTGTGATGAACTCTTAAAATCATGCACAATAGCTGACAAAATGTTTGGATAGTTTTCCCATGCACAGAGATTATACAGCAGAAAGCTAATTTTCCCGTTGCCTCAAAGCCATTTAAGGACTTTAATCCTCTTTTTAAACTCATATCTAAGTTCTACTAGCTCAAAATTTATGGAGGGTGCTATACATTTATAATTCAGATGATGCATTTACATATGTTCTACCCCTGTTGGAGCTCCAGGCCACACACGTGGGCATCAGAGCAACCTACAAGTTGATCTAGTGGTCCCCGAAGGCCAGATTTTGCTAAGAATTTTTAAAAATAAAGCTATGAAAGAAATATACAGATGAAAACAGGAGGGTAAGCCACATCTGCTTTGGCAATAAAGACAATGAAATTAAAAGACTAGAGTTAGTAAAAAGTCGTGAATGGTGGCTGTGATTTCTCATTAGTGTCATTTGTGAGCATGTTGGAGTGAGAAAGTTGGCAAGAGATTGGTGATGATTACTAATTCATTAGGATTAATGGTTGCTATTTAAAAACTACCATTCTGAGGAGAGCCGAACGAGCGTTGTGTCTTCCCAATGGGACCATGAGACAAAATATGCCTCCAGCTAATCTCTGCTTGAAAACGGCTCATAAAAATTCAACAATTTGGCACTAGGAAAAAAGTAGCTGTAGCTAAAGTTATTTATGAGCCTATGATAACTAAATAAGCTGTTTCTGAATAACAACTTGATCATGTTTTCTAAAGGACAGGCAGGTATCTTGAGTCTTTATGTGTGAGAGGTGCCAGTGGGAGCTATACCTGCTGTAGATTTCTTCACACAGTACTGTGCAAAAACCCCTCGTTTCTTTATATTTGCTTGGAAAATGGGAAACAGGTTCGGGGATTTATTGAAATATGTGCAACCATAAATGGAAATAGAGCACATAAGTCAAAAACCAAGCTTGAAAGTCAATATTTGGTATGACCATCTTTATTCTTCAACAAAGCCTGAACTCTTTTATCCAAGTTTTCCTTTAATTTCTTTAAGTAGTCTTCAGGAATGTTTCACCAGGCTCCTTGAAGAACATGCAATGTTCTTCTCTGGATGTTGGCTGCCTTTTGTTCATTTCTCTGTCAAGATGATCCCACACTGCTTCAGTAATGTTGAGGCTCTGGGGAGGCCAATCCACTGTGTGTTTTTCTGTCCAGGTATGCTTTTACCATACCACCTTTATTTATAAAGCACTTTAACATAAAACCAGAGTTCACAAAGTGCTGTACATGCTAAAAGCATAAGTAAAGAAAATTAAAATGAGATAAGATAAAATAAAATAAATAACTAAAAAACTAAAATAAATTGAAACATGTCAAAACAAATTGAGTCAACCCCTCTAATCAATGCCAAAGGCTTCAGCGAATAAATATGTTTTAAGAAGACTTTTAAATTCAGAGAGAGAAGAGGCCTGCCTAACATGCAAGGGTAGATCATTCCACAACTTTGGAGCAACTACAGCAAAAGCACGATCACCTTTAGATTTATACTTAGTTTTTGGTACCTTAAGGAGCTGCTGATTGGCGGACCTAAGGGAACGGGGAGGTGTATATGGTTGTAGTAGCTCCGAGAGGTAGGGGGGGGGGGGCCAGGCCATTAAGAGATTTAAAAGCAAATAAGAGAATTTTAAAAACAATCCTAAAATGTACAGGTAGCCAGTGGAGTGAAATTAAAATTGGGGTAATGTGCTCAAACTTTTTTGTTCCAGTTAAAAGACGTGCAGCATTTTGCACAACCTGCAGGCGCCTAATGGACGCATCACTAACCCCAAAATAAAGTGCGTTACAATAATCCAGCCTAGAAGTAACAAAGGCATGGATTACTGTCTCAAAATGCTGTTTCGATAAGATAGGCTTTATTTTGGCTAATTCCCTCAAATGAAAAAAGCTAGATCTTACAACAGCTCTGACCTGGCTTTCAAGTTTAAGATTTGCCTCTATTTTAACTCCCAGATTAGTGATGACTGGTTTAACATACTTTTTATGTATTGAAAGTGTGTTTGGGATCATTGTCATGCTGAAAAAGGAATCTGTTACCTGTGGATCAAAATCTGATGGTACTTATTTATGTTCATTTTGACAAGATTCCCGATATCAGCGATGGAAAAGCAGTCTCAAACCACGACAGAGTCTCCACTGTGTTTTACAGATGGCTTTAGATTCTTGCTGTTGTATCTCTCTGTCCGATGATTTGAACCAAAGGTTTCAAGCTTGGATTCATCGTTCCACAAGTATTGGTACTTATTTGGTATTTGGCATACCTCAGCCTTTTCTCTCTGCGTCGCTTCCTTAAGAATGGCTTCCAGTCAGCCTCCCTTCCACTGACACATATCTGATGAGGCTTCAGTGAACAGTAGATGGATCACCTGGAGAGCCAGATGCATCTCTCAGGTCCTGTGTCTTGGATTCCTTCCTATTTCTTAAGGATATGACTTTCAGATTTCATTCATCTGCTGTAGATAGCTTTTTACACACACTTCTTTGTCCAGTTTCCTCATATTTTGTAATGTAAGATATAAGACTTTAGATAGTAGCTCTTTGGGAATTACCTTGTTGTTGCAAAAATACTGTTTTATGTCTGTCAAACTGTGTTAAATTCAGAATCTTTGGTAGATTCAACTAAAGAAATGGGAGCAAATGATGTTTTGCTAAAAATCTGTTAAATTGGTTCCTTGCAAAGTTATTTGTTAGGTCAGTAATAAGTGGCCCAGTCTTTGGTCAGGCACAAAGACTGCACTAAAAATGAGTAAACAACAGATAAATAACTGAAGACCTTCAGAAAGCTACTCGAGACCACTTGTCTGGCTCTTTGGAAACAAAATAAGGAAATGACAGGTGGATCAAGAGTTTTGCACAGTAAGTAGAATCCAAACGTTTTGTTCAGTTATGACTGATTCAACTGGAACCAGTGCTGTACCATTATGGTTAATGAGTCTTAATTCCAAGTCACTGTAGTATTACAAAAGAGCAGTGCTATGCACAGTAACACCACCTGTAGTGGAATATACTAACCAATCCATTTTCTTAATTACTTATCTGGGGCCTATCCCAGCTGTGACAGGTCATGAGGTACAGCGCACCCTGGAAAAGTTAAATACAGAGCCAACAGAGACAGACAGACAGTCATCCCCCAAATTAAACACGACACAGAATTAATGCTAATGGCACTGGAGGTGTAAATCAGCAAATGTTTTCTTACAAGTTCATCTACTTAAAAGGTGGTCGATTGTGTTCACAGCTGGTTTCTGCTGCCCCCAAGTGTCCATGGGCATCACCTACTGCAGGTTTAAAGGCTTAAAGAATCACTGTCCTCTTCCCACTTGTTTAATGGGGCTGCAAAGTTACACTTCTTCACTTCTTTTTTTCTAAACATAGACCATAATGTCCCCTGTACTGAATACATAAAACCATATACACAAACAAAGTATCCCCACGCGACATAATTCAGCCTGTCTTTATATAATTAACTTTATTTTTTAAAATCAAAGGGAAATGTTTCACTGTCCTATGCAAAAGCCTTTTGATTTCTCTTGTCTGTCATGAATGTAAGACTGCTACCTGTTCAGGGTTCATGTCTGACACACACCTGTGGCCTACAGGACAGGAATTGAGGGAGTGGCTGTGGCTCAGGAGGTAGAGCGGGTCATCTACTGATGGGAATATTGATGGTTTGTTCACTGTATGTGTATGAATGTCAGAGGATAAAGTGCTTGTATGAATGGGTGAATGGGCCTCACAGTAGAAAGCAATCTGAGTGCTCAGAGTAGAAAAGCACAATAGAAGCGCTGCTTCGTTTACAAAGATGATACAACAGGATGTTAGGCACAATAAGCAAGATGGTTCGTATTTCTAGCATCTGCGCCTCAGCCTGTGTCATTCTCTGCTGCCCTCATGTGGCCTGGTCCCAAGTGTGCAGCAGTTAAAGGATGTCAGTTCTCAACGTAAAGACGTCAGTATTAACAGCTCTATGAAAACAGGAACTAATAGTGTGCAGACATGTGATGGGAAACAACCTGACTGAGTGCTTTGTTGGAAGGACTGTTGCTGTTGTTCCGACTGGAACTATACTTTACTTTAATTCAAAGTGCCTTTTGTGGTAAAGTGCAAACATTGTCATGACGTGCACACCCAAGTGAAACTGATTCATAAATGTATTCTGAAGATTATCTGTCAGTGTTGTTGTCTTTTCTTTCTTTTACCCTTTGGTCTCTTAAGGGCCCTTTTGTTAGTTGCTTTTATGACTGGAACAAATGTATCAGACTCTGTAGTAAAAAGCAAACTTTTCTGCTGTTATTTTATTACCGCAGTACATCTTCAATCCTTCCTCTTTCCACAGCCTAAATAACATTAAATATGACGTAATAACTGTTTAAAATCTGAAATGTCTTTTTCCATTCGATGAATTGTAACCAGTTTCATCAGTGTTTGAACTTGTTTTTCCTCTGAAGGCTGAGAAGTCATTTTTACTGTGGAGAGCGTAATCTCCTGTGTTAATAGCAAATGTAAACTTTCATTATGGCTACTAAAATGTTTTATTCATATTTTTAAAGAATAGATGCTTTAATGTATTTTTATTATAAAAAACAGAAACTTCTGTTAAGTTTCTGGTTGCGAGGGGAAATCCCAGGTGATCAGCAGTTTCTGAAATACCACCCTTAAAATCACTTAGATTACATTATTTATGCTCTGTTCTCAAGATCGATTTGAACTTCTAGCAGGTCGTCTTAACTATGTCTACTTGTCTGAATTGCTGCCCTGTGATTGGCTGATTAGGTGTCTGTGTTAGAAAACAGTCCAACGGGTAATCTAACAAAACGAGTCTTTACAATTGAAGAGTAACAGCGGTCATACAAACGCGGGTCCTTTCAAAATAAAAGCTGCCCTGAGTCACAAAAGCTACAAGACTGACGAGAGAAAACATGAGCAGAGAATTTAGAAATCTATTTGCACTCCGTACCCCCCCCCCCAAGAAATTGGACAACTTTATGTCACCACATCAGAAAAAAACACTTCATTAAATGGTCCGTGGGCACATAAAAACAACTCTTAAATGTTCTTTTTCAGCATTAATAAATCACAAAGAAACTATCAGCATGTTAGACATTTGACTGATCATTGTTGGCTTAAAGAAAGAAAGAGGCTGCAAAGTGTCGTACTCTAATAACAATGCTGCCCATGTGTTTGCAAGTTGCCAATACGTTAAATTATTTATAACTTTTTCTTACAAAGTATTAAAGAACAGTTAGCTTCAGTTTGTAGAAAAATGAAACAATCACACAATAGTGGACATGCACTTTAGTGGTACAAAAATCTTGCATACTGCAACTACATAATCACAAAAGGTAAAAGTTATCAAATCCTTTCAGGGTCACCAAAAAAAAAAAAGGAAACAGTAGATTGTGTCATACAGTAGCGCACTTATTAAAATTCACATGAGCTGCGGGATTATTCCACGACAACAAGCTTTCCAACTTTACACACTCTGCGATGAGCAAAAACCTCACAATACTTTAGTTTTGTCCTCTGAGCTTATTTAGAGCGATACAGTGGTGAGAATTAAAGGTGCAATTTGTAAAGAGTGTTCTGTTTCTCAGCCTGACTCAGGACTGCAGATGGACTTTTCCTCCAGTTTTATTTTGGGGACAGTAGGCCATTCAGGAGCCTCGCATGCCATCTTGCTTTGCATATACCAGTTGTGCATAGAAAAAGAGTGACGGATGACTCAAACCTTTTTACTTGCAAAGTTTGTTAATTTGAATATAAAAATTTTCTGCAGAGGCTGACAAAAACAGTCATGTTCTGTCATTTAATTTTAAAAGGTAAAACGGAACAAAATTGCTCTTAAATAAAAAGCAAAGCACACCAACAAAATGTGTTTTTTTAACTGCTCCTTTAAAGTTTCCTGAATGTGTCGCTCTTTTATGAAAGTGCATGTTAGAGCACCTCACTTCATAATATTGCTCTTATTCTTTTTTCATAAACATATGACACTGAAAAAAAACAACACTGATGTTGTTTAGCTAACTCACGTCTACTTGTTTGCACTTACTTTGCTGCTTTCCTGTGCTCTGTTTCACATGGAGACACACACGAGCTATCGGCTTTAGAAATCCATATAATAGGTCGGCCGGGCTGCCTAAAATACACAGACAGCCAGTGTCCAATCAGGACTTCTCCCTGGCTTTCCCTCTCCACCAATCTCAGCTTTAGACCTTCTAGCTTTGGGACACAGTAACAGCAGTAGTGTTCGTGCAGTACTGATGAGCCTGTTGGCAGGTAAAGACCAACTGAGCCAGGGAAAAAGACTAATGCAGTGTCTAACTGTGCTGGATTGCACGACTGATAATCATGCAATCACCAAAATGCTGATATGTGAAGATTTAACTTATATAGATTTTTGTTTGCACTGGACTTTTTATTGTTATTTATTTTAACAGCAGATCAACAGCTGTTTGTGTTTGCTATCACAGATGCTGTTGCAGCATTGATATATTATAAAGCTAGCTAACATCATGTTGTAGGATCCAAGCCTCCAGCTGTCTGTGTCACCTACTGCCATTAACGCGCACAGGACACACTGTAAGGTCAGTTGTAGGCTGAAACCGAAACCGTCCAGCGCTTTTGTCCAACCCCGTCCACCACTGCATTTATAATTTCATCTCTACAACATAACATGTAGAATCTGACATAACTTCAGAAACTTTGAAGGATTTCATCACATTGTGCTGACGATTCCACTTAATTTTTAAATGTTTTTAATTAAACATCTTACATATTGCACCTTTAAATCCCTTACAGCAGGAGATGTTTCTCATCCCACTGTACCAGGTCTACGTCTGTATACGTTTCATTTTATAGAGCGTTCCAAGTTTTTCCCAGCAAAGTCACTCTCCTCTGTGTTAGTAAATCTGAGTTCGATAAAATTTTCTAGATACTCTTTAAACAGAAGTCTAATACTGCTATCTGCCTCCTCTGCGCTGAACAACTATGGTCCCCGCCACAATGTCGTACACAGTCCTGTTGTGCTGGAAGAAGAGGAGGGTGATAAAGACAGGGAAGAGGAAGGCAATGGAGAAGTTCTTGTTCAACGCCCGCACAGTAGAGCTGTGAAAATCGAGAGAGACGAGGCAAAATATGAGCTCAAACAGGGACTTACTGAATCCCACACAGATGCTCTAAAAGAACTGGAAACAACAAATAATATACTTTTTTTAAAAACTTTTTAATAAATATAAAAATAACTCAACAGGGAAAAAAACCAACATAAAAAGTGTGAAGACTCACGCTGAGAAGGACACGTTGGATGCTGGGACCACAAGAACACAGTTGGGTCGTATAAGGGTGGACGTATCGCACGTCACCACCCGCAAGCCGAGCAGGAACTTTCCTGGCGTAGCTCCACCAGCGCCCCAAATA
Organism: Maylandia zebra; assembly: GCF_041146795.1. Taxonomy (NCBI): domain Eukaryota; kingdom Metazoa; phylum Chordata; class Actinopteri; order Cichliformes; family Cichlidae; genus Maylandia; species Maylandia zebra. The sequence continues at coordinate 17,618,098 of NC_135187.1, forward strand.
CAGATGATCTGATTGGACGAGAACAACAAACATCACACCGCTTGTCACCGAATGTCGTTCGGTAGGAGAATTACGAAAGACTTTCATTTCCATGTCTTGCAACGTATATTTAGCTGCGCTGTTCTGGGAACTACCCTCGCCCTCAGTGTGCATACATGAAAAGGTGGAGGCTGGAAGAACAGCAGCAAGGCCCACAGAACAGAGCAGGCATCAGTGGTGATAGATAATATTGATTAAGTCACAGTTGGTGTCAGATGGGTTGCAAAGCAGCCAGCAGATGCACAAACAAAAATAACAGTATATAGTAACAATTAGTGAATTAATCAAGAGTATAATTCCAGCTTTTGATCAGCCCCATGCACAACAACCACAGTCAGAGACCAGTTGAAGGGGAATATTTAGATAAGCTTGCACTTTTCAGAAAATGTGCCTATTTTAATGTGTGAAGCGTTAAATGAACTAATGCTAGGCTCAAGTTTTTATTGCCCAATATTTCGCAGTGCAATACACATGGCCATGAAAATAAATTACTCAAGCTTTTATTTATTGCATAACTAATCCCGGCCCAAAACATTAACAGGACAAGAAATTTGTTTTCAGTATAGCACAAACAAGCTCAGAGGCAGAGAAGGAAACATGCCATATGGTGTGAGTCTGAGCAGAGGTGCATGAATATCCCAGAGCTGGCTCCCACCTGGGAAAACAAGACAATATCGTAATTCTAACAAGAGACGGGATAAGTGACTTAATCGCAGGCAACTATGAATGCAACGTTGCATCACTGTTCTCTGTGGGCGCCGCAAAGAACTCTGACGCTGCCTGTTCTCATTAAACAAGAGAACGTGCTGCTGCTATTGGGTGTAAATGAGAACAGTGCGAAATGTTATTTATACTCTAACAGGTGTTCTGCTTTAATTCGCAGTTGCACAAGGAAAACCTTGTACACTCTAAAATGTTATTAAATGTTATAAAACAGAAAGCTTAGTTTGGGTGAAGATAAACACACGCTAGCATGCAAATTTTCAATATTAATATACTTCTGCACATCACTTAACCGAGCATTTATCAAGGCAATGAGAAATGAGACTCACCTCGTAGACACACACCAGTACCCTGTAGACCAGAGCAACAGCCATCATCTTCTGCAGGTCCTCCAGGGACGTGTTCTCATCTATCTCCTCCACAATGAAGTGGGTGATAAATTTGGCAATGTCCCTTTAAAGAAGAGAGACAGTTTGTCTGTGCAAAGCGGCATAACTTGGAATTCAAGCAGATTGAGAGGCCTCATTTAAAGTTGAGTCTTTGCCCGTTTATCCTGGTGTTTTTTACTCACTTCATACCACTCAGATACATGATCCATAACACGATGGTGGCTTTCACACAAAACAGGATGAAGAAGTCCACAGTCTCTGCGAGGAACCTCTGGAGAGGAGAGGGGATGGTGTACTCTTGTCCTGCATGGCAGATGAAAAGACAACAGAACAGCCGTTTTCATTACCATGGCAACTCAAAGCTTCATAAACTCATAATCATTCACATATAATCAGTGAACAGACACTGCTGACAGTCACAAGAGAAAACAGAGGACGAGGAAAAACCTTGAAAGACTCTTAAGCATATAAGCTCGTTTCCTCTAGGTCATTTACTTAAGCCTGGTCAGACTCATGACCTAGCTTTAACACAGAGCTGGGTCTTACATTCAATTGTTACTAATCAGATTACAACAAATAAGCAACAATAATCAGCCCGGATGATTTTCCTGCTTTAAAGATTACATTTTGATTACTTCCATAAATTCTTATTAAACTTTTACTAATCATAATGCTTTCAATTCATAAACAGTAATATATATTTAGTATGTGCACCTCTTGTGCAGTTCTTATGAGGGTAATTTAAAAACGTTTAAAGAGAAACTTACATTTGTGAGTTGTTTAAATATGTTTAATACTGAAGTAATGTAAAAGTATTCATGTAGACTGGGCAGCATGTGTTGTAATTAGCACTTAGTAACTGATTCGCGCTGCCAAACCTGAGCCCTACCTGCCTGAGGCGGGTTCCCGTTCTGCTGCTGACCAGGACGAGCATCGGCACCCGGGAGCGGGTTGGTGGCTGAGCCCAGCTCGGTCCCGGCAGCCAGGTGAGGAAAGGAAGCTGCGGGGGATGTGACAGGATAGTAGCTGTACCAGCTCCTTGTGTCAAATGCTTGCTGCCCACTGACGGGTGTACCCGGCGGCGTCTGAGCGCTTATCCCCGGCGGAGGGAAGGGGAAAGCTGACAGAGCCACCCAGCTCTGCCAGCTGGCGTACCCCCAGTAATACTGCCACATCCACTGCTGCAAGTTTGCGCAGTATTCCGCTGTAGCGGTGCTCCGAGGCTGCTGTGCGTCACTTTCAGGACCGCTGCTGCTTTTTTCGTCCGTCATAGCCGCAAATATACCTCAGCGTCCTCACAGGCTTGCCTGAATTTGGCAGGAAAACCGTTTAAAACGCGTTTAGCCCTCAGGTAATCCTCCCGGTGCCCCGTTCATTAGCTCCCGGCTGGTGCAAGGAAGCCCCGGCTAAATGTGTTTGTAAATACGGGGACTTCCGGGACCACTCACTGCTATACGCCGCGCCCTGAGTCTGTGTCGTTTTATAATATTTATGAAGCTCAAATTAAAGACTTGTGTGTCTTTAAAACAATACTATCTACTCTATCAGTGCTTCATTTATCATAAATAAACACCGTGTAATCACAATGGCAAGAAACTCTATCCCCCTGCTGTCATTAATGGTATGAGCCATTTAAAGGATCATTCTGGGGTTTTTTTGTTTGTTGTTATTTTATTCAGGTTCCTGTGGATACTTGTCATACTTTGAAAAGTACATTTCTTCCACCTTTGGCAGCCATAGCAAACATTTACTGCTTTTGATTTTTAAAATTATGCCCTTTATTGAGCTGTTAATTTTCCACAAGTTCACAGCACAAGTTTTAAATGTTTACCGCTAGTTTCCAGTTGTAGTGTGATTTGTGTTAGTGTGCTGTGTCTACTTGCTTCCACTACTGGCATCTCTTCCTCACATCTTAGCTCCTTTGGAGAAGGGCAGGAAATCCACAGCATCCGTCTAGAGCATGGGTCTGCAACCTTCACAGTGTTTGTTACAATACTCTGTTACATCCTTCATGGAAACTGTATTCCCTGATGGCTGTGGCCTCTTTCAGCAGGATAATCTTCCCTGCCACAAAGCAAAAGTGGTTCAGGAATAGTTTGAGGAACACAGCAACAAGTTTGAAGTGTTCACATTGCCTCCAAAGCCCCCAGATATTAATCCAAGTGAGCATCTGTAGGATATGCCAGACACACAAGGCCACCTTGCAACTTAAAGGACTTCATGAAATGTTAACAACCTGGTGCGAAACACCACAGCGCACCTTCAGGGCTCGAGTGGAGTCTACGCCTTGATGAGTCGGGCTGTTTTGGCAGCAAAAGGGGGACCAATACAATATTAGACACATAGTCATAATGTTATACTTGATGTCTACAGTATATGTATAGCACGTGCAACATTACTCTAAGACTGCACCACAAGAGAGCAGCAGAGGTCTGTTTATGCACGTTCAACAATACCAAATACAAACAACAGCATTACCTACTCTGTATTTGTACACTTTTATCAACAGTGACTGTATGATGTCTATTACAGTTAGGCTTATTGCAGTTTTTATGTTGTCTGCTTTAATTCAGGTGCATTTTCTGGGCTTTTCAAAATAAAATGATTCCTCACAGAACTTTTTTGACCATGTACATTCCCACCTCCTACCACATTAAGAGCTCACAAACATCTTAACTGAGTGATTTCTGCAAAGTGGTCTGCCGCTGAGGTCACTGGGGTCAAAAAGTCTAAAACTGGCTAGTCAGCTGATGGAAAGCTGTGCTGCTTTCGCTCTCACAAACTCTTTCCCTCTCTTTCTTTTTAACCCCACTTTACAGATGTTGCACACGCCTCTCTCCCCTCCTAAATGTTTAACTTACTCACTCACATCAGTCTCTTTTTTTGTGTGTCTTCGCTGGCTATCGTTTTACTCCCCCTCCTCTCTGATTACCGGGGAAGTGAGGGCATTGTATTTGCTGACTGGGCTGGCCCGACTCTTTGGGTTAGGTGTTAGGTCTGCCAGATCCACATGATTGTGCCGGGCCTAGTGAATGGAGCCAGTGAGGCGAATGCCAATCCGCCCCCAATGAGCGTTATCCCAGTCGACAGAAACCATACGATGACTGTGCCCAAAAGTAATCAGGTCCAAATAAAAGCAGTGTCTGGCAAACGCTGACCCCCATAGAAACCCAACAACCTGGTGGAATTACTGCTGTGGAGGTGTGTCTGAGCGAGTGTGTGTGCTAGAAAAGAAATGAATGAGCAAGAGAGGTTTGGTGATCTGGTTAGTGGTGGGCTATGTATCACCCAGATAAGGAAGAATCTGTAATTTTATTGTGTAAAATTTATTTATAAGTTTCCATTTGTGGATGTGCTATAATGTCGTCCACGACATCTGAAGACTGTCAAAACTTTAGAAACATGAAGAGTAACTAAAATTATTACACAGCCTGTTTTTTAAAAAAATCTTCAAAGAAACCACAAATAAAAGCTTCGTTGGATTGTGTGTTTCTGCTACTGCAATCATATTGGCAATAACACCAAATATTACGGTACTGTGCAAAAGTTTTGAGTCATCACTTATTCTGGGGTTTTTTGCTTGGAAAATAGGACTTCAGTGCAGTGAGTTACTGTGTACTATGTGAGCACACATGGAAATATGGTACATAAGGCAGAAACAGAGTTTGTAGGATTCTAACGAGCTTAAAAGTTGATATTTGGTGTGACCACCTTTATTCTTCAACACAGCCTGAACTCTCTTCGACAAGCTTTCTTGTAATTTCTCTAAGTAGTCTTCAGGTATAGTTTTCCAGGCTTCTTGAAGGACATTTAACTGTCTTCTTTGGATGTTGATCTCTGTCAATATGATCCCCCACTTCAATCATGTTGAAGTCCAGGCTCTGGGGAGGCCAATCCACAACCGATAACGTTACATATTGTGATTTTCTGTCTAGGTATGCTTACTTACTGCATTGGCATTTTGTTTGAAGCTATTGCCAATCAGAGTCTGAGTGCATGGATCAAAGTCTGATGGTATTTTCTGTGTTGATAATTCCATCAATTTTAAGAAGATGCCACACACCACTGACTGAAAAGCAGCTGGAAGCCATGACACAGCCTCCACCATGTTTTGCAGATAGCTGCTGACACTGTTGAACCTCTCTCCAAACCTCCTCTACGCATACTGATTTTCAGTCCAGTTCTTGATTCGGTATTTCTAGCTCTAGTTCTTCTTTGCTTTGTGATTTCTAGTTCTTGGGTTTTGTTCCTGGGCCCCTCACATTTCGCGTAGGTTTAGTTCTGTCTTCATGTTTATTTTCTTGTTCTCCAGTCGTGTCTCATGTCGCAGTTTGTTACTCCTGTCCCTGTGCTCCTTATTCCCTCTGTTCAGTGTCAAGGTCATGCCTCTGTGCAGGTATTTCCTGTTTTATTTTGATAGTCCCTGTCCTGTGTGGTGTGTGTCTGGTTTAGTTTCTCTTTGTCTGATGTGTCCCAGCTGCGTTGCCACCTGTTCCCCATCCTCTTGTTGTCCTGCCTCTGTATTTAAATCTGTGTTTCTCTCTGTCAGTTGTCATGCCGTACCCTTGGTCTGCTGTGTTTCCTCCCTCTGTGTTCCAAGTAATTATAGTTCCCAGTTCCTGGTTTATTTTCTCATGCTTTAGTTTGAGTTTTTGGTTTCTAGTTTTGTTTTGTACTGTTTTTCACCAATAAAACTGCCGCTTTCAGTTACAATTCCCATGTTTGAGTCCTGCATCCTGCCTGCCACACAGCACACAATGACACTGTCTGAATAAAAAAAATTAAAAGACCTTCACAAAGCCTGGAGAAGTTTTGTTCAACAAGAGTTCGACTCCTTGTAAGGAATTTATAAAGAAACGAAGAGTGGCTCAAGACTTTTTCACGGTACTGCCTATAATGCTCATCCTGCTGGGATGTCACCATTGCTCGGATTTGGAGAGAATTAGATCACAGTGAGCGCCCATTTTAAAACCGCTGAATCTGCCTGTGCCCTTATTAGACCCCTATATTGTCAAGGTGAGATAAGGGAGGCACTTGGACTCCTCGAGTGTGTGTGAAGACACATGTTCTCCTTGTAAAGTCAACTTTGCTGTAGAGGAACACTAATGGCACTTAGAGCAGCCTCTCTCCTTTTATCTGAGGCAGCTTCTTAATTGGGTATTTCACAAGGAAAATATTTCTTCCTTTTGCACTCTGATTGTTTAGCTTTTGCTGGTGCGCACACTCACTGCCCTACATGGAAGACAGGCCCCTTCATTTTGATTATTCCTTTTGTTGTCTGAGCCACTGAAAGTATCTGTGCACAACACAGAGTGTTCATAGCTGAGAGGGCTTGCTGTGTCTATAAAGGATATGGACAGTTCTTCCAGACACACTTAAAGGGAACAAGGTCACCAAATAACCTTAACTGCTCTGAAGTGCGCGATATGAGCTGAATTCTTTGTGTATTTGGTCTTCAGCGGTCAAAGATTCAGTCTCATTTCTGGCATATTTGAGTTCTTAAATATAAACATGTTTCTTCTCTTTGAGTGGCTTTGATGGATGAAAACCGGCACCCGCCCCGGCGTCTCTCTGTGGGATATTTACAATCCACAAAGGAGGATAGCAGATAAGAACTTGGCATAGTTCTAATTAAATTTAACACTGATAACACTCTGACATACTCAGAATACAGCGTCACCAGGCAATTACAGGGTTTAGCTTAGCAAAAACAGCTGGTCTTTATCAATTAGGAAGAGTTAAACACAGAACACTGAAAGCATCAGAGAATCAGCACTGAACCGTAAACGTGTGCGCTTTAGTCAGTAAAACTCAGCTGTTAATAAACTTATCAATATGGCAATTCTATCATTAAAATACAGGAGAATTTGACTGATAATTGATTTCTACACTAATCATCCACAGCATTAAAAGCACCTGTCTGGTATTTTTGGTCTCTTGTGTTGCTAAAATCATAGATTGTGGTTTTTGGGTTCAGTGGATTGCAGGGCATCACACTTCACAGATTGGGTTTGTTCCAGGGAATCCACCAAGTGTTTCCTCATATTCAGATTAACAGTTTGCAGACAGGGTCAGTGCCTCGGGCTCTTTGTTGTGTTCTAGAGCAGTTTTTTGATGCGAGGGAACATGTGAGGATATTTTATTGAGGGAGGCCACTGTCATCATGGAGCACTGTTGCAAAATGGGTAAACAGAAGACTCTTTTTGTATTTAGGTACAAAACCAAAGTCTATAAGGTGCAAAGAATCCACAAAGAAAGCAATTAGAATCCAAGAGATGAACTGGGAAACATATGGAGCAGTCAGCAGAATCTAAAAACAGACAAGGAGCACACCAAGCAGGATAACATGAAGGATTAAGAGACACTGACAAAGGGAAGATTAAGGTTATAGATACACACAAGGCAGTCGGGGAGATAGGAAACACCTGGAGAGAAAGGCACACCTGAGCATAATCAAGGTGACAGAAGCCACAGGAAGCAAAAATAAAGGCCAAGCAAAAGGGACTCAAAATAAAACAGGAAGCAGCCAAACAGAGAAACATCTAACACAGAGACCGGGACGTGACACAGAAGGGAGAGCAAAAGGCACAAAAGGTCACAGATAAACTATAACCAAGACTAGAAACCTAAAGTGAACTAAGAGCTCAGAATATAAGGAAATACTTACAAAACACCTGGAACCAGGAAACCATGAAGATCCTGAATAAAAATCAATCAAACCACGAGAAACAACTTAACTTTCACATGAATAGAAATGGGAACTAAAGACAGTTCAATAGACATGAAAGCAAAAAGGCAAACCAAACGGATCATATAAAACAACAACATTTGAAGTCTCAAACTTTAAAGCACGAGTCCCAGCCCAGTGAAGCTGACACAAAAGTGTCTTAAACTTTTAAACTGTTTATAATGGCCAGCATGGGGCGACTAACCTGGTTGCTAAAAGGCTTTGACGTGTGACCTCAAACAGTTTGCTAATGCGTTGTGGGGCTAGTTTCAGGTCACACTGAAAAAATGGAATTTTCATAATTATTATTTTCATCACATCTAGAATAAAAATACCAAACAGCTCAGCTCCAGGTTTGATAAGGGTAATACAATACCTAACCAATAAGGCACGTCATAATAGCTATGTCTATCTATTTATGCTGTCTATACTCGAGTCCAATGCATTTCAAAATGTAATTTTTTATTTTTTTTTACAGCAGACATTATAAAAAATGTTCACTGTTGTGTTTTATTTGTTTTTTTTTAGTCCAGTCCCTGCTTGAGAAATGTCTCGGGCTCTTTGGTTGTGTCAGTTTCAAACATGTGGAATAGTTTATGTTAAAGTTCCTCAGATAATACCATATCTCTGGTGTGGAGCCCGTTACAAAAGGTCATAACTCTGGGGTTTTCAAATGTATCAAAAAGTATCATGAGTTTGTCAAAAAAAAAAAAAAAAACCTAGTTTGAGAAATTCCTCTCATGGTCATGTGTGAACTCAAGATCTGGGAGTCTGCAGGCTTTTTGTCCTTGCACGTTGTGTCATAAACCACGCACTGCTTTAAGTTCTTACTGGACACAAAGGTTAGATTTGGAGTGCGTCTGTGATTTCAGGCATTCAGTCATCCAGAGAATGTGGGGTAAGGGGTCACCCGTATTGTTTTTAGAGGGTGGAGAGAGTGCAGCATGTGATTTGTGTATACATTACTCAGACTGGCCAAAATCCACGTGGCATTTAATGTTTCATGTAGTTTAAAGTCAGTTCTCACAGCTTCAAATCAGATTAATGCCTTTAATATCCTTCCCTAATTTCATGCAGGGATCAGAGACTCTTTTTAAAGAAAATGAGCAATTTTGTCGTACTAAATATATGTTTGTGCAGTCGAAACTTCAAAAAGCGAGAGCGCTGAAGAGGAACAACTTCATCTGCTGAGGCAGCAGAGGGAAGTCCTTGCTACCTTTGCCCCAAAGAACAGGGGGAAAAATCCCCTCTTAGTCTTATATGTATCAGTGAGAACCAATTAAGTAAATTATGTCTGCATCCCCAGAGCCTTGACAGGAACACCCAAGGGGAGAACGAGAGCACAACCGCTCTCCCACCAGCTTCAGTTTCGAGCAAATTCCCTCTCATCATCGTCCTCCTTCTCATCGCTTCCCTCGCCTAATTCTCTGCAGTTTCCTGCAGCTTTAATGTCCCGGCCTGTATTCACCTTTCTCCCACTGTTAGTACACAGTGGTAAGGAGGTGAGAGGTTAGCTCACGTAACAGTAACAAACCTCCCCTTCCTCTTCCCTTTTACATATCACACTCCCCTGTTTTGTTTTGTTTTTCCTCGCTCATTCCGTACAGCACTTTGTTCATATTCATTCATTCCACACCTTCATTGGTTTTTGTTTTTGTTTGGGGTTTTTTTTTTTTTGGGGGGGGGGGGGGGGGGGGGGGTGCTCATTTTAAATGTGCTCTAATCAGTGTTTGATCATCACATTGCATTTAGTTACGGTGGAACGTCAAAGAGTAGAATTCCTGCAGAAATTGCAGATGTTGCAGCTTGCATGCGCCCAATGGAGAAAGCTAGTAGGTTGCTGTCGTGGTTTACTCTCACCACTTTCATCTAACTGAGTCCTTTCTGCTCAGCACCAGCCAGACAAAATCAACACTTGGTGGTGTACATAGTGGAGCATTTAAGGTCTCAAGATCCAGATGTTTCCATCAGAAACTCGTAGATACAAAAAAAGAGTCAATATTAGCGCTCTAAGTCCAGAAAGTGTGCCAAGAAAATATCCTCCAGCAGCTTGAACTACTGATACAAGGCCGGATGGATCCACATTCTGACCCTACAATCTGAATGTCACAGCAGAAATCAAGACTCATCAGACGAGGCGACATTTTTTCAATCTTCTGTTGCTCAATTTTGGTGAGGCCATGTGAACTGTAGCCTCAGTTTCAGTTTGAATTACTGTTATCCTCCTATCACCACCGAGCAGTCTGACTGCTCTCCTCTGACCTCTGGCATGAACGAGGCATTTTCTCCCAGAGAACTACTGCTCACTGGATATTTTCAGACCATTCCCGGCCAACCTTACAGAAGGTTTTGTGGGAAAATCCCAGCAGATCATCAGTTTCTGGGATCTTTGCACAATCCAGTCTGGCACCAGGAACCATATCACGTTCAAAGTCACTTAAATCGCCTTTATATTTGCCTCAAAGAACAAATATTGTCATTTTTATGGCTCTAAATCAATATTTGAGTTAATCAGATATCATTATAAAATGTCTGTTTCCTCCAGTGTAATGAAGCGCTGCTGGCTCAGCAGACAAAATGATGACGAATTCTAAAATCAGAGCAAAAACCCCCAATAGACGTTTTGCAATATCTCACTTGTAATCTTCACCGCCACCGCCACCCACTCTTATTTCATTACACCGGTGTCTCGATCCAGACTTACAGTCACATGCTCCATTTCACTTTTTCATAATCAAAAGTGCCTGACGAGGCAAACAGCTAAAACAAAAGAGTTGACCGGCACAGAGTGCATGTTTGTTTAATGTGCAGCTGTGCATTGCAGGGAAGGCGGCCAAGCTGTTTCCCAGTGAGTTTCACACGGACTTTAACTCAAACAGCTGTAAACCCACAGGCCTCAGAGTAGAATAGAATAGAATAGAATAGAGTGTGTAGATGTTACACGTGAAATAAAAAAGCAACTGTGCTGTTTTTATAAATGAGCTTTTTGGATGGATGTTAAATAAGTCTTGCTTGAAAGGTTTGGGTTTATGGTACAGAAGGAGCTGTTTACAGTCCACTTAGAGAAAGGTCAGTCTGTGACTAATGGCTTCCGTTTTCCTCCCGCCTATCAGAGGCTGCCGTTATCTCTCCGCAGCATTGTGGGGAAGTGCCTGTTGCCTACAGCACGTTGCAATGTGTCCATCAAGCCAACTTTCCTGATGACCTATTGTTTTGTTTTGCTTTTAGCAAAGCTTTCCTATGAAAGTCTAAACTACCTGCATTCTGTCACTGATGAAAACTAACATCACATACTGAATGTACTTACTAGGAGTAATAAGGCAAACTGACACAAACGCAGCCAGTGTGATAATAAATCCTCTTAAGAGATGATAAAGATGCAAACATACACAAACTCTGCTAAACTCAAAGGAATAAAATCAATGTCTGAAATGTTCAATTCTGAGCGTCGGTCTCGTATTTTAACCTCCTCTGCTTTTTCCTGAAGTTAAATGGTTTGATTAAAAAATAGTGAAACTGTTGAATCTTCGTCAGACAAACCGCATAGCCTGACCTTTAAAATATCAGCTCCGTTCGGCCGTGCCACCTGCAGCAGAAGGTCAGTGCGTCCCCGTGCATCACTTATCCGCTGCTCTAGCCACTTAGATTCACACATTTTTGCTATTGTAAGCAGTGCGACGGAGAGCCTGCTGTATTGTCTGCAACAACGGGGCAAATATCTGTTCTGGAAGAAAGCAATCAGTTTTCAGACTGGAATGTCTGCTGCTCAAATCGTCAGGCTGGTAAATTATACCAATGATGATGTTGAAGCATTGGTTTGATGTTTGCTTTGTTTTCATTAAGCTTTCTAATTTCTGCAAACGTATTTCTTTATTCAGCGACTTCCTCTGTATGTATAGTGTATACATCTTTTGTTTTTGCCAGTTGGATTGTGTACTCTTTTGGCGTTTGAAGTTGGTTTTCCCTCACAGAAGTTCCGCTTAAGCTCTTCATGCTGTGGCCATAAAATAAACTGCTCTGCGTGTTGTAAAGTCACTGAGTGCTCTCAGAGGTCGCAGCGTGAAGAAAGCCTCGTGTGGACCTGAAATGGTTCTTCCCATCTGGCTCATTGTGGTCCCACACTTGTTAGTCCTCGCTCCCCCCTCTCTGGATCACCCCCTCCAGATTATAGATCACATGTCCTGTCACACAGTAGTCTTTCGAGTGGATAAGCCAAAAACTGTGACAACTGGTGGAGGATTCAGAGCAGAAAACACAGCCACTTCTGTTTATTGACTTTTTCTAAAGTAGGCCATCAGGAGAGTTGGCTTTCCATTCATTTATATGTCTTTGATCACAAAAATAGACAAAATAGTAAGCAGGTAATTACATTTCTATAGAGCTTGAGGTCTGAGCTGCAGTGTTCCCAGGGGTACCCATTGTGTAGAGACTGGTTTGCATAGTCTCGCTTCCACCATCCTTCCTCCTTTCAGCTGTACAATCACTCATGGGGCTGTTATTCTGAGGTAAACTCGGACAGGAACTCTTGTTGAGATGACTAGAAAAACATAGATTATTTGTTGTGTTCTCAAGGGTGTAATAGTGTTTCCTCGTATACAGTACAGAGGCCCATCAGAAGTTATATTTTGAGCTGCCTCTAAATATAAAGCAGTTTAACAGCATCATCTTAAAGAAGTATATAATTTAAAGATTAAACAGTGAGAATATGGACAGTCTGTTTCCTTTCAGAAAGACTGAGACTAAGTATGAATAACTGAACCTGTCAAAATCAAAAATATATCATAACTAAATTACTGAACTTAGTCAACAGTATGGGATTAGCTAAGCCTCTCTGTTCTCTAGTAGTATGCCTTAATTCTTCATGACATCGATTCAACAAGGTCCTGAAAGCAGCAGCTTTGGAGGAATCCATTCTGCTGGAAGCAGTCATCAGAAGATGAGTGCAAAGTGTGCCACCAAAAGCCTGAATTGTTGATACGAGGCAGGATGGATTTATATTTTCATGTGGCTTCTGACCTCGCCATTCAAATGTTGCAGTGGAAATTTAGCTCAACATTTTTCCAACCTTCTGTCGTGCGATTTTGGTGAGGCTGTGCAAACTGTAGCCTCAGTGTGGCCATCTGCTGCAAGGTTCAATGTGTTGTGCATTCACAGATGCTCTTCTGCATACCCTGATTGTAATGAGAGGTTATTTTGAGTCCCTGGCCCTGAGAGCTGTCACTCACTAGTTTCTCTTTTTTCTCTCTGTGAACTCTAAAGTCGGCTGTGCAGGAATATCCAGCAGATCAGCAGTTTGTGAAATGCTCATACTTATTCAACTTGTCACCAACAACCATCCCTCTTTGAAAATCACGTAAATCACTTTTCTTCATCATTCTTATGTAAAGTTTGAACTTCAGCTGGTCACCTTGACCATGTCTATGTGCCTAAATCCATTGAGGAGCTGCCATGTGATTGGCTGATTAGATATTAATCTTAATGAGCGATTGAACTGGCATACATAACAAAGTATGAACTCCTTATGATTGTCAGATTCAGAATTAAAATCAAAGACATGCTGTGTGAAAAGATCTGGTATTTTAAAGATTTTTGAGTTTAATCCAAGCGTCTCTGCCGCAGTCTCTGGAGAGATGATAGCCTGCGCGCCTAGACAGAACAGCTTGCATAACATTCTCACACTTGTTGAAGAAATCAGAGCTTGCGAGTTTCAGTGGAAAAAAAGCCTCGTTGCATGGCAGCCAGCCTCCCCGACAGCTCCGAGGGGCCTCAGCGGACATATTTCTGCTCAGCTGTTTGGTTGCCCTGGAAACAAGCCAGTGTAGGCTACATATATAAATCCCATGGAGAAGATGTACAGGGAGGGGATCGTGTAGTCAAGGTTTTTAGCCAGCAAGGAGGCGCCGTTCACAGGAGTTACCCTTGAAAAGCAGGTGGATGTCGACCTCAAGGCCATCCCCGCCCTCCAGGTGCAACAGAGATAGCCTGCTCATTCTGTTTTTACCTCAGGTTTCCTGAAAACAATGCAGTCAGACTCAACAAGAAGCAGCAGCGAGAAAGCTGCCAGAATGAAACAAGTCAATGTCAAATGCTTCGCCATTTAAAAAAGCTCATTAGGGAACAGTCCCTCTATTTTCGATGTGCAGCTTGTGATGGGGAAATGAACAGAAGGCTTTTGGAGGTGATGGGGCATTTAGTCAGGTCACCTGTCTTTCTTTTCCTTGGAACTTCCTCTTTCTCGTTGCTGATTTCTTCTCTTAAATTCAGACATCGAAGTCGTGCAAAGACATTAAAGGAAAACAAAATGATCTTTTGCTTTTTTTTAGAACTGTTATCTGTCTAATCCTCCTTATCTTCACACTGCTTCAGATATTAAAACACACAGGAAAACAAACAAGCAGCTGAATCTGCTCCCCGTTTTGCAGATTGCAGCTCGTACTTCGTGCGATTCCACATGCCTCAGCATCCCTATACGTCAGCGCGTTTAGCAAGTACGAACTCATACTGTAGGCCATATCATGTATCTTTGATCCCATGGGTTTGCTTGGACATAAAAGGTGTTTATGTCTCAGAGTGCTGTGTTTAAAAGTGAAGGACAGACACAGGAAGGGTGTCAGCGTCAGAAGTCAAGTGGAGCTTTCCAGATGTTATACAGAGGATGTGAGTTCATTCTCTTAAAGTCCAAGACAATCTTTCTTAACACAAAACAACCCCAATGTCAACAAGTTACCTTTGTCTCTCGTGTATGAGAGCGCACACTGGGTGAAGCATACACACACAAGCAGTGCCACAGTGTTTGTTTAGTGCATGAGTCACTTTCAGCAACACGACATACAGTATATGCCACATTGACCTTTTTCCTTAGGTTCTTTTTCTTTACTTCCTTCGCTGCCAGTCCACTCTCTCTGTGGGCTTCCAACTATCTTCCTCCTTCCTGAGCAGTTTCCTAATTGCTCCGCGTTGCTGCAAGGTTCACCTCTGTCAGCAGTAGGCAGCTGCGAGATCAGGACCTTTCCTCTTCAGTGGAACACCTCCCTTTCTGTCCTGCTTGGCCGTGGGCTGAAACACTATTATTTCAGATGGTCAGCTGGAATCTCTGCTTCATTCACTGAGTTCATGTTTACGCCTGCACTGTGTCTGTATCTGCGTACACCTTCCACCGGGTCGAGTTGCAGAATGAGATTCTCATTTTCATTTGGGGAAAGATGCGAGAGATAAAAACAAAGAAGTGGAGATCCACTCTCCAGTTCCTGCAGTTATCCAAACAAAAATGGTGCAGATAACAAGCGGTGCACCTGTAAGTCAATCCATAGCAGATGTGTTCTGCCTTCTCTGACTCTGAAAACGCACTTTTTTAATAATGTTCTCACAGAATGCACCGCTTTAAATAGTATTCACATGAAGAGGATATAAAAGCAGCAACTCCTCAGGTGAATTCAGTCAGGCTTTTTTTGTTTATAACAGCAAAGATGATGCAAGTTTGAGGAATCGCTGGGTTACTGTTGAAAGTCTGAAACAGTGATAGCTCAATTTTAAGATCAATAAGGCAAAGTGCTACAAAAAAGCCAATCGAAAAGGCATAAATAAAGTACCAGCATCTATGTAGACTTTTTCTAGCCTTCCTGCCCACTCACTTGACCCGTCTCGAGTCCGCACACCGTAATGCAATCAACAATAGTGCGTGGCACTCCTCCAGTGTGCCACCAGTCCGCACTAATACAATAAAAGAAAGAATGTTTTGAAGGATTTATTGCTGTCTAACTGTGTTGCGTCATTTGTGTTGTTGGCTATTTTTGTTGCACTAAACCCTCATTTATCAAAATGGACAAAAGATGTAATTATACTTCTGGAGAGTTGCTTCCTGGCATTCTTCACATTACCGTCCGTGCCAGACAGTCCAGGAAACCCACAGAGATCTGATGTTTTTTTTCTTTTAGCCCAGATCTTCTTTTATGATGTTCAACAAAGACAAAATAAAATCCATCATTTGTAATTTGAAACTCCCCGTTAGGCCTTTGTTGCTTCTAGTTTTGAAGGTACGAGGCACATATTATCCTGTTTATGGTGCTTCCACCATATTTACAATAACCGTTGCAGCTAGCTGAAGCCCTACATGTTTCAGTGAAAACTTGCATTTTAAAAAATGAATTCATAAATTGAAAGAACCGGTTTAATTCAGTGGCGTGTTTGTGAAGGTTCTCAGTCATCCAGGTCATCGTAGTCTAAGGAGCTTGGAAAGAAAAGCGTCTGGACTTCTTTAAGTTGCTTGAAGACGTTTCACCTCTTATCCGAGAAGCTTCTTCAGTTCTAAGGTCAAATGGTGGAGAGTCCCAGATTTAAACCCAGTGGGAGTTTCCCCCCAAAAGCAAAAGGCATCAATTTCCTGACAAACTTGCTTGCTATCAAATGTCCAAAAACACAAACAAAAAGACTTGTACAGTGATCCGAGGGGCTTAAGAGGAAACCTGATGTCAATACAATGTAAGCTGTTTGATGAAGAGTTTCTTTTTTTTCTGTACTGAAAACAAGTTAAGTGTAAATTTGAACCTCAGACAATTCATTCAGACTCGTGCTGGATGCTGTTTTGCAGTTGCTCTGGTAGATTTATGCTTTCCTCTTTTTAAAAAAGGAAAACAATGTTTAAAAAAAGCTCTTAACACACCAACACAACTCCACTTGACCTTTGCTAGCTGTCCACTGTGATACTACCCTTCTCTTGGCAGTCTCCCAGAAGTTCAGACACTGTACGTCCTTGGCTGCTGTCAGTTCTATTGTCCAGGCTGAAGGGAACGAGAGCACTGGGCTGCAGTTCCACCTGGTTCAGCTGTTTTGACCATTAGAGCCAATCAGTTCTATCGTCTCCCTTTCCTGTCATGGGAAAGTGGCGGTCGGCTCTCGAACAATCTCCCCAACATACAAAAACTTGACAAGTGGCCAAAGGGTGGGAGCGCCTGTTGGGAAGACCCGTAATGTTTTGTGTTTTCCATGTACTCCATGTTCATGTACAGCTGCCAGTACATGTGCAATGGGAAATGTTCAACCTCCCAAAACGGAAAAGGGGCTTTAGTTCCCAACGGACCTCTCAATACTTCTAAAAATGAGTTCACATGCCTCAAAGAGTCCCTGCCAACACACATTATACATCATGAGAAAGGCAGGATTGCTTCCTGATTGAACTTTAAGTGGGGGTGGTATGTTCAAATCTTTGTTTTTCTCTTCAGAACTTAAGAAGAACAAAGAACTACATAAAGCGACGCAGATTTAAGAAGCCACTGCATGTAGAATAACTGCTGTAATCACCATGAATGGGATCACATTAAAGTCAGACTGCCAGATTAGGAGGCATGTTCCCATTAGAGCACTTTTAAAAAAAAATTATTAAGACATTCCTCAGCACGGCCCAGTGGATGAATGCTTTCAAGTAGGTCACAATTAAATCAAGATATTATCCAAAACGCACAAGGCGAACTCACTTGCTGACCAACATTTGACAAACTCAGAGGCACACACGACAGTTTTTTTTCCCCATTCATTTTTATTCAAATCACCACAACAAGTCCAAATGAAACCAAATGCATCATGTTGGAGAACACAGGCACGGAAGAGTGATTTTTATCAACACAGCGAATAAGAAAAGCAGAGTACGCCGGTACTTTAGTTTGGTATTGCGCTCATTGAACTGAGCCTGTCATCCAGCAGTGCATCCAACAAGTGGGCTGAAAATTGAAAAAGAAGAGAAAAACTCCCTCCATCATGCCTCCTTTACGTATGTCCTCACTGCGATCACGTCTCCCATGATGCATTTCTGTGTGGAAAGGAGACGTCAGGTGATTAGAAGAAATCTGCATGTGCATCAACTCTGGCAAACATCAAGCAGAGCATACAATCATATAAGAAGTCACTGCCAGACTTATTTATTAAAAAATTTTAATTATATAAATCTTCCTCAGGTATGTTGTGATGTTTTTATTTCCTGTAAAACTCCTCACTTTAAGACAAATACCTTTCTTATCATCCTAACAGGATCATTGAGTATAAACAGTACATTTTAACACACATTAACATACTAAATCTACTATATAACATATAGAACAGGGGAAGTAAAATAACTTTACGCAGAACTTCTAAACAGATAGTTTGAGGATTTAAAAAAAAAAAAAAAAAAAAAAAGTCACACCGCTATCAATTTCCCATCTGTGATCTCTCTCTCGATATTCGTTTCTTTGCCATCCCAGCTCTGTTTCTGCACAAGTTTGCCGTTCTCCAGAGTCACCACGGTCTGCAGGGCACAAAACAGACAAGTGGTCACGTCCAGCACAGATTAAATCAATGATCAATCATCTAAAAGTCAGGCTGTAAATGCTTGTTCTGTCTTTCTAACCCTGGTCTTTCTGTCGTCTGCGGTCGTCTCATCAAAAGGTTCGTTGAGTTTGAACTTGATTTCGGTGGTTTTGAAGGTGCTCTGAGACTTCAGGCATATAGTCCCTTCGTCGTCCATCGTCACTATTAAATTGGGCTTGGTCCGGTTGCCCACCTGCCGGGTTGCAAATCCCACACCTGCAGAGCGCGAGGTGTCAGGAAATGTGTCAGATGTAGAGACGCTTTTTAATTAAAACGTTAAAAAAAACTATTGTGAAAACTTGAGACAATAAAATTAATTACAATTAAGATTAAAATGTTCCCCCCCCCCCCCCTAAATTTAGCTCCAACCACAGACGTTCTTACCGATTGCTTTCATGTAGTCGTCAAAATTGTCGCTGGAAATCATCTTCCATGTTCCAACAAATTTCTCGACCATTTTGCAATCCTTGAAAATTTTTTCCTCTTTATCCTCAACAACAAAGTGTGCAGCGACTCTGGGTTCAGCACTCTTCCAGTGTGGGAGCAGAGTGTGGCCGTTTTAAAGGGACAGTCCTTTTTTTCAGCAACGCGATAGGAGCCAATCACAGCCTGCAACGTCATATAACGAATTGTTGAAATCCCTCCTCTTGTGAGTTTTTCCCTTTTCACCCACTTATTTATTTATTTTAATCCGTGACATAGTCGTGGCAATAGTTTTATATTCTAAGCTACATGTGTATTTATCAAAATTAATCTTCAAACACGGTAATTTTATACAGAATAAACAATATTTTTCTTTGTTACAGTTTAATATCAAGTGTTTCTCTGGTTCCAGAGATGTGACTTTATATGGCGGGCCAAACAGGCCAAAAATGACATATTTGACATATTTGTTTTCAGCTTGGTTATGAGCCGTCATTCTGTAGTGATCTGCTGATAAGAAGCCATTCCTCTTAGTGAGGTCAGGGCGAGCAGGAGAGGAGGAGGGGTTGCTGTCTTATTTAATGAATCATTTCAATGTAAGCAGCTATCTCCTGGAAGTTTTCAGTCTTTTGAATATGTGGCTTTACAGCTGAAGGCCCCATCCAAAGTTGTGTTTCTTAATGTTTACAGGCCTCCCAAATACTGCACAGACTTTTTTAATGACCTCAGTGAACTGCTGTCTGTGATCTGTGTTGATTTTAACTGTGTAATTATTGCTGGGGATTTTAACATTCATGTGGACAACCCTCAGGACAAAGGGACTAAAGACCTGAGTAACACTCTGGGCAACTTTGGGCTGACTCAGCATGTAACAGAGGCCACACATAATAGAGGACACACTCTTGACCTACTGATCTCCAAAGGCCTGAGCATTTCAAAGGTTACTGTGTCTGATGTGGGCCTGTCTGATCATTACTGTGTTTTCTTTGAAAGTAAAATCTCAGCCCACACAAATATATCAACAACAGTGATCACAAAACGGTGTATAACTGAACACAGTAGTGCAATTTTTAACCAGGTCTTCCCATTAACACCTGACCTGCCCAGAGGGTCAGTCAATGAGCTCGTCAATAGCTTCAATGCTAACATGTTAAATGTAATGGACACTATTGCTCCCATTAAGGTGAAGGTTATCTCTGGAAGGAAAAAGTCTCCATGGAGAAACTCCACACTGGTGAAAAATGAAAAAAGAGAGTGTAGGAAAGCTGAGCGCAGATGGAGAAAAACAAACCTCCAGGTTCATTATGACATTTATAAAGAGAAACTTCACAATTATAATTTACAACTGAGGAATGCAAGGAGGTCCTACTTCTCTGACATCATCACTAAAAACAGCCATAATGCTCGGGTCTTATTTTCTACAGTTGACAGGCTAACAAACCCTCCTGTGTCAGTGGCAGCTGAACTTCATTCGACCATGGCCTGCAATGACTTTGCCAAATTCTTCACTGAAAAAATCCAAAAAATTAGACAAGCAATTGGTACATCAACAGCAGATCCAGGATATGTACTGTGTCCACCAAAAAACTGTTTAAACACCATGAAACAGTTTCAACCTATTAACAGCAAAGACCTGGAGGACATCTTAGGTCAACTGAACTCCTCCTCCTGCTGTTTAGATGTCCTGCCAACAAGTTTTTTCAAAAAGGTCTCAAAGACTTTAGAGTCAGACCTGTTACAGATCATCAACTTTTCTTTATTATCAGGTGTGTTTCCAGAATCACTAAAAACTGCTGTAATCAAACCTATACTGAAAAAGGACAATCTTGACAAGACACAAATGAACAACTACAGGCCGATCTCAAATCTCCCGTTTTTAAGTAAGATCATTGAAAAAGCAGTTTCTCAACAGCTCAATTACTTCTTAAAACAGAATAATTGCTACGATGCCTTCCAGTCAGGTTTTAGACAGAACCACAGCACTGAAACCGCTCTGACCAAAGTGTTTAATGACATATGTCTGAATACAGACAGTGGAAAAATGTCAGTCCTAGTTTTACAGGATCTCAGTGCAGCATTTGATACAGTTGACCACAACATATTACTCAAACGACTGGAGAACTGGACAGGTCTTTCAGGAACTGTACTAAACTGGTTCAAAACATACGTAGAAAACAGGAAATACTTTGTATCAATAGGTAACTTCACATCTGAGCAGACAAGTATCACATGTGGAGTTCCCCAAGGTTCCATCTTGGGACCCCTTCTGTTTAACATCTACATGCTCCCACTGGCACAGATTATAAACAACAACAAAATAAACTATCACAGCTATGCAGATGACACACAAATATATATCACAATGTCACCAGGAGACCGAGGCCCTGTACAGGCTCTTGGTAAATGCATTGAGGAAATCAATGACTGGTTGTGCCACAATTTTCTCCAGCTAAACAAAAACAAAACTGAGGTAATAGTCTTTGGCGCCAAAGAAAAACGATTACAGGTCACCAGAGAACTTCAATCTATACATCTAAAAACCACAAACCAGGCGAGAAATTTGGGTGTAGTGATGGATGCAGACCTAAACTTAGAAAAACACATTAAGACAATAACAAAGTCAGCTTACTATCACCTCAAGAATATATCAAGGATAAAAGATCTGATGTCTCAACAGGACCTGGAAAAACTAGTCCATGCATTCATCTTTAGTAGGCTTGATTACTGTAACAGCATCTTTACAGGTCTACCTAAAAAATCAGTCAGACAACTACAGCTCATTCAGAACTCTGCTGCTCGAGTCCTCACTAAGACCAAAAAAGTGGACCACATCAGTCCAGCTCTGAGGTCTTTACACTGGCTGCCTGTCCGTCAGAGGATAGACTTTAAAGTTCTGATGCTGGCCTATAAAGCTCTGAATGGTTTAGGACCAAAATACATCAATGACCTCCTGACCCAGTATGAACCATCCATATCCCTCAGGTCATCTGGATCCGGTCTTTTATCAGTTCCCAGAGTCAGAACCAGACACGGAGAAGCTGCATTCAGCTTTTATGCTCCTTATATCTGGAACAAACTCCCAGAAAGCCTCAGATCAGCTGAAACACTCAGTTTATTTAAATCCAGGTTGAAGACTCACCTGTTCTCAGCTGCATTTGAATAAAGCACCAAATCCACACTTTAAGCTTAAATTTCAAAACTTACATTTAACTACTGATTTTATCTACTGTTCTGATTTTATCTGTTTTGATTTTATATACTGTTGTTTGTTTGTTTGTTAATTAGTTAGTTAGTTTATTTGCTTGTTTTATTCAATTTTAAATCATGCTTTTTATTTGTTCTTGTTTCTAATGTCTCTGTAAAGCACTTTGAATCACCTTGTTGTTGAATTGTGCTATACAAATAAACTTGCCTTGCCTTGCCTTGCCTTAACAGGTGAAAAATTGCCCTCCTAGTTTTAGGCTTAATCCCCCTTTCCCCCCTGCAGGCAGTATCCTTCAAGCTCAGGTCGTCTACCAGAGGCCTCGGAGTTTGAGGGTCCTGTGCAGTATCTTTGCTGTTCCTAGGACTGCGCTCTTCTGGACTGAGATCTAAGATGTTGTTCCTGGGATCTGCTGGAACAACACTTTTACCATGACAGTATCATGGTACAAATAACAGTAGCATGGTGGTTAACACTGTGCTCTCAACGCAAGAAGGTCCTGAGTTCAAATCCATCACATCCTTCTTGCCCTGTGACAGCTGAGAAAGGCTCCAGCACAATAGTATTATTATTATTAGGCCTTTGTAGGTGAACATTAAGTCAAATTGAGTTTATTATTAGTTTGCTGACTGATTTCATTTTGAGGAAATACAAACAGGGGCTCTGTTGATATTGTGATGACCTTTACTTCAGTTAAATTCACTTTGGATCCTTGTCTTGTTAAAGACTGGCAAAACTGTAATGTGTAATTTCAACTACAGGCTTGAATGTGATTAGAAAAAATCAGTGACTGACTGGTTTTTTCACACCCAGTGACCTATTTAAGATAGTTGCAGCAACCAGCTGGTCCCTGATCATGCTGCACCTCTGCTTACTGATTACCAGGCAACTGCATAGGTTTCCTGGTCGGAGGCAGCCTGTCTTGAAACAACTAGACAGCAAGGGACGCCGCGAGGTCGGAGACACGGTCCTCATCTTCGAAGCAACAATTTCAAAGGCAACGAGATCGACACAGTTGCACACAGTCACAATAAATTTGGTCTCCTACCATCATTTTGCTTGTCAGTTAAAGAAAAGTCATTTGAAGTCATTTATGTTACAGTTCTTTTCAGGAAACCTGCCAAAAAATAAGTGTGTGGATGCAATAATGATCCATTAATAAAACATTAAGTCACAGATGGTAACGGGACAGAGGTTGACTATGTGAGAGGGCGGGATTTCACTTATCTGTGACTGGGTGAAAGGCTTTTTTCTCCTTTTCAGATGGGCTGGATGTAAAACTCTGTGCCAAATTACAGCTTTGCTGTGTCAAAGGTTGGAGCTTGCATGACGCTCTCTCAAACACTGGAATGGTCTCCTTTATCAGGAAAATGACACATTATGCAAGGACACACCGTGACCCCGTACTGATCGCAGCACCTTTTTTTTTTTTTAGCAGTTAAAGCATTTTAATTGATCCGGCGAATGTTGTTGGGAAATAACCCAGCTGAGAGAAACTATTTGGCCAAGTGACAAAAACGATACAGTTCTCTTTATTTTTTACTGTTTAGTTAAAAGGGCACAAAAGAATTTGACTATTAAATATTTAACCAACACAACATTTTAGATTAAAGCCAGTCAACACCATGTGTATGAAATGGAATAGTTTTACTGTACATGTTCAACAATATTCACAGATAAATACACATCTGCCAAGCTCATGATTATTTCTTCTCTCCAACTTTTGCCTGCGGGTCCTTGGCGACGCAGCGGGATTGAAAAGCACTCAGCATCTCACTGCTGGTCAAATTTGCTCCCTTCATCAGCAGCTTCTCTCCGTCTACTGCGGAAAAGAAGGACAAAAACACAATGAGATGACTCATAAGAACAACATGCTTAAGGAGTACAGAAAGGAAATGTTCAAAAGTTCACTCTGCACAAAAGTCGAGTAAGACACGCTGCGGCTCTGCTGACCTGTGGCAGACATCTCCAGCTTTGTAAAAGCCTGACTCACTGCGTGAGTGATGCTAATTGTATGAAATTCCAAGACTGGGTCATATGTTTCTGAGTGTATGAACTGCACATATGCACCATTTCCAGGACTTTATCCTATTTTTGAGTTTTTAGATATTTTTTTTTATCATCTTTGGCTCCCGTGACATATCTGGAATGGGCTTTTTAAAAACATAACCAGAAAAAGAGAAAATTAAAACAGGTTACGACTGTCTTGAGTCAAAGGTTAAAGTGAACGTCTTAGTTGCCTTATCATTGTTGTGCCTGGAGGTGATTGTAGTTATGATTTGGTGCTCCAGAGTGATGGATGCATCAGGGTAAGAAGACAGATGGATGAAGTGATGCCTAGTGTAAAACTCTGTGCGGGCGGCGTTATGATCAGGGATTACTTCAGCTGGTCAGGTTGACGTTAGGCAACAATTTCTGACCACAAACCGAGATCAGCTGACATCTCTGAAAAAACTGAATGGCCAAATTTTTCTATGAAAAAAAATCTTCCCTGACAGGGAAGATGCATAAGATGGAGCCACCAGGCTCAAACTGTGAGAGAGTGGTGGAGACAGTATGAACTGGACACCACCTTAACCCCACATTGAGAAAGACTTTATGCACAAATACAAGTTCTTGACGGAAAATGAACACACCTGTATAAAATGACATATTCTGTCTTAGCAGCAGGTTACAAAAGTCAGACAGCTACTTTTGTAGGCATTATTAACATTTCATAAGTGCTAGACGAGCCAGTTATGAAACTACACATCACTTCAGACAGCTGAGGGAACGACGGCAACGATCTCATCCAAAATAACTCCACCCATGAGAACACTCCCATGAAGTCTTGAATTGTAATGATATGAGCATGTAACTGGACCTCATACTGACAGCTCAACAACCGTCTCCAGATTGATCTCCTTAAGTTCTCGTGAAATAACAAGTTAGCAGGCCTCCCCACCTATAAAACTACATAAATCACATTTTATTCCTCTTCAACAAGTGAAAATAGTGGACTGTGTATAAAAATACCTGTAATTTCTACAGAGTTAATGCAATCATTTTGTTAAACCCCTCGAGTGACATCTTGATTGTTTAATTTAAAATCCACTGTGGTGGAGTACTAAGATAAAACTAGAGAAAAAAAAACAACTCATGGACCAAACTCTGCCTCCCCCACTCATTCTAATGTGCTCACGTCATACTTACCATAAGTGATATCCACTACGGGCTCAGACTTGTCATGTTTCACCACTGGTATCACCTCACAGTTCATGTTGGTAGCTCTGGCCTTCTCTGAACCCACTAAGGTCAGAAACTCCCTGTGGGACAGGAAAAAGAAAAGCTTTTTTAGATTTACCTTATAACGCATTAAAGTGACTAAGTACATTTCTGTATGCTGTAGTAGATGTGAGTATTTCCACAGTGGGGACATCGAGTATGACACACTTAGCTCCATTGCACTGATTTTACAGCAGTAATCACTAGTTACTCTACAGATTCAAAGTAAAGTTGACACCAAACCGGCAATCTGCTTTGAAGTTAGACGAAATAGGCTTGAAATCTACACATTAAAATAGTGTTTAAACATCAGTAATATAGATTTCCCTTTAGCTTTGACATTTTGTGTATTTTCTCAAAATATTTGTGAACCGTTGATTTAGGCAGTAATGTACACTCTAAGGCCACTTTAATAGTTACACCTCTTCAAATGCTTGTTAACACAAGTATCTAAACTGGGTGTGTAGACAAGTGGTCAAGACGGCCTGATGAAGTTCAAACCAAGCATCAACCGAGTGACTTTGAGCATGGCATGGTTATTGGTGCCAGACAAGCTGGTCTGAGTACTTCGCAAACTGCTGATCTGCTGGGAATTTCCCGCACAACCATCTCTGGGAGAAAATATCCAGCCGCAGTCATCTGGGTTAAAATGCCTTTTTGAGGACATAGATCAGAATAGAATGGTAACACTGCTTCAAGCTAACAGGTAGTCAAGAGTAAATGAAACAACCACTCATTACCACCATGCAGATGCAGAAGAGCATGTCTGAACACAGTGTGTCAAAGCTTGAAGTCGGTGGGACTTTGGCAGCAGAAGACCGCTCTGGGATTCAAGTTAGCTAACAACAGGAAACTGAGGCTAATATTCACACAGCAGGTTGGGAAAACATTGCATGCTCTGAATTTCTCAATTTCTGCAGTGACATTTGCACAGTATAAACACAGAGAAACATAAAAACTAGGGCTGAACGATATATCGCATTTGCGATAATATCGCGACATGATCAAGTGCAATTTTCTAACCGCAAAGGCTGCGATTATACTCTGGACATGTCCAAATTCATGGGCTGCATCCTCCTGAGGCCGCATTTGTAGACCGATTACGTCACAGCGACGCGCCGAAGGCTGTCCAAATTACTACCATATCCCAGAATTCATAGCGCGGCCCAGCCAAACTCCAGTTTCCAGCAATGGCGGCCGCTACTAAGTTTTAAAATTACTCATACTAATCTTTCAGGGTCACAAAATAAACTTTTAACATATTTTCAGGCGAGAAAGTAGTTGTGTAAACATCAAATATCTGCTCGGTTTATCAAGATATCCCATATTTGCAAAAGTGCTTCGACGTTTTCAGAGGCGTCTGCTACCCACCAGCTCGACAGCTCCAGGGTTACTGATGCGGCCGAGAACGGCACAACTCCCGGCACATCATTTTCAGATCACCGCGGAGTTTCGCTGCTCGGGTTAAACGTAATATATAAGTCACTTAGACAACCTAAAAATGTTATTGTTGGGCTTTTTTCAGTGTTTTGTTTGTTCGTGAGTAAATCGGTTTGGCTGAGATTAAAGTTATTAGATTAGATAAAATAAAACTTTATTAATCCCCCGGGTGGGTTCCTCCTTGGTTTTCACACAGCTGACTAAACGTCAAACAGAAAACTTATTAAACAGAAGTATGAGACAGTCGAGAATTTACACCAGTGTCTGGTTATATTTTAGATAGCAAGAAGCAGACGGCCGAGTTTATTAAACTCCACCGAGACAGCGGTGACGCTAATCAGAACTAGACCGTCCAATTTCACGCCTTTAAACTTTAAAGGCGTGTTTGTGTGTGTGTTTATACAATTGCTATTATGTTTGCACTTTATGTGTAATGTTACTGACTGCAGAGATCAGTAAGATGTGTGTATTTTTTATTTATTAGTTTTATTTATTTAATATTATTTTTTAATTGAATGACTGTCTAGTAGTTCACAGATGTCGAAAAACTGAGTGTGGTAAAGCCACTGATTTTTTTTATGTATATTTCTGCAATCTGCACATTGTACTGACTTTCATTTTAATGTTTACACCAGGGTTCCTTGTCAGCACTTTATGCTCAGATGTTTGTAAGCTAAAAATAAACTATTGTGTATGTTCAAATATACTGTTGTGATTGAAGAAGTTAAATAAAAATGTCAGTCATCAATTCATGCATCACCTCATGTCATCATAACAGAGGTCTGTCTTCCAGGAAAGAACAGTTTAAAATTAATGTAATATAGTATTGGCCATACTATATGATGTATTGCTTGTCTTTGTTTAATAATACAGAAGACAAATACCTTAAAAAATAATCGCATATCGCATCGCAATCGCAATATTGGGGCAAAAAATCGCAATTAGATTATTTTCCATAATCGTTCAGCCCTAATAAAAACACACGGAAACGTGGAAAATCACTACCCAATAATAAAGTGGCCGGTGTATAATGACCGTATAATGTCATGTGCAATCTAGATAACAAAACAAACGTAAGTGCTGAGATTACTTCAAGCAAAACTTACTTTTAAACCTTCCATTAAAAGAGTTTAGACGAGACTTCGTGCAGCATGTCATATAGTGTTGCTATGAATTTACGGAGGGTTTCTTCAACTAACATTAACCAAATGTTGAATGTTTTAAGGGTGTCTTTACTAAGCATGAAAGCCAGCATAACCACAGTCTATTCCGACAAGCATCAACGAGCTATACGCTACATAAAACATGAAATGACGTTGCGGTTGGCGGCTGCTGGCTGTCGCCAACAGCCTTATTGTCAAATTACGACCGTTACCCGCCTTTCAGGCACACTGAACGGCTCTCCGACACAACAGCAGCGTCAAACGCGCCTTTCTTACCGTGTGGACCGGACATTGGACTCGAACGGACAAAACTGAACGGTTATTTTCTTCACAGCCTTCAATACCACGGTCGCTTTGCTGGGAGCCGCCATGTTTTCGATTTAATGACCTCTAACCTCGCCAGAATGGGGTTTCTCACATGGGCCACGAGAGGGCGCCACAGGATTAAGGATTCCAGTAGCTGCCTCACTAACAGGTCCATACAAAGGTAATTATTATTCAACACGACATGGAGCTGTTACTTTATAAAGAATGGGAGGTGATCATAATTTTTTTTAGATTCATAGTTATTAAAGCAGGTGTTTTCCTATCTTTGCAGTCTTCTGCTACAGATCAAAAAATCATTCATAAGATCATTTATAAGCAAAGCAGGGACACACCAACAAATGTTTTCCCCTCTAGGATATTATGCATTAACTTGTGACATTAACTTGTAACATTGTCTACTTAGTTAGGCACTGTCTGTTTAATATCAGCATTTCCTGTGACTTGACAGAGTAAATTATTGGTGTAATATTGCTGTAGTACTCCCAGTGATAGCTTCACCAGTGGAAGCAGTTCACTGATAACAACACAAGTTGCGACACGGCTTTTATACAAAAAAGTGACTGTTATGTAAACACCAACATCCCCAATCAAAGTGACAAATTCAGAGGAAAAGTGACTGGGGCACCTTCAGGCGTGCAATCATCAGGACGTTGGAGAAGGGGGTCTGTGAGGAAATAATTCAATAAAGGAGGTGCTACTGTTCAAATAGACAATCTAACACTTTTTTTTTTTTGGGCACATTTTGGGCGTGACCCCTTTAATACTTCTCAAGAGTAATACTTAAAAATATTTTTGGGGATCAGATACATTCCTCTCATTGAACAGTTTGTTTTCCTGTGACTTAAAAAAGAAGAAGAAGAAGAAACCTTGCACATACTAATTACCTCATCTAAACTTTATCAAGGCCTTTCTTGACCTCTGCTCGCTGCAGCCGGTTATTTATAGACACCCCTGGTGTCAGGGCCTGAGCAGAACAAATGTGTTGTTCTCAGATCAGTACGCCAGAGTGTGTGCTGTTTATCCCAGCTCTAACACGCCTCAAGTCTCTTTCCTGTGAGCGACAGCCTGACCCAGCCTGTGACAGTCAGCAGAGGCACGAGGGCTCTAAATTTAAACATTAAGGCTACCGAGAGGCCGAAGCATTTCCTATACACCTCCCACCACACACGCGCGCACCCATGCACACACTCACACACAATAAGTATTTGTCGGAGGCTTACTGTAAGAAAGTTGGGGAGAGGGCGGTCAGAAACAATAAATGCTCCAGGGGATGTTGACCTCAGAAAGAAAAGGGTATTGTCTTGATGTTGGAGTTCATCTATGAAGGCCTCAGCCTAAACACAATATGAACTTATGAGATGGTCCCCCTGGGAAGCTGTGGTGTTTAACATGAGCTGCCATGTTCTTCTTTGCCACAAGGCTCCATCATTGCTGTTTCTGCAACATGTCGAAAGAAATTCATGCTCTGGTGCCAAAACCCTGTTTTGAATTGTTGTTTCCTCCTTGAGAATGACACCCAAGTTAGGTATGAGTGTAAACCAAAGAGGCTGTAGTATGAAAGAATGAATCAGAAGTGACTGTAACAGCCTCCAAATGAATGGCTGATGGGTAATAGAGATGAATTCACTTCTGAGGAAAGGTGGAGGATTGTGGCAAAGGGCCCCACCACTGAGAGGAATCACAAGGGCGTATCTGTAACACAGAATCATCGTACTGCTGACAAAATGGAAAGAAATCAAACACACTGAGTGCTCTTACTCATTAGTGAGTGCTCCCTGTTTCAATGCCTCTCTGTAAACCTATTAAATATAAATTAAGCACAAAAACTCATAAATCAGTAAATAACAAAAAACGATTCCTGCTGAGTTCCTTCCAGCAAACTGTGCAAAGTACAAAGCTACAAGTATGAGAGAGTATTGCACTACAGCCTGGAACTGTTACACTGTTCAGTGCATTGCATGTAATGGTCTGGATTGAACTAATTATGGTAATTAGTTATAATGTTTTAGGCATCGTAAAAAATAAATGATACCTAATTTGTGGGTTTTCTTCACCGTGAGAGAGATTTAATAAACCTCACACACAGTTACTTCACTTCTGAACACTCAAAAATGTCCACATAGCAGCCAGGTAAAGGATCCAAATTGACTACACATCCCATAATCCCTCTTAAAGCTTATATTTGAATTAAATGAACAGGGTTCAGTGCCCTGCAGAAGAAGTGACTCTGCTGCACATCTTCGCAAGCTACTGGGAGACGGTCAAGGCCACTCATAGGAATGGCCGACTACATTTCCCGTGAAGCCCTGCGGGGGCAGCTCTCTGGCACTCCTCCTCCGCCGCCTCCTCCTCACAGCAGCGTCCTGGCTGGCTGGAACGGCGAAGCAGACTGAAGTGAGCGTCCTGAAATGCGCGCAGGCTGAAGGACGAGCCGCATCGCTCCGTGTGCGGACACCGATCACTCTCACACCGGCTTCATGCAGCGCGTGGACGGCGTGGACAGAGGTTAAGAGCTCAGCGGGAAAAGCCAGGCGCACTTTTCTATTCAGAGCGGCCGCTGAATGCTGGGTTTTTTAGACTGTCTTCTCCGCTCCGGTGAGTGCATCTTCACATCTGTGTGTAGAAGTTGTGTTTTTATTCGTTGTTGTTGTTTTTTTAATATGTAGTCGGTATATCCAGTGTTATGCCTCTCTTTGTGAGTGACTGTCTGTGTGTGGACGGCTGCATTGGGAAACTTCACGCACAGGCTGAGTGTACTGAGAGTTGTCACTGCGGCAGGCAGAGAGGCAGCCTCGGTGTTCGCAGTGAAACCAAATTTAAGAAGCGGTGACAGTCACGCTGAGACAAGGACTTGTTGCCCTCCGCTGAGCGTTTCGTCTTTCCTGCTGATTTCCAAGAGTGGCGAGCTGTCTGTGTCTTAAATCTCGTTTTTTCCCCTGCACACTTTGTGTACGGTTTAGGGCTGCTGCAGTACATCGAGCTTTAAAATGAAAAACAGTGCATGCGCTTTAAAGGATGCAACCTCCCGCATAACATCTATTGCTTAAGTTTTGCACGAGCTCATAGCCTATGATGTTTTTAGGAAATTCCTGGTGATTCTTTTAAGGATCACGAGATCATTATCTGTTTTTTTAAAGATGCATATTAACTTTACCATACACACGGATATGGTCATGTGCGTGGATGTTGAGCTCTGTGGATCCCCCCCACCGCTCCTCCTCATTGACACTAACAAGTATGGGCCGTCTTTCCTCCCTCTTCATAGCTCCAAGCAGCCATGCATGCCCTACTGCATGCACATGCATATACAGCAAGTTGCAGATGAACCTCAGACAGCTTTCCCTCCCTGTAATCGTGAATACGAATTTTCCCTCGGCTCACCTGCCGGATAAATAAACACCCCCCTTTTCACTCTCTGTCACTTCTCCCAGATTTGCCCCCCAAGTCTCCCCCTCTCCTGCACACGTTGGCACACACACTCACACAGGCAAACAGAGCCAAATGCCACCCAAAAAAACACCCCCATCCTCCCTCCGTCTGTGCTCAGTTGAATACGATATGTTGGCAGACCATTCACCCTGCAGCGGTCTGGCTTTTCACAGAAGTTGACATTCACTTCACTTCAGCAAACACAGTTTGTGCTTTGTTTCAGCTTCTCTCTGAGTTCCGCCTGTCACGTGCTAAACATTAACAAATTTGTTTTTTTGTGTTTTTGGTTTTTTTGTCCTCCTTTTCCTCTTTCCTGTGACATCACTTGATAAGAGCCCTATGGATGAATTCCCACCTCTGTGACAAAACTGATCCTTAATTTGTTTATTTGTTTTCCATACAGCAACAATTTAGTATTTATTTATTTATTGTCAATGACTGCCATTCAGGCCTTTAAGCCTTTATGGAAATCAGAGGATTGAGAACGATGCTTTAAAAACGTTGAAATGCTCAGCCTGATGAGGTACGATCATGTAATATTATGTTTATAGAAAGTAGCTGGCGGGCGTTTGCAGCTTATAACATGCACATGTCAGACGGGTCAGAGCGGGATGTCTGCGTATGATTAAATCTCTGTCACTGTAAAAGCAACTGTGTTGGGCGAATGGGAGGGCAAGCTGAATGCTTTGTGACACTTTTAACTCTAGAGTATTCATAGCCTTGCTGCTAATGCTGGAATTTGAATGGAGATGAGGGGCTGGGTATGTGCAGCTGTTGTATGGAAGAAGGGAAATGAGTGAGTGTTCCCGAAAGAGTTGCAAGGTTTGGAAATTTTTCGGCCTGGTGCTTTTACTCTATAACGCAAGAATCCAACAGGTTTCCACACAAGTTCTTTGTCATTTTTAAGCAATTTTGAACCTTTTATTGCTTCTTTTTCTTACTGGTTGGCTCAGCAACATCGCAATAGTCAACTACACTGTGCTTTGTCACCTCCTAGCTCACAAGTTAGTCTAGTGGTTTGGATACAGGCTTATAAATGATACCTGTTAAGCAGGTGCTTCCAGGAAATAGAAATAAATGCACGGTAAAACTGTGACTTCAAGTTGTAACACATGTTAGTAAAATGACTTTGTAGAAAGTCATTTGCATCAGAAAATGGTTCTGTATTCTAGAGGGGTGGAGGCTGAGCAGCTGCAGGCGGGTCGGCGCTCATTAAAACTGGCCATAATGTGTATGGTCTGATAGAGAGCCCAGTGATGCTGCTGCTGCCCCGGGCCTGAAGGTCCTCCTGCTGAAAGGATAAAGCATAATCACTCTCTGTCTGATTGCTGCGCGACTATTGTTTCATCATAGGCTGTCAAGATGTCGTTTAGCAGACTACACACATTTCACAGTCAGTTAGGCTTTAACAAGCAAGGACATCAGCCCCATCATTGGTAGGCAAACAGTGGAGCGTTTGGATGTGCACCTCAGATTTTACAATTACCCTGCATTTGCCCTGAGGGGAAAAAAATATGCAGGCTTGAGTCTGGAGGAAGTGCGTGTTGCTGTGTGCGAGTGTTTTTGTTTAATGTCAAGCTTGCTTTGAATTGAGTAGTTTCTGCTCTTATGAAAATGGAAAATGCTATTATGTGGTGTTGTTGCAAAGAGCATTTCTTTCCATCATTGATCTGGAACAGAGAAATGGAAGAGCTAAATGTAATTATTGTCCCTCTCCACGCAGTTTCTGCTGTACTGGTCTGCAGGAGATAAAAGCAACGTGAAAGATTAGAACAGCTGTGTCCACTTTTTAGCTGCCCACCCTCACAGCCATGTCAGAGGGACTTCGGAAATTTGTTTCAAACAACTCTGTCAGCTGTGGTTTAATATTAACATACTTTTCAATCCAGTGCTTTCAGCTACTTCTGTATCTATTAGCTATTACTGTCCGGCTGAACCTGTTTAACCACTACATGTAGCTAAAAAATGCATTCTTACAGTTAGCTAGCACTGCTAATCCACTGTTAGCTAATAATTTAACTGCTAGTCATACTTTTAGCTAAATAATTTGTAATTTATTTTATTTATAATTTTTGCTTGACACTGTTCTCTAACTGTTTATCCATCATCTTTGGCTAATCTTTACTCGCAACTTCAGTTGTTACCCAACAGATAAACCGCTAGCTGTATTTTATTACACATCTTACCCATATTTATTAATAATTTAGGTTGCTACATGAGTTTGCGGTACTTGGGCAACATCTCATTTCTCTTTTTTTTTTGCGAGGAAAATGAAAAAAAGGTGCAGCAGAAACATAAGCAAACATACATGGAAATACATGGCAGAGAATCTACGGTTCTAACGAGCTTGAAAGTCAACATTTCGTATGACCGCCTTTATTCTTCAACGCAGCCTGAACTCTCCTAGACAAGCATTCTTGTAATTTCTTGAAATAGTCTTCAGGAGTGTCCAGTCTCCTTGAAGGACATTCAAATCCCACACTGCTGCAGCATTGTTGAATCCGGGTTTTGGGGAGGCCAATCCATGACGTTGATTTTCGAATTTTTATTCCTCGGTGGATCAAAAACTGATGGTACTTTTCTATATTTATCATTTCATCAATTTTGAGAAACTTTCCAAAACCAGTAGCTGAAATGCAACCCTAAACCATGAACGAGCCTTCACTGTGTTCTACAGATAGCTGTACATACATATTGTACCAAAATAGTAAAATCTGGATTCATCACTCCATAAGAAAATTATCACTGATTTTCAGCCCAGCTCTTTTGTAATTTGGGATACCTCAGCCTTGTCTCCCGGTTTTCTTTCCTTCAGAATGGCTTCTGTCAGCCACCCTTCCACTGAGACCACTTCTGATGACGTTTCAGTGATCAGTAGATGGAAGTACAAATGTATTTTTCAGGTCCAGTGTCACAGTTTTTCTGGGGTTTTCTCTTTCTTTTTCTTATGGACATAACTTTCAGATACTTTTCATCAGCTGTTGAAAGATTTTTAGGCCCAGCACTTCTTTTATCCTCTATTTGTCCAATGCCCTCAGATTTTTTTTTAAGGATACAGTGCACACCATGCTGAGAAATACCAAATTTGAGCTTTGGGAATCACCTTCTTAGTGCAAAAATAGTATTTTATTTCAAGTCAAATTGTGTTATCACTGGCATTTTTGCAGATTCAAATAAAGGAAATAGAACAAATGATATTTTTGAATGCACTATTAGTAATAAAATGCTTTAAGTTAAATTTTTAAATTGGTTATTTCTTGTCTCTTATTGTCTCTAAGTGCAATAATCCTTTCTGTCATCGTTGTATTTTTACTCAGTTGTATATAGTATTTGTATTTGTATTCTATTTTTATCTTATTGTATATTTATTTTATTCTACTGTATATAGTATTTTATTTTATTCTATTCTGTACAGTTGTGTACTGTATTTATTCTTATTGTATTCTAATTTTTGCCTCATAACTTTTGCACTGTCCACTCCTGCTGTGACAAAACAAATTTCCCACGTGTGGGACTAATAAAGGTTATCTTATCTTATCTTATCTTATCTTATCTTATCTTATCTTATGTAGACACAACACTGCTTTATTCCTTGACTTAGGTGCCTTTTTATGTTTGAATGACTCATAGATCTCTGTTAAGTCACATAACAACCAAAACAAACACTATTACACACTATTAGCTAATAATTTCAACAGTTATCCGTAGTTTTATTGAGCTATTGCAAGTATTTGTTGAATTTTGTTTGTAAAACCTTTGACGGTCAGCTGTGTAGACATCACAACATCACAGAAGTGGCTTTTATTTGAACTCCACATGTTCAACATGTGAATATTTTCACACGAATAGAAAAACAGAACTTGCCATGTCGCAGGTTGGTTGTTTTGGGGTTTTTTTTCTTCCATTTCTCAGCCAAAAGTTAGCTACAGCTACAGAAGGTGTGGCTTTTTAGAAATTTTTCTTGAGTTTTTCTTTGAGGAAGAGGAAACGCACACAAGAGCCGCTCATGTGGTCAACACATTCTGGTTGAGGGAAGCCGCTGTGGCCTGAGAACGTACTAGCAAAAACTGTCAAGTACACGCCCATGTCCGGAGCTTGGTGGGCAGATCTGATATAATTAGGTTTCCATTCCACCTTTTCTGGAACTGTGTGCCTTTGATTCAGTGCTGCACGCATCTCACACCTTAATCTGTAATTTGACTATGTGAGGCCTGTCATTTCTCAAATGAAGAGAGGTGTTCATGGAGAAAAGACCATTGCCGTTGTGGTTGTTCACCCTGGTCAAATTAGTCGCTGAAAATGTATCGGGTCCACTCCTTGTAAAGATTAGGAGGCTCATGGTGAGAAATGGGACAGATCCGGACAGAGAATGAAGACAGAATCGAGAAACTGGAGGGAAAAAAACCTATTAGACGG
This sequence comes from Maylandia zebra, assembly GCF_041146795.1. Taxonomy (NCBI): domain Eukaryota; kingdom Metazoa; phylum Chordata; class Actinopteri; order Cichliformes; family Cichlidae; genus Maylandia; species Maylandia zebra. Next base: position 17,653,978 of record NC_135187.1, read on the forward strand.
AGACTTTGACAGATGAGGTGAATAAAAAACGAGAGAGCAATTCTAATAATAAAAAGAGGATATTGATCTACGGTGCGTGAGTCTGGTTATCACTCATGCTCCTCTACGTCTCCTAAACACTGCTGACCCTTGCAAGAATTGAATTTGTTTCCTACAATGTCAGGGGGACTTGCTGAGCATATTTTTTGTTATAAAGAAACACAAGTACACAGTTTCCAAGACAGTCTATGGATGTTTAGCAGGTGTTGCTCAGAAATTCTCACCACCAAACCACGTACCTAAAGAAAGCAGACAGGTGTTAAAATTTAAAAGTCTTGTTTCACATCTCAGTAAGACCAGGAAATGCTTGTAGCGAGACATTTAAAGCAGGGAAAGCACCGAATGTTCTGGTAATCTAAAATGTTGAACCATGATGAGCGCCATCACCTGGGGTTAGAAAAACCTGCAGATTTGGACCAATTTATCACCCATTAAGACTAGCTGGTAGATGTTTGCCAGCCTCATCTGTATTAACTGTGACTGCAGAATAGAATATAGTGGCGTGGCTTAGAAAACTTGTTGCATTTCTTCCATCACCTTGTATGTTTCTGTGAAAGTGAGTTCTAGAAAGAAGCAAAATATTTGGAGATACGTAGCCTCTGAGCTCATTAGGTAAGCATACCAAACGTAGGTGTGTGTGTGTGTGTATGTGTGTGTTTGCAACCTAGTATGTCACTCATTGCTGGAGCTAGACTTGTTTGTCCTGACATACAGTATTTGGAATCCAGCCTGATCATGCCCAGAGATACTCACTCTAAGCAGCCAAATCACAGCGGGAACACTCACTCTCGACTCACAACAGACATACAGAACATGAATGTGTTCAAGTGCACACACATGTATGAACCCGTTTACAGTACACGGGTACACATGCAGAATTTGGATATACTCCCTCCTATGTTTCACATACACTTGACAATGCACCGGTTTCCACTTAGACACATACTATTTATCTCTTTCATGCGCAAAGAAACACATGCTGCTATCAAATCACACTGGCCCTCAGCAATTTTCTCAAAGATAACAGGGCGCTTCAGCTTGCGCTAGACTATTCTGCTGCTCTGTGTTTGTGTTGTGCACCAAGTCTCTTTCCTGTAGTGCGAAAATGAAAAGGCTTTAAAAAACAACCCACTAAACCTAACTCACCTCTGGGCTACAGAAGACAGAGAGTGTTGTGTGTTAATGGCAAGTAAACACTGTGGATGCAATTAATTGAGATTGCCTAAGAGGAAAGTCTAATGGGAAATCAGAGTCCCACTTCTCAAGAATTGTGGGTAGCGCATTGTTATGCATTCGCCCCCTGTTGTTAGAGTGTGAATTTGACAAGACTGGTTCTCTGTGGTTGGTGTGTGTGTGTGTGTGTGCTGTGTTTTGTGACAGGTTCAGATGTATTGAAGAGAGGTCTTCCAATTTAACTCCAGCCTAAAAACGTACAATTAGAACAGTGGACGTTCGATCAGAGTTTCAAATAATCTCCTGGTTTGTTCACCTTTAAAACCAAATAAAGTTTTGTATGCCTACAAATCTGTCTCCATGACAGCCTTGCTACCTCATAAAAAATCCACAGCAGGCAGACCTTGAGTTGGTCAGGTTGGTGTCACAACTTTAAAACTGAAGAACTCCTCTCCTGCAGTTTTATTCCAGTATGAGTAGATGCCATGTTTCCATCTTTTGAGGCCTCATGCATTTTTCAACCTCACGGAGCGATGCAAGCGACGGGCAGGGGACGGGCGGCAGCGTCCTTTAAGTAATAACAGCAGCGGGATCTGTGGGGAAGTGCGGCTGTGTTTTTGATCACCACTCCAACTCGTAACACCTTCGAGTGTTATGTATGCGTGAACTGTAAACAAGTGGCAACAAATGATTACCAGCATGCTGAGTGTGAAGGGCTGAGGTGAGAGGAGGTGACGGACAGCAGAGATGGGTGAGTGAACGCAGCGCGTGTACCTACTTGGTGTAAAGAGCTGCTGATGCGGCGGGTGTAGACGTGTACGCACACAGTCACACACTGCAGGGCTGGGACGCTATAATGTCGCTCGAAGGGAGCCGCCTCATCTCACGCTCCGCTGGCTGAGGCACTCCAGGGAGGGCGCACACACACACACACACACACACGTACATGACTTGTATACAAAGGCCTGCATGCACACTCCTACACGCACATACAGAGTCTTATCTATATTCTGTACAGCCTTTTTCATTTTTGCCTTTGTGAGAACAAAATTGTTATATTTTGCAAAGTAATTTTCTGCTTTGTTTCTGCCGTTGTTAAGGAAGAAACACGAAACAACTCGAGCTGATTTAATTTGTGTGAAATTTGAGTCAAGGGTAAGTTCACACCAAATGTGGAAATCAGTAAAAACTTCATATTACCCACAATATTTTTTTCACAGACCATCTTCAAACTTTACAACAGTATACTATACCTGGGGGGAGTACTTAAGTTGACTAAGCATTTTACCTTGACCTTGATCGTTAGCGCCCAAGGTCAAAGATGACCTTGAAAAACAAAATATGAAGAAACTATATCGAGTAATATATCATATGAAAGGGCACGGAGAGGGCTGTACAAGACACTGTTTTTGTAATATGAAGCCCTATGAGGTTACAGGGACACCATAGCAGGCTAACATTGTAATATGTGGTTATAAAAACACCATCAAAATCCAAAGTTTTAGTAAAGCCCTTGGTCTTCAGACAGACCTGCAGTGCTGAGTGCTCTTGTTTTTGCCGTGTTGCCTTAATTTGATAGAGATCGTGGAGACAGACAGGAAAACGGAGAAAAACAAGGACCACAGGTGGGATTCAAACCCATGCTAAGTGCTTTATTAGCTACTTTAGCTTCACTGCACTTACAAGACAGGTGCAAGCGTTAAACATACTGAAATATTTGTCATTTTCTTATTCATCATTTGTCATTTTCTTACCACAAATGGAGTACAACTGGATAACGTGGCACTCCCCCTGCATTGGCCTAAAACCATGCTAGCTGCTGGTTTGTGTGGTCCATTGTTCAACGTCAGGTTTTCGTGGAGAGCTAAAATATCTGTTCACGGCTACTTTACAGCTGGAGCTGAATGAAGCTTATTGGAGATTAAATGAAAAGATAAACCACAAAGAGATGATTATCTGCTGGTTCTCTGATGTCTCCCAGTGTGTTCACAAGTAAAGCTACAAGGTGCACACATGCAGGTGATGTTGTGATGAGGTTTTGTGCTCCACAGGGTGGTTGTTTGCTTCATTTATGTGCAGTCAGGTGACGGATGGGATGGGCAGTGGACTGGTTTTCATCCATCAGCAAAGCCTTCGGGCCATTTTTACGCTTTCTTATTCTTCTCTGTCTGTCTGCCGTTCCCCTGCTCACATCCCTTCTCTTTGTTTCTTTGGCTATGTGCACTACTTTTTCCATCTTTTCTCCAGTCTACTTTTTTTTCTTCTTTCTCCGTCGTCATCTTTTTTTTTTTGCATACCACTCTTCTTCCTCTTCTCCATATCTCACTCAATCCTATTTTTCTTCAGTTTGCCTGCTTTAAATTCCTCTGTATTTATCGTCTATCCCTTTTGCCTCCCTTTGACGACTTATTTTTCTTTCTTGGCTTCACGCTCGCACACGCACACACACTTACATTGACGGTCTGTTCTGCTTACAATTAAAGCGTACCTCCCTCTTCCCTTTTCCCAAGCAGGCTCATAATAGGAAATGCCCTTGTTATCTCGTCGCGTACCAGCGTTATTAATATAAGCCGCAGACAAACAAGGTGTGGGTACGTGCTCTGCTATGCTCCAGGCTGATATTTCATGGTCAAACCTCTCCAACGGTTTTGTGCTCATCAGCGTGGTAATGGGGCACAGAAAGGTGCCGGACAGATAAGCAAGAAAGGAAAAGGGAGAAATGTGGGAAATGAAGTGAAGTGTGGAGCTCTCCAGGGCGAAATAATAATTCTTGAGTGTGATGTGGAATTTTTGGGGGGTTGATTGGATGGAGACATAGCTGAGTGTGGAGGGAAAAGACTCGAGGGGGTGGGAGCTGGGGGGCAGACTCAAGTTCACAATGTATTAAATGGATGATTGCATGAGTTGGGCTGTATTTAGTTCCACTTTTATGGTTTTATGTGGTGTTATTCTTGTGCAAAAAAGAAGAATTATATTTTATTACAATCTTAACATGATGTGAGATTTCTATTATTTCTATTGTGTACTTGCTTTTTGAATAAGGGCCAGTCTCCGCTCCACAATTCAAGTCAACCAGTGGTGATGGAGATCTTGAAGGGTGACTACATTTCATATTTTGTTTTATTTTATTAAATTAAAAAAAATCCTTCCAACAAAATCTCAGAAAACCCCGTCAAACACACACACCTGCCTTCCTACTCGATGTCCCACATCAACTGTCTGTGAATTGGTTCAGCTTTGAGGGTCTAGATCCTTCCAGAAATCTGTAACACCACACACTGAATTTTGATATTTCACAACCTGAATACTTGAATCAATGGAACAGCCTCACAGTTAGAGGAAAGTTCATCCACTGGGCTAGAAGATTGACTCCAGGCAGCCGGTGCTCATCAACTGTCCAATTTGTTCTCTTTTAAACTAAAACTAAACTTTTTATTATGAGGCACAAAAAAAAAGCCCTAAAACCTCAACATGTTTGTTGCCAAACACTTAGCAAATGTGTTCCCTTGTTTAGTGTCTGTTTACTTTGTTGCTAACAGTAGGTTCACACGGTTTATTTAAAAAGCTGTACCATCCACCCATCTGTCGTAACTGTCTGTCTTCCATTCCTCTTTTGTTGACTTGTTGCCAACTCAGCTAAAAAGCTGCTTTCTGTTCCTTTGAGAGTCAGCACGGCGAGTTGGATTTCAAATAAATCACTTTTTCCTCTTTTCAAATGCACGTGTGAAAATGCTTCATTTACAAGCAGGCTGAATATTGAAACTGCAGCTAACTTCAGCCATTTATGTCTGTGACAGAAATTCTGTGGCATGTAAAACACATTAGATCAGGGATCAAATGACGAGCATAAAACAACAGCGATTAGAGGGCACGTCTTGCAATCTTATTGATCTTTCGTTCATCAGAGAAACAGCCAATATTTGTGAGACAATGTCTGTTTGATCACTGCGTTTCGCTCACCGCCCAAGCAGTAGCAATAAGCAACAAAGGAAGTGATCAGTTCTGACTTCTGTCTTGGCTCAGAGTGTGTAATTGTTTGAGGCTATCATCAAGGCAAATATTGTTTGTGTGGTTTGGATTGAGTGCAACAGTGTGCAACGTGAGAATTGCTAGAAGGTCTGAAAAGGATGCAATTAAAGCCATTAGTTATTTTTCCCTCCAATGTTTTCTCTTGAAGAAATTGCTTATTGATATCAAGACATCCAGGGAATTTACTCTCTGTCTCCTTCTGCTTTTTCCACTCCATCCTCCTCCTCCTTCTCTAACCCTTCTCGTGTCCGTGATGAGCTCTTTGAATAGGCTCCCTGTTTGCCTCTGCTGGCTCCTGGCAAATATGCTTCTGTGTCCAGGATGAGACAATGGCAATGATAAGACATAAAGGAAAGAAGAAAGAAGAGAAAGATGCAGAGAGACAGAGTGACACAGACAGAGAATTAGTGCTGAATGAATGAGTAAATAGAACTGGAGGAAAGATGTTGGAGCCAAGTGGAGGGACAAAGAGCTGATTGTCGCAGTAAACTGAGGGGCCTTTCAGTTCCTGGACAGTTGGTCCCTGATGTTTGTCTTAGATTCTCTGAGGAGAAGTTACAGGATTCAGCAGGTCCACTCGGTTGGTAGTTTAATTCTATGGTACTTGTTAAGAAAAAGTAACTTTTGATATGTTTTTTTTTTTATTATTACAAAATGTCTCAGATGTGAGTGCCATCACAAGTCTGTGAGTTCTTTCCTGCTACTGATTCTATTACCATCACTTAATCCTGGTTTATTTTCATAACTCAGCGCTGTGGTTCTTATAAAGCGCTTTTCTACTCAACTTGAGCAGTCAAAGCAATTTATACAATACACTTCATTCACTTATTCACATGCAAGCACTTTACTTCTACTCTTAGGCGCTTTCTATCTAATATTAACACCCATTCATTTTCTAATAAGTGTATTGGATTTAGTATCTTTCATGCAGACTGGTGCAGCCAGGGTTTGAACCAACAACTTTCTGATTAGTAACTTACTGTAATTCAAGTTTTATTTGTGTACCGCTAAATCACCTCAATGTGCTTTATAATGCACGGTAACGACATTACAATAATACAAAGATAACCCCAACAATCTGACGATCCCCTATGAGCAAGGACTTAGCGACAGTGGGAAGGAAAAACTTGCTTTTAACAGGAAGAACCCTCTGGTAGAAACAGGACAAAACACTGTGGAAGAGAGCCAGAGATCAATAAAAAATAATGTTTAAATGCAAAGTGGTGTGTAAAGACATGACCTGCACAACATTCTGAGAAGCTGTGCTTTTTGATAATGATGATGATGATGATGCGCCACACGCTACACCTAAAAGCTCGCAGAAGGTATCTGCCCGTGCATGCCTGGACATGTCTGTGTTGCAAGCATCAGTTGCATGGCGCGGTGCAACATGAAACTATAGCGACGCAGATTCAATTCATCATGAACCTCATAGTAATGATATTATTTGAATGCATTAGTAAAAAAAAGAGCTAAAAATAGCCTCCATGGGAGAGCTTTCGCCCATCACTTTGGCTGTCATCTATCACTGATATCATCAACCATCACAACGCTTTATCAAAATTAATTTTTGTCTTTTTATTGGAAGATTTTGTGTGATTGGGTTAAACATCGTTAGGATTTTATAGAAGAATAGGAAACCTGTTTGATGTTGAAGTGTTATTTTGGTTGTGCGAATCAGCTGTTTGCACTGGAAATGTTTTCAATAATTTGAATAATAAGTCCTTCAGTTGTTAATAGTTCTAAGGTAACCTCGACCCAAATCGTTGTTATCTTGAAAACTTTTAAGCAAACTGTGTATTTCAATCACAAGACATGAAGCTGAGTATAAAACCAAAATCAGTGGTCATGTGCAACAACTTGACAGTTGACAGTTTGCTGATCATTTACTTGTGCAATTTTTTTTTCTTGTATAGATCAGTGACATTGCAAAGACAGCATGCTTGGCCTAGGGAGTAGCACTTAAAAAAAATCCCAGCAAAGCTTAAACGCTTGGGCTGCGTTGCAGAAGCAGCACTTTTTCTTCAGACAGTGGAAGTAGAAGTTTTGACAAGAGCAGGAAAAAGAAGGAGGGGAAGATGAAGGCAGTGTACCTTCTAGCTCCTGGTAAAGGAAGTGATCTGAGTGCCAGTGAGAGGCAAAGAGAGGAATAGATGTGGGATGTGAGCTTGAAAAAAGGCAAGGAGACCCACCACAGCAGGGTGCTCTGCTGAGCTGCGCTAAAGAGCAACATGAAAAAGGTTTTGAACTTGAGCCAGGCCCCTTAGCTATACAGATACTGAGGGACTGAGGAGAGGAGAAAAAAAAGAGAGGAAATGATGGGAGGATAGGAAAGTTTAAGAAAAGGGAGGATTAGACAGGAGGGGTGAAGATGAAAAGAGTTGCAAGTACTGAAGAGGAAAGAGGAAAATGGGCGCGGAGAGGACGGCAAAGAGGCGAAAAAGATGAAACCTGGGTAGAGACGTAAAGGAAAGTGCTTTCCACAGTCTTCTTTCAACTTGACAGAGTACGGGATGAAGCTGTGGAATGAGAAGTAATTTCTAAAACAGAACAACAATTCTCCAGGGGACACCGTTCCTGTAAGAAAAAACGAAACCTACAACCACTCTTAAACAAAGGAGGGAATTCAAACATGAAGACTCCCTTTGGGATAACAGTGGAAATTTATTAGAGGGTGCAATTTAGGTGGAGCTTTGCGTATGACTCATTCAGAAATGAATTCAAGAGTGTTCGCTGATCCAGAGGAATTTAGGAATGAAAGACTATAGCTGGGGATAAGAGCCAGTGGCAACTCTCAGATGGGCCAAACGAGACAGATTTGCTAGACATAACAATTCTTAGAAATTTCTAGCACACTGATGAAAATGTTTTCAGTCTGACGTTGTCCTTCTGGAAAATTTTCCTAATCCTGAAGTGAGGCTCCAACCTTTTATAGCTTGTAGAGATTTAGTCAGTGTACAGAGGAGCTGGTGGTGAAAAACTGGTAGACAGAACAAAGCAAGTACCAGAACTGTACATGACCCGGTTGAACCTCAACTTTTGATCAGACTGGAATATAATAGGAGTTCAATCCCTCCATCCATCCATCCATCCATCCATCCATGTCCGTCCATCCAGGTTGTCAGGACAGCAGTCTAGGCAGAGAAATCCAGGAATACCACAGCGTTCCTGAGAGTTTTAGTGTCTCCAGTGTTTCCTGGGTCTGCTTTGAGGCCTTCTAGGCTTATGTAGATGCCTGAACCACATCAACTGGCTCCTTTTAGTGTGAAGGAGCTGCTGGTCTACTCACTTTGGCTTGATAAAACTTCTCAATCTGTTGTTAAGGGTGAGTCCAGCTACCCTGCAGAAGAAGCTCATTTTCACTGCTTGTATCTACCATCTCATTATTATTTGGTCACTATGCAGAGTTCGACCGGTCGATGGGTAATTTGTTTCTCTTCCCCACACCAGACTAGCACAGCGCTGGTACAGATACGAAACCTGTCACTTCTCTTCACTTGGGAAAATTCCTTTTCTGCTGAAAAAGGGGGGCGTGCCGACTCTGGGTCAGAGACAGGTCTCTTTATGTGATCGATATTCCTTTTTGTACAACGTTACATCCTTTGGTTTATACTATCCTATCCTTTTAGTCATCAACCTTACCTTACTTTTGTGTAGTCTGCTTGTGTCTTTTCGTTGGTTCTGCAAGTCTCTGGAGTAATAAAATACCATTATTTCAATGAACATTTCCTCGTAAGGTGCTAAAGTGCTGTCTAACACCTTGGATTCAAAACCTCCCTCAGGTTCAGTTCGGTTGATATCTAGTGAAGATGACTGTGCATGATTGTTATGCTGGAAGAAACCAGTCCAGCAAGGATAGAAAGGTTTAACCGAGTTTAAAGGTGAGCACTCGGCACAGCTCAGCATAGTTTGCAGTGATATGAAACAAACCAGCTAAATGCGCCTACAGGGTATCAAAGCCACCAGATGTAAAGGTCAAGCATTCAGGCCTGTCCTAATTTTTGGGTGTACACCACACTTCCATTCACCCATTTGTTGTGAATACCATAAAGTACAACTTATCTGATCATATCACCTTTTTTTCCATATCAGTATTTATGGTGTTTCCCCTACTGAGCTCTCAAATGTGCAGTCGTCTTTGTAATGTGCAATAAAAATGACCCTCTTTGTCTAGTTGTTGAAGTTGTTGTTGTTACTGCTGACAGTGTGATCACATCTGATGCCGACCTGTAATAGTGCACAAGAATCACGGTCATTTACTGTGTGCCGTTGACCACGATGTCTTTCTGAGACCAATCTTTACTCCCGTTGAAGCCATCTGGAAAGCTCTGGTGACTGAAACTCTCCATTTGTGCCCCCGCATTGAACTTACTTTGACCTTTTTCTCCTGCCATCTGAACCTTTTCTCATTTCCCAAATTGCACTTTCTCAATTCCTTTCCTTGACTCATGAGAGACCCTAGAGTAAGACAGAAACCTGTGGATAGAAGAATCGAGACAGATGATGAGACAGACTTGTTTTGTAGTTGTGTAGTTTGACACAGCGACATCGATTTATGATCTCAGGTGTAAAAGTGTTTAAGACATTTTTTATGTTTTGTACTCAGGGTCACACTTAATTATGGGGCGATCGTGGCTCAAGAGTTGGGAGTTCGCCTTGTAATCGGAAGGTTGCCGGTTCGAGCCCCGGCTTGGACAGTCTTGGTCGTTGTGTCCTTGGGCAAGACACTTCACCCGTTGCCTCAGAGGGCCTGGTGGCGCCAGTGTCCGGCAGAAACCTGTGGATAGAAGAGTCAAGGCAGATGATGATGTCAGTGCGCCCCAGGGTGGCTGTGGCTACAACGTAGCTTGCCATCACCAGTATGTGAATGGGTGGATGACTGGTTGTGTAAAGTGCTTTGGGGTCCTTAGGGACTAGTAAAAGCGCTATACAAATACAAACCATTTACCATTTAATTAGTGTGACACACACGTGTCGTGAAGAGCAGAAAGTTTGACTACCTTAAAAACGCTAATAGTTGTTCAAAGAGCAGTCCTCCAATCAGTTCGGATGTCCCAGCTGTGTGCCACGCCTCTTTTATGAGCTGAACGTAAAAACTCTGTGTAGTAATACAGGCTTGCTGTATTCTGTGCTCCAGATGCATTTTAGCAATTTAGACATCCTTTAACAGAGCATACTAAGGGCAGGGGACACAAGGAAAGCACAAATTAGTGAAATGAGTAACAGCATTTTATTTTTTATGTAAGATATTACAATTTATGGATGTGGATGCTTCTGCATTTGTTGTGTTTCTCCGCTTATTTATTCAGGATTTTACTTTAGGTTTCAGTCACACAGGCTTAGAGAACCGTTGGCAACCTCTTGGGAACCTGTGGTTGCTAAGGAAAATTTGTATTCCCCAACCAGTTGGAGAGTGGTTGCTGGAGGTTGCAGGCTAACGCTGGGTGATACTGATCACAAAGAAGGCACTGCACCCAAAAAACCTCCTTATGATTTACCACCTCCACAGTGCTGCAGTTCCCCTTAATTTGTGTGTAAGATGGAGGCTTGTCAGCAAAAACTCAGCAACTACAACAATGTTACAAAAGGCACAGCTTTTACTTTGAAGATGAACGTTTAATGTTTCCAATTTGCATTCAAAACTTCAAGTTCCGCAGCCACTTAGCTAGTTTTCAGTGTTTGCATCTTCCATTCTAGCAATAAGTGACTGCAGCAGTCTGCTTGCAACCAATGCAATCACAGGGAGGTTATCAGTGCAGCACCACATACCTCTTTACCGTAACTGACAGTAACCTTCATTAATCACTTGCAAACTGGTTGGGGAAGATTCATTTTCCCCTAGCAACCAGGTGTTGCCAGGGAGTCATTGACTTCTCTCTAGACCTGTGTGATTTGGACTTATGCAATAAATTTCACAGCAGCTGCCATCAACCTCCAGCAACCACTCACCAACCGGTTGGGGAATATAAATTTTACCAAGAAACCGGTGATCTCTAGGCATTAATACTTTAATTCACCTCTCTCCATGTCATCATCTCTAAAAGTTACAGAGAGTATCGTGTTGCCGTTTGACCGCAAAGGTCACTAAAATAATCTGCTTACTAATCTGCCCCTACAGCTATTTTATTTACATCCTCCCTTCATTCCCTTCATGCCATTGTGTTCAGCTTCTGCATTGTTTGTCAGATTTAAATAAATGTTCAGAGATTTGTTTCCTCCTAACCTGTCACTACCAGTAAGAAAGAATGTGACATGGTCTGTTTTGTTTTTTAAAGCAGCTATGTCGGTTTCGATAAAGAGCAAGCTGCGGTGGCTCCTTCAGCAGGAGAGACGCAGGACGGGACGATTCACACTATAATTAGTCACTTTCCATCATTGATCCTATACACATCATTATAAATATGCTATATATATGTATGTATATGTATGGGTATGTACATGTACACGGTATATGAGACAGAGAGAGAAAGAGAAACTCAAGAGCTCAAAAACAGGTCATTAACTGGGAATTTAAAAGCCTGACTCAGAGCAACAAATGAAGCTGGGACATTAGCTTCTTTTCAGCCACGTTATGAAGGTTATTTTTAGACTCTTGTCATCTACACAATACCTCATAAAATAACAACGCTAGTAGGGTTTGGCTTCTGAACACATATTCGCTCTGTGCCTGTGGGTGTAGGTTACTCTTTGATTTTGAATTCCTGTAAATGTTTTGTTTTTATAGCATTCTAGACGATATAAAGGGGGCTGGAAGTAGACTAGAAGCTGGTATTGGAATGATTGAAGGTACGTGGCGCGCAGTTAGACCTCCTTTTCCCTCCAAATATTTTGAGCATACAAAGACAAGTGCTGGCCGTCAGCCGCCACAGTAACTAATCACTCAGACAGCGTGGTTGTGGCCTCTCATTAAACAGGCTGTAACAGTGAAAGGAACACTATTAATGACTCTGCAATACTTGTTACACACACAGTTCTTTCAGTCTTAATGGCAGAATATCTGTAAGCTCTGTAGTTGTGCTGGATACGGGTGCTTGCGACGCAATATCAGTTAATAGGTGCAGGTGAGCGCTGTGCTTTCCTATATTCTGTCAGTAAACAGAAGCTGCATGAGCTTAACCCCCCTGCTGTGTTCCCCCAACAATACAGACGCTGTTCCAGAAACTTCACATCCCATTTGCTCTGATGTCTGCGCTGCCGCCTCACACGGGAGCTTTTTCAGCACTTTCTCCCCCCTGCTCCTGTTATGTTGCATCCACTAAGGGCTGGAAGCGAGCATATAACACATTATCCTCTATAGCAGGGTTATCCCCCTCGTGCTTCCCTAACTTGACGTTGTCAACCGAGCATGCTCAGATTCGATCAACAAGAATTTGCGAGGAGGCCATTCGAGTGGATGTTGAATCCCTGCGTGAATCACACAGTGTGCTTGCTCTTTTCCTGAGCTCTCTGCATATTCTGGGGTTATTTTTCCTTATTATGTTACCGGCAGACGTGTGCGTTGACTCTCAAACACGGTCTTCTCTTGTTTTTGTTTTACAGGTGATGAATGACGAGACTCATCCATTTCTCTCTTGAGGTAGGATATTAACTGTTTCAGTTACTCAGTCATTCGAAGAATGGTAAGCCCTGCCAATTAGCAGACTTCTCGCTAACCCCTCTACCTCCCTACCTCCACCCTTCCCACACGGTGCAGGCAAAGAATCTGTGTGAATGCTCAGAGACGGAGACATTAGACTCTTTCCTGCAAAAAGTTTTCCCCAAAAATGTTTTTTTATGTGTGGATGTGCAAAGTTTGACAGCTTTAATAATTCAAACCAGAATGCGTGACATGAGCATGTCTCTGTCTCTATCAATTCAACTTAACAAATGCCATCATCATTAATATTGTGGATGTATTAAGCCAGGAAAAACGTGCTATGCTGCTAAGCAGCATATCGCTTATGTATAATGTCTCTATTCCTGCTTTACACTGTGTGTGATTGCATGCAAGTGCGAATAGATGAAGTATGATGGTAATATTGTATGTATATGCTGGAGGTTCCTGTCTTTGTGTTCCTATTGTGTGTGGTTGTATGCAGATCTGAAAAGTTCTGCATTATCAGCCTCTTGGCAACAAGCAAGCGGAGTTCTGGTCTGTCTGTTTGTTGCGGAGGCCCTGTCGCCCCGGGTTACAGGGTTGCTAGGGAATAGATGGACAGACTGGCATCACCAAAGTGCCAGCGCGGCATGTGGGGTGCTCCACATCTCTGGTCTGCTCTTTTTGTTTGATATGTTCCCTTTTGTCTTATATCAGAGAGGCTGTAAATTAATTTTGCCAGGTGAAAAGCAGCGATAGGATCGCTTTTCTGACCACGTCATACAAACTAAGAAGCTTTCTTGTGCTGGGCTTTTAGGATTTTAAGGTCACTTTAGCCACCAGCACTTTCAGTGCGATAAATCGGGTCCAGGACCTTTGGTAGTTACATTTTCTTTGGATTTCTTTTTTTGTTTTGTTTTGTTTTGGCTTTGATTATCCATTTCTGCGCAAGTCTAAAACATCTCAAACTGCTCCTATATTTATCAGGGTGTCACAAGAAATTAAAATTCAGTCGATTGTGATTATTATAACATCATCACTTTCAAAGCAGCCACTGAGATCGAGATGGAGAGCCTACAACGAGAATGAGATCTGAAACTACCACAGGGCCTACCGGTGCGTTAGTCAGCTGAGATGGAAGTACAGCCGTTGCCATTCTAGCCCCTGAGGCTCATATCGTTAACTACTGCTACTTAGCAATGCTGCTAGAGACATATATGTAATACAGAAGCTAAATTCTCCCTTCTAAATAGACTAGGTTAGAATAGGCTGACCGCATTTCTCTAGCACCTTTCATTTAGCTTCAACCTTCTGCTTTTTTGCTCATTGCTAAGCTGCAAGCTGTTGCACCACAGTTTTCTTTTTCATCAGCACATAAGATGCTGCTTTTCTCCCTCTGCTAGGATCATCTTAAAGATTTCTTAAAGTACGTGTGTGTTGCACCATTATTTCGACATCTTGTAGAATTGTCTCCTTTTGAGCGTGATGCAACCCGATTTCAAAATCAGGTGAGATTATTTTTTTAAACTCCTCTAAACTGAGCTGATAAGTCCCCAGCAGGTGCTTCTCAAAAACCCACTCCACCAACCGAGTCCAGCACCGAGCCATGTGGGGGATTAGGAAGCAGTTTTGTGCGCTCGCTGTGTAAACAGGGTGTGTTCTGTCCTCACAAACAGGAAGCCAGCGCGCTGTTTTATCATCCTTCCCCAACTGGTGCCTTTTCTTTTAACAATTAGCAGACGAGGAATCATAAATGCATCGGGAATGGAGATCCTGTTTGTTTCCAGGAATAGTGTTGTCATGGTGACGGAGGCACGTCTTTGTGCGCTGCGAATCACAGAAATAGTTGTGTCATGCTTTTACTGTAAAGTGCACGAGTTAACATGATGTTGATCATGTAATCGTCAAGATAATCTCTGTGCATGGTTGATGGTTGTAAAATACGTGTGTGTCACAGTGTGTGTGTGTGTGTGTGTGTGTCATATAAAGAGAGTGGGAGAGAGAGGAAAGAAGTGGAGGTTTGAGGCGCCAGCAAAGAGGATATGTCTGGCAGCTGTGTCATTTTGCAGAGTAAAGGATTATGGGAGAATTACAACGAATGAGCAGGATGACCAACACACACACACACACACCCCACGCGTACACACATAACTTTGCTTCTATATTGTGTGTGTATCTGTGATTTAGAGAGCCAGCGAAACTTCATTGCTCAGTTGCAGTCAGTGACTCGTTCCTGCGGCATTCAAAGCAACTGGTACCTCTTTAGTCACAGTCTACCTGGTGACAGACACAAACAACACAAAAGCCTTTACTACACAACATGAGTGTTGCTTCATGAAAGCCTTCTTTTGATTACACCAAATGTTAGCAGCATTTAATGTTTTGTCCTGGAGATAAACCCTGCATAGAGAGTTGTTTACTTAGGTAAGCCTCACAGATACTGACCAAGCTGCCTGTGTTTGCACATGACAGATAATTGAATGCACGTCATATTGTGGCTAAACATAGGTTTAAACCTTCTAATAATTACATAATTACTATGTAGTTACTCGTGACTTATCATAGGATTATGCTAATGCTCTTCTAGTGACCTGTAACTCTCACGACGTTCATACGTTCTGCTCTTTGCAGATTTGTCATGCGGCCAACCCCGCACTTAGACATAAACACACACGCCCCAGACACACGCCGCTGACGTACAAAGCCAGCCAGTCGTCTGGGATTATCGATATGTATTGCATCTGCGGGAGCATGTACGCGCTTGTGGATGTGTCATCTCTCATGCGCCACAGCGTCACACTTCAAAGTTGCTTTATATCCTCTGGAGTGTCTCCCCGAGTGTCTCTGAGGCCGTCGATGCGCATTGTCATTTTTATAGCCTGTTATTGGGAAACGCTGCTTTGGTGCAAGGCAGCGTGCCAGGCGATAATAAGACCCGGGGAGAGTGTTGTTTTTTTCGACCTCTGAACATAAGATGGGATGTTAACAAGCTATTCTTGATCCCTGGTTGTTTGTTATGCAGCGTGCATGTTCACACATATGTGACTGCACACGGGGTGTAGTACTTGATTACATCACTCAGCTGATCCCTGCGGAGGAGAATTTTTCCTTCCATCCAATTGTGAATGTTTTTGTTTCATATATAAATCTTAGGAGACTTAAATGTGTCATACTATGTTTAACTGATGAAGATTTTTTCACATAACACACAATACTATGCAAAAGTCTTCTGACCTATGAATAGCGAAGGCACCTGCCTCAAAGAGCTGGTGTAATGTCTACACGTCACAGACAATTTACCAAAGAACCAATTTTAAATAGTATCTTTAGTCACCTTGTTATTAGCAGCCTGTCACGAAACACACTATGTTCCTATTCCTTTAGTTGAATCTATGAAAATGATAAAGATCCACAGTTTGACAGATAGAAAAGAGAATTCTTTGCACCAACACGGTGACTTTCAGAGTGATATTCTGAATTCTCGGCACAGTGTGTCCTTAAAAAACTGGAGAAGTGGAGGACAAAAGAAGAAGTGTCAGGCTTTAAAAAAACTATCTAGGCAGATCAACAGTATCTGACATCCCTGTGAGATCTGGACATTTAGTTTATCTGAAATAGTCTCAGTGGAAGGGTGGCTGTCAAGAAGCAATTCTTAAAGAAGGAAAACCGGTATTCCAAATTACAAGAACTGGACTGAAGATCACCATCTGTGTGTACGGAAGAGGTCTGAAACTGTAAAACACGGTGGAGGCTGTCATGGTTTGGGGCTGGAACAATGTCTGATTGGCAACAGCTTAATTTTTCAGCATGACAATGATCCCAAACACACTGCCTGTGCATTAAAAGCATACCTAGGTAGAAAAAAATGCACAGTGGGATTGACCTCCCCAGAGCCCGGACCTCGAGATTATTGAAGCAGCGTGGGATCATTTTGATAGAAAATGAAACAAAAGTTAGCCAACATCAAAAAAAGATCTTTAAAAGTCCTTCAGGAAGCCAAAGAGAGTTGTTAAAATTGTACAAACTCCGTATGTTTGCACGTTTCAATAAATCACTCCACCTCACTCGTATTTCTCTCCAAATATAAAGAACGAGTATATTGGTATATTGAAAACATTAATGTTCTAAAGTACCAACTGCACTTTTTTTCTTTTGCATTCATTCTTAATGTCCATTGTGGATTTTTTCCGTTGTTTAAAGGACTGTAACTAATTGCATTATTGTCATTACCTATTATTATTTTTCCAGTTCAGTTCAATAATTTAGTCTGTGTAAGGCTAGACGCTGACAGATGT
Organism: Maylandia zebra; assembly: GCF_041146795.1. Lineage (NCBI taxonomy): Eukaryota > Metazoa > Chordata > Actinopteri > Cichliformes > Cichlidae > Maylandia > Maylandia zebra. Next base: position 17,671,090 of record NC_135187.1, read on the forward strand.
TTAGCCATTAAAGCTGAGAATAACACTTGCAGATAGCATATTCAGTATTTAATGGTAGTCACTTTTATTCAAACAGCACATTTAAAAAGGAGTCGATGTAGATGGAGTAACATTATAAAAACATACAGAACAGAAAGCACAAGTTTAAAAATAGAAAGATATAATAACCACATTAAGATAACACCAAATAGCTCATAAGAAATCATTTTAAAAAGATTAAAATGGGGAAAAACCCATGAAAGTTTAATGACAGTCAACAGTAAGACGGGTGGCTCATGGACTAGTGAGTGCAGTTGCATCTCCGGCGGCGCCTCTTCGTGGGTCACTGGTTTAATGAATCTCATTTTCTTGCGTGTTCGAGTCCAGGTTGTAACATATGTCACACATCAGTTTCCACTCGAGGACTTCCTCGTCTTTGCTTTGACTTCAAACTTCAAAATCAATAAAATCCACATTCCCTCAGAAACGGTGTCACGCTCCAGTCACTAAATCTCCGAATCAGGCCACGGAGCTCATTACCAAACCATCATGTGGACCAACAGCTCAATGTGTCAACCAGTTATTCAGTCATCACGAGTTTGTGTCATGGTCCGGGTGTGTGCCAGTGTGTCTCCCTACGAGCCGGCGTCTCCACCCCTGGGAGGGGCCTCAGTGTTTTTGCTGATCGTTGACATCTGTGGGTAATTAGCCGGGGGACTCATAAGGCCAGCGTTCTCAATCTCTCTTCGCCAGATTCTCTGCTAAACATCAGTCAGTGCAGGCCACCACCATAATTTCCTTACGTGTTTTTTTGTGAATCACCTTTGCTTCACTGTATGTTTGTTTTTTGTGCGCCTCCCTTTTTCAGCTACACCTAACTGTTAAACCCCTGGCGAAGAGCTTCTACTTGGATGCTGGACCTTCTGGCAGTCCCTCAGGCTACCACCAAAACTACCTACCTGCCTCTCTGCCTCCACGCCAGGAGTTTTTGGATTTACACACCCGGATTACTCCCCCTCCATGTCATCTCCGACCTCCGTTGGCAAGTACACAGTACGAAGGAGGATTTTGAGCCAAACAACATATTCATATTCCTCCTTATCTATGTTTTGAACATTTGCATTCTGTTACAGTGACCCCGACCTTTTCCTGGACCTTTTGTGACTTGCTTTCCAGTCCAATCCCCGGACCCGGACCAGATCATTATTTAGTTAACGTCTACGCTCACCTTTTGTTTATGAATATTTTGTGTGCACATTAAACATTATTCTTAAAATATATTTACGAGCTGTTCGGCGTCTTGCGTTTGAGTCCTGTCACTCGTCTGAAACGGTCCCGGCCGTAACAGTAGAATCTGGCCAGCAGTTATGGACTCAGCAGACGCGGAACGGTCAGCCATTCAGAGGCAGGGGGCGATATTAGGAAGTCATGAACAATCTATTCAGTTCCTGTTAGCCCAGCAGCAGACTCTTAGAGATGGTCAAAGTAAAATACTGGAGACCCTCCAGGCTCTACAAACTGATATTTCTACTGCTGCTGGTTCCGCCTCGGGCCCCGCGGGCCAAGACTCCGGTACACCAGCTCCTCTGCCTCAACCTGTTGCCGTTGCATCTCCACCTACATCAGCTTTCCGTGATGCTACGTCCCCGGAGCCCGAACCATTCTCAGGGGATCCAGGGAGTTGTAGCGGGTTTTTGCTTCAGGTTGACCTTGTTTTCGGTCGTTCTCCGCGCACATTTGTTGCGGATTCTAATAAGATATCTTATTTGGTGGGTAAACTGCGTAATCGTGCACTTAAATGGGCGGAGGCGTATCTATCGAAGAATCCTTTGTTAACCTGTTCTTATGAGGTGTTTTTGGGGGAATTCCAGAAAACGTTTGCGCACCCCATTTCTGAGGGTAGTTCTGCGCAGAGGCTGCTGGATCTTCGCCAGGGCCGTCAGAGGGTTGCTGATTTTTTGATTGATTTTCGTACTGCTGCCGCCGAAACCGGTTGGCCTGACGACGCTCTGCGTGGGGTGTTTTTCCGGGCATTGAACGAGGGTATGAAAGACCAGCTTGCCTCCCGTGATGAGCCAAAATCTTTTGAGGAACTGGCGTCCCTCTCCCTTCGCATTGACAACAGGTTGCGTGACAGGGAGAGGGACAGGAACTACAAATCCCAGCGCCGTTTACCGCGCTCGTTTCCGGGTACGTCACCGTCGCCGCCTCCGACTGTGGACTCGCATGAGTTTGTCGCCTCGGCTTACGTCACTGATCCCGAGCCGGAGCCTATGCAGATTGGCCGGTCACGGTTGACACCGGAGGAGAGGGAGCGGCGGCGTCGGGCTCATGCCTGTTTTTACTGTGGCTCGCTGGAACACTTGATTGCTGCATGCCCGAAGGAGGGAAAAGGTGTCGCCCGCCGGTAGAATCGGGGATACGGGTGGGCGGTTCGAATTCTGGTCAGAAACCCCGTTTACAACTCCCTGTCACCTTGGAGATGCTACAGAGTACTCATTCGTGCACAGCCTTATTAGATTCTGGTTCTGAACAGAATTTAATCAGTCTCGATCTCGCTGAACGATTAGGCGTTCCGCTCGTGCGCCTTGAGCCGCCCATTCCAGTTAGAGCGCTTAATAACCAGGTTTTCACTAAAATTTCTTTTCGCACTGGTCCAGTGTCACTGTGCACTTCGGGGAATCATAGGGAAAAACTCACCTTTTTTGTCCTCGATTCACCTGATACTCCGCTCACTTTGGGTTATCCCTGGCTGTGCTTACACAATCCGCACTTGGATTGGGAGGGGCAAAGGGTTGTCAGCTGGAGCCCTTTTTGCCACTCCAATTGTCTGACTTCCGCCCGTTTTCCCGGCCCGGGGGAGGCTACGGGGACTGACGAATATGTCCCCGATCTCTCAGGGGTGCCGCCTGAGTATCATGATTTGCGGGAGGTGTTCAGTAAGATCAAAGCGCAGTCCCTACCGCCCCATCGCCCTTATGACTGTGCGATTGATTTGCTCCCCGGAGCGTCCCTGCCCAAGAGCCGGTTATATAGTATCTCTAGGCCTGAACGTGCTGCGATGGAGGAGTATATTAGGGATTCATTAGCGGCTGGGTTAATCCGTCCGTCTTCGTCCCCCGTGGCGGCGGGGTTTTTTTTTGTAGACAAGAAGGATGGGTCTCTTCGGCCGTGTATTGATTTCAGGGGCTTGAATGACGTCACTGTTAAAAATAAGTATCCCTTGCCACTCATTAGCTCCGCTGTTGAATCGCTACAGGGTGCCACGGTGTTCACTAAGTTAGATCTTCGCAATGCTTATCATTTGGTGCGAGTCCGTCAGGGAGACGAGTGGAAGACTGCGTTTAACACCCCCCTGGGTCATTTCGAGTATCTCGTTATGCCTTTCGGTTTAACGAACGCTCCAGCGGTGTTTCAGGCCCTAATAAATGACGTCCTGCGGGATTTCCTCGACCGTTTTGTGTTCGTCTATTTAGATGACATTCTTATTTTTTCTAAGTCTTTGGCTGAGCATCATTCACATGTCCGTGCTGTCCTTCAACGCCTCTTGGAAAACAGACTGTATGCCAAGGCTGAGAAATGTGAGTTTCATTTGACATCGGTCTCTTTCCTGGGATACATCTTGGCAGGGGGGCAGGTGAAGACGGATCCGGCTAAGGTGAAGGCGGTCACTGACTGGCCTGTGCCTTCTACTCGCAAGCAACTCCAGGGGTTTTTGGGATTTGCGAATTTCTATCGTCGGTTTATAAGGAACTACAGTCTAGTGGCGGCTCCGCTTACACGCCTTACCTCTACGAAGCTTCCGTTCGGCTGGTCCGCCGAAGCTGACAGCGCATTCACGGAGCTGAAACATCTGTTTTCTACTGCGCCCATCCTCGCTCAACCCGATCCGTCTAAGGCTTTTATTGTGGAGGTGGATGCTTCTGATGTGGGGGTGGGGGCTGTGCTTTCACAACGTGCCGGCCCCTCCTCTAAGCTGCGGCCGTGCGCCTTTTTCTCTCGGCGGCTTTCACCAGCGGAACGGAACTATGATGTGGGGGACCGGGAGCTGCTTGCTGTTAAGTTGGCGTTGGAGGAGTGGCGTCATCATCTGGAAGGCGCGGCGCTACCGTTCCTGGTGTGGACGGATCATAAGAACTTGACGTACCTACGCGGTGCGAAGAGGTTGAATGCACGTCAAGCTCGTTGGTCGCTGTTTTTCGCACGTTTTAACTTTTCCATTTCCTATCGCCCGGGTTCCAGAAACACCAAACCGGATGCCCTCTCTCGGCAGTTTGACTCTGACACGGGTCCGGCGGAGTTTTCCACCATTCTTCCGGCCGGCTGTACGGTGGGAGCTATTACCTGGGAGGTGGAGGACGCCATCGACCGGGGCCTCCGGACGGAACCGGATCCGGGCACGGGACCGCCTAACCGGCGTTTTGTTCCCGCGGCTGCTCGCTCCAAGGTACTGGAATGGGTGCACGCTTCGAGGTTTGCGTGTCACCCGGGCAGGGGCAGGACGACTTCTATGGTTAAGAGACATTTTTGGTGGGCCACTCTGGATAAAGATGTTCGGGAGTATGTGGCTGCGTGCCCTGTGTGTGCCAGGTGTAAGTCGCGTACTCACCGTCCTGCTGGGCTGTTGCAGCCGTTGTCTACGCCTCATCGCCCTTGGTCCCACATCGCCCTGGATTTTGTTACGGGACTCCCGGTTTCGGCTGGGAAGACCACTATTCTCTCGGTCGTGGATCGGTTTTCTAAGGCTGCTCATTTCGTCGCTTTGGAGAAGTTGCCCACTGCGGCTGAGACGTCTACGTTGTTGTTGGACCATGTTTTTCGGCTTCATGGCATTCCTGTGGAAATAGTTTCGGACAGGGGTCCGCAGTTCTCGTCCCAGGTTTGGGGTTCTTTTTGCGCTGCTTTGGGGGCCAGGCCTTGTCTGAGCTCTGGTTACCATCCTCAGACGAACGGCCAGACGGAACGTTTGAATCAGGAGCTGGAGGCCGCGCTCCGCTGTGTGACCTGTCATAACCCTGCGACTTGGGCCTCGTATCTGCCGTGGGTGGAATATGCCCACAACTCCTTGGTTTCGTCTGCTACTGGGTTGTCACCGTTTGAGGCCTCTTTGGGTTATCAGCCGCCCCTGTTTCCGGTGGAGGAGGCTGATCTTGCTGTCCCCTCGGTCCAGCATCATCTACAGCGCTGCCGTCGGGTCTGGTCTCGTACGCGGGAGGCGCTGTTGCGAGCTGTGGCTCGCCAACGTAGCTGTGCCGACCGTCGCCGGTCTCCTGCGCCTGTTTACTCACCTGGACAGAAGGTGTGGCTCGCTGCGAAAGACATCCCTCTCAGGGCATCCTCCCGCAAGTTGTCTCCTCGTTACATCGGCCCCTATTCTGTGGACAGGGTCCTCAGCCCTTCGGCTGTCAAGCTCCGTTTGCCTGCTGCCTTGAGGGTTCACCCGGTCTTTCACGTTTCTCAGGTGAAGCCGGTGGTGTCTAGTCATCTGTGCCCGCCTCCGGTGCCCCCGCCTCCCGCCCGGCTCATTGACGGGCATCCTGCGTTTTCTGTCCGGCGCATTCTGGATGTGCGGCGGCGGGGTAGGGGGCTGCAGTTTTTGGTGGACTGGGAGGGTTATGGGCCGGAGGAGCGTTCTTGGGTTCCTCGTTCTTTGATGCTTGACTCTGTGATGGTTTCTGATTTTCTTAGGTCACGTCGTGGGGCGGGTGCTGGTCGGCCGCCGGGTGGCGTCCCTTGAGGGGGGGGTACTGTCATGGTCCGGGTGTGTGCCAGTGTGTCTCCCTACGAGCCGGCGTCTCCACCCCTGGGAGGGGCCTCAGTGTTTTTGCTGATCGTTGACATCTGTGGGTAATTAGCCGGGGGACTCATAAGGCCAGCGTTCTCAATCTCTCTTCGCCAGATTCTCTGCTAAACATCAGTCAGTGCAGGCCACCACCATAATTTCCTTACGTGTTTTTTTGTGAATCACCTTTGCTTCACTGTATGTTTGTTTTTTGTGCGCCTCCCTTTTTCAGCTACACCTAACTGTTAAACCCCTGGCGAAGAGCTTCTACTTGGATGCTGGACCTTCTGGCAGTCCCTCAGGCTACCACCAAAACTACCTACCTGCCTCTCTGCCTCCACGCCAGGAGTTTTTGGATTTACACACCCGGATTACTCCCCCTCCATGTCATCTCCGACCTCCGTTGGCAAGTACACAGTACGAAGGAGGATTTTGAGCCAAACAACATATTCATATTCCTCCTTATCTATGTTTTGAACATTTGCATTCTGTTACAGTGACCCCGACCTTTTCCTGGACCTTTTGTGACTTGCTTTCCAGTCCAATCCCCGGACCCGGACCAGATCATTATTTAGTTAACGTCTACGCTCACCTTTTGTTTATGAATATTTTGTGTGCACATTAAACATTATTCTTAAAATATATTTACGAGCTGTTCGGCGTCTTGCGTTTGAGTCCTGTCACTCGTCTGAAACGGTCCCGGCCGTAACAGTTTGTCTGTGTTCACTTGTGTTTTTCTAAGTGTGTAAAGCATCCAGTGTTTTTCTTGCAGCTTTAAAGTCTACACTTTCCTTCGAGGGGCGTTATAGATTGAGGTGCTCAGCAGCTCAGTAGTCAGTTCATCTTTGAAGATCAGCTGGTGGCCTTTTGGAATAACTCCAGACATCTGTTCTAACTTCTTTTACCTTAAGAGAGCTTGACATGAAAGGCCTCTCAGCTGGACGCTTTTACTAATGCAGGCTGGATAATTTAATGGTCCTCGATGACCATGCAGTAAAGGCCTTTATTACCATAGGATGTGTGTTGTTTTATCGTGTTGCTTACTTCTCCAGTCTCCTTTTAATTAGTGCTAAATAGGAACCAGTGAAAAGGGAGCTTTTAAGTAAACCTTAAACATTACACACTGTAAGTCTGCCATGTTTTTCCACTCCAGATGAACTGTTTAAAGTTAAAAATAGGTTTTACTTTCCCTGCCTTCATGCGATCGTCTCCGCCTTTTGTATTTCCTCAGATGTTGTTCCTTGTTCCTCACCCCTGAGGTTTTTTTTTCTTTTTAAAAACAAATGTGTCAGCACTTTCATAGCAGACAAAACACTCTATAAAAAGGACATGAAAGCTGAAATGAAAACATGGTTTCCCTCCTTGCTAAAGAAGGAATCTCCAGTTTTAAACAATAAGGAATCCACCCTTTCGCAGGCGGGCGACTTCAAACGCTTGCCGGGTTGTTGTGGATTTTTTTTAAAGGCAGTTGTGGCTCATTTAGCCACAACAACACGGGCTCCAGCTGGCTGTTTGTTAGCGGCCTTGCAGCAGAACAATAACTGTCGCGGCCACATGCACGGGGGGCGGGGCGGTGGCTAACGCCACTCGGCTAAACAGCAGGAATAGCCACCGAGCAAGGCCACGAGCAGTTAAAACACAGGAAATTAGCCACTGTTTACTTTCGCTTGCCTACATTCGCTCCTACTAATTAATTGCACAGAGCCCCCTGGTGGATTTCAGGTCTCAAAGGAAGGAGCTCTGAGTGTCACTGTTGCACGTTTTATTGTTTATGATGCTGTTGAAATGAAGCAAGCAGTATTTGACCCATTTGTGGCCCCCAGGACTGCTGGTGTGCTGCTGCATTAGCCCTACAGTAATCCCCCGGCGACCCAGAAAGTCATTTCTGGAGCAGGTGGTTATGTGGGCCATAGGACTAATAACAGCAGCGGTGTCATATGGCTGAGAAGGTGTTAAAACCAGGGAGGGTTCATAAAGAAAGCTTCAAATTTTGACGGCTGACCACTACACTCTAATTACAGCTGCCTCTTGTGTGTATATAGTTTGTGTGTAGGCGAGATTACGAGAGCTCTTCTTCTAAGACCATAACTCTGCAACACTTTGCACAGAGGGTGTTTGCTGCAATGAAAGGATGAAGGTCGACACATTTCCCAGCATGCATTTGCATTCCTGGAGCCTCTCATGGGATTTTTTTTTCTTTTTTGGAGGGATGTGTGCGGATGAAAGGGGTAAACCAGAAGGACAAACTGCACTGCTCTCTGGGGCATCTTTTTCCAGCTGAGGCCGTCATCTCACGGCCTCTGATGCAGAGAAAAGGATGTGTGATTTCATTTTGCGTGGGTGGCCTGTTTACATTCCAGGCATTCCTCACGGGAATCCCTCTCTCTGTTTCTTCGGATCCTGTGCTGGAGCGCCTGGGAAGGCATTGGCGTCTGTGATATTCTCAGAGGTCTCTCTGGAAAACATTTGGAAAGTGAAGCCCTACTTACACACAACCGAGCGCACATCCCGATGGACTCTTTAACTGAATTCTGGGAATGTGGTGTTTATTTGTAGCATAGGGGTTTATTTAAAAATGACATTTGGAATTAAAGTTCTTGATTTGTCATCCTTCCATGCTCGGTCTACTAATGGAGGCTTCTAGGAAAGTATTACACAACAAATTTGTTGTAGGAAGTCAGGGGATTGCAAATGTCATTTTTGTACCCAAAGCAGCTTATCTGCAATCTCGTCTATGGCCTTGTTCACGCTGTTAATTCCTCCTCAAGAGATGATTTTGTGCTCCTTGCTGCGTCAGCTTACGGCAGACTGGGTGCCTTTTCTATCTCCCTCTTAATCTTCAGATCGCATGCTTTCTTTTGAATTGCATTTTCATGGTATTTAGGGTCTTTTGTTTTTAAAGTCTGCAGGAGATAAAGAAATCCAAGAGATGCTTTCGTTCACTCAGCTTCTCTTTAAGGAGATCGTGTTGGCTTTTCTTTAATTGACTTCCTCCTTTGGGAAAACCTTCAGAGCTACACTAAGCATCCTGTCTGTCCTGATAGTCTGGCTTACAATAACTGCTAGACACTCAGGAAGTCATAAAGCTTTAGCACCATACCGTGTCGTATGTATTACGCGTTTCACCCCGGGTGATGTCAACAAGAAATAAAATCTCCATCAGCAGCACTGGTGGGGTCAGGGCGATGTAGAGTGGTTCTGTTGTGCAGTGTGTTAAGTCTCCAGGGCACTGCTAATGGTCTAATATGAGTTGGCGGTCAGGAGCGTTGAGAGGTCGTTTACAAACGCTGTATTGTAAGGGCTCTTGATTTTAAGGGGCACTCGAGAGGAGTGTGCATTCTGACGTCTGTGCGCGCAGAGGAGTTTGCACAAGTCTTAGAACTTTAACTTCTGCACATTCTCCCACTTACCACTATTTTATTGAGTCACAAAGCTTCAGACTAGCTCACCTTTATCAGGTACAAAACAATTTTCATATTATCACCCACACACAATTTTACAAACGTTTACTTCAGGTAGCATTCGATCATCCATCAATTAGGGAATATTACCTGGTGAACATGTCAGGTGTGCTAAAAATCAACATCAGCTTAGTGATAAAACATCCACACGTCCTCTAAAAGAAAGAACTAGTCAAGTCATTTTCCGTTCCACATACCAGGAGAAACCTGGATACATCACTACATAAATAAAAGATGTAATGTGTAACTGCCCCTCAGAAAAAATGGTGTCCGTTAAGCCCCACCTTTGGCTTTGTTTTTTAGATCATTCTGAGCACCTGTGGCAGAAAACTATCACAGCTGAGTAGATAAACAATAAGTGCTTCATTTGGTATAAAAATATCCATCCATCTTCATATTCAAGTCAAGTTGCAGGTGGACGGAAACGTTCCCAGCTGTCATAGGACTAAAGGCAGGGTAGACCCTGGAAGGACAGACAACCATTCATGCTGACACTCAGCAGACAATTAACCTGACCCGTGCATCTCTTTGGACTGCTAGAGTACGTGGAGACAACCCACACAAGCATAGAGAAACCGGCCTCACAGGATCTTCTTCCTGTGAGGCAAGAAGGTGTCTGCATCACCGTGCTAAAAACATACATTTAATATTCTTTTTTCTCCATAATAATTATCATCAAAATTTGTTGGCCTCCCTAAACAGATACTGCCGTGATTTCGAGTTAAGGTACAGTTTATACGGCCTGATTTGACTTAAAGTCTGCAGGCTCTGCATTCCTATATGAAGCACCGCCCTGAGGCAAAGTAAGAAAGGTGTGGGAGGTGTAGTTTTGTAAGCTAGGGACCCTCCACTAAGCAGTTCTGATGGTATAAAACAGGTTTTTCCTCCACGTTTCACCTTTCTATGTCCGTACACGTCTGTGAATAATATCAGTGAGTGTCACCTCTGTGTGTGTCCTGCTCTCTGCTCACATCACATCTTGCCACATTATCCACCCACTGCGGCAGGGTGGATTTGCCACTGGCCACCTCAGCTTCCTTGAAAGTGTCAGAGTGTGAAGGTGCCTCACTTGCATTTTCCTCTCGGCCGGCTGCCCGCACACTGAGCGCGCTCTAATATATTCTTTCTCATCACTCACTCCTCTCTGCCTCCACCTCGTTCTGTCACGCTGATGTCTGCCACTTGCTAATTGGTTCATCTCTATTCCAATGACTCTGTGTGCGTGACCATTTTCGGTGTATTTTTTGAGTCTAAATTCCCGAGTGTGGCTTTGTGTGTGTGTGTGTGTGTGTGTGTGTGTGTGTGTGTGTGTGTGTGTGTGTGTGTGTGTGTGTGTGTGACTGACAGCAGATTTTCTGCCACCAGCCGGCATCCTGTTTACTGCTCTGATGCACATTCAGCTGGTTCATTTGGTTTTCAGCCCTCCCTGGGGACACACAGAGCCGCCCCCACTAACTGATTTGAGAAGGGCTGTGGCAGCCACTGCTGCTTTGTAAATAAATATTCTACCATGTTACATATTTATTATACACGCTTTGGCCCTCTAGTTCATGTAGCTGAGCAATAGTGTGTTGACGACACAGGGTTCAGCAGTGGGATTATGCAGTTTTTGGCTTCAGTTGTGCCTGTTACGTTCAGAGCATAATTAAGTCTCTGCTGGAGGCTGCAGGCAGCCTGCTGCAGCTACCTAGGTTAGAAATATTGGTAAGTAAAAGTGTTTTAAAACCTCAAAGTCTCAACAAAGGTTCCTGTTTTGATTACACTGTGCATATTTTATAAAGTTTCATTGTGAGTAGTGTATTAAAGAGCTTCACGGGGCCTACAAACACCCTGTCATCATCATCTCCTCAACCGGTTCGTAGACAAGCGGCATCATGTTAAACGCTCAGCAGGTAGCTGTGTCTCAGTCTTTTGACTGAATTACAAACAGATTTCACAACAGCAGTTGTCTCAAGGTGGGGCGATCGTGGCTTGTGGGACGATCGTGGCTCAAGAGTTGGGAGTTCGCCTTGTAATCGCAAGGTTGCTGGTTCGAGCCCCAGCTCGGACAGTCTCGGTCCTTGTGTCCTTGGGCAAGACACTTCACCCGTTGCCTACTGGTGGTGGTCAGAGGGCCTGGTGGCGCCAGTGTCCGGCAGCCTCGCCTCTGTCAGTGCGCCCCAGGGTGGCTGTGGCTACAATGTAGCTGCCATCACCAATGGGTGGATGACTGGATATGTAAAGCGCTTTGGGGTCCTTAGGGACTAGTAAAAGCGCTATATAAATACAGGCCATTTAATATTGTAAGGTAAGCACTTTGGCGACAATGGAAAGGAAGAACTTCCTTTTAACAGGAAGAAACCTCCGGCAGTGTCAGGTTGAAAGTGTATGTTTACCATAAAGACTCAAGAGTCACAAGTGAATAAGCATATTTCCCAAAAGTCAAAAAATATAGACTTTGTTAACAAAAACAATAATTTTGTGCATATTCTCTCCATATCTGCTTTTGATTTTCCTACTCTCTGTTTGGAAGTCCCCTCTCCGCTCACCGCTATGAAAAATGGAATAACCTCTGGTCTGTGAAATGAGAAATCAAATGGAATTGTGAAAACGGTGAAGGCAGAGCTTCATCTGTGCTGTTGCAATCTTCGTGTGTTGCTCAGGCGTGTGCTGCTTGAATTTAACCAGAAATCTGAAGATAGCCGTCTGAAGGTTGCCACGTCTTGCAGCATCCTACCCCCCTGTTTGGCATGGGGGGTAGGATGGGGGTTGCCATTTGTTTCCACCCCCCACTCCCCACCTGCCGGCTGCTCCTGATTGTAGATGTGCCCTTTGAGTTCCTGCAGGCTTCCATATTTTACCATATCTTTATGGTCCAGCTAGAAGACGTGTTGAATATGCGATGGCGAGCTCCAAAGAGGGACGAGGCTTCTGAAAGTGCAGCCGAAAAGGTTTAACTGCAGATTGTTAAAAGCCAGGGTTGACAAATGGGACTGAGATTGGACAAGAGCAGGGATATAAATGGCAGGAAACTGGGGGGGAAAAAGACAAAACATGGGATGTGGAAGAGGGGGTAAAACCAGCAGAGCCGGAAAGGGTTGGATAAGGCTCGTACGTGCATTTGTGTGAAAATTACCAGCCTGTTAAAGCATGTCTGAAAAATGTGTTGCTCTTAAAGGTCAGAGGCCATGACAGCACGCCTCCTAGTACTCCTTTCAAAGCGCACACGTACACCAATTAGCAAAGCAGACTTTCTACTTAAGCCCCAATGTGTTATAGAAGCCTTTCGAGAGGCTCAGACCCACCCCACCACCACCAATGGCACCGTCTGGGTCATCTAATAAACCCGCCCCTGCTGTTGTCCGAGCCTCGTAAAGATGGATCACATTTCCATTTCAGTCGCAGGCGCACACCTCCGTTAATCCTTTTTTTGGCCTGTGTCTTTTGTCCAAAAGGGTTGGTGTCACAAGGGGAGATAAATGAAGTGGCATGTGGCAATTTTCAGAGCAGAAGCAGCGGCAGCTTCGGAGGGTGGTTTCAAGGCTTTGAAGAAGAAAGAATTACATCTGTGGCTGCTCGCATCTCTGACAGTGAAAGTGTGCGTCTGGGTTGTCCATGTGTCACCTCAGTGTGATAAATGTGCATGGGTTTGTGTGTGTGCACGTTCGCCGGAGCGAGAACAGGCATCTGTTGCATATCATTAGCAGCTTTTAGAATGAATTACCTCAGTGGATTTCCCCCCCCCCCCCACACACACACACACACACACACACACACACACACACACACACAGAGCACCCTTCATCCTATTCCATCCACCCTGATAATCCCTTTATCTTGGCAGCTATTCAACACATAAAGGGCCAATGCCACTGAATAATGATGCGGTCATATCTACTCCTCGCTCGCCCCCGGTGATAATCTTCATCTGGGGATGACAGTGATGGAGAAATTTTATGCATGTGGTCGTTCGGAGTTGAATAAATCTGATTTCCTAATTTCTGGGCCGGGAGCAGGAGTCAAAACAAGCCACGGCACATGTTTGCACACACAAAAACAGGCACACTTTACAGCCCACATCCAGGCTGTCCCTCCTCAAATTCCCAGAGTTCAATCCCCCCACCCTCCTTCTGCCCCTCCAGCCCACCGTCAGTGTTTGCCAAGAAGGTCACTTACGATGTGAGTGACAATCCCTGAAATCGTTAAAACAATCCATCTCCTTTTTTTCTTTTCATTAAAGGCAGCATGCCTCCATTTACATATTTGGATGACACGCCCGGCTGGTTTGTTTAATTGCTGTAAGCTGGTCGGCTGCACAATTACTAAAGTTGTTTTTGTGCTTCAGCATCTTATTATTAGGCGCGCAGCGCCGCCGACACCGAGCTAATCAATTTGAAACAACGGCAGACGTCTTTAATGCCCGAGCGGGGATAATAAAAGTTGCTTTGTCGAGGCGCGCGTGGAGGCTTGTGGTGCAGATCGTAGCTTGCTTCTTGAAATTTCAGTTTGCTTTTTCCTGCAGAGAAGCAAAAAAACCACAAGCACGCGTTTGTCACATTCAGAGGGGAGTTTAGGGCAGCAGACAGTTACAGTATATGTTGTAGATAGGTGATGTTTTTGACAGCAAGAGTACACTTCTGCTTTTCAGCGGAGGGAGTGTGTGTGTGTGAGAGAAAAACAGTGGAAAGCTAAAGATTAATCGCAAGTAGGAGGAGGCAACTGAGCGAGGTCGAGAAAGCTGTTCACCATGAGGAGGAAAGAAGGGAAGGAAAGGGAGGAAACGAAGCAGAAGTGAAATCGAGATGCTTGCAGTATTTGTGAGTGAATATTCTTTTAATAGTTTGTGTTTTCCGTGCTGCACACAGACAAACATTGTTGAGGTTAATTGAACAAACGCTCACGGACTCAAGTCCTAATGATTTACATGCAGAGCAGCTGCCTGGGGCTTTGGCAAGAAAAGGAGAAGAAGAAGATAAAGGAGCAGATAAAGTAAGAAGAAGGGGAGGATAGTCTACCTCTGATGGCAAAAATGTGTGAATTTTGCTCAGGATACAGTTTGTGAACCTGAGATCTTCCCTTTGCCGCAAAGAAAACATGTTTTGTTAGCTCCCAGAATGCCAGAGGTTATCCAGCCAGGCAATCAAATCAATGCTTATTGCCCATCCAATTAGAGCCCGGCAGCTTCTGGTTCAGCTGCATTTCCGAGTGCGTTTGAAAGAAATCTCCCTGGGCCTCTAAAAAGACTTTGGGGTCACCACGGAAAACTGGCACAGGAAGGCAGGAAATGTGGCTTTTCCCATGGGGTAGTGTGACATTAAGTGGAGGCAGATTTTACAGACGCGCACGCATGTTTACACAATCCTCGCACATATGCCCAGAGCCTCTGTGTACTGCAGTGGCTCCACGAGGTCAGGACAGGTCAGGGAAAAGCTTTGGGAGAGAGAAGATGTGTCATTTCTGGTGAAAGCTTAAGACACATGTTGCTGTTTCTGTAGCCCTGCAGCTGTTTGGGATTCAGGAAGAAGGGAGTTGGCAGTGAACTGTTAAAATTAGCCCCCTTTTTTCTTAAGATTCTGTATAAGAAAGTTAAAAAAGAAGATACATGTGTAAATGTAACCCTGTGGACTTAGACGATGTAAGATTGGTTGGTTTTGCACCTTTGTGCATTTCCTTTAATCTCTTTGGATCATTACAAAACGTTTACATGCTTCATATTTCACTTACATGTCCCCGGTGGGAAATGATTGTGAATGCTACCGCCAGCAGATATAGTTACTGCAGCTTGTAAGAAGGAGGGTCGTCATCTTGTGGGTGAATCTATAACAAATACACACGCACGCACGCAAATTTGTAATATGAGAGAGAGAAAATGAGGCAGCCTTGCTAAATTATGCAGTTTCAATTTCCCCATTTAGGGAGGATAGATCAATTTCTCAGACTAAAACCATTAACCCTTAGGATGGCTGGTGTTGCCATGGCAACACTCTTATGTCTCTTGATCGCAAGCACCTGTTTTCATGGGGACGCACCATTGCTTTGGCTCATGCGGGTGTATGCAGCGATCAGTGAGTTAGACTGTGCGAGGCCTGGATTGCACGCACGCACGCACACACACACACACACACACACACACACACACACACACACACACACACACACACACACACACTCACTTTCCTGAACTGAAACTTGACGGTTTCTTCAGTTGCAGTGATGGATTTGAGTAAGCAGATCCTGCAGCACCTGCAGGCGTTTCTGTGCATGTGTGCGTGCATTTAATTGCATTGTCTCAGTCAGGGGCAGGGTCCCTTGTTGCACTGCATCCTGTCGGGGAGTTGTATTTCATCTACCCTCTCTGGGGATGGGTGTGTGTGTGTGTCACAGTGAACTACTGCTTGCCTATGCGGTCTTTCTGCTTTTTCTCGCCATGTATTTTTGTCTCGGCTTTTATTTTACTCCTCCCCCTTCTTTATTTCTTCTAGTAGCTGTGGTTTTTCTACATCTTTTTCTTTTTTCTACACCGTACACTTGTTTTGCTTCTTTTTCCCTTTTTCATCTTCAATTCTTAACCCTTGACATCAGTCCCCCATCCTTCTCCTCCCCTCCCCCATCTATCTCACCCCCTCCACCGAGCAAATGGCCCTCCGGTCAAGTCACAAGATGCTCAGTAGTGTGTTTGGATTTCATGGAGCATTTTTTTTTCTGCTTTGACACAGCCTGCAGGAGTGTCTGCATGCATCTCTGTGTTTATCATGATAATGCTGCCTATGTGTGCTTCTGTATACTAATGTGTGTGTGCGTGCATGCAAATGTCATTTGCACTGATTGGGAAGACTAGGAGGTCATCAGTTTCCCTTAACCATGTCCACATTACTCTGATGCTATTATGCCAGCAAAGGGAGGCATTGCAAGCATATTGCTGCTTTCCACTTTATCGAGATGGCTTTAGAGCACATTTGGTAAACACAGTATTTCAGGGGTGAGACAAAAGAAGCATGGCAATGTCGCATCACATCCTCTTAGAGCTGAATAATCGATACACTGGCACGAAGTATCGACGTTTTTTATTAAATCATGAAGGCGCTCCAAAGGGATTCGACTTAGCAGAGTCTCTGTGACTCCTCTTATCAGTGCTTATCAAGTGAATGAGGATGGCATGAACTGAAAGTAAGCGAGGACAAAACTCACACGGGAAAAAAACGCGGACAGCAAGTCAGAGCAAATCAAATGCCCAGATTACTGAAGTGGACTAACATTAATGCACAGACAGTGTATTATACAGCAGGAATGGAATGAGAAATATTTATGTTTATTGCTTAATGACATTTTAAGTGCCTTACACCTACAGCTAATTTAGAGTCATTAATTACACGTAGGACCTGGAGGAAAACCATACAGTTGCATAACTTTACATAGAAAAGCTCCAGCTGCTACTTTTGGGTGAAGAATCCCTTTTTTTGAGTGTGTCTGTATACCACGTTTAGCTCAGACTTGCAGCATAAATCAGGTTCAGATCATGTTCTAGCCATGTGACTACCGTGTTCACGTCTGCACAGTTAAAACAGTTTGATTTAAATCACTGCCATGTGCCAGATGTTTAAAAAAAATGTTTATGTTAATTATTATGTTTTGCAGTATTTGCATAGCATTACTTACCTCTAGCAACGTCTATTAGCTGTGAAAGCTACCAGTGATCATAATCTGGTGTGACTGCTCCATGAAATTAAAGTTTGGATGGCAGGAGGAGGGCGTGTGGCACTATGCAGGCGGACGTGCAAGGCAGCATTCAGCATGTTTAAAAGCTATTATGTGGCAGCCTGTTCATATCAGATTAGAGTCTGTGGGTAGCAAACACTGATGTCAGTAAATCTGAGTAAAATGCAGCCTTTGTTTTTTCCCGTGCAAATGTGCTGCACGAAGCACAGACGTTAGGGGTAATTTCTAAATCACATGAAGTCCCCTGGGGATACTAATCCTGTAGGAATGGGGCTTTACTCTGTGATTCCCACACCAACTGTATTCTCGTGGTTAAAATATATATATATATATCTTTGGATTATGTTTAGCCCCTGCCCCAAAGTGCATTGTTGTAATCCTACTGGTCAGAAAGGTCACCGAAAATTATCATCTTTTTTATATACTCCTATTGTAAAGATGGATTCTGCATAATGACCCCCACTCCCATCAGTGGAGAATGATGTTCAGAAGCAGAAGTCCTCATTGTTTGCAATAAACCCCTCTCTAGCTCCTTTTATGATGTTTGAAAGGTTACTTGGGTTTCCTGCAGAGCTCCACACGAGCACGACTTCTTGAAGAAAGTGGAGGCTCTTTCTCTCCCGAAAACTCGATTATTTATTATTGTGGAAATGCCTCTGGCTGTCCTTTCAGAAGCTTTCCCTGGGCTCATTTCGCTGCAGACATCCAGCTGTAAACCTTCCCCATCTGCGTGCACCCAGAGGACCCTGCAGAGGGAGGTGTCACACGTGCTGCGAGAGTATACATGGAAACCGAAGCGCCGCTTTCGCCTGTGGATGCTAATTTTTCTTCTCTGCATTTCCCTGCCAGTGACCTGTCCAGTAGACAAAACTCCCACACACCCACACTCAGAGTCAGGGAAACGCTCTTCCTGTAGAGCAGCACAGCTCAGATTAGATGCCGTGGCTTTTTGGCTCTGGTGTCTTGCATATAAAGTCCTGCAGTGGTCTGTCTTATGATTATGTCAGGTCTCAGTGTGTGTGGACAGCTGGGTGAGGGTAAAATTTGGGCTTTTACCTTCGAATTTCCAAACACATTCCTTCTAAAATGACTTTTCCAGTCAGTTATTATGTGTAAACAGAAGACATCCACACTGATTGTCTCCGTTCCAAGGCTTCTGCTTTCTTTCATCAAAGCCAGGGAGCACTTGGAGAAAGAAGAGTGACAGCAAAAGAAAGCACAGTTGTAGTCGTTGGCTTGAAGTCTTGTATCACATAACGGTGGCCTGTGGAGAGCTTTCCGCTGTGAAAAAGATACTCGGCGCTTTAATGTGTAGTGTTTATGAAGCATTAAGGAAAGAAAAGTATGCTTTGATGACAGAGCGGATGGTTTATTCTACGCATATTTTGTACACAGCAGGGTACCCAAAGTGGTATCCAACTTCTTTTGCTCTGGGAGTAAGATGATAAATGTAAGACTTTTGCAGAGAGAGTTTGGTGCCTTGGAATAGTGGAAAGTATGGGAATGGCCTCATGTGCCAGGAATTTACTCTAAGTCTAAATATTAAGACTGTATAAGTGAGTGAAGGAGTGCCTTAAAGGCGTTTTATATTTATGTTGTAAGCTTGCTATCTGCAGTCTTTCTAATGGCCAGCAGGGGGTGACTGCTCTGGTTGGGGAAAAGTGTCGATTGTATAGAAGTCTATGAGAAAATGCTCCTACTCATCACTCGATCTATGACCTCAGTAGACAGGCTCATGGTGAGGTCATGGTCTCATTTACTGGTTTTAAGATTCATTTCATTCAGTATGATGTTTATTTTGTCATTTATGGTCCAATATAGAGTAAAATAGACAGAGTACACTTTGTCCTTTCACTGCTTTGTTATTGACAAGGTGCAGTTACGCATGTGTGCAGCGTCCTTTGGTTTCTGAGTGAAATCACTCGTGACCTTGAAGACCTTGGTGTATGTAAGCCAAATTTAAATGACAGTTAAAGATGACCTCAGGCTACACCCCTGTAACGTTTTACTAGGATACATTCAGAACTTTTCAAACTATTGTGTTATTGTGTTTTGCTTTTCGTATTTTTAATTTTATGCTCCTGTCATACTGAAAAATCTTATCTGAGAAATCCAAAGTTAAGTGTTAAAGTGGGGTTTGCTTACATGTGTCTAGAGGCTGGTTAACACTCCTGACACACCACTCACGCATCCAAAAACAGAGGTCTGAACTGTCTTTCATTCCTCAAACCTCAAACTATCCTTACAACCTGTTGCTGACTTTTTCAAGAAAACACCGCCTGAAATCTGCCATGACACACTGAAGTACTGAAGGACATTTCATAAGTTTGGCTTAGTGGTTCCAGGATTAGTTTTGATCCACAGAAGCTAAATTGAGTCGAGCAGGATACCCTACCGTGCTGAACACGCCAAAACCACCAGTTACAGACTCGTGATCTCCTACGAGTTTCTTTCACAAAACATCCCTGCGGAGATTTATTTATTTATTCCTCCCTTTTTTTCCACTCAACCACCATAAATAGCGGCGATGGGTAGAAGGAAATGTTGCCATGGCGACACAGCGCCGTGGCAGCCGGTAATTATTCTGGTTTAAGTGCCAGCGCGAGCCGCGGGCGAGCTGGCACGCAGCGGCAGATAGTGACACCTGGACACGAGCCTCTCAGGCGAGGTCAGATACGGCGTCTGTGAGGTAACTGTCCCAGGGGACCCCAAAGCATTCGGACTATTTTTAAGTCATTTCAAGCAAAATCAGAGTGTATAACTGAACCTGCACCCTGTACGTGTACAATGTAAAATACTGCAGTGCATACTGCACACGTTACATGTTATGGGACACAGTTGAGTGATGATGTCACCTGGTTATTATCTTCTCGGTTACATGGGCTGACTGATCAATACATCGCATGTGTGAAAGATGCAGTGCTTATTGTGTGTACTGCATACAGCTAGTGTGTGTTTGTGCATGAGAGGTTGCAAGCAGCCTGTTGTCCAATATGTATTTGCTATGGGCATTAAAAAACAAACACTCAATAGCCTCGCTGCTCTCCCACTCACATGCCTGCCCAGCCTACATCTGTGCACGCACACACACTCGCAGGACAACACCACCCTCCAATGATAACATTAACTCATCTAACCCCCCCCTTTTTTGTTATCTGCTCTCTTCCAGGCAAGGCCGACCTGACTAATCATCCAAGGTGTCAAGGTAAGGCTTTGTTAAGTCTGTTGGTGTCTCGTACCAGGCGCACCTGTGTGTTTTTGTGCAGGGATAAACACAATCGGCTTTCTGACAAAGGCGGGAATTCCTCAGCGTCTTCTTGAAGAAGACCAAGGCGAAATTAAAACTGCGCTCTGCAGCTCCATCTGATTTGCAAACAAAACTTCCATGCTGCTCGAATACGACGAGTGCTACATCAGCTCCCACACTCCCCAGTCACATTAGCATAGGCGAGCAGAGAGACACAATGGAGTTTTTCACCGCCGGCACAGAGTACACACATTCTTCGCACACACATACACTCCAGACAGGAGTTTGGCTCCTGCACTCTCCAAGAAAAAAGACGAGGGAAGATAGGTTGTCATGTTTTTGTCACTGCCACTTGCCACCAGGTCTGCTGTAGCTCTCTGTTGTGCTGTGACTGAAAGGAGAAAGAGTGTGTGCGGTTTATTTTCGCTCCCATTTTTCATTGTGCGGTTTCACTCCTTCTCCACACTGTCTGCCCTGAACTATTTCTCTATCTTAGTCACGGGAGTGCACGACATCCCCTCCCTGCACACACACAGTGGGATACAAACCACCCTCTCCACATTTATTTATTTTTATTATTTTAGGCTCACAATCCCTCCCCACCCTTTTGTGACTCACCCGCAGCTCCACACAGCCCCCATAAATCATCCGTGATAAAATCAGGGGTTCCATCAGTTCAGCTAAACCCAACTTTAGCTGTTAGACGGAGACGTGATGAGGTTTCTGATGCTGTGCGCAGAGCCCAGACACCAGTTGTTGGAGGCACTGTTGTGAGGGCCACTGCAGCAGACTGAGGCAGATCGCTGTCTGCACTGCGTCTCACACTGCTCGCTTCTGCCACCTGCTGGTCATGTCTAGTCAGTGTGTGCAGTTCAAATATTTATAAGGAATGTTAAAGAATCTAAATGAATTAGCCAAAAACAGCAATTCATTTATTGTAGTATGCGTCTCTGTAGTTGGAGCTTCACAGGTGTCCAAGACACAAAACAGCTAATGCACCTGGTGTCCTCTGTTCCACTAGGCGTTGGTGTAGTAGCTTATTTAAAGTCACTCTCACAGATAATTAAGAAAATAGTCCAGTAGTTTACATGTGCATTTCAATGTACCAATGTGCCAATCTCATGACAGCAACTCAGTGCATTTAGATGTGTAAACAAGACGACCGGCCGAAGTTCAAACTGAGCATCAGAATGGGGGAAAAAGTAATGTCAGTGACGCTGATTGTGACATGGTTGTTGGTCTGAGTGTTTCATAAATTGCTGATCTATCAACCACCTCTAGGGTTTATAGAGAATGGTCTGAAAAAGAGAAAATAACCAGTTAATGGCAGATCTGCGGGAGGAAATGCCTCCAGAGTAATCAGATTGCAGTCCGATAGAGCCTCTTTGGGTTCAGGTAGAACAGGAGATTCTCGTCGTGGATGTGCAGCCGACAAATCTGTAGCAACTGTGTGAAGCTCTCATGTCAACATGGACCAAAATCTTGTTGAATCTATACATGAAGAACTGGGACAGCTGACCTGTGCAGTCAAAGTGACAAAACAAAAGCGAGTGTAGAGGTTCGGTTTTTCTACCAAAGAAAGCCAAACATATTTTTACATTTTAGAGCTGATATTAAAGGAGTTTAGACGAGATTTGAGATGAAAACATTTCCTACAGCGTGCTGGGCAGCATAGCCAGGAAATATGGAGGGTTTCCTCTATTAAGGTGTGTCATTTCTTCGAAAAGCATAAGCAATGTTGAATATTTTTAGGGTGTGTATCATAATCACCTTCCATTACATCACGCAATAACAAGGAAATAATCCTCAGATGGTGACTGTTGCTGAACATGAGTTGCTGACAATGAGTTCACTGTATTCATATGGCTTCCCACAGGCACCAGATCTCAGTCTAATAGAGCACCTTTGGGATGTGGCGGAATGGGAGATTCCCATCATGGATATACAAATGTGCAGCTGTGTGATGCCATCATGTTAACATGGACCAAACACTGAGAAGTGTTTCTGGCACATTGTTGAAGAAAAAAAAGGAGGTTCCAACCCAGCAGTGGCAAAGTGTCCCTTTTTAGCTTTTCAAATCTAAAGTTACACATTTTCACTCTATTTTATTTAAAAAAGAAAAGAAAAGAAGAAGAAGTCACCCAGTGGACACTTGGCGAAGCAGTTTTTTGCCCGCAGGTCATATTTTGGAAAACTTCAGATTTCTTTATAATAGCAAACAATAAAAAGTCATTATTTCTGTTTCTGTCTGCATTCGAGTCAACCTGGGTTTGAAAGATTCATAAGGTGTTTATAAACAGTGATTGTCTGACGAGCATGATTCGCCTTTAGGTTTCCATGATAGAGCTTTAAGGTGGCTGCTGAATTCAAATTCTCCTCTCAGTATGTTTTCCTAACAAACAGAGCACAGCTTGCACGGTTTGGCTGACTGTATCCTTCAGTAAACGTTGCTCCTCCTCAGCCAACGGCGATCTCTCAGTATCTGCTGAAAAGTTTTAAAAAAAAACGCTGCACAAGTTTTTTTTCACATTTAAAAACATAAAAAAATCTAAAATATACGTCATTCCTGGTAAAACTGTAAAAAATAAATAGTTTTGCTTCGGTTTAAATGTGATTGTAATTTCACATCTACAAAAAAAGTTTTGTTTTTCTCGTGTTTCCCCAGCTGGTACCAGTCCGATGTCCTCTTCCCCCACAGTGTGATGTGCCATGGCTCCGGTGCTGAGTGGAGTGTGGTGGGGGCCGGAGGCAGGCGTCGTCGGGTCGGAGACGGCAGCTTCTACTGGTGTGGCGTCGTGGCTGGGGAGCGGGCAGCTGATCTTGATCGTCACCCTCAGCATCCTCACCGCTTTGCTGCTGGTGTCGGTGCTGCTGCTGCTCTGCGCTAGCTGCCAGGGGTGAGCGCCATCACCAAGCAAACACACCCATATATGCCGTGTACTGGTGTTATTGTCATCGCTGTTAGGGCACGCTCACATATCAAAAAAAGCTTCACTTCCTGCTGTGTCAGCTATCCAAAGCAGATCTGCTCTGCTGGGAAATGCAGACAGTGCACAAATACCTGAGAGGCCGTTCTTAGCTACAGTAATTATAGGTACAGCAGCAGTACAGAGCAGTGCTGCTGAGTAACACTAAAAATGCCCTCTAGGGTAGTAGGCCATAATTATTTAATTAATAATTATGAATGGAAGCATGTGCTGTCTCTAAGCAGCCGTACACACTCCCATCTATCTATATATATAAAAGAGAAACACGTTTCCTTGTCATTTAACTTTCCTTTCGTGTAATCCCCGTAAAGAGCTGATGCAAGCAGACTCCAAATAAAGCAGCACAACTGAAACTAAAAGTTAATTTGACCGACTTAACGACCCAGCGCGTAATGAAGATTTAATGTTAACGAGTCTACGCTGCGAACTTCGCTATAGTGCGTAAAGCTTTGTTTTGTCTCATTGGGATTGCACTGAAGTAATGGCTAAGAGATTAATGAGGCATTTACTTTGCGGCGTGACGTGACGGGCTGTATATTCAACACAAACGCCCACCTCTTACGCAGCGGTTCCAACGTGTGGGATTGTAATTGTTTTTATATGTAGCCCCCAGGAGCTAAGAGAAATGAGTTTTTCTTCGCCCTGCAGAGAGCTGAGATGAATGTTAATGTCCCGCAGGGAGACGTTTGGCAGGTGGCCGGTTTTGAAGTTTTCAGATTTGCAGAGGTAAATAAAGAAGATGTCACTTTTCTTCTCATGTAGATGAGAGCAGAACATTCGAAACAAGTATAATGCAGTTAGATATGCATCAGCTCGCCGCAGCCTGTTTTATGACATAAAGTCAAATTTGATTAACCCGTGAATGAAAAACTAAGTGTCACAGCAGCATGAAAGCAGTGTTGCACATGCATATACATGCAGTCTTTATTTGTCCCTCGACATAGCTCCTCCTCCTTTAGAGCAACTTCTTCATCTGATTAGAACAGGAGTTTCGAGGTGGAGCTAAAGATAGACAGTTGTCTATCTTTAGATGCCCACAGTTAGATTATCTGTTCTCAGTGACATCACAGAGAGCCAGAGTAGAACAAAAATGTCTGAAATGGAGTGTTTCTGAGCAGGCTGAAGGCTGAGCCTCACAGGGTTTACCTGCTCACAGCAGGTCTGCCTTAACCTCCTAGGACCTGGCCTCCACATATATAGACATCACATTTTGGGTTGTCTAGACCAAAATACTAAATTTTGCTCTACAAGGGCCTGATATCCACTGACGAGGACATTATACTGCCACTGTTTTATCGAAATTTAAAACAGATGTCCCCTTATGTGGATCTTATTTTTCTCAGAAACAAAAAAATCAGGTAATTCTTTGTTTTTACATTCATCAGGTCCCAATCAGCCCAAATAGCAAAGAGAAATTTATAAAGCCATTCCATGAAAGAGTTCAGGTTTTAGGAGGTTAAAGCGGACGTGTCTGAAGGAATGTAATATTTATTAGTGATGGTTATTATTACATTTTACTGATCCCAGTTCAGTTGTTTTTGTTTGAATGTTTGATTTAATTTTAGATTACTCTAACAGAAGAAAAAGGAGTGCTATTTAAAAAAGCTATAAAGCAACAAATGTAATAAATAAAACTCATATTTGCAAATTAATATTTGATTTCTGTGTTTTTTTTAATTTGTCAGAAGATTCAAGATTAGAATTTTCTTGGATTTATTTGATGGTTGGGTTGAAAGCATAATATGTGGAAGAGTTGTACAATTATAAAACAGGTTTTTGGTCCCTAATCTGGAGGCACGCTTTGCTTTCACAGTTCTTTGCATGCACAGCTGAGCCCCCGTGTTTAGCTGTGCAGGCTGCTCTAACACTTGATGTGTTGCTCTGTTTTCTCATCTCTCCTTTCTTCTTCTCTTCAGGCAGAAGAAGGCGGTGAATGGACACCCAGCGGGAGATCATCAGAGCCTGGTGAATGGAGTGAGTTTTTCCTTCAGGTTTCCACAGCCTTTTCTCTCAATATATCAAAGCTACAGTCCTGAAGAGGAATGAAATAATAATGTTTTATTTGTTTATTTTTAATAGCAAGGATGCATACTAACACTGTTACATTTTTAAAAAGTCAAGCGGTGTGTATGCAGAACTTCAAGGCACAGTTTATTTGCAAAACCTCTCTGTGGTTTGGTTTTTAATCTGCAAGGTCCATTATTTGATCCTTAACATAGGAAGCTCTAAGGCAGGTATTTGAGGTCTGTGGGTATTACCTCTGAAAGACAACTAATCAAAAATGGTTTCACACTTTGCTGTTTTGCAGCACCAGCTAACACCAACCCCCTGGGGGAGGGGGTTAATGACAGTGAATGAAAAGTTGATAAAGTTTGTTTTTGTTAAATGAATTCAGGCAGGCGTGTCTCTATGATGTTCGCAGACGGCATTGGTGTCTGTAAGAGTAGGGAGCAGGTTGAAGAGAGATGAGGGTTTGGAGACAAAGTTTAGATGATTTGGATGAGATGATGCTGAATATGGAGCTCACAGGCAGGAGGAAAACAAGACCGCAGAGGAGATTCATGAATGTAGTGAAGGACATGCAGAGGGCTGGTGTGACAGGGGAGGAAACTGGGGATAGGGTGCCGATGCGCTGTGGCGACCCCTAACGGGACGAGCTGAAAGAAGAACAAGTAGAGCGAACAGCTGAATGTTTTCAGGCTTAATCATAGTGTGATTACACTCATACACTGAAAGGCACTTTTTTTTGCATAAAAAATATTTTCTCTAAACATAATTGTTTTTTTAAAAGATACATCAGGTCAGATTTCAGGAAGTTTAAGAAACCGTCAGCTCTTGCAGTCAAAGATCAGCCATTTGGTTTAAACTCTGTCAAAATATCGACTCAGAGCCTTAAACAAAAGCACCCACGCATACTCTTCTCATTAGTCCAAGTGTGGGAGAGTGTGTATCTTTAGTCAGGCGCTGGAGCGATCGGCAAGTGGAGCTGTGGATAGAGTTTAGCTGCGTGCCTCCTCAGTAACACGCGTGCACACTGACACACATCTCCGCCCTTACGTGACGTCCTGTGACACTAGAACACACCCTCCGACTCTTTGCGTCGTAACCCACGTCGATCACGCTGACACAGAAACATACAGAGAACAAAGCCTCCCTGCGTACGGCTGATTGACAGCCTCCAGTTGTTAGCGAGAGGTTGTTTCTGAACGGCTCACGGCTGCCAACAGGGAAGTGGTTTCTCCCGCTAAGAAAACACGTGGGAAACTCCACTGCCTGCTCGTCACATGTCACTTATTTTAATGTCGTTCTGCCTTAAAACAGAAATAAGGGATACTATTAAGAAAAACAAAAGATTATTATTATTTGTAGAGTTGACCTTTTACCCCGTGCTATGCGACGCTCATAATGATGCGTGGCGAATGTCCGCTATGTCCTTTTGAAGACTGTGTAATGGGCAGAGGTAGTCATTACAAACTACTATAATATTGATGCTTCAGTAACCAAGCACCACTTAAGTGTGACAAATGTCGAGCTTTCACAGGTTAAGTGACATCCACTTACTTTCTTATTCTGACTTCCCCTCTGGGGGTTTGTGTGTTTATATGCGTGTGTGTGTGTGTGTGTGTGTGTGTGTGTGTGTGTGTGTGTGTGTGTGTGTGTGTGTGTGTGTGTGTGTGTGTGTTCTTCAGAGCCTTTTTGCATTTGATTGATATCTTCACTGCAACCTTTAAGCATTAGCCCAATTGCCAGGTGATCAAATTGTTTCAAGAGGGACCCATTTGTACGACGGACCGTGTCGTAGCCTGACAGGTTAAATGGGGGTTTTTGTCTTCGTGGTTGAGTAGATTAACTCTTCCTCGCTGAGCTGCAATCTGTCTGTCTCTCCTGCAGCCAGCATCAGTGAACGCTGTCCCTCCTGTTTCTCCCCATCGTTAGAGAGTTCAAGTGTTTTAAACTCACAGGGTGCAGATTAACCAAAATTAGTATTTAAGTCAGTTTAGATACAGGAAGCACCCCGTGGAGGTCCATCAGAAGCAGGGCAAAGTGATCCGTTTTGTTCTAAGAGGATTAAAGACCAGCCTCTGTGATTGTTTAGCAGTTGCTCAATCAGTTTGATCACAAATGCAAAGAGTGTAGGACACAGTGTAGGACAAACACATCAACAGGTTCAATCTGTTCAGTTGCTGATTAATGCAAATATCTAATCAGGCAGTCACATTACAGCAAGGCAGCAAGCCGAGACGACCTGCTGAAGTTCAAACTGAGCATCAGAATGAGGAAGAAAGAGTTCAGTGACTTTGGCATGATTGTCGGTTTCAGACGTGCTGGTCTGAGTATTTCTGAAACTGCCGATCAGCGGGGATTTTCCCACACAACCATCTCTAGAGTTTACAGAAGATGGTGATGAGAGTGAGTCCTCTGGGTCGATGCCCGAGGTCAGAGGAGAATGGCCGCTTCATATCTTACAACAAAGGGATGCTGAAAACCATCTCTAAACACACAACACACCACGCTGAGTGTACGTTACTCAGCTGACAAAAGGAAAACGAGGCTCACCCAAATTGGAGAGTAGAAGATTGGAAAAACATTACCTGGTTTTATAAGACTCTGTAGCTGATGTGATACTCGGATGGTAGGGTCAGAATAAGGTGAAAGCAATGTTCTAGATTCCTCCTGCCTTGTTTCAACATTTCAGGCTGGTGATACAATGATGCAATGTGGTGTAATATTTTCCTGGGACACATCGTAGTACCGGCTGAGGATTGATTAAACACCGCAGCCTACCTGAGTGTCGTTGCTGACCTTGTCCATCTCTTTATGACCACAGTTAGCTTCTGTTGGCTGCTTCCAGCAGGATAACAGCATGTCACAAATCTCACATCATCTCAAACTGGTTTCTTGACGCTGGAACCAGTGCAACGGGAGATTCACGTCACAGATGTACAGCAAACAAGTCCAACCAAAACCTCTGAGGAATGTTTCCAGCACCTTGTTGAATCTGTGCTGTCAATACTTTGTGTCACTCAGATTTTTTACAGTTAGTGACCTACAAAAAAATAATTTGACACACCAGCAAGGAGATGTTAATGTTAGCTGTGTTGAAACTGTAAAAGAATGTGAATGTCTGGGGAGAGCAATTAATGAGACATTGTCATGGGATTGTAACAGAATTTGCAAAAAAAGAGAATTACAGTGATTATCGTCCTTGACGGCTTGGATCAGAGTGACGCTGGTTCTTGTTTAGCTTTCATTTTTGGAGAGTATTATAACTTTATGCTTTATTTTACGCTTCTTTTGTCACTGCCTGGGGTTAATAAGAACAAAGATGACATGTCCGAGTCACAAAACAGCGTTACACTCCTCTGTGATTCCTGAGTGGTGGTGAAGTTGTGAGTTATTGCATCTGTGGTGTACACAAGATATTCTCATTGGGACGGATGACACAAGATTAATGGACTATAAAAAGAAAGATGGATGTAACGTGTGCCTAAATCACGAAACGACAGCATAAAATTAGTGGTTTCATAAAACAGCTAAAGATTACGTCATTGGCACCGACAGCTATGAGAGTGCGTGACCACTAGGTGGAGTTATGGAGCTTCTGATGCATGTCCCTCTGCTCACACAAGGAAAAACAGCAAACCCCAGACAAAGAGCAGTCTTGGCGTGCACTCTTTGAAAGGTTTTGACTTTCTCTGCTCTCTCATTAGTGACTGACTGAGCAATCGTCGTGGAAACTAAAGCATTACAGTTTATGCATGAAGTGCATGTTGATAAATCGTCCTCTGTTAATTACTAGTTTCTTCTCACTGTTGATCTGAGTGTTTGCTCACTCTCAGAGTTGATTCTGCTCAGCTTAGGCTGATAAAACAGGAAACTTGAGCTTTTTTTAAACCCTTCTTCTTCTTCTTCTTCTTCTTCTTCTTCTGCTTTTTTTGTACTGTGCTAGTTGAGTTAGAGATGCAGATTTTTTTCCATGCTTATATGATGTTGCAAGCACAGAAACTGTCAGAGCATGGTTTAAACCCGACTGCAACACAACTGAGTCCCTGCCAGCTTCACAGCTGTTGTTCTTTAGCCTCCTATTGAGACAAGCAGGGAGACAAATTACCCTGTGGGTATCCTTAAGGTAGCGTCTTCCTATTGTTATTATAATTATTAATGTGACACTACAGACGCCGTCCTTTTACCCTGTTCGGCTTGATGTGTTGCTTATGCTTGATTCAATTTTAGTGCCTCTTATAAATGAATTAATATGAAATCAGCTGCATAAAACAAGAGCTGCCTGTTACTCATACTCGCAGAAGCTGTTAGCTGTCTTTAGATGTCTTTTCTTGGTAGGTAAAAATAAGCTACACTTAATTAGGAATGCATAACGGTTTTATAATTACCTTAAAGTAATAAATAATGTGTTTGGAAAAGCTTAGACGAAGCGAGATAAAGAGTCAGGAAAGCATGAAAATTTAAATTTGGGCTTCAAGGATCCTGAAGGTAATGCACCGCACATATGGCTTTTCGATTGCACGGAGGTGTGACGGATGTCCATCCCGTGCAACATAAGGAAGACGTGCAAATTCATTTCTGTAGGTTTTTGTAATTTAAAGAATCTGAGACTGAGGTTTTATTTGCTTGAAGCCTCCAAGCCTGCGAGCTGTGGTGCAGCAGTGACAAAGAGCTTATCCTTTGTTGTGCAGGTTTCAGAGAGAGACATCAGCCAATCAGCAGACAGTCCAGCGACTGACGCGGCGGTCAGCACCTCTCACAATGGGCCTCTCACCAGCGGTACAAGTAAGCCGATAGAGTTCCTATCAGCTCGTCATGTCCTGCCATTGTTGTCTGCGTAGTTAATATTTAGACCGCGTGATACAACATCCATGCAGTGTGTTTTTTCCTGACACGTGATGGCTGTTATGAAGCGTGTTTGCTGGTCAGCTTTGGTTCGTGTTATAGTCAATGTTAAATGCAGTCGTAAAAAGATGCTGTTTCCTCCTCGCCCTGACTCTTTTCTTCTTCCCTCCAGTTCTCACGGACACACAGGACACCAGTCCCCAGTTGTCAGAGGAGATGCTCTCCAGCCAATCAGAGCTCAGGTCCTCCAAGTGCCCTCAGGCCCGCCAGCTTCCCAGCATCCCTCCCAACAACGCCCTTATCGGGAACGGGCCCCCACCCTCAGGAGACAGCACTTATGAGGTCAGTGTTTAAAAGTCACCTTTAAACAGCAGAATGATGGGTTTTTTTCTTTACTCATAGTAAGTTCGGACATGCTCACTGGAGGAGATTAAAGCTTGTAATGTTGAATGCTGCTTGACTGAGTAAATGACTGATTAATTGATTACGCCTAGGGATCTTTTCACAAGTGGCTGGTGAATTGAGTGATTTTCGAGCCAGGAGGCAGAAACATCAAAAAGTTATTTCTTGTTTTTGAATGCACGTAAGACCAGTGTGTGTTTCTGATGTTAAGGTGGTGAAGGAGATGGCCGTGGCCTCACGTGACGTCAGTGCCGATGAATCCCTGTACGAGACGGTCAAGGAGCTCAAAGATGGTCCTGCAGAGGCTGGCCTCCCAAACGGTACCATCCAGCCGAGTCCAGACGAACCTCCGCCTCATCCTCCCGCTCTTCTTAACGGCCACATCAGCCCAAGCACACCTGAGCGGGGGCCCATCTTCGCCGGGGCGGAGTACGCCTCTGTCAACCTGAATAAGAAGAGCCGTCACAGCGCAGACATGGAGGCCAAAAGGCGCTCTGGTAATGCTGCCGTTCCTCAACAAAAGCCTCAGGAGGAGCCAGAGGAGGATTTACCGCCACCGGTACCGGAGAAGGTTCTGGATGAAAATGACAACCAGCCAGCGCTGATGATGAACGGGCTCGCGGAGGCTGGGCTGCACAATGGAGAGGTAAGCTTGTTTGAGTGTGTGTCTCTAGGACTTTTTGGGAGATTTTTTTTGAGTGACTATAGGGTACTGTGTGTGTGTGTGTGTGTGTCTACTTGTTTAAACATCTTTGTGAGGACCAAAAATTGGCATTTTTGAGGTTAGAGAAAGCATTATGTCAGTTTGATGACTTCACTAAGGCATGCTCCAGATTTCACGATGCCATCAAACACCTGTTTCAATGTAAAAACGAACGCAAACCAAGTCTACAGTCACACTGGCGGAAACACTGGTTAGAGACCACAGCGCCACCAACATTGCTGTGAACATGTGCAATCAGCTCATGATCTTTATGCCTTTGAAGTAGAATAACACTGAAACGGGGTCGTGGTCTGAAACTACTACTACTACTAGAGTGAATTGGCGTCCTCAAACCGTCTTTGGTGCATCAAGACGGCAATAAAATGGGAGAAACAGCAATAAGACGGAGTCAGTCTGCGGTCAGTTTTTGAGTGAGTGAGGTCAAGTTGGCAGTTACATTAATCTGTTTGCAGTAATGCGGCAATTAACTGTGATACATTGCAAATCTTTTGCCGTCTGTTACAAATCTGTTGCCGTCTGCATCGTGCACAGTGCTGAGCCAAAGCTGGGATGGACTTGATCCGCACATCAGGTGTGGCTCCCTCAGCCAACAAACAGACACAGCTGATCTACTGCATAAATGTTCAGGGGGGGGACCTCTCATTTATATTTCAGATAAATGAGAGGTCTTTCTGATCTTGTGTACTAAAGGCTCATAAATATTCTATAAACGTTGCAGTGACAGCAGTAATGAATACTGTAACAGATTTCAAAGTATTTATGGGACTTAAATGCATCTTACATTTGTGAAGCTGGCAATGTTGAATTTGTCTCAAAACCCTACGTGGGCATCAATATGTGTAGTTTTCGACATTTGTACGCACAGAAAGGTTTTTGAAAGGTAAAATTATTAGATTGATGAGGAGAACTTAATAAATTGTGCATAAATGATTCGTATTTATTCAGGTTTGGATGTGTGCATGTGTAAAATAATTGCATCGTTTTTGTGCATGGAATGAAGCATGCTCGTGTGAGTTACGCACAAATCACCGAACGCGGTTGGAAATCTTAGTTTATACTTGATATGACATCGTTCACATTTTCAACACTTTTGAGGCAAATTTCTCTCCGTATACTTACATACAGATGTGAAAAGGTAACGTTATGTGTTTTTGTGAATGGATCATAATTTGGTTTTATTTCTACTAAAAAAAACAACAACTTTAAAACAAGAACTGAAAACAAACATTTTTGATGAAATTTGGATAAATTCCATTTTCCAATCCATTAACTATAACTAAGGGGACGCTAGATGATTCCACACACTCTGAATCAACCAGCAACCAAAGATGGTGCTCGTGGGTGTGCTTATTAGCTTATGTTTGTGAGAAAGCCCCACGTGAATTGTAAGTAAGGTCTCATTTATGCTGTGCTGCATGTAGGAGCGTTCCAGTGATTGAATATTTGTACTGTATAACCGCAGTTGCTTATTACAGGCGGCGTCTGATTAAAGAGCGAGCAGTTTTATTAGAGTCAACTTTCATTCAATGTGTCATCGTGAGCGAGAGGAAGCGTGGCAGGAAAGAAGAAAAGTAACCTGTGACGACGGGGAAAATGAGCATTAGTCAGATGATGAAACTATATGACAGGGAAAGTCATTTTTCAATTTCCCTTGGCATAAAATACTCAGATCGGTAAAAACTATGAATCCATTCTCGACCATCTTGACAAAACACTGCTTTGAAAAGAAAGTGATAGTGATAGTATTTCATTCGTATTCGCTATAATGCATTCAGAGAGAGCATGAGGGTGTTTAAAGGCCAGGGAGGACAGGTTACATGGAGGGGAGGAATGAAGCAGCTATTGTTGTTAAGATTATGTAGAATGAAACAAAAAAGAAAAATACAGCAATGCAATGCAGTTCTAGACATTATAGTAAAAAAACGTTTGTCGTTTAGAGCGCTTAACAAACTTATTAGATCACCTTTCAATTTTACAAATCAGTCAAAAAATTGTTTAAATGTGTTTTTTTTTTTGTAGACATAAAACTATTTTTTCTGTTCAGGGATGTAAGTAGAAAAAAATAATAATGTACTTTAACATTTTTTACTTTTTTGTAAAACAGCACATTTGAAAATTCATGGATAACAATAATTATATTGTCGCATTAAAAACATAATGTTAAAATATAAAATATAATGCTAAAATAACACTGAAAATTACGTTTTTTTGTAAAGTGGTCAATTTGAAAATTCTCAGCTAAAAACAATTATATTTTAATCAGAAAATCAAATCAAGTCCATTTTGATTAAATTAAGAAAACAATTTGGTAATTACCAATAATGTTAATTTTCATCAAGTGTGGCTCGAACCTTATATATTGAGTGGTGGTCTAATAAATTTGTTAAGCACTGGATGTCATAAAATCTTTACAAATATTTTACAACACCCAAATAAATCTTTGATACGATGATGTCACCCTAAAAATATAACATTGCATTTTACTTTCTTTTGTTTGATTCAGTCGTGCGGTCGAGAAAGACGTGTTCGCCGCTTCTCAGCTTCCACTGAGTGCGGTGCCCAGCGTGTGTTATGCGTCTCCTGCATGTAGATTTAATCAGCTAGAATCTGCATAATGAACATTGTTAATTTGATGGAACAGAGAAATGAAAAGCTTTTAATGGAGCTGTGCAGGGAAAAAAGGGGAGAAACGAAATTAATTTTTACATTTTTAACAACAAGAATAATAAGTAGAGTTGTAATTTTCAGTTACGCTGTGACCCTGGAGCTCTTAAACTGCAAACTGCTCTTAAACTTTTGTTAAATTAGCAGATATCACATAAATGGGTAAGAGCAGTAGAAGTGGGTAGCATCATGGCACTTGATGCACCACCCAAAAAATGTTGCACTGCTACTGAAGGGGATGCCGAGGTTTTTTCTCGAAGCACAACAACCACAAACACAGCAAAGCTTCTCTTGAACAAATGGGCTTTAATTGTGGCATTATTCCACGAGGAAAAACGGAACGTTGTTGGAAAAAGTTGAGTCAGTTTAGTCTTAATATAAGATTTCCATTTGACAAACCCACACGCATAAAAAGGCTGAAACTTATCATCCTACGGTAATGATAGGGATTCACTCTTTCATTCTCCCCATCTTAATAACACAATTTATACCAATATATAGCTGATGTCGGTCATCTTCTCAACATCATGCCTGGCTTGAGATAAAGACCACGGAGAAGAAAGAAAAAGAGAGATGTGTCTCTCCGCTACAATTATTATCCGCTAAGCTGACATCTCGTGCTGCTTTATGGAGACTGGCAGACCGAAGAAAGAAATTTGATGGTGAGAAGGGAAAAAAACCACAAAAAAACACGGTGTGGGAGTGAAGGGAGGAGAGAAAAAAATGAAAATGGGAGCCGAAGTGAGAAGAGCAGGAGAGAGTAATAGATGAAATGGAGATAGTGACAGAGAGATGATGGGAGAGTTGAAAAAACTCGGAAAGGACTGGCAGGCATGACGGGTGAGGAGGAAAGAGAGGAGTGAGAGACAAGGAGGGAAAAGAAAGAAAGAAAGAAAGCCAGGAGCATACAAACGAAGTCATCGACAAGGAGGCGGCGAGAAAAAAAGGATGAGGGAGAAGAAAACTGCTACAGAGGGTGAGATGTGGAGATGTGTAGAAGAAGAGATGGAGGAAGAGTAAAAGAAAAGGTAAAAAGAGAAGCATAGCAGTTCATTATCGTGGACTGAACAAGGCAGGGCAGAGCTGCTGCTGCTGCTGCTTACAGCATGCTGAGATCCATCAGAGAACCAACACACTCTCAGCTCAAAGAATTGCATCAGACAAAGAATCACATTATCAGCCTGCCACAGAGATCATCTCTTAACTTAAAGTACTTTTAAATTATACTTCTAATGTTACAGCACTTTTTACATACATTTGTTTACAGTGTTGTGCCAGTGTGCTGTCACCAGGGGGCAGTGTAAAAAGATATACGAGTTTGTGGTGTTGTTGGTCCATTGCATTTTAGCACAGGTGTTCTTGTTCCTCTTAAGATAAGTTAGCGTCAGGTCAATAACTTGCTTTACTTTCTAATTAAATACACTGATGCTCTGTTATGCTTTGTGTTTCTATTTAGTGAATATTTGTCGGTTAGCCAACTAGATTAAAGTGGTTACAGCGGTAAACATTACAGTAACCAGTTAAACTAACCCTACACATGTCTTTAAAATGTGGGAGGGAGGTGCAGTACCCGGAGATGAGTGTTTCTGCCATCGCCATCTTGGTTGTAAAAAGACATCTGACTGCAACTTGTGACAGATAACTTATTAGCCAATGAGCGTGCAATATCATACTTCAGATAATCCTCCGTTTAAAATACAAACCAAGACCAAAACTTTCAAAATAGACTAAAATTTTTATTTAATATCATCGAAAATGAGTGGATGAAAGGAAATTCGAAGGGAAAGCGGATTAGCCTTTTATAGGAGTAAAAGTCTTTCTGCAACCACAGCTGTCGCCATCTGGTGGCCATCAGATAGAATGCAGGTTTGAGGCACCTCCACATTGGCTTTGCTTTTCCAACTCGGAAGGTAAATCCATTTATTTATGTTTTTACTGTCCTTGCTTTAAATACGCTCTTTATGATAATCTGTCTGGTTGCTCGTTTGTCTAACTGCTGCTTTCCTCTTAGTAATGTTGTAAGTTGTTGCAACTGATACAAATAACAGCACTAAGCAACAAGAAGACCCATGTTGTTATAAACCGGAACTATTCTGTATTTTTCTGAACTTTAGGTTTGGGTCCCTCTTTTCGGTGTTGATGTATCTTTTTACTTTATTCACACGTCTTTGTTCCTTTGTCTCTGGTGTTTTTGTAGCCAATTAGTTCATCACTGCTGCTCGTTTGGACAGCAGGCATGGCCTCGTCTAACCCCCATATCTGTGATAAAATCTTAATCTTGCAAATTCCAAATGTATCTTCACACAGCTCTGGAAACCATACACCCACACACACACACACACTTGCACATTTTTAAAATACACAGAATTTAACATCCACCCGCATATATATTAGTTTCCCCCATCCCCTCAAGTTAAACACACACACCAAACACATATGCAGGTTTTATGATGTGTGTGTGTTTACATATATTCTGCTACGCATAGACACCCTGGGGCGTATTTAAGGTTAAGCATGAATGTTCTTGGCTCCCTGTGGTTTACGCCCATGTATGACCAGGAGTCGTCTGTGATTTGTCTTGTCTGACCAAGTGTGTGTGAGTATGCGCGCGCCTAGTGAGCACCAGCTGGCCACCATCTCTACGACAGTTAGTCTGGCTTCATGATGGATGATATGGACTATAGAAACTCTCTCTCCGTCTCTGTCTCTTACGCACACACACAGGCAATCTCAGAGGTGCATGAATGTAAATGTCTGAAAGGAATCCCCCCAGGTAGCAGCTCAGTAAATGCTGCTCTCTCTCTCACACACACACACACCCACACACACACACACACACACAGTGGCACTTTTTTCTTATATGCAGTAAATTTCCATACACACACACACCTGCTTATTATTATTGTAATATTTGCTGCAGCTACACTGAAACACACGTCCGCAGCCTTTGTGACCTTTTCTTCGCGGCTTCTGTGATTGTGTGCACTGAACAGTGATTGAACTGCCATAAACAGCACTAACACTTGTTTGCAATCATTTGCTTGTGTGTCGCCTGCAGGCTTTTCATGCAAGGTGCAGGAAATGAATTTGACCCAGCCTCTGGGCTGCCGGGGTATACATTGGGGGGGCACGGTCCAGGTGAACTGTGATATGTGGCGTGTCAGCACTGCTGAGCTGTTGCTAAAGAGAATCACTATTGATGGCTTTTGTGGTATGGGAGAGAATATATATTAGTCTTAATGTAGTTTACAAGTTTGCGGCTGTACGCCATCGCAGTTGGTGGTGAACATCAAACAGTCAAGATGTGATTGAAGTGCAGACTTTCAGCTTTAATTGAAGTGGTCTCACAAAATTATTGCATTAACTTTTTAGGAATTTTAGCCATTTTTGTACATAGTACCCCATTTTCAAAGGCTCAACTGAAGCATTTTCAGTGTTGTGTGAAGGTTCTTCTCAAAGTGTTAGCATAGCTGTTCAATGGAACTGTCAAAATGAGGTCTAATTACTTTGGTGTAAGCATGAATGGCCATGGGGGTTCTCTTTATCAGTCGAGATAAAGCTGTAAACTTTGAAAATGCAGTTAAACGTCCAAATTTATTCCCTTCTTTACATCCAGTAGGCTGGAATGGAATCTGATTCTAATCCCCGGGCATCGTGTTTGACACCCCTGGTCTACAAGGTATGGAGAAACAGAGAGAGCTTAAAAGAGGTGCAAACCACTGGTTACACTCAAGAACATGAAGTCCAGCTTAGACTTTGCCCGCACTAAAAAATTCTTAGGACCAAATAGAGATGAACAAACATGCTGCAGACAATGTTATGGTATGAGCATGTAAAACTGGGATACTGGTGTTTATTGATGATGTGAACGCTGATAGAAGCAGCAGGATGAATTGTGAAGTGTACAGGGCTATACTCCCTTATCAGATTCAGACAAATGCTGCTAAACTGATTGGAACATGCGTCACTGCAAAAATGGATAATGATTCAAAGTGAAGTGAAAAAGCAACCCAAACGTTTCTCAAAGAAATGTGATACTCTTGAAGTCAGTCACCTGATTTCCTGCCCACTAAAGCAGCTTCTAAGTTACTGAAGGCAGAAAGACCCACAAACAAGTTGCAACTACAGGTGGCTGCAGAAATAAAAAGGCCTGCATTTAATGCATTTCTTTTGCTGAACCCCTTAAATTGAAGCTGAAAGTCTTCCTTCAAATTATATCTCAACTGTTCACAGAGGCAAAACCTAACCGTATGTACTTGACCAACTACATGCAGCTCCAACACCCTGAACTGGTCTATTCATGCTCATATAATATATATGTGTCTTAACATGCGCGTCACTGTGACGGACACACTGACACCTGACTCGCCCATCCTCTGAGACAGCTATAATCAGCTTACAGTCAAACCTGTTGCCCCGTATATCACTGTGTCACCTACGTGCACATAAACAAGCTCCCATAATCCTCCCTTATACCCACAGACATAAGCATACCACCTTACTGCAACACAGCAAAATATTAATCTGTCAGACGTAATGTCCTGATGTGTATCGACACAAAACAAGCACCCGTCCTGTCGCGGTTCTTCGTTTAATAAAAGAAATGTTTCACGCGGACACAATTGAGTTTTTACGACTCAAATTTTAACACCCATCTGCAGTTTAGATGCTTGATGCGCGTCCGACTAAATGAAAAATTCCACTCTAATTTGCAATAATACTTGAGGCGAGCTTCACATTAGATTAACAAACTTGGAGGTGCGGTGTCTGGGTCATGTCACCTACGTCCTTGTTTCGTGCAAACACTCCTCTGGGGGCATTCTGCCTAATTGGTTGGCTAATTAAAGTGAAACGTAAAAGGCGTCAGCTGCATCACGAGTTTATGTTGGATCTATAAAAGTAATCATGTCTCCAAACATGCATTAACCATAAAGTCATCATATTGATTTAAGTGCTTGGAGAAAACGCTGGAGAAACATGTGTCTGCATGAAGATACTCGGCTGTACAGCTGCGGTGGACAGTTTGATGGATGGGCTCAGGTTTTCATTCAGTACCTAACGTTGTAGCTTGCGTGAGGCATCGAGTGCTGTGCCTCAGCAGGGAGCACATTTCCCCTTTTTCTTTTTAAGTGTATTACCGTTAACCTTGGATTGTCCAAGGACTACATCTGAATTTAAAAAAACCTAACAATATTTTCCCTTATTTTCCACTAGACATAAACTCTTTAGTCAGTGCTGGCGGGGTTATTGAGATTCTTATTAGGCTCCTGAGGTGTTTTGTGCTGCTGTCAGATGTGCTTTTTTGATTAATGGCCCTCTCATTGATCATAAGACGGAGTGGACAGAGACTGCACAAAAGCATCGCATTCTCCGTCGCTGCCTACCGACTTTCACTCCATTATTTATTAATTTTTTTAATGAACGAGTGCCTGTTGCGAGCTGTAGCTTCGCGTGCTCGACTGTTTAAAGCGAAAATGCAGAGCGTGTTTTCCTCCCACTGCTGGGAACACTTTAGAATTTCACTATCGATCAGCTACCAGGCGTTCTTTCATACTCATGGTGCTTTTCTGCTGGGTACTGTTTCTGCTGGGTACTGTTTCTGAGAACTTGTCGATAGTTTGCCAGCATGTTTTAATAATAAAGCTCGATATGAAGTCCACTATGTCTTCATTTAATTCCTTCAAAGGCGTTTGGATCAGCTCTGTTTGCTGTATTGGGTTTGCCTTGCTTTGATATATATTAAAAAGAGGTTTTTTTTACATCTAAATTCCTGAAAATGAAAATGTGTAACATACCTTCAGATTCTTTTAACGGACGCTGTTGGGTGATTTAAGCAACCGTGGAAGCTTTTAAAACCTCACTCTTTTCCTTTTATACACCGACTCCCATATCTAAATGTTCTTTTTGTTTTTTTTTTTGTTCTTTTCTCCTCCAGTTACACTCCCCTCCGTCTCCTGCACCGAAGTTCGACAACCACGTTCTGTCAGACAATGAGGTAAGTGTGTGTTAAACTCCCTTATTCCCAAAACTGACGTCTCCGGTCCCGAGACAGCAGCTCCTCTGCTGTGCGAATGCAAATGCTCCGAGCACCCGAGAAAAAAAAAAATAGAACACAGTGGAAAAATAGTCAGATAACATCACACAATGTGCTTGGGGAGGGGGGGGGGGGGACGTAGCAGGGGTCCTTGAGTATGAATGCGTCAGTGTTTTAACAATCTTATTATCTCCACTGTTGTGCCGTTTTTGACGTGCAGCTTTTTTGGCGATATTAGATGAGTAATAACCCAACTAAAGAAGAAGAAGAAAAACAACACGATTGTGGTTAACGGTTTGTGTCATTTTTGTCTTTCTCTCTCTCTCTCTGTGCCTTTCAGTCAGCGGTGTACTCCACAGTCAACAAAACAAACTGTGACGACGCTGTTAACGAGGAGGACAAAGAGCACGACTACAGCAGCATAGCGGAGATTAAAGGTCTGGTCCCGGCCTCCTCCTCCGGTGACCTCTACGCCACCGTTCGAGATATCTACAGCCAACCCGATGAGCCCGGCCCCGCCGACAGCACAGACCCAGGCTACGAAACCATCCGCATCCCAAAGACTAAT
This sequence comes from Maylandia zebra, assembly GCF_041146795.1. Lineage (NCBI taxonomy): Eukaryota > Metazoa > Chordata > Actinopteri > Cichliformes > Cichlidae > Maylandia > Maylandia zebra. The sequence continues at coordinate 17,711,482 of NC_135187.1, forward strand.
AGCTCAGAGGACGAGCACCGAGCCGAGGGGTCAGACGTGGGCAAGGCGGAGCCCGACTATGAAAGCGTCGGAGAGCTGGGTCTGGGCCCAGAAATGTCCCGCCTTTAAGTCATCGTCCCCGCTCCCCTCCTCGTATCGCCTGGATGCATCTAACAGACTTCGCTGCAGTGCTTTAAGCTTGCTATCAAGGATGCTTTGGGCGCATGACTTGTGAACAGAAAACAGCTCGCCGCAGCATCCACCCAGCCGTGCACGAGCATCCTCCTTATAGCCTGGGTACGGTTTATCATATCCAAACTTGACTCCTTTAGTTCATCAGTCATGGTGAATGTCATCGGTACTGGTGGGCCTTAACAACACTTGATTGTGGAAGAAAAATATTCAATAGTTAAACTACCAAATAAATATCCAATCGCAACACTCATGCAGCATTTTAATAGTTAGCTAACGACACTATCTAAGAAAAAGAAAAAAGTAATTCAGTGCCATAAAGTGATGGTGAAATTCATGCACTTACACACGTGAAGGTTATATTATTTGTGTGCTCTCTCTGCAGCTGCTAGTCTTTCTAGTTTCTTCCGAGTGACTCAGTGTCATGTTTTATTGAGGTGTCAGGTGGTGTATTTTTAGGCTTTTTTCCTGTCAGGTCGGCAACACCTCCACTGTGCATTCTCCACAAGAAATGAGGTTTCTCCCACCCCTCTCAGTTTTGCTGCCAAACGGTTAGCAGAGACAGAGGTTGCATTCAGTAGATTTTCACCATTTAACACAGCTGATGAATTATCTGCCGCGCACACGTGTCATTGCTCAGACTACACGGCGCATGTGTGTGGGCTTAGCGTATCGCAGGTTGACGCTAGTCATCTGTGGCGAGCCAAAAAAACGGAAAACGAGGAGTGAAGGAAGAAGGGAAGTGTCGCAACACGTTTTTAAAGCTTTTTTTTGTTGTTGTTCTTTTAGAAGAGCTACAGTCGATGTCAAAGGGTTTTTTTTGTGAATTTCATATTTATTTGAAGACGATTATTGTTGTGTAATTGTGAAATGTTAAAGTATGTCTGTGAGAGAAAAAAGCGAATAGGCATTTATAAAAAAATTAAATTTCTAGCGTTTTTACTGAGATACTAAATGAAAATGAGTTGCGAGGATTGTGGCAGTTAGGTACGTGTTCCCCCCAGAGCATTTAAAGAGTTCATTGTTTTTAAAAAAACAACAAACAAATGAAAGAAAGAAAGAAAAATGAATGTGTCAGTGTATATTGTCATTTTGCACACTTTGGTCAAACAAGTTCAGATGACATATTGTGATGAAATGACGCGACGAGCTTGTATTATTGTACTTCGTATGTTTCCTCGAGTCTATTCTTGGTACAGTCTTCTGTCGGCATTAAAGCACAAGTACAGATTATCGAAAGCAGTTAACATCGCTGCACACTTTTCAACATCTAGCGCTTCTTTTTTTCTTTTAAATACAGGAAACCATGCCTGTCTCTGTGTAGCTTGAACTGACGACAGTGCCAATCGAGGCTTGTAGTTAGAGGAGTATTTTAATCAACTGTTACTCGCTGGAAAATTTAATGTGAGCTTTTACTTATTTGTACAATGTCCAGAGTCATATAGTTTTAAAATAAGATTAAAAGCACTGATTGTATGACTTGTTTTAAGAAAAAAACAACAACTTCAACCATGTTTTCATGTTATTTTAACTCAAAGTTGATGGCGTTTCATATCTGAGAATATCCATTGAAATGCCAGACATATGGTACAGCTCCCTTTGGTACATGCATATTAAGAAACCTGTGGTACTTTTATTAAACACAAAAAAGAAATTGCCTCGTTACTGTTTATTTTTAAATGAATACTGCCTCTGCTTTGTGCTGTAAATATCTTTTTTTTGTCATCATTATTATTTTTATCATTGCTACAGTATGTAACCTCTTAGCAGAAAAATCGGTGTCATCTGTTTCCACCCACATCAGAATATTACAGCGTTACAGTATCTCCAGCATCGGGTTTGTGTTTCATTAGACATGCTGGAGCTCACCCGTGGTTTCATACGGCCTGCTCTGACTGCTATCGGATTAATAAATTATATACATTTGAAGTGCTGTTGTATCTCCCAGTGTTGCTACTGTGAAAGAGGATTTTAAATGCCACTCCCCCCCCCACACACCCACCTCCCAGTATTTTATGAGAAAAACATCTTTAATTATCAGTTTTGTTGTTTTCTTTTTCACTAGGAAGGAAGATCTGCCAAAGTTGGGGGGGGGTGTTGGTGCCAAATCTAATCAGGACAAAACTTAAACACACCGCTAAAAGATGCTTACTTGCACCAAAAGATTATTCTCTCAAGCTGTTGGTCAGATAAACACATATTTCCTTATAGGGATTGGGGGGGAGTGGAGAAGCACCCTCACTAAATGAGATGATTTGCCCCCCGCCCCCTCCCTTCTCCTCCCCCTCCTCTCGCTCACGACCATCAGACAACTCTATGGTGACACCCGCCTTTGATTAAAGGGCAAAGCCTGGTTTGGCGGTTATAGCCACATCTGTCACTCCACTCTGTCCAATTTCCATTCTGTGCATGTAAATATTTTATGACATGAATTGTTCTATTAAATATATAAGTATAATAAATGGTGCCATTTTGTCTTTTAATTCTCTGGGGCGATGTCTTGTAGAAGGATTGTACGCTGGGTAAGAGTTTCCAAAAACATTAACGTTTGACATTAATTAGGTCATTTGTTTCTGTGATAACATTCTTTGGTGTATTTTCTCTGCCACGCTGGGTGATAATTACGATGAATCAGCGTGCTGGCACACTTGATTTATCAAACTGAACTTTCTTTTCAAAAGAGAGAGATTTATCCCGGGACTTTTTTGGTTCTCAGAGAGCGATAGCTTGTGAAATCACACTTTTAAATGTCTCATTTAGTACGTGATGCCAGCTATATGAGAGTTAACAGCCCTCTGAGGCGGCTTTAAGATTATTTGAAGGAAGGGGACTACCCCGGTCATCAAGTTAGAGACCCCTGGGCACAAGTGTTTAATAAGACCCTGCTGACTTTTTTCTTACAGTTCTAAAACGTTATGGAGGGCGCTGTCTATCCTTGGAAAATTAAAATGTATTTATGATGATATAAATTCATCCCTAAGTATGTAAAGTATTTTTTTTTCTTCTTCCTATAAGGATAATGCTGTTTAATCAAAGGGTCCTCACACCTGTTGTTGTCTCCCTCCTGTCCTCCTCTGCTCCCCTTTCGGTTCTTTGTGTCTTTCTGCTTCTTCTACTCCTTTCCCTCCTTTTCAGGCTCAATTGCAGGGTTGTCAAAAATAAGGCCCAGGGGTCAGAATTGACCAACAAAGCCTCCAATCTGGCCTATTGGACATCTTTGGAAAATGTGAAGAACAGCATAAATTTTGGTCTTTTAACTATATTTTAATCATTTTAATCAACTTCTTTGCACTGACTAAAAAGCAAATTTCACTGGTCAGGCCCAATTAAGATGACAATGGGCTTTATATGATCCAGTATGTAAAATGAGTTTGACATCCCTGCTCTACGATGTTCTGTACAATTAGGTCCATTAGTATACAGCAGCACATTTTTTTATTTGTATTGCCTCTTTGCTTGTTTGTGGGGTTCTCTCTGGTTTCAGTTTTTTCTTCAGGGACTGAAAAGCATGCTCTATTGGGCTGGGATTAGGTGACTGACCTGGCAATTGAAAAATATCCAATTTCTTTGATTTGAGAAACTTTTGGGTTGCTTTTGCAGCATGCTTTGAGACATTATCCGGAGAGTGTAGCCCTGTACACTTCACATCCTGCTGTTTATCCTGCTACTTCTATCAGTAGCCACATCATCGTCCTTTGGTTAACTCTCCAATTACTTTTGAGCATCTGTATGAAAATGACTGTATGAATGCAACCCCTTGAATTCAAAGTGAAAGTTTGCACTTGGTGTAAAATCCACTGTGCTGGTATAAAGATGAAAAATGATTAAAAAAAAACCCAATGCAATTGTATCTATCTATCCATCTATAAAAAACAAAACAGCAGTAAAAGTTGTGAAAATATATTTAAGAATCCAAAGTTATACCCTCCTTTATTTGTTATAAAACTGTGGGACCGGTTAAAGTCTTTGCCAGGGCGATTATGGTCCCCGGACCTTATGTTCGACAACCAGTTTTACCAGAACAAAACTGGCATGTTTAAAAAAAGGGAAATAACCTGTTGTTTTTATAAGCAAAAACGCAGACCAGTTCAGCTCATTTTATTTATTTATTTTTAACCAGATCATAGTAATTCAGAGGTCCCACGGCACCTGAAAAGTAGGCTGTACAAGTAGGTTAAAGCATGAAGCTTTGCTGCCTGGTCCAAATCTTCTCTCTTCCACAGCCTAAATTCCCGCCTTTTTCCTTTCTTCCCTCTGCCATAACCCCCTCCCTTCTCGCTTCCAATCTCTCCTTGCGTCATTGTTTTCAATGGAGCATCCTCCCCGGTTGCATTACCTTCTTTCGGAGGAGAAGGGGAGCGGTGGGGGCTTGTGGAGGCGTGTGCAGCGCCGACCAATTAGAGACCGCCGTGGCCGCCGGACCGCACATGTTTACAGGCAGCATTCCGCCGGTAGAGTCCCCGCTCGGTCTGAGGTGACGGCGGACTGGATGTGGCAGTAGTTGGAACCGGAGCCGGTTAACGGTCAAATTTCAATCTTTTGTAACACATACGGCGAGGTGTCGGGGTACAGAGCCGTGTGGGGCGGAAAAATTCGACGTGCTGGCTCCCGTGCCTCTATGCTCAAGCTGTTTGCCCTGTATTAGCCACCATTTTTACATAATCGTGTATAAGTGTCGCCTCGGCTCACGACTACGGCGATTAGTCCGCGTTTTCCCGCCGCCCCTTCAGCTCGCAGGGAGCAGAGAGGAAAACAAACAGGTCGAACGGAGGAAGATTGGTAGCCGGTTGGATGTAGAGGTTGTTTAGCGGCGAATGAATCGTAGTCGTCGGCTACTAATTCAGAGCTGGTCGGTTTCTTGTTTCTTTTTTTACGGGGTGCTTGTGCGCGGTGCATTCCGGACGCTGTTTGGAGTTTCCCCCTCCTCCGAGTATGTTGCCCCTTTCTAACATTTTGTCAGGGCTGTTGGAGCGCGTAGTCTACCCGCTGCAGTTTTGTGTTTTTCACGACGCTGTTTACCGGCTATAATTCGACGCTTAATGATTTAATTTTACCGGCTCGCCGGCTTTGAATACAGTGAAACGGTTTTTAGAGATGCACACGAGGCGCCTGGTGAAGCGCTCGGTCCTCGGCAGCCGCGTTTATGCGCCGAGTCCGACGGGGGACGGTGCCCCGGTGACAGGAGTGGTCCAGGCTGTCAAGCAGGAAAACAGAGACTTGTCGGCTGCGGGAGCCCGGCGAAGCGTCTACACCGTGCTCATGCAAGACGGGAGCCTCAAGGAGTTCTCCGAGGAGGAGATAGCCTCGGGCTTCAACCACACCGCAGCCAAAGGACCACTCAAGTCCAGCCTGAAGGTACGTGGGTCCGACCGGCAGGCGACGCTTCACTGTTGTTGTTGTGCGGTGTTTTGCAGCGTTTAACCGCTTCCTGCACGGAGCGGATTTAACGGTGTCACCGCCGCCGTTCCCGCCGCCGCGGACGAGAGATTTAACCGGCTGGGATTTTAAAAAATGCATTATGCTGTTATTGCTATAATGAGTCGTTTGCATATTGAAGCATATAACGGACTGTCATGACATTTGGCGACATCAGATATATAGGACAAAGGGCTTGATGGGGCCTGCGCAATGTTTATGTGGGCTAGTGGGTGGGTAAGATGAGGCAAACAAACACGCTCTGACTGCAGCGTTTTAGATTGATGTAAATGTAAAGATGTAAAGGTTTTTGCATGCTCGCCGCCTTATATTTTATACATATATGTATGTGAATGTGACATTTCTTACAGATAATTCTGCGCAACCGGCATTTAATTGCACATTTGGTTAAAGACTTAATTACATTTAGGTTTTTTTTGTTGTTGTTTATTTCATATATTAATGCATGTTACACAGTTTAAAATCGATCGTCTCTGTGTGCACTCATTCTGCTCAAGGGTGTTATTGTTTTAAGAGCTATTATAAAAGAGATCACGCGCACTTCTTGTTGCATTAGAGTCAAGATAGTAAGTTGTGACGGTGTCCAAATCTGCAGTCCTGATGTAGGCCTAACAAGCGATGATCTGATTGCCTTGCAATCCAACTTGAATGCTTTTCTGTCACGTGGCCCCAAATAAAGATTGTGCGAGGAAGAAAAGGCCAATTCAGCTCTTGGATGAGCACACTGTTTCTAACATAGGGGAAGTGTGTGTGTGTGGGGTATTGTGTTCATCCTTTTTATAGCGAGGGAGTGACTGAGGAATGCTTGTGGCTGAATAACAACTTTTTTTGATGCTGTGATTTTGATTGCATTTCTTGTGTGTGTGTTTTCATGTTGTTGATGCAGAAACTTGCAGGCTGTAATCTTCAGTCTTATTTCTATGACCAAAGCTGAAATGTTGAGCCACAGTTTGTGGATCTGTCACAGTTCCTGCAGCAGTAAATTGTACTCTTCTGCCTGAAAATGCACATAAATCTCGTAAACTGTTATTTAAATCGTTACAAACAGATGCCAGATCTTCCCAAAGATAAACCCGCTCTTCGGGGGGACTTGTTAGATCTGTGAGTGATGGGAAATGCAGTGTGAACTTAGGTCTCCCGTTTTGCAGTTGTGCATGCAGTGATCAACACAAAAGCTGTTGCACAATTCTGTTACAGTCCCCAGCGCAGGCTGGAGAAGTGCAGCTGAGGGTGAGAACGTATTCCTGTCAGCACAATGGTCAATTCTCTTTCAGCACGACTCAATTCCCGCTGATGTCGAAAACAAGCCATAAAATGAGGAGGAGGGGTATGCTCTGTATGTGCGTGTGTGTCTGTGTGTGTATGCATTCACATGTGCATCTGTGTTGCTTTTTGTGTGCATTAGGGCGCTAATATAAATGTGATTTTCATCTGTTGTGTGTTTTGGATCTTTAACGAGTGAGATGTGACTGCTTTAAATCCTGGAACAGGAGCTGTTTGTGAGAGCATGCCACCCCGTTTGAACAGCAGCAGCTGTACGGCCGACAAAGTGGGCGCCCCCAGGTTGGCAACGGGTGGCGTGCTCCAAAGAATCTGGATGCTTGGCTCTGTGCCCAGAATGGCGAACGAATGGTCCCTGTTTTGCATGGGGCGGGAGTGGGGGGGCGCGATGCCACTTGTTGACTTGCTGTTTTGTGCAAATGTATGTTGTGTGAGAACTAAGTTACGGTGATTTCTCCAGCTGCTAACAAAGAGATCTCACTCACTTCTTGTTGGGCCGGAGCTGTCGTTGTTTGTGTTTGTTGCACACCGATGCGGGAGTCAATGAAGCAAGCTTGTTGACAGAGGCTGTGACTCTTTGTTCTAAGGCGGTGATCTCAGGCGGGCCCGTCGCTGGCTGAGCTTATTGGTTCGCTGAGCAACATCAGCAGGAACTACAGTCAGTCTGGATGCTGGCACCCATGTGGAAATGGATGAGTAATCCTTTGAGGGTGAAGGAAGGTTATGAGTTTATATATATATATATATATATATATATATATATATATATATATATATATATATATATATATATAAGTGGTAACCTATCTACAAAAAAAGTATTACTAATAATGATAATAATAATTTGTACATAAAGGCTCATTTACCATCATTTGCTTCTGAGTGTTTGACATTGACCATACTAGACTATGGACTATGTCTACAAGGTGTTACATCCACTTGTTATACTGATAAGACTCTCCAGCTGTGTCCATTTTATAGACTATTTAAGATGGCAATGGCGGGTTAGTGAAGTTCTGCTGTGAAGCTTCGAGCTGAGTATTTTTACCAGTATCATCTTGGTATTAAGATGTAACCAATCAGAAGTGGACTCAGGGACACCACACACTCACTGGTTTACAACTTGTGATCGACAGGTACACAGTGAGTTGGTTTTAGCCTCTTTTTTTGACACTAATGTATTCAGTATGATTTTAAAAGTAGTGATGGAGCTCATAAACTCATTTAGAAACTGTTAATGAGATCACACATTGGGGCAGTTATAGAGTTTGAAAAATTTGCAGCCTGCTGGCCATTGAAAAGAATGCAGGCTTAAGTGGAGCCCGACCGATTTATTGGTGGGCCGATATTTTCAGCCATTATTAGTTATCTATTGAACTGTTGGTATTGACGTTTATAAAGACAGATGGAAAAAAAAGAAAAAGAAATCAGAGAAAGAGCCCTTCACTGATGTTATGATTGTTGATGATGCATAGTTTGTCCACCAGAGGGCACTCCACAATTTTTCTGTTCCGAAACCGGGTTTGGAAGCTACCTACACAACAACCAGCTGACCTGAGTGGAGTCGGTCAGAGTGTACACGAGTAAATACACGTTACAAATATTAGAGAAATCTGTGTATGTCTCGTGTGTCTGAAAGAAAAAAATATTGGCAATATCAGAATATACGATTTTTTTTAATCACCAAATGTCTGTCGAAATTGGTCTTAAAAATCCCGTATTGGTTAGACTCTTCTGCATTGGCTTCCCTTTTCAGACCTTGAAGCGACTTTCATTTTTCATACACAGTCTATTGTGTGTGTCAGTAATACTCTGAATATAAAAGAAGATGACACCAGCAAACATCCTTAGCTGCTAAAGCTATTGTGCGTTACCGACATGTTCTCAAGTCAAGGAACCAGTACATCATAAGTAAAAGGATAAAAAAGGTGATAACTTCATCCACTCACTAAACCTTAATGTATACAGTGCATCCAGCTGAGATCATTTGGAGCCCAGCTAAAGTAATCAAACTAAACACAGTCATTTAAATCTGTCTTTTATTTTTAAATTAGTTAGACACCTTGGGCTGTGTAATTAAAATGTAGATTTTTCAATTTGTACATAACACCCTACAGGCAGCTATAGCCCACAGTTTGGCACATGTTATGCTCAGGATATTTGGCCCAGCCTGATTAGATTGGCTCACCAGGCACCATGCCAAAGGGTCATTTTGACAAAGTATTCATATTGTAAGTTAATTTTAATTAAAAAAAAAAAAGTGATGTTATTGCCATGTGCCAGGATATTTTTGTATGAGGATGATACACTTTTCCCCCTTAATTTAATATTTAAAACATCCAAAAAATATATTGCTGCACTTTTTTTGAATGAAATTGTGTTTTAAAAAAAGCCAATGTTTGTTTGCATTTTTTTTTTAAACGTGTGGTCAGGATGTGGTTCAGTCCAGGAATGCCATATTGGAAAAACTGAGATTATGAGTAAGCCATTAACTGTCTTTATCAGAACTATTTTTAATAGTCATAATAGAAATTCCTCCCAGCAACAAAGACCCACATGAGCTAACAGACGTGGTTTCCACTGAAATTCTTTATTATGACCTTTGACCTGCACAGGTAGAAGAATCTTTACGCTTCACAAACTGCTGTAAGTAGGTTACGAGTTTTAATTTGTGTCTCTTTGAGTGGGACACAGAACGAGAATGATAGATGAGGAGAGGAGGGACACTCCGGGTATTTGTTCTCTGCACAGGCACTCACGCACGCACGCACACACACACACACACACACACACCAGCTTTGACATATGCAACTCACATTTCACCACCGATTTGGCATGATTCACAATTTCCTGGCTCTCTGCAACGCTATAATTCATAAGCCCGGTGAAAGGAAGGAATTACGGTTGGTTTTATCTGAGGAATACACTCATCTTACACACAACACCTAATCTTCTCCCAGCCGGTGTAATCCATCTTGTTGTTTTGCTCAAGTTTGTGTTTTCATTGTGTATTTTGCACAGCACTGGGCATTTTTTGTGACGAGACTATATCATGAATGATATTTGATATCCATTCGTCATGTTTTTTTTCTGTCTCATTAATCGAAATGAATGGTGTTGTGTGTTGGGCGTGTGCATTCTGTGTGTGTGTGTTGACTTTTCCACAGTAAAGACTAATCCTGTTGCACTGCTTTAAGATAATGATCTAGTTTAGGGCTGAACGATTATGGAAAATAATCTAATTGCGATTTTTTTGCCCCAATATTGCGATTGCGATGCGATATGCGATTATTTTTTAAGGTCTTTGTCTTCTGTATTATTAAACAAAGACAAGCAATACATCATATAGTATGGCCAATACTATATTACATTAATTTTAAACTGTTCTTTCCTGGAAGACAGACCTCTGTTATGATGACATGAGGTGATGCATGAATTAATGACTGACATTTTTATTTAACTTCTTCAATCACAACAGTATATTTGAACATACACAATAGTTTATTTTTAGCTTACAAACATCTGAGCATAAAGTGCTGACAAGGAACCCTGGTGTAAACATTAAAATGAAAGTCAGTACAATGTGCAGATTGCAGAAATATACATAAACAAAATCAGTGGCTTTACCACACTCAGTTTTTCGACATCTGTGAACTACTACAGTCATTCAATTAAAAAATAATATTAAATAAATAAAACTAATAAATAAAAAATACACACATCTTACTGATCTCTGCAGTCAGTAACATTACACATAAAGTGCAAACATAATAGCAATTGTATAAACACACACACAAACACGCCTTTAAAATTTAAAGGCGTGAAATTGGACGGTCTAGCCTTCTGATTAGCTAATCAGAAGGCTAGTTCTGATTAGCTAATCAGAACTAGCCTTCTGATTAGCTAATCAGAAGGCTAGTTCTGATTAGCGTCACCGCTGTCTCGGTGGAGTTTAATAAACTCGGCCGTCTGCTTCTTGCTATCTAAAATATAACCAGACACTGGTGTAAATTCTCGACTGTCTCATACTTCTGTTTAATAAGTTTTCTGTTTGACGTTTAGTCAGCTGTGTGAAAACCAAGGAGGAACCCACCCGGGGGATTAATAAAGTTTTATTTTATCTAATCTAATAACTTTAATCTCAGCCAAACCGATTTACTCACGAACAAACAAAACACTGAAAAAAGCCCAACAATAACATTTTTAGGTTGTCTAAGTGACTTATATATTACGTTTAACCCGAGCAGCGAAACTCCGCGGTGATCTGAAAATGATGTGCTGGGAGTTGTGCCGTTCTCGGCCGCATCAGTAACCCTCGAGCTCCCGGCTAGCTGTCGAGCTGGTGGGTAGCAGACGCCTCTGAAAACGTCGAAGCACTTTTGCAAATATGGGATATCTTGATAAACCGAGCAGATATTTGATGTTTACACAACTACTTTCTCGCCTGAAAATATGTTAAAAGTTTATTTTGTGACCCAGAAAGATTAGTATGAGTAATTTTAAAACTTAGTAGCGGCCGCCATTGTTGGAAACTGGAGTTTGGCTGGGCCGCGCTATGAATTCTGGGATATGGTAGTAATTTGGACAGCCTTCGGCGCGTCGCTGTGACGTAATCGGTCTACAAATGCGGCCTCAGGAGGATGCAGCCCATGAATTTGGACATGTCCAGAGTATAATCGCAGCCTTTGCGGTTAGAAAATTGCACTTGATCATGTCGCGATATTATCGCAAATGCGATATATCGTTCAGCCCTAATCTAGTTCACACACACGAACAGACACACACTGGCCTGAATGCCATTCTCCTCAGCGCTCGGTGTGGGCAGCTGTGTGTGTCACTCTGCTTTTGTTTTGCCATTTTCTCAGTGTGTTTTTCTAAGATCACCGTGGCTTTAGCTACAAACAGAGGTGCGTGTGTATTTGTGTGTCTGTGTTGGTGGGTGCATTTGCGCTTGTTTTTTGATCCGACAATCTTGCCAGAGCAGGTCACCTTAATGGCTGAAGCCCTGAAACAAAGAAAGCCATTGTTGCTGGTTACCCCAGTCTACCTTGAACTTCATTCTGCTTTTTTATTGCTTCTGCAATGTTGCCCGAATCGTAGCAAGATGAATCAGTATGTCTGTGAGATAAAACAGGCAGTTTATCTGAGACTTTATTTTGCCGTAACACTTAAATCTTACAAATATAGTTATTTGGCTTATATCGTGATATATATCGTTATCGCCTGAAACGAAAAAAACATATCGTGATATGAAAAAATCTTATATTGCCCAGCTCTAAGTAAAACCAATGCAATGCAGCAGGGTTGACCTATATTCTTATTTCTTGAGAAGTTACTGAATAAGTGTGCAGTGTCCCCAAGTTTCTCAGTCTGATCCAACCCTTGCTTCTTATATCTGACAAAGCCACTCTGTTTGAGGCTTGGCTATGGGAGATAAGTAACCAATGTGATGATGTAGTGAAACCAGTGAAATATACTTCCTCTCTATGTATTTGTTTAAAATACAATGATAGGGTTTTTTCTGTGTATAAGAATGTCTGGGACCAAAGACTTAGGATAATAATATATATAATTTGTTTTTTTTTAAGCATTAAAAAGCCGGAAAGGCCATCAATTTCAAGTAAGGCCTAGTAAGGACAGATTTACACTTTACTGTTGTTTATGCCAAATTCTGACCATATCGTCTGCACACACTGGTTGTAACCAGCGTCCTGTCCGCTTGAACCGGTCTGGCAGTTTTCTGGATGTTGTCTCTTTTTAAGACCTTTCTTTGTAAACCATAGAGATGGTTATGTGGGGAAAAATCCCAGTAGATCAGCAGTTTCTGAAATCCTCACCCAGCCTTTTGGGCACCAACAACCATGCCCCATTCAAAGTTACTTAAATGACCTTTCCTCGCCATTCTCATGGTCAGTTTGAACTTCAGCATGTCTGCATGGCTAAATGCATCAACTTGCTGAAATGTTATTGGTTGACTAGATATTTGTGTTACCAAGGAGTTAAGCAGATGTTCCTAATAAGGTGGCTGTGATACATACATACATGCAAACCCTTCTTTCACTCTCTGGCCTTATCAATAAATTGCTCACATTTCTTCCACTAAAACCTGATGGTGTTTGTGAAAGTACAGATGATGCTGTTTTTAAAAATGAATTTTCTTTTTTTTTAAACAAATTACTTTAAAAGCAAGTGTGGTGCTATTATGTAATGTTTTATTATATTTTTGCTCATGACAGTGCAGTCTTTTGTGGAAAACCTCATCCCTCCAAAACGTCTGCAGGAAGAATAATAGACTGGTTTTGTGACTGACCACTGTTCATTTTTTACTCTGTCCAGTGTGTTTTGGCAAAGACTTTTTTTAGGCCCAAGAATGTGGAAATTTTCTTAAACCGTATTTAGACTGTGTTCTATCACATTTGAAATGTAAACATTCAAATTTAAATTTTAGCTGCCAGGTTTTGAGGCAGCCAATGCCCAGACCTTATTTTCTGTCTATTTTTACTTTTGGTTACTCTCTTTAATAATAAATTGAAATGGACTCATTCTGTAGATGTGTTCTTCACCAGTAACAGAATTGCAAAAGATATTTATCATTATGACCTTGTTAAATAAAAAAAGAGGCCATTTGAAGGAGCTGATTGCTACTTCATCATTTCTTCCAACTTATTTATGTGGTATTTCTGCACAAGCACTCAATTATTTCTTTTTTTCGCCTCTCTACAGCAGAGCTCCAGTAACGGAGCTCCAGATGGCCAGAAGGTGGAGGGCAGCTGTCTGAGCCCAGAGCCAGCGGAGGAGCAGCGTTCAACGGACGGAAAACGTGTTAGCCGGGACTCTGACACCCGATCGGTGTCCCTGCTGGAGCAGAAACGCAAAGTAGTCTCCTCCAGCATTGACGTCCCCCACGCTAGGTAGGACTGTGTATATGAAATTCTCTAGCAGTGACAGTCTGATTCCTATCCTGCAGGCAGCTTAGCTAGAGTGGTACAGGCAAAGTTCACGAAAAGTTTATGACATAGATATGTCATCTCACAAATAGGACAGACCTTATGTGGGCTGACATCCTGTATTTTATTTGATCCTCGAAGCCAATTTTGCAGCACATAGTTTACAAGATAATTTGGCAAGAGTCTGCTTTACTCCATTACATAAATATTTTATTATATGGCCTCACACATGCTACACTCTTCCAACATACAGTGTTGTGTGTGTGTGTGTTTATTATAAATAGATAGATATATAGTTGCATAGATGTGTATGTGCAAGTAAGGCTTCAGACTGATGTAAACACTCAACAGTTTGTTTGTTTTTTTTCTACTGTTAATGTGGATGATGTCATCTCGGGCAGACAGCTGTCTGAGAACATGCCTCAAAGAACTGCTTTTCAAACCTTCTCCTTGTGATCGAGACAAGAAAGTTGACTTCAAGGGAGGGAGAGGGTAGCTAAAACTGCTTCCTGACATAGCGTGAACTACACCAGTGTCTACTATAAGATAAATGTGGATTATTATGAATCGTGACTCACATAAAGCTAGTTTAGTAGAATCCAAGAGTAAAAATATGGAGGCGGAAATGAGCATAATAGGTCCTCTATAAACCGATCCAGACATTTTGTTGATTTAGGATTCTATCCGTGTTCTGAATATTAAAAGGTTTTCAGCAAAATGTTGCTTTTGGATGCTGTTTCTTTAACTTGCAGAAGCATTTATGGGTATTGTTATTTAAACGGCATGCCTCTCTGGTGGTTTCTCAACAGTTACCCTGTTGAGCGTCTTTCCTGCTACACAGCAAAGACACCGTGGCCTTGCAGAATACTTTGCCCTTATAGCCCGCGTGTACAGTTGTTGCTTTCATGTGGTATAAACATTGTGGCACATATTCCAAACTGATCCTACATGCAGAACATAACCCTATACAACTGGAAATAATTATTATGTTATGATGCATTAGTTATTTCTTTACTCATTCGGTGGTTCTCTTTACACTGCACACACACACGTGCACACACACGTGCACACAAATATTATTTTAGACCACCAGACTAATTCCCCACATAAGCCATTTCCACAATAGAGCAGTTAACCATTGGTGGGCAGCAGTGCACGACAGTGAAGTTCTATCTAATAAAGGAACAACACTCTTTCTCAATTAAATGTGAAACCCTAATACCTTGTAAAGCACTTTGCTGTTATTGGACATCACTCCTCATTACCTGCCTTCACTCTGCTGCTGGAGTCCAATCGATGGCAACTTGCTGAAAAGTACAGCAAAAGTTTCCCATTTGTGCAACTTTATCACTCCATCCTGAGCTATTGCCTTAAATTTAACTGTTATTTGTTGATGAGTCATTGATTAGAAGCTGCCTTATGGCCCATTAAGAAGGAAGAAAGGTCTATCGCATAGATTAGACTGGAATTTCATACTTGTCCTTTGGATGGGGATTGCAAAAATATTGATATTTATGTGTTTATGGTTGGATGTCTTATTGATTATCTTGCTGCTCAAGTTTATGTGCAATCACTAGACCAACTTCATGTTGTCTAGTGATTGCACCTCCTCCCGCTGAGGCCAGCTAAAAACATTGTAGCCACGGGGAGATGTCTTATAAGTCACATTCAGAAATCCTCATAAAATGACTGAAATAAGACATGACCTTCAGAGAGCTTCACATCTTCAGAGTTATTGGTGTGGGCACACACAGCACTCCGAAAATCCAAATTGGCTCTCCAGCCAGAATTCCAACTGGATTATGTATGCTGTGATCTTATTTAGACTGTGCAGACATCTCTAAGGCACCAAAAACATGAGCACTGTGTGCAATACTTCTTAAATACGTGTGTATATAGAAGCAACCAATGACTAAAGTTAGATTTGGTTTTAAACTATGAACACCTTTGCGTATTTGGGTGTGAAATGAAAAGCTAACAATGGCTGCCATGGCTACTTTTAGCACATTGCCATGGCATGATGGCGTTTTGCAATGTGCTTCTGGAGTCGGGGGCTGTGCTATAACAAAAACTAGTCGTGTCAGATTGTCAGAATAGATCGCACTAATTCCAATCTCATGGTTAGAGGTTAGGATATGGTACCTAAACCCACTATCCACTCTAATGAAGGGCAGCAGATCTTTCACAGTAAACTTGGAAAGAACCCTGTAATTATGTTTTGGTTTTTTTCCCTGCTTTGTTCTAATGAAGCTCTGGCTGCCACTTGTTGAAACACTAATACGAACATTTAAGAAGAAGTCCTTGAAACCAATTCTGTGTACAGACTTTTGTGAAATGATAGCAAGTGTTATCTTCATTTGACAAGTCAAGGTTACACTTCACTTTTTTTGTTTTTTTTAGCTTGACAATTTCCATCTGCATCTGAACCAAAAGCTGCTAAAAAAGCAAAAACAGTCAAACATGCTGAAATGCTCTGGCCTTATCAGATCTTGTATTTTTAAGTCTTTTCTGGGGTTGTTTGTGTTACTGCCTTTTTGCACATCAGCAACTTTGTCATTATTAGGGATTTGTTAGTTATTTCACTTCGTGAGCCAAAAAATGAAAGTCACATAAATACCATTTGAAGTCATAAGCCACTTTTCCATAGATTTTTCCATTTTTCAATAAATCGCTGCACCACCTTCCTATTTTCATCGCAATAAATTTAAACAAATGAACTTCTGTACAGTACTCTACTTTCATTTATACCTGAAAGACACCTCTCTTCTGTTTCTGAACATTATTTTTCTGCCTTCATTCGGCAGACACAGTAATGACAGAGACAGGAGACATGGGAAGATAAAGCAAATGTCTATATGTGCAGATGACTTGTTTGCCCCTTAATAAAGTTTCAGCATTGAAGAAGAATAATTGTGGATTATAATTGTGCAAAAGCAGACTCCCCCCCCCCCCCCCCCCCCCCCCCCCCCCCCCCCCCCCCCCCCAAAAAAAAAAAAAAGAAAATCAATTTTCAGCCCAATTCATAAAGTGTGCTTGCACAATCAAGAAGATGGAAAGTTCATTGTTGCTGCCCCTGAGAGCAGGTATGATTCTAAGCTCTTTCTTTAGATATCCCCACAGTGACCTCGTCGGTATACAGCTCCATTATTGCCTCAAGATTAAGATCCAAAGGTCTCATCCGCTGCACACCTGCGACCAATTTTAAACCTGCTCCCACACTGGGGAAGAAATTGTGTCGCCGCTGACCACAGAGTAACGTTTATCTGTAATGAAGACAAAGGGGCAAAGAGACGAGAGGGAGGGAGGTGGCGAGGAGTAATGGTAAATGGTAAATGGCCTGTATTTATATAGCGCTTTACTAGTCCCTAAGGACCCCAAAGCGCTTTACATATCCAGTCATCCACCCATTCACACACACATTCACACACTGGTGATGGCAAGCTACATTGTAGCCACAGCCACCCTGGGGCGCACTGACAGAGGCGAGGCTGCCGGACACTGGCGCCACCGGGCCCTCTGACCACCACCAGTAGGCAACGGGTGAAGTGTCTTGCCCAAGGACACAACGACCAAGACTGTCCAAGCCGAGGCTCGAACCGGCAACCTTCCGATTACAAGGCGAACTCTCAACTCTTGAGCCACGATCGCCCCACTGGTGGCAAAGGGACGAGGGAGCCCAAGGAAGCCCAAGCACCGAGGGGAAATTTGTGCATACAGCGGAGGGGAAGAAGGTAACGGAGCTGAGAGAGCATGTGTAGCTATTAAGTTAACAGCAAAAGAGAGAGGAAAGGGAGAAAATGCCTGAGGATTTTTGTCAGAGAGAACTCTCCAGAGAAGTCTGACCTTGAGGTTGTTAATTGCGCTCTGAAAAAAAAAAGTTCCCTCTCAACTTGTGATTTACCAAGAAAATGTCTGGCTGTTTGATGGCTCTCCAGATCCCTTGCAACCTAGAATACAATAGGTTCCCTCCCTCGCTGGGATTCAGTGAAGTACCCAAATGCCTCTTCTGCAATCATTGGGAAACTAGAGGAAAAATGACAGTGTGCCATATAAGATGTTGGACCTCGGGGGGCTTTTTGTAACTACATTTCATGCTTCTGCCAGCTTGTCCAACTCTCTGTGCTTTATCGAGTAGCTGCGTACATTGCTTTTGTTTGCAGGATGCTTGCTTTGGCAACTTTTTATGAGTCCTGCAAACAGAAATCGATGGCATTGCATGATTGACATGTGTTGACTGATATTTTTTTCCATCACTACAACCCTCAAACGCTCAGAAATGATTTCCTTTTTTTGTCTTTAAAAAAAAGATTTATTCTGCACATTAAGAGTAGAAAGATTTGCTCACTGCGGCAGGTTCTGATTTGTTTATTGCCATGTTTGTCTTTGCTGAATTATCAGACATGGTTAAACATTGTCAGACTGTAGTCTCAGCCAGCTGCTGGGTCTGCTCCTTCCTCCAAGGGCTTATGTTTTCTTTATTCAGGAAACGGCCAATTGTAACAAGAGCTAGTGGGGCCAGACCAGTGGAAAACGAATGGCTTGGCTCTTGACAAATAGCATTCAGGAGACTAATTGCTAGCAGGGGAAGTGAAGTATAACCCTAGATGAAGGCAAAATCAAGAGTGCTTTGCTTGTTATTACAAAATCCCAAAACAGCAGATCTGAGGGTTTAAATCCTCTTCTCTTCAGAAAGCCAGCAACCCCCCCACCCCACCCCAAATCTGTCTAGCATTAACAGAGGTTATTCATGTATTTCTAAATGACTGGACCCCTTGCTGTTCCTCCATGATGTTTTTTCTTTCCTTGTTTCTTTTTTTAATACATAAAAGCTCAACAAAGTTACACATGTAATTTAATTATGGTAACTGATGACAAGGAGTCTGGTGGGGTGGACTGGAATTTGGGAGGGGACCAACTTCAAAACCAGCATTGTTGCCAAGAGCATTTTGTTATTGTCATTTTTTTTATTGTTGATCAGTGTGCTTGCAGATCACCCAGTTTAGTGCGCTGAGCCAACCATGTGCTCCACTCTCAGAGCCGCCTGCATCAGCCAACTCAGGCATGGAACAAGGCCAAAGACAAAAAGAGGCCCAGAGGGACTCTCAAATTATCGTTTGTCTTTTGATAAAGTGGCACGGCCTGTAATCAGTTTGTTTTCCTGCTGTTCGGTGGTTTTGTTTGTGTTTATGGAGTTTTCTTACCTTTTTGGAAACACCGCTGCAGCTCTCGCTGCTTTTGCACAACGTGTTTGTGTTTGCGGTGAGCGCCGGCGCTCGAGTTTCGAAATAAGAGAAAGTAGGGGAGCGGCGTGGGTTTTCGAAAGAGTGAGTGACATAGAGGGAAAGCGAGAGAGGGAGGGAAAAAGCGCACTGTGCATTTGCCAAAGAAAACAGTTTTCTTGGTTTGGATGCCAGTGGAGTTTAGAAACCAGAAGATTACTATCTGAAAAGACAAATCATTCCTTCTCCTCCACTGTCTAACTTTCCTAATCTCAGTGGGCCTTTATCTGATTGGATGTTGATGGGGTTTTTTTTTTCTCCTCACAACAGTTTGACCAAACCAGGTGTGCTGAGGCAAATATTCCGACAATCTGATTGGCTTTACCACACACAGCTAAAAATAACAGAAACGTGTTTGTATTCATATAAAAGGAACATTGTTCAGCATGTGTAAATCAGCGTTCCTGCTTTTGAACCATAAAAACGGCTTCTGAAAATACGAATGTTGTGATTTATTTTGATGGCAGCCTTAGCTGGGATTTTTTAATTTATTTATTTAGTTTTTTTTTTTTAATTTAAAGCTAAAGGAAAAAGTTTTTTTCCTTTAGCACATTCCTTAAATACAAGCAAATGGAAAATGGAGAGAACAAAAGAAAAGAAGGAAAAAAACACATTTGGATGCAGTGTGTTTACAGGCCACCCAGTAGCTCCCACCCCAAACACCACTGGATGTCCTGTGGTGAATAAAACCTGAACACTGATCAGAAAACTTTAAAGATGCTTGATTTGGTGCTGTATAAATAACTTTTAATTGAACGTCAGTGGCCGATATTCATCTGTTGTGTCACTACAGTTTGTACAGGCTAAAGGGTTAAAGAGCATGTGACTCAGAGCTGAAGGAGCTTAAAACAAAGATTTCTTTGTTTCTCTTGAACACGAGGGGAGATAAATAATGACGTCTGTATCATCTGTTGGCCAAATCGTTTTAAACATCGATATCAGCTCAGGATTTCACATTCATTGCATCCCGATTAAATCACTCTTAGATTTTTTTATCTTGCCTTAGCCTTAGAGTAGGATAAAGACAGCTTTATTTTTATGCTTTATTGTCGTGGAGCCCTGATAGAAGAAGCCCCAGCAGCCACTAGGGATCGTCTCAAGGTGTTGGCTCTGGCTTATGTGGGGTTAAAAGGTCTCTGATCATATCTCGGTACCAGGTGCATATGGGTTTTTTTTTGTGTATGTTTTTTTTTTATAATGGATCAGCAGAATCTTAAAATCAATTCTGAGAGGATCAGCTAACCAGTGTAAACATGCCCAAATTAGACTGATACAATCTAATTAGTGTCAGGGTTGTGCGGTAACTATCACGTGCATCAGTGCAATACCACACCCTTTCTCTCTAACCTCCCATTTTACATCTTTGGTGTCTCAGTAAAATATAACTCAGCGTAATGAGCCCAAATTAGATCTTCTCTGTGGGGATAAAGAATAAATGCACAGGAGACGTGAAACCCAGCTGAGACAAAAAAGCAGCGCATGTGCCGCAGGGTGTCGTTGGAGCTTTCGCGCATGAAGGATTTTTTTTTTTCGTGGAGCGCATCTTATTAAACAGAGGCCTGCATGGATTACTTAAATATCATGCCTGTTGTTTCTCGGGGGTTCTGCCTCCACAAGTTGGTGACATGTTGTTGATAAGTGAAGAAAGTAGGTTAAATTGGCTAACTCTGTTCAGCAGGATTTGCTGCCGCCATCTAATCTCAAATACAGTATTCACAGATCAACCTCACCCTGCTGTTAATGAAGCTTTAGATTTATTACACGTAGACTAATCAAAGGCAAACTCCTCTTCCTCCTCTCAATATCTGAGGCACGCAAGTGAGAGCCACACTGAGTTGGTCTGCCAGGACATTTGAAAGGATCTCGCTCCCGAGAACAACAAACCTGACAGGAGTATAATTGTGAGTTTAAATTTATATGCAAATGGGTTTTTAATTAAGTGTGCTGCTAGTGTACATGGGGGAATAGGTAGCTATGGATTAGTCGGCTGGCCTGAATCCAATATGAAATTTTGCCAAAGCGCTGGACGCAGGAAGTGTGCAGGCAAGGTGTGTGTTATTGTTGGGCTCTCATAGTGAGTTATGTGCAAGTTGACCTCTAACCCATGGGTCTGGGTAAGCTTAATATAAAAAATAATATAAGTTCGAGCAGGTCAGGGTCAAAAAGCGACAAAGACTGTTATAGGCTGAATAAATCAAAAAAATATTTTATGCTATTGGCTGGGCTGTGATTGCTAGTATACCTTACACCTATTCTTCCCCCTGCACAGACTGCACTCCAGCTACATTTATACATAATTCAATATCCTGTAACTTAAAAGGCTCGGCATGACTGATATTACTGGCAGGTTTCTGTCTATCACAAATATATGAGTACCCGAACATAATAATATATATAACTTCTTAAACAATTTGTCAGATACACGTTGCTAGTACCTGTTTGGAACCACATTTACTGTCAGTACTGCATTATTTCTTGTCTATAATCTCAAACCAGTTTGAGATTATTTTTGCCCAAATTTTGTGTGTGAATTGTATTCTCACTTTCCTGTTCTTTGCTGACAGGAGTAACACCTGCTGTGGTCTTTAGCACCTAAATATGTAGTATTGGTTGGGCTTTAGCTTATAGCCTGGATTGTGGCTGCAAAATTGTAGAATTATGGATAAGCTGTCTTGCAGTGGAGTTGTTGGTCAGGTTGGGTTTGAGTGGTTCATTTCAATTGATTTCATAATTGGATGGCGCAGTTATTAAAAACTCTGCTCTGAACATCCGTGTAGTCCGGGATTTACACTGACATTAACGATGGAGATTTGAAAGCACCAGCATACATCTGGCACACTAATTACAAACATTAATGATCTCCTGTCTTAATTTGAAGGTTCACTGCATGTGGTTTGATTGACTTGGTCTAAATAATGTATTTGAAACTCAAGATGTCCACTATTGATGTCTATCAGTGTAATTGACTCATTATAGCCCACATTTGTTTTGAAGCCATCAGCAAAAACTTGGGTAAAACAGGTATTGAGGCCGTAAATAAAGATAACGTGGCAATAATGTTCACTATTACTGTCAGGGGAGGGTGACTAAATGCTTTGACGTGACAGCACAGAATCACAATTTATCAATGAATTAAAGCCTCTCGGAAAATACCAGAAATTTGCTCATTTGTTCTATCACTGTTTTCCATCAAGTGGTTTTGTATTCAGTTGTCATATGCCTGAAATGTATACAGCAGTGGTTAAAACCCAGTGTTTGTGTGACGTTAGCTCTGTGGGCCCTCCGCTGCTGCAGTGGACTAATCTATAGTCCCCATTTTTAATGGACTGATTGCTGAGTGCTGTAGGAAAAGAAAAGCACCCATTGATCCTATTGACGCATGTGCATTATTCTCATCTGTGGTGTGTGTGTGTGTATATAAGGTAGTACTAATTAACAGCATTATCAAGTGGCACACATCGTATTCAAACATAAGAACTAATGATGACCTAAAGTTAATGTGGATTTTACTTCGATTTCCTCAAAGCTCAAACATTTAACTAGTGAACAGATGCTGAACAAAAGCAAGAAAAGCAACAGGGTGGATTACGTGGGCTGCTGTGCTTTTGAAATGACAATATGTGTGTAATATTTGTTTGAAGCTACAGCAAAGTCTTACATATAGCATTATTGACATGCATGCCAATACTGTAGAGGCTCCCAAAATACCCCACAAATCTCAATAGATACACTATATTGCCAAAAGTATTCACTCACCCGTGCCCCTTAGTTTCAGGAACTCTTCAGCATACAAAGACATGTTGGACAATTTCATCCTACCTACTTTGTGGGAACAGTTTGGGGATGGCCTCTTCCTGTTCCAACATGTCTGTGCACCAGTGCACAAAGCGAGGTCCATAAAAACATGAATGAGTGAGTTTGGTGTGGAAGAACTTGACTGGCCTGCACAGAGTCCTGACCTCAACCCGACAGAACACCTTTGGGATGAATTAGAGCAGAGACTGTGAACCAGGCTTTCTCGTTCAACATCAGTATCTGACCTCACAAATGTGCTTCTGGAAGAATGGTCAAAAATTCCAATACACACACTCCTAAACCTTGTGAAAAGCCTTCCCAGAAGGTTTGAGGGGTTATAGCTGTAAAGGGTGGGCTGACATCATCCTAAACCCCTATGGATTAAGAATGGGATGTTCATGTGTGTGAAAGGAAGTCAATACTTTTGGTGTCAGTCACCTCCAGCAACCAAATAAGGAATACATATTTTTCCCTAGCAACCAGTGGTTTCAAGGGGATTGCCGACCAGTCTATGCATGTGTGACTTTTCAGCAGAAAACCCATTAAACAAATATTCAAATAGTGAAGCATTTGTGTGCTGCTCTGCCATACTAAGACATTTTAAGAATGTGCTTACAGGTTTGGAATATATATTGCAGCTTGTTGTTTAAGCACGTTTGTTCGATTTTTTTTTTTGGAATTAAGCTGCAGTCTACTACCTTGTTTCCCAGTTTCTGTGTGTTTCATGTCTCGCATGCTGTAGCAAAAATGCTCTAAAAAACACAGAGAACTCAAAGTGATGTCTCACAGATTTTACAATTTCTGTCATAATTTGATATCAGTACTATTACACTGACCCAGGGGCACAAAAATATTGTGGTACCATTAGGAATTTGCAAGTCTAACCCAAACATAAACCCGGCGCTGCTGAAGTCCCTCCCACCTGCACACATTATTTCTAATTAGGGCCATCAATTGTAAAGCTTCACTGACCTGTCTGTTTTAAATTATTGATGTCTGTCAGGCTGACAGGCTTTATTAATTAAAATGGAGATGTACTAATTAAGAGCACCACATGAGGGTGTCTTAACTGCAGCCACCTTTTAATTTGAGTGTCGCACATCAGTTTTATCGCGGTTTGGCAGAGTGGGCGAGGCATGTCGAAGTGGCGGTGAAGGCAGGGTGGAGGTACCCTGGTTTGATTGTGTTTCATTAATCTGCATGTGTGTATGTGTTTACTCTTCTACTTTTGAGTTGTCACTATGCGGAATGCTAGCATCGTCCGCTTTATAGACCAGATGTTGTAATGGTTTTCTTACTTTGTTTGTGGTGTTTGCATGGAAACATCCGTTATTCTTCGTTATAATCTCAGCAGATAAGTGCAAATTAAAGTCAACGGCATACCCGTGGTAGTTCCTCCTATAAACTGCTCGCCATATGTTTTATTGCGGGGCCCTTAATTGTATTTTTAATCTGCTGAGACGCTGGACTGAGGCACCATATAAAAACTGTTTGGTGTGCTGTCTTCAGTAACTTATCTTGGTATTATGCAGGAACATCTTTCAATTAGTCTCTCAGATCTTTGAATGAAATGTGTAAATTGCTGTGAGACTTGCTTAGCATGGTTCAGTGCATATTTTTTTATCAAATTAATTGTGTGTCTGTGCATGTTCTTTTATGGCTAGTATATATTTTCAGGGACATTAATATACGTGTGGTAAGGATGTTGTAATTCCTTTTTATTGTTTCAATCCTACCATATTACTCACCAACAGCGTTTTTCTTATATCGGGTTATTTCAGGTCACAACAAAGGTTTCTAAGTTAGGGATGTCATCAGTACCAAAGCTGTTGATACCTTTTGATAGCAAAATTCAGAAAACGCAAATATGCCATAGGTCCTGGTAAACTGGTTAGCAATTTTGCCTCACAGCGAGGAAGTCATGGGTTTGAATCCACTGGGCGACCGGGGTTTCTCTGTGTTGAGTTTGAATGTTCTCCCTGTGGTTTCTCTCCATGTACTCTACATTCTTCCAAAAGTTCAAAGGAATACTTGGTGAGTCAGAATTCGCCGTAGGTGTGAATGTGAATGGCTGTCTGTCTCTCTGTGTTAGCCCTGTGATAGGCTGTCCAGGGTGTATGCTAGGGCTGCACGATTAATCGTTAGAAAATCGCGATCTCGATTCATACTTATGTGCGATCTCATTTCCAAATGACAACGATTTAAAAAAAAAAAAAAAAAAGACGACAACGACTGTACCGCATTTTGATCCGGGACGTAATCTGCATGAAAACAAGCGCTCACTCTTCCTGCTTGACAAATGACAAGGGCGGAGCCTTATACCACGTGGTACAGAAGCTGTGCCGTGTGATGCTAACATTAGCAGGGAAAAAAACAACGGAGAGCACGTCAGGGATGACGAGAAAGTGACAGGAGAAAATCCGTCCCGGTCAACCACTCAAACATCAATAACGGGAACCTTATACAGCGCTTCCCTATACCCGTCGAACTCCCGCAGGCACAAAGAAATTACGGAGGCTATCACTTATCACCTGACCAAAGATATGGCTCCCATCAACACTGTGCAAAAAGAGGGATTTAGGAAAATGATCAACACCCTAGACAAACGCTACACAGTGCCGTCCCGCAACTATTTTTCTATTGTTGCACTACTTGCTCTATACACGCAGTGTCGAGCAACGGTGGAGACGGAATTTCAAGCAGTACAACATTTTGCGGCAACCACAAAACGTGAGACATTTGTTGTTTTTATGTTTATTTATTGTTTTTATGTTCAGTTTCAACTGTTATGAAGTTGATGTGCAGTTAATAAGTGCAATAAATATTTATATTGGAAAAGAAAATCGTGAGAGAATCGTGATCTCAATTCTAAACCAAAAAATTGTGATTCTCATTTTATGCAAAATCGTGCAGCCCTAGTGTATGCTGCCTCACGCCCTATGACAGCTGGGATATTCTCCAGCCCTCCGCAGCAGCAATTCATCCAGGCATCAGACACCTCGAAGTGTTCTAGTCTATCGTTTTGTGCTGAAGAAGGACGCCCACATGGCTCACAAAACAACATGAAAGATTAGTGTAGCTTCCACGATGGCGCCGCCCCAACTTGTTGACAAGGCAGTAAGAGTCAGGTATGAAAGTACTTTGGTTTTTAACCTGAAATACACATTACCATTTTGTTTGAGACAGCTGGCATTGCTGTAGCGAAATCCATAGACCAAAATCCATAATCCAATAGACTTCCATGGCATTCTGTGATGTAACTAACATTATACCTCATCGTAACCTTAGTAGGCTAATCAGCCACTATTCTAACATTTCAGTCTGTCCTGTCTACAAAATATAATGATAATATTTGTTGATTTTGATTTTAAAATTACTTTTAAATAAAGGAGTTTGTTTAAGTTTAAATTTAAGTACATGAGATTGTTTTGGTTTTAATTTGGGTATGGAGAATCCTGCATGTTTGCTGGCTTTGGCTCTGACTACTGATTTTCTGGTATCGTGACATGCCTTCTATAATCTATGATTATTTTACTAGTCATTTTCCTTTGGCTCTGTTTCAAAAACCCTTTGCTGTGCAGCAAAATATCTTGAGTGCAATAATCCCCCCCCCCCCCAACACTTGTGGTTGGATGGACAAATCTCACATTTTTCAATTTTTCCTTTCCTCCTTTAGAAGAGCTTTGACCCCATAATCCTCTACTAATGGTATCAAAGGTTTTTGTATTAATCCAATGACAGTTGAGTATTGATCAGAGGAGGACACATTACCTGCTAATTAGCTGTTTGAAACAACATTACACACCATCATGTTGATAGAGAACTGAGTTTTAACCACAGGAATACGTTTTAGTGTTTAAAGAACTGATGTTGAAAGCGATTGTCAGTTACCGCCTGGGTTACAGCCAAGCTGTAAAAAAAAGAAAAGAAAAAAAAAAGCAGTCTGTAAAAGCACTTTTCTGTTCATTTGCAGTAAAAATAAAAGTACAGTAACAAATTTGTAGATTAAACAGGGCCTTCATCCGATCCTGACTTATGTAACGAGCCAAAACCATTATGTCTACATGAGTGTTAATATCCAGATGTGAGATGAATGCACCTTCTGGGCTAACAGATGCATCAAAGATATTTACACCGTGGGAGAGGCTATAATGCATTTAGAACTGTTGCATGTAATTTCACCTCAAAGGGAGCAATAAGATATTTCTTCATATAAGCAGCAACCATACACGCTAAATGTTGTGACAGCGCAGCGTGTATCGGGGATCTTTCGGTGCAGATGTGCTTGATTTGCTCTCAGGTTTTTTTTTGGTATTGTTATGTTTAGCGATGAAATAACTATTAGGAAAGCTAGAAAGCCCACTGCTGTGCAGCCTTCTTTGAATTGAGTTCAGTGCTGTTAAATCTTCTGCATTTAGCCAAAACTATCCCACAGATGTCTTCCTCAACAAAGAGGCCTTATGCTGCGAGGAGGGGAGCGATAAAGTTAATTGAAAGTTAGCCATTGGCGAGTCTGACATCTAACAACCATCTGCTGAGGAAGATCTACATAAATTGTTCCCAAATAGGACAACAGTGGAATATCCTTTTACTCCATAATCCAATAAGGGGCCTCCCTGGTCTTTGGTGTCTCCAATAAGATCTAAAGCTGCGAGGAGGCAGCAGAGCAGGACTGTAAATAAGTGAACAGGCACTTCCAAAATAGATTTTAAACTGTCATCTGCCAGGTTTCGGTTAACTGACTTGGACAGATTTACATTCAGTGGAAGAAGACAAAAGGACATGGAGGACGGCTGCCTTTGCTCCTAATTATTGTCCTTGTGATTGTCTCTCAGAAATCATCGTGACATTTAAAATCTGTAAACCTGCTTTTGGTGGTGCTAAAACTTCTAAATGGTGGACCTCAGCTGCATCATAAAAGCGCCAGATCATAATTGGCCATGGCCACACACCACCCAACCTTCAAATAAGATAAAGCTTCTGATTGGCGCGTCTCCTCTCTGTAGGGGTCCAGTGCAATATTCTCCCTGTCTCTCTTTTATCCACTCACACTTTCTCTTCTTTGTCTCACTCTCTCTCTTTTCCTCCACCGTCCTTTGTTCTTTAAAGACATTTGTCATTAGCTTCATTAGCTTCACCTGCAGGCCAGCAGACATGCTTACTGTAGACTCACAGACACACAACCCCTGAAGGTAAAAGGTTAATTTTTTCTTTTTTTCTTTTTTTCTTACAGCGCTGCTCTTCTTCAGGTTGTCGCTCGTAGCTGTACAAAACAGCTTGTAAGTAATTAAACAGCCAGCAGTGGCACGTCTTGCTTTGAGGTAGATTATAGGAGTATCTTTGTGCGGGGTGTGGGGTGTACACTTTCAGGGTGGTGCTGGAATTCAGAAGGCAGCTGGTACAGTTGCCCCCTCAGCCCCCCTATTTGGAAAGATTGTTCGCACCATCTCCTGTTTTCATAGACAAACATCAGCCCCACCGACGGCGCGTTCTTAATATCAGCGATGCGACTGTTTCCCCCAACTATAGATTCATTACCCTCCCTCCCACGTGCTTTCTGTATCATGTCCCCCTGTAAACAATGGGAGCCCGTGGCTTCGGTCACGTGGACTACCAGCTCTGCAGGCGAGGTTGTTATTGTTTTGATTTGGGTTCCACATGCTCGACTTGACTCCCATGTGAGCGGGATAGTCTGAGTGTGTGTGTGTGTGTGTGTGTGTGTGCAATCACTTTATGGGTTTGGGTCGGGTGGGACTCCAATGTTCTGCCAAACCAGAGAGCTGCAGAGCTGCAGATGTTGTGCATGTGTTTTTGCATGTATGCCTGAGTGTGTACTTGTGTGCGTGTATCGTAGCAGCTTTGGCAGCACTGTCTCACTATGAGCCGAAAATGGATGTGTTTACCAGGGGTTTCTCTCTCCCCTTCTCTTGGTCTCTCTTTTAAAGCACCCTCTCTTATTTTCGCTCCTCCAGCCTTGATGGAGGGAAACATAACACATTAGACAGTCACACCAAAGCATTTTCTCCAGCTTAGGTCTGCAAACATGCACATAAACCATGTTGCGTAGCCGTACTCCATATAGCATGAATAATTCACGACCCCTCATTGATATCAGTGTAAACACGGGTGCTTCCCTGCAGTATGGTCTTTGTGGGGAGTGTTGGTGACCGCTTTAACTTCAAATCAACTTACGCATAAGCCACGCACACGCCTTCTTCCAGTAACAACTTATTGCATTGCCAGTCAAAGCCACGGCCTTCACTAACCTGGATAAAGTTGTACTGGTGCTAAATCAGACTTGACAGCTGGTTTTATATATTGGATTAACTCAGAGGTGAATGTGTTTTCTGGGTTGAATGTATCCTGCTGTGTGAGAGATGATGTCTCACTGATCTTCACTAAAACAAAGAGAAAACTGTTGCTCCCCTTACTCCTTTAACCTCCCTCCTGTTTTTCCCACTTACAGTACACTTTGTACTCTTGCTGGCCAATCGTGTCCCTTTGTTTTTTTTTTTATTACATTCATCTCTCTTCCACTGTCCCACTTGCCCAGATCACTGCATGAGCTTTCCATCTCTTTCTTCCCCTCCTGCTTTTACCTCCCTCACCGGAGATATTCTGTCTTACTTTCTCCATCTCTGCTTTTCCGCTCTTTCCCCCTCTTCGCTCCCCCATGATCCGTGTCTCTCCCACCCTCCCACAGTCCAGCCCTCCCTCTCTTCCTTTGTCTTCTCTCTCTTTTCTGCCTGCTTTGTGTGTGTGTGTATGTGACTGTATTTTTCCTCTGACTGACAAGAGAGATGTTCTCCTGCTGCTGAGCTCTAGAAGAGGCAGCGTGGCAGAATTACAGCAGCGTACGGAACACACAGAGGCGGATACACGTTGTTTGTCCGAGCGTTCGACGACAAGGAGCCGTGTCAAATTCTGGCAACCTGGAGCGTTTTCAAAATTTCAAATGTGTCCACGAATTTTAGAGCTACCCGCTGTTCGTTTGGACGTTCTCACATGCAAACTTTAAATGTTTTAGCTTTAATTAATAATGTACACATAAATTAACATGCAGTGTACTCAACATGTATACAGAGGTCCACTGGAGACAAACACACATATGCACACCTCAAATTAGCTATGCAAATATGCCAGTCATTTGTAGTTGCTCCCCTATAGAAAGGGTTAAGTAACTAATAATCAGAACCATCACCCATCTGAAACTGATAACAGTATCAGAGAGAGGTAGACAGCAAAGAGACATTGTTTTTTTTTCCTTGTTTACCTTTTGATTGCAGACTACTGTAAGCTAAGGGACGCAGCGTTGACCCAAATGCTAAGTGACAATTGGCACGTTGGCTGGTTGAAAGCGTCCATCAATTTGTGGCCTCGCTCGCGGCTGCTTAGAGCGTTAGCGCTGAGGACGTGAGCGGCATGATGACATACACACAGGTGCGGGAGTGCAGCTCGGGAGTGCAGTCACATTCACGTAGCCTGTAGGTTTTCCTTTCTGCCGGTTTTATTGTCATTTCTGCCACACTTGCATTCGGATGCGATTTAATAAATCCTCTCATCGGGTGAATTCATTCTACATGGCGCGACGCGGGCTGTGCTTTGAAGAATGCAGATATCCTACACAGTTATTAATAATGCAGCAGGGATGTGGAGCATTTCTCTTTGTTTGTGGGACTTACAGATTCTTGTTTTCTGCAAATATTCCGATGTTGTGCATCTGCAGTAACCTACGTAAAAGCGGGATTTCTTGTGAACCATCCGTCCCCCCCTCTGCTTTAAAAGTGGACCAATTCGCTGGGGTACTCTTTCTTAGAGTTTTTATTTTAGACAATGGAGTTATTTTTATTTATTTATTTAATTTTACTGCCGATACTTTCAAATATTGCTGCTTTGTATTCCCCATCCAACCGCTAACAGTTTAAGAGAATTGCTTTCTTGGGCTGTGTTTAGGCTACCCCAACTCGTCAAATGGTACAGCCGGAGTAAAAGTAACTGTGTTCTTATAAAGGTGCCAGAGACAATTGAACATAAAAGCCAGGACAGTTCAGAACTGTTTTGTCATGAAATAATTGATTAAAATTCTATTTTCTACTTTTGTAGTAGAAAATAGAATTACGCTGCAAACATACAAAGCAGTTCTCATGTTATACTTTTATTTTTGTGTGGGAACAAAATAAGCAGAAGTGCCGACTGGAGAGAGGTTTTTCTTACTAATGTGCGCATGTATCTGTATAGATCTATATTGGATAATGGCGGGGTCTTTGTGTGGACTTGTTGACATGTTGGGAAGTAAGAAGGAAGGGGTGGGCTCTCTCTCTTATTCGAGCTCCCTCGCTCCCTCTTTTGCTTTGTGTTTTCATTTTTTTTTATTTTCGTCGCAGCTGTCTCCTCTTGGGCGGTGTCACACACTCACCACACAGGAGTAAATTAATCAGAGGTGATGCTCGCCTAATGCAGACTTTTCCCTAAAGACACACCCTTCGCTTCTCTGTGTCCCTTTTTTTTCTCTCTTTTTCTTTTTCTGCACCAAAGAAAGTGGAACGGAAAGGTCATCCAAACGTGCTTGCATCCTGCATTGATTGTCTCGCTGCCAATGAGTGATTTTTTTCTCTCTCTTTTCTTTTCTTTTTTTGTGTCTGTTTTCCTTTACCAGTGGGCAAGGAGCTCTTTAAATACTGAAGCCGTGCAGTCAACTTATCCTTTACAAAAGGTTAAATGTTGCACAATTAGCAAATAAATTTGGGAAGGAAGAGCTAGAGAGAAAGAATGAGAAGGGGATTGGGAGGGGGGGGGGTAAAAGTAAAAGGCTTTTAGGTAGATGTTGAAGTGGCGGGCAGATCCTTTGTCCTGCCTGGAGGCTGGGTGAAGTGATTGAACCAGCTGATAGGCCTGTTTTAATGCTCTCCATCAACTCAATCTCCAGAGGTTTTACGAGCACCTTCAGCAAGCCCGCACACACACAAACTCACTTGCACACTGTGACACACAGAAGCCATCTCTCACAAAGTGTAATTGGGAAAGAGGCTCCTTTCTCCGATGTGTGTATTGCTCTCTGGGGAGCTGAAGCGCTAGAGGTGTACATATGAAAGTGTGGGCATGTGCCTGTCTGCATCTGCTCTGGTTACAGCCAAGGTGTTTATAATCGAGCTCGGCAGTGATAAAAGGGTGCTCGTGTGGATTTCTTGTTTTTCCATGTGTCCGTGGTTTATGCGACTTAGTGGCAGGTGTCCAGAGGGCAGGTGGAGAGAAAGAACACTTTGAGCTAATACCAGCTGCTCTTACGACCCCCATAATCACCACTGCTCTCAACACTCAACGCTAACGCAAACACTGATGAGGTGAGAGGTAGCTGCAGGAGTAAATATACTCAGTGCTTAAAGGAAACAGGAAGTTTGATATCAGATTGGACTTGGGTAGTACTTGCCTTTTTCCAATATTAATAGTTTTAATAAAGCAAATGGACAGGAAACGGGCCGTCTTTGTAAAAGCTTGGATGCCAGCTAACTCTGTTATAACTGAGTTGCAATCACGGTAAGACACTTATAAGTCTTGCTGTTGTTTGGGCTCTAACTGATGCCAAAATGATGACCAGCTCTCAGAACTGTGCCTAAGCATGCGTAGCAATCAGCGAAGCATGGAAGCTGCTGCTCTGCACTTTTGCCTTGAAGCCTCTATAGAAGTTGTGTTGTCCAGTATTGCGTTTGTACTGACTAAAAGATTCTTTCTATGGCCTAATGTTTTGTGCGTAAAAGCATTCCTGCATCATTTTTTAGCAATAGTTATGGTATCTGTAGCTTTTAATGGCCTATAAACAAACAAAAAAAAGTTATTAAATGATAACATTCAGTTTTGAAAAACATCCCGAAGAGCCTTTCAGAGGTTAAGATTGGCAGGAGTTGACCGCTCTGTCAAAGACTGCTAGGGTGTTTATTGCAGCAGTTGGAGAATAATGTTTCTAAACATGAAATTACTTTCACAACTTCAGGAATTTTATTACTTTCAATTCATAATATCTTTAAAAAGAATCTCTCAAAGAAATTTTTACAGAAGGAACACGACTTAAAAACCAGCGCTGAATGGTTGAGATGCTCCTCAGGTGGCCTTGCATTAAAAACAGACCTGATTCTCCAGTGGAAATCACTGCATGGGCTCAAACACACACAAAAAACACTCATTTCATCTTAAATGAGAATCCTTTAAGGTGAGCTCAAGTGTTCTGAAATTCTTTTTGTAAACTATTCTCGTCACATTTCACAGTTTAACAGGGAGATGTGATGTTATCAGAATACAGTTTTCAAATCCAGCATCTCTGATCGGTGTCTGTTGCAGCCTACAGGCATCAGATTATTAATTGTATAATAGAGGTTTTAGAGTTTGACATGCTGCTGATCTCAGAAAGGAGCCAAACCACATTCGGCACTTATTGCAACAGCATGTTCAGACCTGTCACCTGTCGAAAGCATTTAGCACATTACGGAAATAAAAATTACAACAAAGGAGGCTCCAAAGTGTAAAGCAGGTGAAATCCTACAGCAAGCATGAATAGGGAAGCATTTCAGCGCTAAAACTACAGCAGCTGGTCTCCTTAGTGCCCAGATGCTTACAGAGTGTTGTTAAAGGAGGTGATGCAACACAGTGGTAAGCTTGCCCCTGCAGCAAAGTCAAAATGATCGTCTATTAAAAAAAAAAAAAAAAAGTAATAATAATAATAATAATCATGAATTAAATGTCTGTTTTAATATTTGACAGGTTGCCTTTATTTAACAGATAATAGTAAAAAAAAAAAAAAGGATTTTATTAATTTGCAAACATAATTTAAATAATTTGCTTTTAAAATTAAAAAAAAAAAAAAACATGTTGGGAAGGAGAATGAGGTGGAAACTCTTTCTCTACTGCGTCACATACAGTCACACGGCTGCCCTGTGTTCAGACGCACATACTGCGGCACAAAAACATAAACATCTCTCAGAACACATTTATTCATACACTCTTATGCACACACACATATGTTGTCACATGAACACACGAAGAAACCAAATGAATAGCTCGGAGCAGTGAGATCCACTTGTATTCGCTCTGCTCATTACGGCATTCAGCAACATCTATTCAGGGAAAGCCCATCACTCTCCGTGTGTGTGTGTGTGTGTGTGTGTGTGCGTGCGTGCGTGCGTGTGTGTGTGTGTATTTGCTAAGATTGCTTATCCCATGTCCCACCTCTTTACCTTTCTTTCTTCCTTCATCTTTTACATCCCTTGTTATCTTTGTATTGTTAGAAATATTACAATCTTTTGTTTTTTGAATAAGAGGGTTTCTCTTTATAATTTTTGATTTTTTGTCAAAGGTTTATGCTTTCTTATTTTTCCCTAATTGTTCTTTTGGAAATGGGAAATGTGTTTATTCTATAATACAGGTTAAAGTAGAGACAGATCGATAAAGTAGTGACTTTTAACTAAGGATCACCTGCCACTGTCTGAAACCCCTTGATATCAGGACGCTCCATGTGGTTGGTTTTTAGCTGAAAATCTGTAGACAGGAAAAGATGAAACACTGTACAATGATACCTCACAGTCTCCTCGTGCTTCACATGGTTGGTAATCCTGATAATGTTTGTGTGCAGTCGGCTGACAACGGATTGTCATGGTTTCTGGGTGCAAAAGTTCAACTTGCAAACACATTCAGATCACAGCTTTCCAGAGTTGCTGATGTGTGTTTTGTGTATTCTTCTTGTTTTGCCTAAAAAAGAGGAGACAGAGTGCTTTTGTTGTTCTTGTTATTCAGCCGCGTGTTTGTCAGGGTGCTTATTTGATTCAAGTGTAGATTCAGCTCTGAAGAAAGCACACAGAGATGCACTGATAGCATTGTCACGAGGGAGCAGTTCAGTACGTCAAGATTTAAGTCGATCCCCCCCAGAAAAAAGCCAATAAATGCAAAAAAACAGTAGTTCATGAATCTTAACTGAACAATTCATGCCTGCAGATTCTACAGTGTAAAAAGCATAACTGTACATTTACATCCATAGGTCCACCCGCTCATCTGCTCGCTAGCACAGTTATCTAATCAGCCAGTCATATGGCAGCAACTCAGTGTATCTGAGGCATGTGGACTTGGTCAAGACAACCTGCTGAATTTCAAACCAGGGGTCCCCAATCCCAGTCCACGAGGGCTGGTGTCCCTGCAGGTTTTAGATCTCACCCTGGGTCAACACACCTGAATCACATGATTAGTTCATTACCAGGCTTCTGGAGAACTTCAAGACAATTGAGACGGTAATTTATCCATTTAAATCAGCTGGGATGGATCAAGGACACATCTAAAACCTGCAGGGACACCGGCCCTCGTGGACTGGGACTGGGGACCCCTGGTCAAAACAATCGCTGGATCCCCCACTGGTGTGCGACATTCATTAACACGCTGACCAAAACAATAAATTAGAGCAGACAGGACAAAAATGATCTAATCCTTTGTTAGAATGCAGAAACAACAGTTCTTAGAGAGCCATCAGTAATCATGAGTAATCATGCCGTTTGTTGCATACGCTCACTGGCCACTTTGTTAGTTACCCCTGTTGAACTGCTCATTAAGACAAATATTTAATCAGCAAATCACATGGCAGCAATTAAGTGCGGTTAAGTATGTAGACACGATTAAGGCAACATACTAAAGTTCAAATTGATGATAGT
Organism: Maylandia zebra; assembly: GCF_041146795.1. Classification (NCBI taxonomy): domain Eukaryota; kingdom Metazoa; phylum Chordata; class Actinopteri; order Cichliformes; family Cichlidae; genus Maylandia; species Maylandia zebra. The sequence goes on from NC_135187.1 coordinate 17,747,074, forward strand.
GATTAAGTGGCTTTGAACGTGAAATGATCGTTAGTGCCAGACAGGCTGCTCTGTGTATTTCAGGAACTGCTGACCCACTGGGATTTTCCCATATCTCTAACTCTATATCCAGTGATCACCAGTTGTCTGGACGAAAATGCAGTGTTGATGTCACAAGAGAATGACCAGACTGCTTTGAGCTGAGAGGAAGTCAAATAACCATCAGTGACTGCCAAGGTATGCAGAAGAGCATCTCTGGATGCATAAAGACTAAAGCAGATGATCTACGGCAGAAGAAGACCACCCTGGGTGACACTCCTGTTAGCAAGCATAGGCTTATATTTATCTGTTGCTACATTTTTACCACCACTGGTGGTCATTTACCAGTTCAGACTGGTGGTGGTGGTGTAAGGGCGTGGGGGGATTTTTTTTGGCACACTTTTCCTTAGTACCAAATCAACAGTGTTTAAATCCCACAGCCTACCTGAGTATTTTTGCTGACTGTGTCCATCCCTTCATGACCACAGTGTACCCATCTGCTTCCAGCATAATAACACACCGTGTCACAAAGCTCGAATCATTTCAAGCTGGTTTCTCGAAAACGACAATGAGTTCACTGTAGTCAAATGGCCTCCACAATCACCAGATTTTAGTCCAGTAGAGTATGTTTGGGTTGTGGTGGAACACGAGATTCCCATCATGGATGTACAGCTGACAAGTCTGTGCAACTGTGTGATGCTCTCGTGTCAATATGAAGTAGGGCTGCCACAAACGATTATTTTGATAGTCGACTAGTCACCGATTATTTTTGCGATTAGTCGACTAATCAGATCATCATCCACTGGACGTAAAACTACAGCTTATATAACTATCATTAGCTTACAGCTTTAAGCTTTTAAGGTGCTAACTAAAAATAAAGACAAGATGATAGTTTATTCAATTTTAATGAAATTTGCAGATTGTTTTGGTAAAGTTTAATAAACTCCTTGCTATCTAAAATATAACAGGACACCGGAGTATATTCTCCAGCATCTCACACTTCTGATAATCAGCTGTCTGCTTGACGTTTATTCAGCTGTGTAAAAACTATAACTTTAATCTCAGCCAAACCGATTTACTCAGGAACAAATAAAATACTAAAAAAAAAAAAAAAAAAAGGCCAAACAACAACATTTTTAATTTATCTAAGTGACTCATATATATTTAACCTGAGTCGCGAAAGACGGCGGTGGGTTTGAAAACAATTTGCCGGGAGTCCGGTGTTCTCACGGCGCTAGTGACCTAGCCCCCGGCTAGCTATCGAGCTAGTGGGTAACAGACGTCTCCGAAAACTGAGCCGATATTTGAGGTTTACACAGCTACATTCTCGCCTGAAAATATGTTAAACGTTTATTTTGTGACCCAGAAAGAATAATAAGAGTAATATTAAAACTAACTAGCTACCGCCATTGTTGGAAACTAAGCTGGGCCGTGCTATGAATTCTGGGACACAGCTACTTCTTCTTCTTCGGGGTTTAACGGCAGCTGGAATCCTTGTACATGCAGTGCTGCCATCTTCTGTTTCAGTCCGTTATTACACTCTTAAATCCTGCTATTATGTCTTTTGCGATCTTACAAAGCTTCAAACGACACGTCGACTATTAAATCAGTCGTCGACGATTTTGATAGTCGACGTAATCGTGACTAGTCGACAAATCGTGGCAGCCCTAATATGAAGCAAGGTATCCGATGACTGCTCCTAGCACCTTGTTGAATTTGTGCAACAAAGAGTTAAAGCAGTCGGAAGGCAAAAGGTGTTCCAACTTGATACTAGTGAAGTGTGCATAATAAAGAAGCTGGTGAGTGTATATTATTCACTTTCATGGAACATCTTCATAAGTGGCTGGGATATAAAAAGCTTCTCAGTTAGGTTTAGGGAAAAAAAAATACCATGCTTTGGTAAAAATTCAACTGTTACCACTTCTTTTCTGTTTTCATGGTTGCCATGGTGAGACATCCTTGCTTATTCTGGACAAAATGCACGCTGCAGGCACAATTAGACTTGCTATTTCGATATATTACTGAGAAAGTCTCACTGACTGTCATAAAAAAGTGAGCTCTCATGTCCATAAACGTGAACACACGGATCACTTTTTTGTGACTATTTCATGTTATACTGTGATGCCAGGTTAATGCAGCAGCTTAGAAACTCTTATTTATTAGCCATTAAGTGTCTTTTTACTTCCAGTCAAACAAAACAGCTGCTACCATAATATTAGATAATAGAAACCTTTTGTTAGTGATGAAGGTGTGCATGCGCTGTATTGTGTATGTGTGTGTATAGGCTTCACCCAGAGGCTGGTACATATCCTATATGCTAGGATCTAAATAGAATCGCCATTGCAAATTGTAAATCTAGGGCGCACTCCTGAAGTGTGTGTGCGTGCCAGTCAAAAGGCATATTAAAAGTCAAAAGGGCAGCAGGGAGAGCGGATGATCACTTGCACTCATTTCAGTTGCTCACGGATTAACCGTCTCTGTGGATATGAAATATGAACGAATCAGAGCTTATATACATCAAACTGACACATGCATACACACATACACACTCATATACCATATACCACACATATACAGGGATAAGAAAGGCGCATTTCTTGACCCTGCAGCACTTTCATTCTATAAACACAGGCACACACTACCTCAAAAGAGAAAAAAAACATTCTTTCGTGCACTTAACCACCCCTGACTCGCCTTTGTCACTACATATTTACATTCGAGTTCAAACCTAATCCTGTCTCACAAAAACAGTCTGCCGGTGGGTCATAAACAAAGCTGTTCTGGATGGCTGCTGTTCCTGGAGTTCCTCATTTTAATAGAAAAGCGAGAGGAGAAGGAAAGCGATAAGGAATACTGACAAATTTTCTGGAGCTTGGCTAATTTTTCAAGCAGGCACTCAATTTACTCAACACAAGCTGCTGCTTATCACTAGTTTGCGCCGATACTGCGTGTCTCCACTTTTTTCCAAGACCTAAAGCAACATTTAAACGTTTTATTATCGTTTCTAATGGTGATGTCTCTGATTTTCCCGACTTGTTGGCTGTTGCAGGCAGCAGTTATAATGTTTTTCTTATTTAAGCTCGGTTGTAAGAGTCTGGTGATTTCCGAGAAAAGGAGACTTGCCTCTTTAACGGTAATACATAAAAATCATGAAAGACAGCTGCTGCTTAACATTTGCGGCCGTCATGCCAGAAATTGATCTGACACTGAGGAGGGTTTTTTTTTTTTTTGGGGGGGGGATTATGAGTCAACAATGACGAGTAGCATATGAATGTCTTTCGGATATTTTAATAAGCAGGTTTTCAGCTTCACTGACTCTGTGAGTGATCTGCAGCTCAAAGACTGTTTGGTCCAGATGATGTTAAAATCATTATAATTTCAGCTGTCAGAATGAAAATTGAAGCTTGAGGGCTTCTTAAGCCACATTTATCTGCTCGTTTGTCAAGCAAACTCATATATCTAAGTGCAAATAATTGTTTTAACCCTGTACACACACACACACACACACACACACACACACACACACACACACACACACACACACACACACACACACACACACACACACACACACACACACACACGTGTGTGCCTGTTTACATCTGTGATCTAATTTCTTCTCGTCTTTGTGTGCACACTCTCTGTCCCAGCGGTGTAGTGTGTAGTAAGAGGCCGTGTTTTCTGTGATACTAAAGATCAGCTGTACTCCAACAAAGAATGAGATCGAGCCACAGAAGAGCTGGCATTGTGTACCTGTAACGAAGTGCACTCTGAGGGGATACTGCCCGAGAAAGAGGCCGAATCGCCACGTGAAAACATGCCACATCTGCTCTCGGTACATTAGAGGCAGAGAAGGACAAAGGCGTGCAACTTCCTCTGTTGATCTGCAAATAGTTACACTGTACAGTTGTGACTGGCTGGGTGCACATGGAAGCAACACACACAGACACACACAGGGCTTTGGCTACTTGCCCAGCTAATGCCACGCCCTGTTTTTCACTTAGGGGAGAGCTGTAGCTATGAGAAAAGTGTCTCTGAGTGCTGCTTTTGTTGTTTAAAACCTAGCAAACGGTGCGTGTCCGTCTCCATCTGCACAGATTGTCATGTGTAAGCATGCCCGCTTTGCTTTGTGTGTTTGACTTTGCGTGTTTGGAGGACAGAGAGAGAGAGAGGCCGACAACTAAAACATGCTAATGTGTAATCAACTAATTAGCTGCCACCGAAAGCCAATGATTAGACGCTTTGTGGCTCTCAGCAATATTATCGTTGAGTCTTAATGGTTTCATCATCTTCACTAATCTATACGTGACCAGCCCTCTACATCCAGTGAGCCATTCTCTGCACTGTTTACTTTAGATTGTGTGCAGGATTTTCTGGGCTTAAGGAGATGATGGTGTTGGCGTGGTCGGGCAGATTTTTCAGGCTCTCGTTCAACATATTTGATTTTTCACAAACCAGAAACACTTTGCTCTGCCTCTCGGGGTTTGATTGATATTAATCATGTAAAGCACTTTCTCGAACACGGTCCCGTCTCCTTGTTTGATCTTTGAAGCTTTGAAAGTCAGCAGTCACTCATAATTATGTCTTGGCCTCACTTCATTAGGGGCAGTGAATTCAAGAGGCTTCGCAGCACGAGAATTTTCTCAGGGTCTGATTTTTTTTTTATTTTTTGACTTTCCAAATCAGAAGAAGAAGAAGTCGTCTCGTTCCGTCTTTGTGTGTTTTACCCCTTAACGTGAACTCCCCGTTTTATGATTAAAAAGGAACGACTGTCGGCTCTCATTACACAGATATATGAGAGGTAAGGTGTTGCTGCAGTGTTGGGGTTGCACTTTTGAGGCTGCTGTGCTTTCAATTAGTGTGTAGTTTGTCAAATTCGATTCAGGCCAGTGCCATTCAAAAAAGAAAAAAAAAACAGCTGTGAAGTTTTAACTCGATCTTAAGCTTCATTTATAAAAATAGGAGACGGATTAGAACTCTGTATTTACTACAGTTATTTCGTTTATCAACCAGAGAACCGCGATGTTGTGTCAGAAATGCCACGTCCATGCGAGATTACAACAATCATGACTAAGCGTGGCATTGTTATTCGTTTGCGTGTAGTCTCATGGGTTCAGTCAAGGTCTCTCCTCTCCAAATCTAGAAAGAAGGCAGCTTGTAATTTAACACCATCTGCTTTTTCCATTTTTCCATTGTGATGTTTCCACACTAAATGTGGGCATCTTGACATTTCTAAGAAGAGGGCCCCAAGGATCTGGACTGAAGTTCACCATGAAACCCGCGTTACAGTGAATCAGATGGAGGTTTGGCACTTCAGCTCTGAGGACTGAAGCAGAGTCTGCGTGAAAGGAAGGATGCCCACGGCTCCTATTTCAAGAAGCTGGCTGCAAGGCCAGTGCATATGTTGTTATGGCTAGAAAGATGACTAGGTCCTTTGATTATATGGCTTGTTTATGTGTGTGTTTGTGTCGCTCCCAAAACAGATGTGCAGCTCAGAAACATTATTGTAAATGAAATAAACTAATGTGGCAATGCTTTAATGGGATTAATCAGTTGGTGTACTGTGAAATATCAGCAAACTGTGCAACAGCTCATAATTCTTGACTGGTTGTTGGCCGAGTTGAGGTCGTCACATGCCTCAGTTTATCCGACAGGCAGACCAAAACTCAGACATGCTCAGATTACAGTGATATATAAACAGATGCCGTCCGCTTCCGTGATTAAATTGGATCTTTTTCTTTGATAATAGCGTTTAAATGATTAAAAGATTGTCAAAATCCATCCACCACCTGTGGCTCCTCTGGGGGGATGTCGAGGGGTTACCAGGGCACCTGAGAGACATAATCTCTGAGACATCCCTGAAATGCCTCATTCTAAACTACACAAACCACCTCGACTGGTTCCTTTCGATTCGGAAGAGTAGCCAAAATACCATTTAGAAAAAGCTCATTTCTGCCAGTTGAATCTGCGATCGCATTCTTTGAGCCACTGCCTAATCCTCCAGGGTGTAGGTGAGGGCAGAAATGTAGACTGACCGCTTTAACAACTTTATCTTGATGCACAGCGTCCGCATCGCTTCAGACCATCTGTTGATCTCAAACTGGCTTTAGAGACATTGATCAGAATTTTTTCTTTTTTTAAAGAAGAAGATATGAATCCACACATCATTAGACAAGCTACAGCTGCCACTGATGGATATTTTCACTGTGAAAAAATGTGATTGTTTTCTTCATCAGTCGTTTAATCTATTAAGTCGGAAAATGTAAAACGAAATAATTAAAATTCGTATTTGAACTAATCACATTAATCTCTAAATTGCAAGTGAATAAGTTCCAAATACTTGTGATTATGTGATGGAATAAAGTATTAAATCAATAAAGAAGCAGAATCAGCTTTAATAACGTTTACCTCAGATGTATTTGCAGTAGTAAACGGGCAGCCATGTATCAAAAACATTCAAATTACAGATTAAAGATAAATACTTGCTTTACTTTACACACTTTCAACTTCAGCCATTTTAATATATCGTTTCACAGGTTCTGCTGCATTTGCAGTGTTTACTTTAGATGTGCCGCATGCCTGGTTTACAGTTGCAGTAAGTCACCTGTTTTACTGACTGAAGACAAAATACTCCAGTCGAATTGTGAAGCGCAAATAAAGTGCAACGCTTTCTGCTCACAACACGAAGCCAAGTTGGCCGGCCGTTGCTGGTCTACATGGACACTGACCTGAATAGATGGTGAGAGCAACTCTAATGTTTTCAAAGGTAAAGAAGTGGATTATTATACACGTCACGATGTCAAGCTGATGGTGAATTCACTGTATGCTGAAGTCCCAACTAAAGACATAAAGTCTTGGAAACAACATATCAGCTCTTGTTGTCCGCGGGCTTCAGACGAGAGTTTCTGGGTGTCGCAAAGTATGTGCAAAACGGTTAAAGGCGAGCATTTCACATGAGCTACTGCAAACAGGTGGCTGTGCACTGAAATGACTGTGAAACTTGAAAGCAGCATTTAGGTCAAGGCTTGCAATTAAAGCTAAGTCGTGCCAGCATCCAAAAATGCATAAACCTAACTGCCAGTATACCTCATGCTCCAAGTCTATAAATAAGCAAACGGACAACACTAAAGGGAGATTATTTATTTTGGACACGCTCTCTATGTGCTGTTGAATTCCTTTTGCAGCCATAAAAACTGATGCTGCTTACGAGCCACGTTTGACTTTGCAAAGAGGTAAACACTGTCTCGCAGCTGTTGGCAGGATGTGTACTAGCCCCACAGACACAATTATGCCCACCTTGTGAATAGCCCGGGCCCAAGTGTGCTTCAGGAAATTGAATAGGCGATGCTCTGCTTTAGTCTGACCCCGCTGCGTCTCAGCTTTTATGGAAATACAGTGTTTTTTTGTTTTGTTTTGTTTATGCGTGTTTACCAACAAAGAACCGCTATCAGAAACATCTCTGAGCGATGCACACAAGCATGTCAAAGAAATTCCTGAGCGTCTCCCTTCATACACACCTGCCAATCAAAAGCTGTGTCCTTCATGCATGTTAGCTCCGTGTCATTCGCAGATGCCTTTTGGCAGTTTGTGTGTGTTGGAGAGCGGGGAGAAAATCAGATAAGCAGATAACAGAGGAGGAGCTCTCTGATTTATAAGAGTGCATTGAAGAGGAAATAGTCTTCATAGTCCAGTGCTTGTTATAAAGGAGGAGACCACCACACGCCACGTGGCATCAAAGAAGAGGATCCAAAGCGAACGCGTGCATAAAACACACACACACTTTTAACTTCGCTCCCACTGTGATCCACGGCAAAAGAAAGTCAGAGAAGCTCAAAGTGCAGGAGTGAAAAGTGAGAGAGACAGAGTCCAGCAGGGGCGAAGGGAAGGCGAGGAGACGGAAGAGTGTAGGAGTCGGGGGGGCGGCGAGTGTGCTTGGCAGCGCTGGCCTGTGTTTCAGGGGAATTCCTGTAACCCACCACACCTTTCAGCTGCCTTCATTAAAAATGACTGATAGTTTTGGGGTGATATATAAAGTAAAGCTACCAGGCATTTGTGCATGTTTGTGTATATGTGTGTGTGTGTGTGTGTGTGTGTGTGTGTGTGTGTGTGTGTGTGTGTGTGTGTGTGTGTGTGTGTGTGTGTGCACAGACTGACCTTGGCCCAGTTAGTTTGAAGGCATTTGGGAGGAAAAGAAAAAGGGAGTGTGGAGAAAGAGAAAACAAAGATTAGAGATTTTAAAGAGTCTGTGTCTCTGACAGGATCTTGTTATTCACTCTGACCAGAGGTTTTTTTTCTCATTAACTGTAAAAAGGAGGATTGTTGAATTGAGTGTGCGTGGTCAAATTCTGGGATAACGAGTGATCAGGAGCGTTTGAGCTTTTATTTGGTATATTTGGCGTATGAACTCCCTGTAACTATCCAGTGGAATAAAGGGAAAGTCTGTTGGACTCACATGGCGGCGTTTACCTTAAATACTGAGATAAAACAGCAAACTTAACCCGTTCGTAAGACGTTTATATATTTTCCACCTTCCACGTATTTTCTTTCATTTAAAATTTAAAAAATGTGATGAAAAACAAAGACAGGCCTCCATTTCTTTGTCTTCCATCTACCTGTCAAACCACGGTGGCCACGGTAACATGAGCCCCCTGTTATTGTCTCCCCCCCCCCCCCCCCTTCTCCTCCTGCCCGGTGTTTTGTTTGAAACCAAACCCTCCACGTCCCCCCTCTATGGTGGCGACCTGACTTTACACATGAAAAAAAAGAAGAAGAACGTGACCCCGCTTCCTGTCTCATTTGTTCTCATGGAGGCCCTTTGTTTTGTTGTATTCACTGCCTTAAAAAGAGTAGGCACATCTGGCTGTGGAAGTACAAGTTTCACCACTTGTTGCGCGCACACACACACACACACACACACACACACACACACACACACACACACACACACACACACACACACTGGCAAACCGCCACATCTTCATCCAAGCTCATCACAGTCCCCTGAAGAGGGAGCTGTTGTTTTATTTGTGCCTCCATTCCCACAGAGGGTTAACACAGTCTTATCCCTACTTCTAATTTTAACTTCTTTAGTTTCTAATCTGTCATTTCCAACATATGTTCATGATTTTCCCTGCAGTCGGGCAGTGATCTGCAGGTCTTTGTGAGACGGCGAATAGCCCGAATCAACTTCTTTTCTGTTTTTGCTTTATGTTCTCTTCAGCCCATTAACCAGTCTAAGCTCGTCTAATAATATAAGGTGAATAATTAAAAGAAAAAAGATAGGATAAAACCTTGCCTTAGGTCTGTGTGGGAGTGGGCACATATGGGGAAAATTCTGCCCTCAAGCCTTTCCGTCAGAGTCGCTCTCGCTGACTTGTTCGGTGTTGAAAGAATATGAAATTCTTCTTAACCTAACCAAGCTGTTAGGTGTGTAAACTGCATCAAAACACAACAAAAACTAAAGCGAGTCTTCAGATTGTGGACTGTGTGTATTTTGAGACCGGCCTGATCCTCCTGTTGGTTTGGCGTTGCACCTTATTGGTCTGCAGCTTGAAGACTCCAGCTCCAGTGAGAGCGCAGAAAGGTGCATATTTCACTTGCTTTATTGGATTGTCCTTACAGATTTTCCAATATGTGATTGCACACAGTCTGTTTGACATTTTACATTTTTAAAAACATTGTTAGTATTTTAAAAACATACAGACCAAAATAATTAGATTTTATAATTTAGAAAGTTACAGCAGCTTATTTATTTATGTTTATAAAAATTTATACACAGCCACAGTTGTGTTATCTTTTGTGCTGTCTTTCTATTTTTAATGAAAACTTTATTTTCTTTAGCACTACCGCATGCATTTAAATTTAGAGCTGAGGGCAGGAAGGGGTAAGAAAAACAAAAAGCAGCGTGCAGGTTTATAATTACTCTGCTGCCTTTAAAATAAAGTGTGATACTGTAAGTGTCTTTATAATCTCATGGGTCTGTTGTCAGTGGACAGTGATGTACACTCTTATTTAGTTTCTAAAATAAATACCAGCCAAAATCACTTAAATCACTTTTCCTCCTCATCCTGATGCTCTGGTTGAACTTCAGCAGATCTCATTGGCATCAGTATGTTGAGTTGCTGTCATGTGATTGGCTGATTGGGTTTGTGTATTGAGTGTATGTAAATGTGAAATCATCTTGTGGGAGGGTTGTCCATGAACAGTGACATATTTGCATTTTTAGAGTAAAAGAGCTCGGGGGCAGCTGTAAAGTGAAGAGAGGTAATTCGATTTGGTAACGCTGCTTGAACAGAAGCATCGGTTAAAGCGTCCGCGGCCTTTGTTCAGGTCATTTTAAAAAAACAAAACAAAAAAAAAACCTTATCAGTCTCTAAAGGTTTAGCAGCATTAACAGCATCTATAGTGTAAACTCATTTTCCATTTATGAATAGCCAGCAGCAAGATAAAATTACATGGATCCATTTCATGTAATCTGCATTAGTAAACAAGCCCTTTACCTCCTGTCTAGTTTTCTGTTGATGAAGCTATACATCCAAGATAATGTTCCCTTTAGGAAGCTCCAGGGATCGGATATGAGAAGATGTTTTATTACAAATAAAGTGAAGTAAGAATATTAAAGCGCACAGAGACGCACACAAACATGCCAGGGTATAAAGTTCATTTCTCAGAATTCACTTACCGATCCATTAACCATCCCACCCTGTCTCCTGTGTCACATGTATCATGTGTTTTAACGGGCCTCTCTCTAACACACACACACACGCGTGCATGCATGCTCTCCCCGTGTGTTTAATTACAGCCATAATAAGCACTTGGATGGAAACTAAGTTTGATAAGGCCACTAATGACAAATGCGATTTGGGAAATTCCCTTTTCCCGCTCTCTCAGCTTCGTCCTCGTCAGCTCATACATCACATCTTAATTATGAGTCTTCCTAATGTGTTTTCCTGGGATTTACTCTTTCATATTTCAAGATTGACAAAGCGCCCAGCAATTACTGTCTGTCGTTGTTACCGTGGATATAATATCTACAGTCACATGATGGCCTCCCAAGGTGACCAGGAAGTGGGTTTTTCTAATGGTGATGTTGGGTGGCTGGTTGGGGGAGATGGGGGGGTCAGGGGTAAAAGTGGCATTTGTGCGTGCAGCTCCTTTTCTTGATTTATGTGGAGGCTGTAATGACATCATATTCAACAGCCGAAAGGGTAATAAATTAGATATCAGCTAATGGAGGCTTAGGCTCTTCCTTTGTTAGCGTGCTCCTGTTCTCTGCTCACATCGCTCTTTTCTTTTCCCCTGTGAAGTAAATACGCTTTTAATTACTTTCACATAAATTTTAAAGTGTCGTTTATTCACAGCGAAACTACTGACAAGAAGATGCTGGCATTAAAGAGCCTCTCTACAACGTAAACCTGTCGTTGCATTTATATTTAACTTCTTTTCTTCTTTTTCCAATGAAAAGTCACGAAATGTCTTTTAAATAAAGCTTCACCTGTTTTATGTTTGTGAAAACTGCTCCTCAGATCTGATCAGTAAAAGTTTTTTTTATCAGAATTGTGTACATTCGACCCAGTGCTGGATCCATTTTAGGGAAATGACTGAAGTAGATTGCTAAAGTCCTGGTCACGCCGTCCTAGAGACCACCTGTCACTGGTGAAGTTGCTGCCAGCATGAAATTGGTCATAAGAAGGAATACCACGCTGGAACGAAATCCTCCCCACAATCGCTTCAGTCAGGAGTAGACGGTGTGCAAGAAAGACTGCAAATGCTTGCAAACTAGTCACTGAGCTTCAGTGAACTTTGAAAAGGTGTGACGCAAACCAGAAACTGTGAACACTCACCTTCAAAGTAAAAGCTGCATCTTTTGCTGAGGCATAGCTTTAAAAGTTTTAAGGTGAACGTTCTCCGTTTCCAGTTCGTTTCACACTTTTTTACTAAAGCTCAGAGAGTAAATGGCGAGTCTTTGCCGATCACTTGGCGACCGTGTCAATCTGCTAGGGACCAAAGAGCTCACAAGGAACTTTTTGGCGCTCCACCCTCACTGTGACCACTTTCACCTGGTAACAGGGAGCAGCCTCCAGCAAACACTCACCAACCTGTCAGGACATACACGTTTCCCTACCCTGACTGGTCTCTAGGCCAGTGTGGCTGACACATTGCTGATCGATCACACTTCCTCTCTTGTTGCTTCCCAGAGGCCCACTCTGAGTCAGCAAGAACGCTGTTCTGGGCAATGAAACCCGCTTTTAATTAACATTTAGTTACCGTTTCACCTGAGACCGCAGATTTACTTATTACCTTCCAGCAAGCATTCCCGGTAGAGATCATCTTTATGTGTTTGAGTGTTTTCACCGCTGCATGGACGTGACCCTGTCAGTGGCTCATCAGCATGCAGTCATTAAACAGCTGCACTCTTCTTTTAGCAAATAACCAGTCGTCTTTCTCCGTGTATAAACATTTTAGGAGAGCTGTCAATTATCCAAACACTGACCTAAAATTTCTTTCTCCTGTTCCTGCTGCCAAAGCAGCAAAACCGCACCTTGTTCTTCTCTGCAGGCTGGTTCCACTCTGGAAAACTTTTAGCAGATAAAGCTAGACTCACATTTTCTTTCCTCTCTGTATCTACACACAAAACGGATGCATTTAGTAACCTTAAGTTTCAATGTCAGCTGTGTTTATTGGCTTCTTAAACTGAGTCAACTTGAAACCGAGCGTGTGCGCCTCAAAACCCTTCCAAAAATAAACACTGAGAACGACATCTAGCCTTTGACTGTGGTATTCAGCGGTGGGTGTGACAGCGGTGCTTTGTTCTGTCCATTAGAAGAGGCGGTGAATGTTATTACATGTCCCCGCTCTCTCATTTTTCCTTCCTGCCCTGTTGTTTTATGTTTTTTATCAGTCGGATCGTGCACAAAGCAGAATACTGCAACACTGCAGAGACGATCAATATTGAATTTTTTTTTATGTGACTTCCTCGTATTTCTTCATTATTATTATTTTTTTGCATGCATCAGTAATGATGCTGGGTGTTGTTGTTATTGTTGTTGTTGTTGTTTTTTAACAACAGGGGTGAAGTGTGTCATCTCTGCAGCCTGCAACATCCTGTGCAGTAAATCAGTTTCCTAGTTTCTATTTGTATTTTATTCTGTTAGCTGTTTATTTTTCTTAATGGTGTCTGGGTGATTGCATCAGTCAAACAAAAAAACCCAACTTGAATGTAATTAGCAGTTTTTGCTGCAGTCATCGCAGCAGCATGGAAACCTCAACATCTGCTTTCCCTCTAAAAACACCGGGCCGAGCAGCGAAGAAGACAAACACACGCTGAGCTCTCGAGCTTCCTGTAAATGGTAATGTGCCTGTAGTGTGTTTATTGTTATCCGTTTTAAAAAGAAAAAAGTGTAATAGTCTGGACTTATTTGTGAAGAAGAGAGTTATCAGGTCTTTCTCTTTAACTGATTGGAAGCAGCTCAGTAAAGTTTTCTTTTGTTTCTGTTTCCACAGGCGGTCGGAGGAGGAAGTGGATATGGACAAAGTGACGGCCGCTATGGTGCTGACGAGCCTCTCTACCAGCCCGCTGGTGAGGAGCCCACCTGTGAGAGTCAGTGGTAAGCATCATTAGTACTAAATAAACAGCCGTAAATAAATATTTCCTTTTTATGCGTCACTTGGCTATTTTTCTAATAACATAGCAGAAGTTTTATGAAAAGCGAACTAAAACAAGTCGCTGAGCCAATAATTTGTGTGTTTTCCTGTACGCTGTGTTTCATTCCCTCACAGCTGTTATCTTGTGAATGCATGTGGAAGCTTAAGGTTGATAAATTACTGCCACCTGCTGTGCTGTAGGATCATCTCATCAATGAGCTGTGGAAATCCAAAGAAAAGCACAATGAGTCTGGATCTCTGCCACTCGGCAAAGTGGCGGAAGTCCAAAATGCCCCACAACTGCAATCTCGTGAAACCATTTAGGCGGTCTTTGTAACCAGCCTGCTGTCCTTCCAGCCGAGCAGACGCGCAGCCAACCACCGTGCACGTGGTGTCACTGCCGTACGTCATGCACAGATGAACAAACTGGGCTTTAAATGCTAACTGTACACTTTTTATCTAAATGTAGTCATGTAGTTTGAGATCACACAGCGTGCACGGAACACAGAGCACTGCTGATATCTCTCAAATGAACCAGTAGTCTTGTTGTTCTGAACACTCAGAGCCTGTGCTGCTGCTGAGCCACATCCTCTTTTATGTTAAATGTTCTGCCGAAGAAACGAGTGAAGAGAGAAGAGAGAGGCACCCTGCCAGGAAGCAGCTTCACTAAACCAAACTGGGTCTCTGTCTCTCTCACACACACATGTACAATCACTGCAAAGTTTTCCCCTGCTTCACTAAGTGAAATGCCTTTTGTGGCTGATATTCAAAAGAAACTCTTCTTTGATCTTAAAAAAAAGAAGACCTTGGAAGTGTCTCGGTGGAATCACACAACAGGAGAGTAACCTTTATTTTCTTGTGTCATAGTGAAGACTGCTTCTGGGAGGCTCTTTTTTTGTGAAGTGCAAATATAGCTGTCTGAACCTAATTGGATGTCTTGATCTCATCCTTTGTTGTGTTTGTAGCATTTACAGATATAACTAAAGAAGTTTGAGCTTCTGTTAGATAAACTCTCCATCTCCTGTTCCTCTGTGTCTTCAGAGGGTCTGAGTGGATCGTGGAAAGACAACGGCTCGGCCGGACCCTTCACCCCATCGAGCAACAGCTCCTCGGGGGGCTACTGGAGCTGGTCTGCTCCGAGCGATCAGTCCAACCCCTCCACACCATCCCCACCGCTCTCTGCAGACAGCTTCAAGCCCTTCCGTGTACCCAGCCTGGGAGGGGTGGGGCCTGGCCCCGCAGGACCTGAAGACCCCATTCTGGATGAGCAGGACGGGAGCAGCCTGCTCTTTGATGAGCCCATCCCTCGCAAGCGCAAGGTGAATAGAGTTTAGCTGGGTAAAAATCCTGTGTGGGTTCTCTGGATACTCCGGCTTCAGTCCAAAGACATGAGTTTAGTGGGGTTTGGTTAATTGGTGATTCTAGATTATCCATGTGAATGTGAGTCTGAATGGTCGTCTGTCTCTCTGTGTTAGCCCTGTGACAGACTGGCGACCTGTCCAGGGTGTACCCTGCCTCTCGCCTTGTGATCTTGATGCGCTTCCCCTGTCTGACACAGATGGTCTTTTTAAGGCACATTTCTTTTAAAGAGAGGGTGGAGGAGGGTGAGGCCACTGAGGTGATCATATTAGCTATATCCTTACTCAATGACAGAGCCAAGAGTAGGACAAAAAACACATGAAACGGAGTGTTTATAGCAGACTGAGCCGACTCCCTGTGAGGGATTACTTGTACATGCGTTGACCTCGTTATTTGAAATCTTTAAAGCGAGTATCACTGCTGTACAGGGAAAATCATATACACAGATAACAAGGACGAACATCAAATGCCCCTTCAAAATGATGAAAACCACTGCACGCTGTGTTTTCCCAACACGATTTTTCGAGTCAGTTGAATTTATGCTAATATCATCTCGATGGTTCTGTAAATTTAGCAGAAAAGAGACGAAGCCAATAAAGATTTGAGCCAAACTCAATGGTTAAACTTAATTTTTGTTAGTGTGTGTTTTTAGACTCAAAATACTGTTGAAGAACTTTAACTGTACAAAAGCAGTTATGCTTCATGGATAACAATCAGCAGCCAAGTTACCTGGTAAACATCTGCCATCAATGCAGCATCAAGAGAAATAAGAATGACTGTCAATCAGGGAGTTATCAGCACTGGATTATTTCTGATACAACCATATTAACATGGTAGCAGTTTTTCATTGTTAAACATCGGCACTGTTAGTAGTTAATCATCACGGGGTTAAGGGAAGGAGATATGATGATATGTTTCCCAGGTGCTTTTGTCCCACTTGTGGCTTCACTTTTATTACCGTGTGGTGCATTAAAAGCTTTTTTTGAAGGAAACAGTCGCACTGATCCTGATAGCAGGCATATCTGGAGGTAAGAATAAAGGTCGTGAACTTGTCTTTGAGATCCCGCCACATGTACATGAGCTGGTTGATTTCTCTTCTGCAATATTAACCTGTGAGGTTACTGATGTAATTTAGTTTCTGACTGATAGGCGGAGAGGGAAATTGGACAGGAAAGGACACAAAGCCTTTTTTGCTCCGGTCTTGAGTTTCGTGTCACGCGTCCTGGCCACACACACACTTTCTTTCACACTAATCATTTCACCTCGTCTCATCACTACGCGCCACTGACAGCTCATCACATCTACACCACGCTGTCACTCGTTATTTTGTCCGACGTATATTGCGTCGCTCTCTCTCTCTCTCTGCCTTCATCTCGGGGCTCTCCTCTGCTTATCAGCGCTCCTGTGTGCCAGTTTGCCGACGGTATCATCCATCTCCCCCTCCTTTCATTCTTTCCTCTCCCCTGCTCTCGCCTCTGTTTTCTCCCCTCTCTCTTCCGTTCTCGCTGCTTGAGTGTGTCCTCCCCAGACATTTGTCCTTAATAATTACTTCCTTAGCCTTCACGTGTAGCTCCTCTCAAAAACACAGTAATGATTTGAATTCCCTCAACGGCAAACAGAAAAGATTCTGCTGGCCTAAAAAAAAAAGAAAAGAAAAGGGGGGGGGAAATCGATAGACTCTTTAGTGAGCTCCACGTTGGCGCAGTGTACTCGGATAATTGGGAAGATCACAAAGAAGGGCGTGGAGGGAGGAGAAAGAGAGGGAGAAACAGGAAGAGAGATGAAGGTTGTGGATGAAAAATTAAAGAGTGACTAACAGGAATTACATGAAAAAGGAAGAGAGCGCAGACGGAGGCTTGAACAGCGTCTCCGAAAGCTCCTATAATGTTGGCTTAACAAGTCGCACTCACACAATCTATACGTGCAGATGCCAGGCTTCCTCGTGAACTTATCTACATGCTACTTGCGTGCTCTTGTTTTTCTCCTGGCAGCGCCGCACCGTTTGAGGCTCCCCATTTAATTAACTGTGAAATGTTGCTTTAAAGGGGCGCACACGCTCGCCAACACACAAAATCGGCTTTTGTTACGCAAAGACAAAACAATGCAATCGGGGAAGGGGGGCACGTGATTGCTGTGTGTATGTGTGAGAGTGTTTCTGAAAGAGAGAGAAAATTAGAAATAAAACATGTTGTCAAAGTTAAATCAGCCTGCTTAACAATAGCTTGACAGACGTGGCTATAAGACCGTTTATAATAGCTCGGAGCGAGAGTGCAGGAGGGCAGGGAGGAAGTTCACGGGGCTCTTTTACTCCATGAAAACAATACACGGTCTCTGTAGGACGCCGGTGGTTTAATTACATTAGGCAGATCAGAGACACTGGAGCATCACCGCCATTGTGTCCACGGTAACACCAGAGATAGATGCTGCATTAAAGCTGTGTGTCTATTTTGTTTTCCTCCCTAGTTTTAATCTACATCATTTCAAAGTGACACTTTATAGTGTAACGCAAAGACTTTAAATATGGTATCATAAACTGATCACTCTGAAGGAGACTGCATTTTTAAAGTCCTTTAAATCCTTTAAATTCCCAACGTAAACATGGCATATCTGCATTTTAATCTAGGACAGGTATGACGTTGAACAATGAATACTAGCAGGGTGTTAGTGAGGCAGTGCAGCAGCATGTTTAATCTGAGAAATTTCATTTATCTCCATATATCGCCTTAATTTAGTAAATTATGGTTATTTTACTCTAAAAACAGCCCCTACATCAGAATGTTGTAATTTCTATGTATGTGTTTGTTCGTTTAAAATAAAATGGCATGTGATGTGCAAAAAAAGAGCAAGTTGCAATTTAAATTTTACACTTTTTAAATGGATTATAATAGTACAGTGGATATATTTTTTTGTACCTACTTTGCTACCTGAGCGAATTTTCATTTCTGTGCAGTCTTAAACGAACTGTAATGTTATCAGTGACTTTATACTGTACATTGTCCACTTGATTAGGTACACCTGCTCGTTAATGAAAATGAGAGTTTTTCTATAACCTAAAAAAATATTTTTCTGTAACCTTTATCTGAACATGTCTGTGGTGCAGATAAACTTTTTCCGTGTTAATGGCAGATATTAAAAAACACATCCTTCAGAGAAAAGAAGCTTTCATGTGTACGATTTCTTGTTATGTACCCTGCAGTTGTTGCGTGTGACTCTCTGAAGTTGGCATCAGAGCGCCAGCGAAACACTGATGTGCTGTGTGTCTCCTGCAGAACTCCATGAAGGTGATGTTCAAGTGCCTGTGGAAGAACTGTGGCAAGGTGCTGAGTACTGCCGCTGGCATTCAGAGACACATCCGCACCATCCACCTGGGGTAAGACACAGACGGTCTGCATACACACCTGAGATAAAGTCCACTCGAAGCCTCAAAAACGGCTCTGCTGCTCATATCCTGCCTCTGGTTGATGACTTACAGGTTATCAGCATAGTAATATGTCCCAGTGATACTGGATAGATGGCTAACCTGACCTTTAGGTGGAGATTTACATTCATGATGTATTTCTGTCTGTCCTGCCCCTGCGCTCGTCTCCCAGTCGTAACTGTGACTCAGACCTCAGCGACGGTGAGGAGGACTTCTACTACACGGAGATTAAGCTGAACACGGACTCGGTGGCCGACGGGCTGAGCAGCCTGTCCCCAGCTTCGCCCTCTGTCCTGTCTCCCCCGCCTCCTCCCCCGTCTCCTCTCCCCTCGGTCAGCCAGCTGCCAGACTCCCATAAACCGACTCAACCCTCTGACACCAAGGAGCCCCACGCCGGCGGCACCACGCCGCTTAGCCGCTCTGCACCCAGCGCTCTCTACCTCATCCACACAGACCATGCCTACCAGGTGATGAAGACTTATGTGCTCTGTATACGTCCCTCAGTTTCTCACACATTACTATCGAGGTCCTTGTTACGCTGACGATGTGTCACAGTGTTCGTAAACACACTAAAGATCTCGCAGCGACTTGTGGTCCCTCCCTCCCTATAGCAGCTGTGCTAACAGTTGCGGTCTATCAACACACAAGCAGCAGGTTTGAATAATTAATTAAAGGTTGAAAAATGACACAATTTATCTATTTTAGCCTCGGTTTTCAGATTATTGTTTGAAGAATAACCGCCATTAGCTTTCCATTAATATCTGTGCATCTAATATTAATGCAGAGCTGCACGCTTGAGGTCTGACATGAGTAGTTATGTTTCTGATAAAGGCCAAAAATCTGCCTTGAAAAAAACCTTCTTTGAATAAAGTATATTTATCCGACCATTAAAATCTACCTCACCTAGAAAATAACAAAAGAGGGTTTTTTTTAACAAAAAAATGTAATAGAAAGAGAAATCTGACCCAAAAAAAGAAACCTCCTCTGGGTAAACTCGGTGTCAGAAAAGATGGAAAAGTCCCATCTCCAGCCAATCAGTAGCCTGCAGTATAAACATGTAAAGGACAGGTGTAGTTTCTGGGTAAAAAAAAAAAGGGAAGTCATTCACCTGCTTTCTTTCTAATGGCCAGCAGGGGGAGACTCCCCTGGTTCCAGTTGATACTAAGTCTATGGGGAACAGACCCTCAGCTCTGTTGGTTGTGACATCATTAACACTTTTCTGATTAGTTTATGGTCTTGAGCACAAAATGATAATTTTATAAATTATGGCTTTAATTGGAAGCAAAAAAAGAGATTAAAGCAAGGTATGCTTCAGGGCGCTTGATCATTAAATCGAGTTTCAAAGCAGAAAAAAATGTTCAGCTTTAGGCTTCGTAAGAGGATTTCACTAACCACTGTCTGACATCCCAATACAAAGAAGCTCTGCATCAATTAACAAATACTAAAATAAATAAAAGTATTCCAATATGCTGAATTTAAATAAAAGTTAAAAATAGTGACCTTTGACCTCTGCCTTCAGGCCACGGCTCCAGTGTCCATCCCGTCCAGCAGCAACAACAACTCGGCCGGCTCGGCGTCCACCAGCTTCACTCCCACCAACAGCTCCAGTTTCAGCATCTCTTGGCAGTCGCCACCCGTCACTTTCACCGGGACCACGGTGAGAAAGCCTGGCTCAGCCTTTGCTTTCACGCAGCTCGTCTTTCTCTTATTCATGATCTGCTCTCGTTCTCCAGGTGTCTCCCAGTAAAAGCCAAGGATTTGGTGACCAACGTTCCCAGACCATTGCAGTGCTTTCGTCCCCTCCCAGAGCCACCGCTGCCCTCAGGTACTGGACTCTCACAGAGTCTCACCTTATGACTGGTTATAGCTTCAGTTAAAGGTCGAATTAAACCTTTCTCTTTCAGCTTGTTTGGTGCAACCTGAAAAATGGAATAAGGCTCTGATATGTGTTTATCTATCTCTGCAGTCAGTGGCGTAATTAAAAAGAACCAGTTAGCTTAGCACAATGGTGGGACTGGGAGGAGACAGATGTCATGTTTTTCTTAGCAAAAAGGAAATTTCTTCCAACATATGGACGCATGTAAAAAGTTGAATATGTTCCATCAGTTATTTAAGAAAGTGAAATTTTAATCTATTTTAAACTCATTACATAGAAACCATCATGCTTCAGCATTTCTGTTTTAACTTTGATAATTGTGGCCTACAGCTAAAAAATAAACATATCTCACGTTATTAGAATATTTCATTTTGAGTTTGAGTAAACTGCTATGAACACGGTTTAAATAGTGTGTGCCTGTCAGTCTAGTGCAGCGAACACAGCCACAATCATGGGGAAGACTACATGATTTACGGTCCTCCAGATGACGATCCTCTACGATCATCTACAGCCCACACAGGGAGAGTGAGCCGCAGAAGGTCACTGCTGTAAAGGCTGGCTGTTTGCAGACAGCTGTAGTGGAGGATTGGAGTACTGTGGGGAGGTCCCAAGTCCTCCCCACAGTACCAAAACTGCCAAATATTTTGCTGACCGTGTTATTGCTGTACCTGATTGGCCATTGACCTGAACCCCACAGAGGAACTATGCGCTGTTGTCAGGAAGAAGATACACACAAGCTGAGACAGCAACTTCATCTGCAAACATGTGGAACATGTCAGATAGATTTGTGTTCATGTTAACCTCTAACATGTTGTACTCTTCATGGTTTTCTGGTTTTGGTTTTCAAATGTATGCTTTTATGGCGGACAAAGTTTCAAATAGTGAGGTCAGTGTAAACACGAGTAATCTCTGTGAGCTGAAAACTCGTGATTGCTCTTTTTGCTCGGTTATGACATCTTAGATGATGTCCCTAAGTAGCTCCACCCTCCTGCGGCTTTGAGGGGCAACCAGTGAGAAAAAAGCTTTCTTCCAGGGAGGCTGGCCTTAAAGGGACAAGAGCTAATCAGTTAGTTGCAGTGGGCATCTGGGCAAGACGAATAAGAGTCCAGGAATAATAACGCCCAGTGTTATAAGCGTTGTGCTGTTGTTTGTTATGTCGTTAATATATAACAGCTTCATGTGCTGTTGGTCTTCATCTCTCCTCCAGTCGGAAGGTGCGTGGCGAGGGGAAGAAGTGCCGTAAGGTGTACGGGATGGAGAACCGCGACATGTGGTGCACCGCGTGCCGCTGGAAGAAGGCCTGCCAGAGATTCACTGACTGATCGTCCCCCGCAGCTCGCCAGACAAACAAGCCATGCAGTTTTCCAGCTGAGGAAAACAAGGGGAAAAGGGGGGGGGCGTCATCCTGCATGCATTCGGTTTTCTTCAGATCAACATCGCAACTGTCTGTCAGCTATGGCCCCGCCCTCGTTCTCCGGCTCCGTCCCACACCCCACCCAACCTCATCAGCTCCACTGAACCATTCTAGCTGTGGAAGCAACCGCAGGACGGCAGAGTCACCTTTCACATCGCCGTCCGGGATTCCCAGCGTGGGCTCGCCATTCCCTTCTTTCCCAGTTTTTGGGAAAACCTCGGTGCAGCTAAACAGTGTAAAGAAAAAAAAAAAGATTTCTGCAGTTTTTTTGTTTTCTTTTTTTAATGTTGGGTTCAGTGTTGCATCTTTCTATGTTTTGTACAGCTCTGGTTTTTAAATGAAAGTCTTGTCAAAGAAGGGGGTTGAGAAAAAGGCCAAATGATTTTTTTTTTTTTTTAAGTGTGTGTTTTCTCAAAAGATTAGAGTAAAAAACACTTTTTTATTCAAAAGAAGAAGGGAACTCTCTGAAGTCCGTTTTAAGAAAGCTATGAAAAAGCACGTGGAGGTAAAGCTCGCAGTTTTTGTTCTTCCTTCGACTTGTTCGTCCCTTTGTATCCAATTCTGGACTTTGAGGTGATCTTTTATCACGGTCCCTCACGCCTCCCGGACAGCACCGAGGGAATGCATGACAACTTTGCAACCGAAAACTCCAAAACTTTATCCTGTCCTTCACGTTTTGTTTTGGTTTTTTTGGTTAAGGTGCCATGTTTAGTGTAGTCGGTGTCATTTATTTCTTTTTCTTTTTTTTGGTGAAACTAAGACTGCTTACCTACCTGCTACTACGATGTGTGTTAAAGACCCTCCTCATAGCACTGGAAGTCAGCAGCAACGTTCAATGCAGTCGCCCTCCTGCACCAACTTTTACTCCAACAAATTAAGTTTGTTTACATCTGCCACAAAGGCGTCTCCCGATGACCTGATATCCAAAAGAAGGGAGGGCTGAAAACCCAAAGTGAGATACTTTTTGTGTAACGCAGTTCCTTTGCGGTCCCTTTTAAAAGCTGGAAGTGTTTCCGCGTCATCTCCTGACTGGACGTTACAGAAAGAGTAATAATATTTGTCCGCCCGCTTGCGGCTGCTCCCCCTTAAATTCTCTGCAGCAAGCTTTTGTTTTCATTTTGGGAGAGCAAAGCGGCACTTAATTAAGTCACTCCTTTGGCGTTTAACTTAATTCACTCAGAACGCAAAGCTTTGGCTCACGAGAGTCTGTGTGATTGGCTGCTGAGGTGAGAGCAGGTTGAAAAGCCTCCTTTCTTCCGCCTCAGAGCCAGGAAGTAGAATCACGAGGCCCGAGCGTTTACAAACGCGGACCAACTCTTTCCATCTGCTTTCTAAGATCGTCCTGAAAGCCTCGACCTTTTTTGGGAGGGTTTCTGTCAAACACACTCTCTCACACACACACTCGCGCACAAACAGGCTTCATCAGAGTTTCTAAAAACCAACACCAGCTGATAAACTCACACACACTCGTCCAGTTTAAGCGCCTGAAAGTCGTGGCGCTCTCTTACTTTTGATCAGCTGTTTCTAGTTTGTTCCTGTATCCTGTATATATTTGTTTTCCTTTTACGCTCCTTTTTTGTTTTAATGACCGCCAACCTCTGTCATCACAAATGCCACGTTATGAACGAGCCGTGCTGTAGGCGCAGCCTTCAAGTCACTCTTTGAAAGGCCATCGTGCTTGTTACAGTGAGGTTTTGTCAACATGTTACTGTTTAAGTCAAATCTATTGTCTGGAAAGAAACAGTTGCATTCAAAACTAAAAACATGAAACTAATTTGTTTTTTTGTTATTTAAATGTTCATACATATGAATATACACATCCATATATATATATATATATATATATATATATATATATATATATATATATATATATATATATATATATATATATATATATATATATATATATATATATATATATATGAAGTGTTTATGATTTTTGTTTTCATGTTCTGCTGAGGGAGACTCTTATGTGGCGTCATCGGCTTCATAAACGAAGCTCGTTAGGCTCTTTTGAGTGAGCGTGACCCTCACATTCCCGCCTGGAGCTCCTTCACGTTAACGCTCTCCACTGCCGGCGCTGCGTCAAAAACTGCAGTTGATTAAAACCTTTATCATATTTCCAATTCTGCCACTCCGCCCCCCTATCGTTCCCCGCCCGTGTCACGCAGGCCCGCCTGCAATTAGTTTGATTGACACCTCAGTGTGTTTGCGCTCGCTGGCTCTTGTGTGTGAACTCTGAAGGAGCCCCGGGCAAAGCGCGCGTGTGTGTGGAGGGGGGCTGCTGCTGAAGCTCGGTGCTCCTGCACTCCCCTGAAGCGTCTAACGGCCCGTGGCGTTTCTCTGTCTCGTCCACTCCTGATTTGGCCGCACTGGGGTTTAAGGATGTTTTAGTTGAGGCTGAACGGGGCTTCTCCGTCTCAGCGTTTGGATCGTTTTCCTCCACTGATGTTTAAAATATATTTATATATATTTGGCAGCCAATCAGATTCAGTCAGGATCCTGTCCAGAAACGAGTCCCTTCAGTTGTTCAGATCATTCAGAGCACTGGATAATTACAGTGGCAGCATTTCCAGGCAGCTAGTTTTTCCTCTCTCTGGGTTGTCGAGTCGATCTCACGGTTGACAATAAGATTTGGCCAAAATAAGCTCATCTCACTCCCTCGCTTAGAGGTGATCCAAAAAAATTACTTCAAAGATATATTTGCTGCCATATTTCTGAAACCCGTCCATGTTCTCTTGGATCGTGGGGAAGCTCGATGGGATTTGTTTTGTGGACCGTGGCCTGATCTGAGAACATCTCGATGGCCCAAAGATGGCCTCGTCGTGACGGTGCTTTCAGAGACACTGTGCCAGGGTTTGTCTTTGCATGCGTCCTGGTGCCCTCGGCGGAGGGAGAAACAGAGGTGCTAAACACTCAACGCAGTGCTGTTTCTCCATTAACTCCATTTTGTAAACATTGTTTTGCTGTAGAACATGAAAATAAAAATTAAATAAAAAAAAAACCCATCCAAAAAACAAACAAACAAAAATACACGGTTGTTTTTTTTAAATGCTTTTATTTTGGTGACTTCTATTGATGACTGTTTCCTCGCGTCTGCGGCTCAGCCCTGTGAATAGATGGAAAACACCGGCAGAATATTAAATCGGCTTATTTTCTATTTCACTTTGAATCTGAACTCTTATGTTCAAGCTTGGAAGTTATTTTCTGTAACAACAAAGAGCTTCAGAATAACAGCTGATGAAAATCGAATCACAGTCCATGTACTCACTGGTCCTTGAGCTTTCAGGCTTCATCAGCAGGTTCGGTTTTCATTGAACTGCAGATCTTTTCAGCTGTGCAGTCTCGGTCTGCTCGAGTCTGAGCTTCAAAACGTACTCAAAAGAATCAAATATTCACTGTGCAGGAGGGCTTGTTTCATAACAGTCTAATAATTGGTTCATTAATAATCACCACAGCTGGTAAAATTAGGACTATGGGAACTAAGTTACATACTTATGGGTTGTAAAGTAGCTTAAAATGGGTTGTTGTGTTCTGTTCTTATTTTTGTCACATATACTATTGCAGTTATACTCATATTAAAATAATCAGACTAACAAATGTGATCCCAGCCAACCGGAAACATCTGCTTCAGAAGACCCGCTGTTCAAAACTGCTGCTTGTGAGGGGCAGCCAAGGTAGAAAGCTGGCTAAAAATGAAAGGGGCTGAACTCATCAGGCTTGTACTGTAGCCCGTAATATAAATAAGGATTATTTCAAACTGTGAGTCATGCAAAGCTACTCTAGCAGAACCAGAGAATAAAAGGCTCATTATAGGAAAGTAGCACAATAAATAGGTCCCCTTTTAAATTTGCCTTTTATCAGTGCTGATGAAGACATTCAAAGGCTCTGGATGGAGTGAGTAAACGGGCAGTTTTTTCTTACCGTATACCGAGCATGATGAAATTTGACATAACGTGCAGACATATGGCTGCAGCATCTTGTTATTTAACTATCAAATGGAGATATTTGCAGAGATGCAGAATAATTTATAATTTACTTCCATTTAGATGAAAATAGCAGGGGGGGGGAAATCACGATGTTCATTTTACCCCCAAATTGACAGGTTAATGATGTGCAGCACACCATATGGCAGCATCGCACCGATCAGATAATCTAACTTGTTCATTCATATTAATCTGATCTCTCAGCCCTGAAACCTGATGGGATTTTGGGGGGTGGAGGCGTAAACACGAGTTCAGAAATGGGCTATCATTATAAACACGTGTTCACACAGCTTAATTAAAACGGTGGCATCAAAGGCCCACGATAGGCGGACTTGTTGCTCGAGAGGGAGCCATATGAATACTTATGAGGACTTTCTTTGTTTTGTTTTTTGTTTTCTTGTCACACGGAGCGGCAGCGGCTGGTCTGGCTTTTGTTCTCTGTCGTGTTTACTTCGCTGCTGCCTATTAAAGGGCTGAGCTGTGATTTATGAGCCGAGTAAAACAAGACAGCATTATTCTACTTACGGACGATATAAACATCAACTCTCATGAGCTATGAGGGACCCTGTGTGTGTGTGTGTGTGTGTGTGTGTGTGTGTGTGTGTGTGTGTGTGTGTGTGTGTGTGTGTGTGTGTGTGTGTGTGTGTGTGTGTGTGTTGCACTTTGGGCTGTCACTGCTCCTGAACGGTGGCAGCTTTAACAGCAGTTCACGTGTTGACAGTTTTATGAGGACCCCTCGTTTGTGTAAGCTGACCCTTAACCAGATCAATATTTCATACGTGACGACGCTTGTTTTTGTGACAAGAGGCTGACACTTAATATACCCTGTATCATCCACCTATGAGGTCAATATATGCTACAGTACAGTATATCTAAGCTACAGTATCGGTGTGTATCAGTACATTGATGTGATATCTCTAACTATAATACGATCAAAATTCCTACTTTTTTTTTATTTAAAGTGACGGGCTGTGCCTTTGGTCAGGTGCCCCCCCCTCCCCGGCCCCCACCTCAGCTGTGTCTGCAGACGTGCCACCCACCCACGTCTAGTGGGCGATAATGTGCGTGAGCCCACGGTGCTGTTATCTGCCCCTGCGCCCTGCAGTTTGCCTCACAGACCCTCCAGTGTTCTGCAAGGCTAACAGCAGGTGGCGCTCTGCTGAGACTGGGGAACAAGTGTGTTTGCAGTGTCAGAGCCTTCCAACTCTCTGGGCTGGTTTTTATGGCTGCTGTGCTAACTGGCAGCATTTTTTGGGGGGTGTCTTTGCCTCTTTCCAGCTGCCAGTGCAGCAGCAGGGGGCAGCGTTGTTGTTGTTGTCGATTTAAAAGGGTAGGGGCCCTCTTCTCGAGTCCGTCCTTCATTCATTCAGGAATGTGAATAAGGAGGAGGAGGACGGTGGAAGGATGGGTGAAATGGCTTTGGGAAACGCTCAGAAGTCCTGAGTGTGTGTTTCCAAGAGTTGCTCCCCCCTCTCGACCACCACCTCTCATTTCTGGTGGTTACCTTTTGGAGGAGTCTTGAATGTGCCTTGATGAGCGTGGAGTTTCTAGATCGGACCTCAAGCCGTCGCAGCGTTGTGCTCTGAGAAACTCTGGAGGAATGTTTCTGGTGCTGGCTAGTCTGAGTTCTCCTGTGAGCCTCTTTAGCCCCGTCTCAGCTCCAGAAAGAAAGATGTTGCAAGATATCTGCGAGTGACTTTTCTACTCTTTGCTGTAAACTTATTTTTTTGATCCAAACCTGATGATGATAATGATGATGATACTGTGTTTCCAATGTGTTTTTCCTTCTCTTTGCTTTCCCAAACATGAACCCCCTCTCCCCTTTGTGTAAGGGCTTGTAGATAAATATATGTTGACATGAAGAAGAATCGCTGTCGTGGCGCAATCTCGATATGTTTGGGAAATCAAGGAAGCCTCGTTTTCAGCAAACGGCATGTGAAACAGTCGGTGAGATGATCCATTTATAGCGCTGAGCTGCTAAGCGGCTTCCACGGGAAAACCTCAACGGGCATCGCTCGCGTTCGGCGTGAAGGTGAGGCGATCAGGTAGAGAGAAGAAACTCACTTTCCGTCAGCCGGAATTCTATCATTGGATTTTTAATCATTCGGAATGTAAATTCGCTAAACAGTCCAGACGGCGTTCAGTCTTTGTTTTCAGGGTATTTGTGCCGCAGCTTCCTCAGTTTGAACTCGAATATGCAACAGAGAGCTCGGCCCTCTCTCCAAACTGGATCACCTCACTGGCTGTTTTATTTTGATTACAATCATGTAGACCTCAAGAACTCAATGACTGTCGCACTGGATTTTTACACTCCTTTTTCAAACATTATATACATCTATATATATCTATATATAGATATATATATATATACACACTGCTCTGGTCTAACTGTATTTTTAATACTGCATGTGCATGCAAATAAGGAAATTATGGGAAAACATGACTTTATATAAATGTGCTCTACTTGTGCTGTGGCGTCCAGGACGGGGACTCGAGAGCAGCCAGTGCAGTCCTCGGTAGCTAAACTGCGTCACAGTTTAGCTTCAAAATAAAATCCCCTGCTTTTGTTTGCAAATCTCTTTAAAAGTACCCGATTCCTCAGCTGGTTGGATGCTGAGGACGAATTCTTTGTCGTCCCTCCTCCTGCATGCACCGCCCTTGGGAAGCTGGATTGAAAAGACACCCAAAGCTTTGAAAAGGCCGATGTTTTCCATGTGTGGACATCAGTCACAGGAGGCCTGAATCATGTGGTGCTTGATTGAATCAATTGTTTACACCACACACGGTACAAAATGATTTGAGAGGTCTAACCGCGAGTTCCCTAAAACACGGTGATTATTTAAAACATAATTTCCCCGATTTTAGGATGTTTAAGTAACTTTGCAAGGGGGACTTTGTTTGGCGGCGGCTGCTCTCCGCCCTGACATGGTCGCCACGGTATGTTGCGTTTTTCTATCCTTTTGAAGCCTCTAAATGTAAATGTTTGATATGTGTTTCCAGGCTGTAAACTAGATGCAACACATTTTCCTGCTCCAGAGTCTGTTCAGTGCATCAGGTGCCACAGTTGGGCTGTAAAATCTCAAACACTTCCTCATCTGTTACCACCGGCGACCGCGGCTGGGAGCGTTTCTTCTACGCCGACGTGCTTAGGGTGTCATTTCTTGAACGGGGTCGGTTCTGCTTTTGATGCAGCTGCCAGGCGTCGAGCAAACTTAAAGCAGCGAAGGCGTTTTGAGAAATCTTTGCTCTGTTGAAGCTAGGAAGTGAAAGTACATGAAGCTAATGTCAGCAACGCCGATATCCGGAAGTGTCCAATGGCGCGGCGCTCATCGCTGCAGACACTTTGTGTCCTTGTGGTTGAAATGTTTGCATGTCCAGTACATGTACTATGGAGCAGTCCCAGCAGCAGCTGGCAGATGCCACAACTCCTGGAGCGGCACACTATTGTCCACTTTTTGGCTCTCGGCTTCTCTCTGTGACACAGAGACTGGGAGAAACGGAGAAGGAGGCTGAGTTGGTGTGCAACAAAATCCACCTCCAGCGTATTTGAATCTTAAATTAAATGACCCATTTGTTTGTTTCAGCTGCACAAAAACCAAAGCATAAAAAGCAATAATTTGCCAGCGTCAGCAGGGTTGTGGCCCAGACTGTTTCTTAGTTCTAAGTTTTGTATTTCAACCCAAACCAGAATCAGCTTTGTTGCCTAACTGTAAACAAACTGAAAAGAAAAGCAATTATGATGCTACAAGCTCTCCCACCAGCACCGCAGAAAGTAACAAGTCTGGGTGAAGAAATGCTCCACCGCACCATTAAACAGGTGGATGCCATTTATAGATCAATTCAGTCACTGCAAAACAGTCGCACTAGAGAAAACAGTGGGTGGAGACCGAGGGTGACCAATATTATTGCAGCCGTGTGCGAAGAACCTGCGGTCTCATTGACTTCAAAAAGGTTGCATCAATGTGACTTTGGTTCGTAAAGATTGTGATAAAGCCGCAATAAGACGGAAACCATCTGCGATTGAACACGGCCAAGTTACATCCAATCTGTGTTGATGCAGCGATTCACCGATGAAGCAGCGAATATCACAATCTGTAAGTCCAGTCCGAACCTCACAGATTGAAAACATGAAGACAGAACAACGATTTTCAAAATGACAAAGGCGCTGAGTAACCTGCAAGTAGGAATACACCCAATGGCAACCAGTTGAGGTGAGACCCCGAATGCAAAGAGACGCGTCATTGATGCAGACAGGCTCAGGTTGGTTGCAGTGTGCTAGAAATCTGTCTGCGTTTCTGAATTAAGCAGGGACTTTGCATGGACCCGCTTGAGTCCCTGTGAGGTAAATTTAAGCATCAGCTGTTCATCCGAGTGCCTGCTTGAGTTTTGTGACCGATCAGAGTCAACACGACAAAGCACCATCTACACACCCTGCCAAAGTGACAGACTTCAAGCAGATGTCAGATTGACTGCTCAATCCTCGGGTGTGCAGTTTGCCTTGTCTGCTGTGGAGTATAATCAAGACTTTACATGGCAGTTATGTGCAAACCTTCCAATCTGCCCACGAATGATTGGAGTCAGACTAATTGTTTCACCTTGCGATCAAAAGTGATATTGGTTACCTCACCTTCTTGCAATCATCCGATGAATTTGGAAAAAGTTTTCCAAATTCGTTAAAGGTTTTTTCAAACCTATTTACATGGAGGTTGCCGTGTCCTGTGTTTGCTCTAGTGTGACTGAGCCGTCAGAGCGCTGCTGTGGCAGAGTGTACCGAGCTCCTTCTGTGTTTCCCAGTCTGGAGGTTAAGCTAAGCTGACAGGCTAACTTCTCCACAAGCTTCAGAGGTTTTCTCGACTCTCATCAAGAAAACAAACAAAGACTTTCTTGATGAGCTATTCCTTTGGCATTTGGATGCAGGCTGTGATGACTGATTAAGATAGTTTTCAGATGGAAATCAGTTAATCTTTGCAAGTGCCACCTTAGACCAGACAAAAGGATTTCCTCTGGTATCTCCTCCAGTCAACATACATGAGCCTGTAACACCCCCTCTGACATCTCAAACACGTCAGCTCTGAGAGAAACACTAGTCTCCCAAAGTCTCTTCCTCCTTCTATATGTGCTGAAAATAAGTCCTAGGAAGCCGCTTAAAACCTCATGATGAGCTCCAGTATCAGTCACACAGGCCTCCTTCCTCCTGTGCCATCAGGAGTAGCAGCGTTATGTTCTCACGAAGCCGGCGTCTCGCGCCGGGGGGGGGGGAGGAAAAGTCTAAAGACGGGGGTGGGCGGTACGCGGCCGATGTAGGGATTTAGCTCAGACCATTTTGGGGCGGTACGAACCGTTTCCAAACTGGCGATGCTCTCTCGTTTTCATCCATCGCTCAAGCAACCGCATCATTTATATCAGTCGGCATCATGTATCAAGCAGTTAGGATAATATGCAACCGTACATCAGCGACAACACATTTGTCGCCTTTATTTCTTTGGGCCTCTGTCACTGCACGCATTAAACAGTGATGTAACACAACACAGACCTCTCTCATCTCCACACACGCAAGCAAGCAAACACAATATGAGTGAAAGAGGTGTGAAAGCCCACTGAGTGAGATCATGGGTGCGATATGTGGCCCTGCTGCTCAGCGTATGTCCCCGTGGCTTCAGATCTCATCATGTGACGATGCGAAGAGCTTGCTCCTGTCTCACCGGGCCGCTGGTCCAAAAACACAGATCCGCTAAGGAGTTATCGGCGTGTGTGTGTGTGTGTGTGTGTGTGTGTGTGTGTGTGTGTGTGTGTGTGTGTGTGAGAGAGAGAGAGATGATGGACTGTGTTTCCAACGACCGCCCGAGGTATGTCCCATCTGCTCAATGTAGCATTTATACCTCCTCCTGTTGTGTTTGTGTTGTGCAAGTGACCACAAAAGCTTATTTTGTGTGCGTGTGTGTGTGTTTGTACACCTCTACTCCCTACAAAGCCTGGTCAAGCCATTCCTGCAACCATAAATGCACATTTCAGTGTTCAAGCTGTCGTACCTCATGAATTTTCACCGCCCTACACACACTTCTGCTCACACCAGCCCAACGGCCGCCTGCGTGATTCATTACCACACACACTGGCATCTGCGGAGCATCACCTTCCATCAGGCAACCAGTATGAGCTGTAACTCCGCGTTTACAGGACGCGGAGGCCTCTCTGAGTCAAGAGCGCAGACGATGTTAGGTGTTATCGGTGGAGCGCGTGAGGGAGGGGGCGGGGGGAGCTGCTGCTGTTTGTGCGTACGCGTGCGTCCGAGTCTTTGAATAATTGACGAGGACGATGTGAAACGGGGCACGCACGCAGGGCTCCCCATGTGTGACCTTAGATGATAAGAATCGCTGCTGTCCGTGGAATCGGTAGCTTGCCTTTTACTGTGAGGGTGCTTGGGGGGGGGGGGGAGACACACATGGGTCAGTTTTACCCGAGACAAAGAGATTTGTGCAACCGCAGGCTCTGGTTTTCTTCTGGTTGAAGGTGGAATCGGTTCTGCATGTTGGCGCCACAACAGAAGGTCTCAGATGTCCGTGGGGCCGATCACGTGTCTGATCCCCCCCCCCCACACACTTCTCTCTTTGCAGGGTAGGAATATGCTTATTTACATTATCGTGAAGTTTGAAGAGAAGATCGATACCAGCTGCTTGTTTATTATAAAATTATAGAACAACGTGCCGCAACAAGTCGACTTACAGACAAGCTGGCTTTGGTGTCTGCAAGACTGACCTACCCACATCCTCTAAACCAGGGGTGTCAAACATGAGGCATGGGGGCTAGAATTGGCCGGGAAAACCCCCAATCTGGACGGCTCTGAAAAAGAAAGAAAAATGGCAAAAAAAAATTGACTTTTAACTGTTTTCATACGTTTTACAGCTTTTTCCTTCCCCATACTATCATACTGTGAGCGATGAGCTGCCCACTTTATGATTTAGTTATAATTTCTTACAGCTTGAGCCCAAAGAGTCACACTGACAGATTTCATTTCACTTACTACAGTAGAAAAACTTTATCGTGTGGAAAAACTGATTTGCTCTTTAAATGTGTGGTTAAACTTCTTCACACTGACAGAAAGATGTTCCGCTGTATGTGGCCCACGATGGAAAATGAGTTTGACATCCCTGCTCTAAACTATTTAACTAAGAGTTGTTGTTTTTTTTGTTTGTTTTTTATTTTCTTTCAGTTGAAAACTTTAACCAGTGCTGGACACACATTTCTTTGACTAGCTCCCACAAAACCCCACGGCATAGTAAGTCCCATTTTGTGCTACACACAGGTGGGAAACGGGATCATGGAGCCCACATAATGACATATACTACAGGGTCCCCTGTGGGACGTGTCATTAATGCCTCCCTTCATAGCAGCGTATCGATCTTCTCGTTCAACTCTAAACAAGAAAAATCCAAAACGGTCCAAATTGTCATTTGGGATTCCCGGAGGTTTGTTTTTTTTCTTCTGCCTGCTGGACCTTACACACACTAAGCCATGTTTCGACTGAATGTTCTCTTTCTGCACATTTAAACCGGCCTGCTTCTTCATAACTCGCACGACAACAACAGCTGTCAGTGTCACACACTGAGTCTACACGGGATCCTTTGTGAACACAACACATGACACAAAGCACTTGCAGTAAAGATCTATCACAAAATGTGTACTCTATTGCACCAGTGATGTTATTATTATAATGGCATTCTTTTCCACGATATTATCAAACGACTTCTATCTATATATATATATATATATATATATATATATATATATATATATATATATATATATATATCTGATTTTTCTCCGGTTGAGAAGAATCGGTGCACACTGACTGTTAAATCTCCTGTACCATTTTGTTTTTCTTATCTGATCTCTGTGTGTGTAGAAAACGCCATCGTTCTTGTTGTAAAATTGTGTTTACTGACAAAGTGCGTTCTGGTGCTGTTGTTGTTTGACTCGGTGTAGAGTTTAGACCTTCTCCAGAGCGATCTGTGTGACTTCAAGTTTCTGCAGGCGTCTGGTTATAACTGAATAAAGATTTTTTGGCAGCTGTTTGTTAGCTGCTGTCGGTGTGTCGTTTCTCCTGAATGTGGCGCTTCTGTGTGAGTGCAGTTTAACCACACGCTTTCTGATAACACAAAGCGTTCCTTAAGATTGTTTATTGGAAATAATGTAGGTCAATTCTACAGATCAATTTTAGAGTTAGTACATTTCTAACAAGCTCAATATTTGGTATGACATCCTTTATTCTTCAACACTGCTTGGATAAAAGAGTTTCTTGTGATTTCTTTAAGTAGTCTTCAAGAATAGTTTTCCAGGCTTCTTGAAGCACCTTCAGATGTTGGCTCCCTTTTGTTCTGTTGTCTGATCCCACACTGCTTCGGTAATGTAGAGACCCGAGCTCTGGGGAGACCAGTCCATGACAGATATGGTCATTATGTGGTTTTCTGTCTAATTATGCTATTACTGTATTGGCCATGAGTTTGGGATCATTCTCATGCTGACAAATGAAGATTTTGCTGACCTGATGCCAGTATTACATAGTGGATCAGAAGAAGATTCCCTTCACTTCCCCATTTCTTAAGGACATGACTTTCAGATACTGTTCAGCTGCTGTAGGCAGATCAGGCCTACCAATACTTCTTTTGTCCTCCACTTGTCCAGTTTCCTCAAATTTTTTAGGGGACAATGTGCACACTGTGCTGAGATACATAAGTTCTCAGTTAATGGCTCAAAAATACTGTTTTATGGCAGTGAAACTATGACTCCACTAAAGAAATTGGAGCAAATAAGTCTTTGTAGCCAGCTGCTGGTGACAAAATGTGTAAAGATACAATTTAAACTTCTTTACAAAGTTGTCTGTACACTGAATATTGCTTCATCCATATTTTATGTGGACTTGGGTCAGTTTTACGTAGCTTAAACAAATATTTCTCTGAAAACGGTCAGGCATGAGGACTGGATTGAAAATGAGTGAAAAAAAACAAACAAAAAACAGCCAACGTGTAAAGAAAACCTTTGAAAGCCTGGAGAACTATTGCTCGAGACCACTTTACAAGAAAGTCTGGCTCCTTGGAAGCAAAATATAAAGAAATGAGGGGTGACTCGAGACTTTTGCACAGTACTGTGGTAGGAATAACAATCAAATACGAATACCAACTGCTTTGTTAGTCATATTATTGCAGTCAACTCTAAATTTATACTTCTCATTTTACCGCTGCTGTAGCCCAGACTTCAGGTCTGATTTAAACGCTGATCAGATCAGTATTTTCAACTTTTTACAACTCCAGTGTCACTGAAACTGCTGTTTATATATATTTAGAAGCCGGTTACAAACTATCCTCTCCTCTGACTTCCTCACTTCTCCTACATCTCCCCTCACTGTGTCAGGCAACAGTAATGACTGTGAGTCAGTTCAGCAGCAGGCTCCAGGCTGTCTGGGCCGGACTGAGACGTAAAAGCACCACAAGCAGAGCTTCTGATCTTGGCTGCCCTCTTGTGTTCAGTTGAGGTATTGCACCTCTATAATATTTGTGTATTTAATGTAAAATGACGTCATAGAAACTAATGAATAAACACAGTAGGGTAAGCAATGTTGCCTGAGTGACTCCCCACTCCTCCCACATAAAGTCAATGAGCACTGAGTCAGGTTACTTCAAAAGTCTTTTAATTAGAGTGCATTTCTTGTCTCCATGGTTCCATTCATGAACAAATGTGTTTGTGTGTGTGTTGAGTAAACGACTCCAAATAAAAGCGCCTCAGATAAAAGGCTGCAACAAATTTGCTCATGGCTGGATAGCAGTGTTCCCGACCCTTGGTCTGCATGGCGACGTTAACGGCGAAGGGCGAGCTGAATCACACGCACAATTGGACCACCAGCAGGAGAAGACTTGCACAAGGTTGGTCGTGCATCCAGAAGAGGGGAAGGGTTACAAATCAGTAGTTTAGTTACGCTCACGTCTCAGAGGAAGCCCTGGCTGACTCCACCCTGGCTCTGTTCGCCCTTCGAGGTTCATTGAGCCTCCATCGTCACCCGTGGGTAGCACGCAACTCGATTCATTCATTGTTCAGCAGTTCAATAGTTTCTAGGATGTGCAGGATCAATAGTGAGCTGAAAACAGTGGTCACTGAAGATGCACCACTAAGTTACCTTCAACACTCAGAAATGGTGATTGATCTCTGAAAGCAGCATTTATTTGTTTTACCCAATACTGTATGTACCTGTGCAGTATGCCAAAACTCTACCACCAGAATTTCAATTATTTATGCAACTTCCCCCCAAAAAGCAGGAAAAAGCCTGTCAAGCTTAGTGCGCATATTCAAAATAGGGAGGGAAACCTTCTCTGTTACAATATTATTTCATATCAGTGAAGTATCCTCTTGCTAGGCCTTTTATCACGCACAGTGTGGGGAGGTTTAGGTGTTACCTCCCACGCAGGAACAATGAAGTGTTTAAATATTGACTCTGGCTCTTTTTTCCCTCTTTCACCTCGGGTCAAGGCTGAACCTTGACGCTGTGTTTGCTCTATCTCTGTTCCGCTGATCTTGGCAGTTTTCCTGTAACTATCTGAGCGTGGAGATCGTTCTCTGACAACATCATCACAAAGGCAAAGAAAGGGGGGAATTTTTTGTGTGTGTGTTTCACCCCCATCCTGTGCTCTGAAATTCCTATTTTCGAGTCGGTGTTTGCACTTGGGAAAAACTGACTAATTTAACCCACAGTACTCGCACCAGGTGTCACACCCCGATGACACTGAAAGGCATACATTTTTACATTTGTTCTTTGAACGCAGTGTTGATAAATTGGAGCATGTTTGGCAGGTTAGGCAGAGGCATGAGGAGTGCGAGAGGGAGAAGATGAAGGGGAAGAGGAAAAGTGGCACAGCAGGGAGGATTTCTCCCACAGTGAGCCTGAAGAGACTCGAAGATACACAGCAAAAGACCACATGCCTGCGCCCATCCCATGCTTTCACTTTCCGCGGTGGTTAACAAGTGAGAGCACGTGTCATGAGAAAAGATCCGACAATTAGATCACAAGGAAGGCTGGGAGTGTGGGGGGGAGGGAGTCACTGGTTTCCAATAAAGGGAAACTGGCACGCAGCGTTTAGGGGGAGAGTGTAGATGGCCCGGGGGGTTAGAGGGTCGACAGAGAGAGCTCAAGAGTGGTTAGGCCCTCTCAGTGCATCGGCTCCTCCTGGGAGGGCGAGTTGTCTGGCTGATTGAGTGAAGCCTCAGCGGTTGGAGAATCCCCGCCGTCCTGGATGCCGGTCTCACTGGTGGATGGTGATGGGGTCATCTTGGTCTGAGGCAGGAGGAAAGAAAACAACGTAGGTTTTACTCTGATGGAATTACAGCTACTAGAACAGAGAGCACACACCAGCATCTGTACAACCAATGAAATGAATCTCACTTTGATCCGCTGACTTTGATCAGGCCTCGTTTATTAGGCTGTGGCAACATTTAATGTTTAAATAAAGGAATATTTAAGTGAAGCCATCACC
Organism: Maylandia zebra; assembly: GCF_041146795.1. NCBI lineage: Eukaryota > Metazoa > Chordata > Actinopteri > Cichliformes > Cichlidae > Maylandia > Maylandia zebra. The sequence goes on from NC_135187.1 coordinate 17,784,308, forward strand.
TTTTAAAAAAGCAGCACTGAGAGCACGCTCAGCTTTAAGATAATTAACTCAACTTAAAATGTTTGTTTTACGGCTCTGCACGCTAAATCCCAAGATCAAAGATTTTCTGCAGCATTAAACTCGTCACATTTAACGCAATATGTTGCATTTTACTGCTATATTTTTATAATCCCTGCATATTTTTAACCCTCATTTTATGATCATCGTCTGACAACTTCTCAGATTTGAGGCACTCAGGGGGATCATTTTATGTGAGTGTGCACAGAAGCTGTGCTTCATATCCTTTGTAGTGGAAGGTGGGATATTTTCTGACTCATCCAGAGCACAGAAATGTGTTTTTCTCATCACTAACTTAGACCAGTGCACAGTGGGTCACTAATTGGGATGATGAGATAATTGGGATCCAGCTACCTGCAGTCACTGACATCTTCTAGGCCCGCTACATAAACAGGACCACTAACATCACCAGATACCCTGCACACCGTCTCATCAAACTCCTGCCATGCGGTAGGAGATACATCGACATTCAGTCACACGCAACCAGGCTGAAAACAGTGATACATGACCCTTAAATAACTCTGGGAACTTATATTGCACAACATTTTTGTGACCTGAATGAGTCAAATAATGTCACAGCTTCCACTACTAAGGATATGAAGGACACTGAATAAAGCTTCATAAAGCTCCTGTACCGCTAGTGCTGGGCCCAAGCCTGGATAAGTGGCAGGACTGATTCAGGGAGGGCATCTGACATCACTTACTGGTTTTTAAGGCCTCGAATTGAGCATTTTGACATCCACTATCTTATTTTTATTATTTAAACCAGACACGTGGAGCAACAGATGGCTCTAACTAAGAAACCAAGGACACCGCGTGCTCTCAGAAGCCACAAAGGCTCACTTTAAATCTTGATTAAAAAGTTATTTAAGAGCCGAATTCCTCTTTTCACGAACACTGAAAAGAGAGGACGAACTGAACGCGACCTCATTACTGCGGCGTGACGCCAAAATGCAGTGGAATACAGTTTGTGCGCAGAATAATGGTGCGTTTCTGACTCCTAGCCATTCTACATCCACACAGGCACGTCTGCAGACGGCATCAAGGTCCTTTATCCAGCCGTTACCTTCAGAGTCTCTACTTTCTCCTCAAACGACCTGAAGGTTGGTGCGTTTCTGTGAAAGGAAAAAAAGGCAGAAGACAGAGAGGAGAGAGAGAAAAAAAAAAAGATGACTGAAGTTATCAAACATAATCACACCCAGACGAGATGCAGACACGTCTTCCTTTCAAAAGGAAAATAGAGCAGGACACCCACTGCAAGCACAGCCTTTAAAGGTCATGTTATCTGATACTCGATACACACAATGCGGGATTTTCTAAAGTGACCCCATTCTTCTCTGTTCAGCTGAGAAAGTGCTAAGAGGGCTTGTTTTTCATGCAAACACACAAAGAGAATACAGAGCGAAGAGGGCGAGAGGACAGTCTTCCGAAAAGCCTCTCGTGTGTGTGCGCTCTCGAGCTGAACTTTCGGATTCACCGGGAGAAATTTCTGATTATATTTACAGACCAAATAAGAAATAAAGTTCTTTCAAAACCTGGTTACGTGTGTGTGTCCAGGTTTTGTGAAAGCAGAGCCATATTTAGGGCAGAACATTCTTTCCAAGTGCAGAAAAACAAAAACCAGGCGAGCAGTTTGTGCAGGTGGGCGTTTCCCTGCATCTTCATATTTTCTTCTTCTTCTTTTTTTTAGATTTCTGTTAAACCTCTGAGCCTGACGAAACAGCAGCGGCCTGGCGGAGCGAGATTATTAAAGCTGCAGCTTCACTGATAGCAGATAAAGTGGCTTTCACCAGCGGTCTCTCGGTATTATTAGGGTACGCTGTCAGGCCTTATTTTATTTAACAGGAAACACGCTCTTCTGTCTGTCTACTGCCGCCCACAGACACTGAGCAGCCTCCAACATTCACACGAACTGGTTCGGGTTCTCTTACCTCATGACGGGCATGCTAGCCGAGTGCTGCAATGACTTTACGCTATCCGACAGCATTATTGAGGAGAAAAGAAGGAAGTGTTAGTGGTCATGTTAGCACAGCAGCAGCAGAGCGTGCACAGAGCGAGAGAGCACAACATACAGCACAAACCCTCGTTTATTCTACCGAGTGCATAAATCCTATAAATCCCACTTTATCCAATTAAGATTGATTGTGTATTAACACAGCGGGTACGTGTTAATCCTGCGAGTTATGGGTGAGTATCATGTCATCAAACCCACGCACACACAAAAGGACAACACATGCACACACACACACACCCTTCTGACCCCTGTCAGGCCCTCAGTAGCCCCCACCCCATGGCAACCAGCCCGGAGTCTTTGAGGCTGCTCTTCTCAGCACACTGCAGCTTTGAGAGGACTAATAATCTTGTTTGCGGCTCAGTAATCCAGAGAGAAGAAGGATGACAGGGGAGGGGAGACACACTAAGACACGAGAGGGAAGATCAACAAGAGATACATCTCAAATGCAACAATCTGCTGTTGATTTCTTTTTTTTTTAAAGCCGGGTTTAATCAGGAATAATTCACAGGAAGTGCTGCGTTTGGTGCTCTGAACGCACAGTTTGACACCTAACCCACCGGGACATATGCCCTTTAATAAGAAGCTGGTCAAAGTGGTGCAACAGGCTAATTAGATTTGAATAAAACACATCAGTGCATAAAAACACAGCTGATTTCAGTTCATTCTGCAGAATTTGATTTAAAAAAAAAAAAAAAACATGCAGGAAAATGTCCAAGTTATTCATGCAAATTGAAATCGATCAGAAGAACAACCTCTGCAGTCCCACATTCAAACACATTTCACAAAGATGGTATGAAAAGAAAAATAAGATTTATTTCTCCTTTAACTGGCCTTAAATAAGTGAGCAGTCTTACCTAACTTTATTAGACGTATAGTGTGACCTGCAAAAGCCAAGCAATGCTGTAAGTTACTAACACTTCTGCTGCTTCTATGCTGATTATCGCACATTTCTCATTTGTTTAACACAAAGAAAGGCAGAATATGAATATACAGGAGATATGGAAGCCACTGCTTATGCTTTAAACAAAGATGTGTTTCATGTGGGCCTGCGGGTGCGTTATGAACGGAAGCAGGCGAGCAGTCTCACACTGCCCCCAGTTTTAAAGTTGTCACCTTAAAAACATGTCCTGACTCTGAATCTTGTTAAAATGAGTTTTGTTAGTGGTTAGTAAAGAAAGACAGGAGTGTGGTCTCTTAAACGCTGAGGAAGGACAGAAGGAAAAGAGCCCGCTACAGGAACACATTTCTATCACATGTGATATGATGGACAGGTGCAGCACAGCGGAGCCATTTTTACTGTGGCTTTTCAAAGGATTACAAAATATGATTCGCTGACATCTCCCCGTCTGACTCACCTGACATCCTCGAGCTTCCGGGTGATGGCTGAGCCCATATTTGTGAAAGCTGCTGTAGCCTTCAGACTCGCCTGAGACAGAGTTTCAGAAGTCCTCCTATAGCTGAAACAGAGAGAGAGAAAGAGGAGTGATGGGCGGCCAAAAAAAAAAGAAAAAGGATATGAGTGTGATGAAAAGAGACTGAAGGATCAAAGCCGGAAGAGACACGTGAAGGTCAGAAGTAAACTTCAGTGTCTTTTTCATTTTAAAGAAAAGCCGGAGAGCATCAGAATGCTGCTCATTTCCTTCAATGTGAATCCCATCGAACCATTTCAAACAGGCCACAGGCAGCCTGTCAGGAGCACTGACAGCTTTCTCGTTCAGCACAAAAAGAGCGTTTTCTCCACAGCGCTGACAGTTATCCGTATTTTCAGAGCAATTAGAGAAAACGTGCAGGGTTGATGCATAAGAAAGCTCTCGATCAGGACGGGAAAAGGACAAAAATACTACAAAAAGTCTTTAGCAAACGCTTTCAGCCGGCTGACATGAAGGCATCGTGAAAAGCGCGCAGCTCAGTACTTACGCAGTGGAGGTAGTGACCTCCTGCCAGGTTTTGGTGATGTTCTGTTTCAGCTCATTAAGAGGAGTGATGCCCAGCTTCCTCTTAATTTCAGCCAGCTGCTTGTCTTTGGATGCCAGCACCTGGGACAGAGTCTGGATCTCATCTTCGACCTACACACACACACACACACACACATGCGCACGCACACAGACGTCATATTTGATTCTACATATAAATCTGTACCCCAACATGTAAAGTCTGGCTCATCCAGTATTTGCCATTATAAAAAGACCCAAATTCAAAACACATTTTTTCCAGGTCATAAAACTCCACCATTGTTTAACCGCATGACCGTGGCGACATTTCAAATTTATTTGGAGCCAGTCCCCACAAACACCAACGTTCTGCTGTTACAAATACAAATTATCTCATTAAATCCGCAGTAAATACATTCGACAAATGAGCCGTTTGATCAAAATACTTTAAATCGACTGAACAGAATGACTGTTCTCCAAATAACTCGTTAAAAAAAAAATTATTATTTGAGCCTTTTAGCCTTTATCTGATAGAGGCGGACAGGACAGCATGGAGCCAGAGAGGGCGGGTGACAGGCCGCAGCAAAGGCCCTGAGGCTGAATCGAACCCAGGCAGCTGCAGAGAGGACCGAGCCGTTAGTACACGGGGTCACACGCGCCACCAGGTGAGGTCCTGGAGCAACAACATTCAGCTGTTTTAAATAGCTGTGAACCGTTTTTTAAGTGAAAAGGCCTGAACTTAGCTTCTCAGTGGTTAAAGAGCATGGCATGTTCCCCCATGCGTGGGCTCTCTCTCGGTACTCTGGCTTCCTCCCACAGTCCATCCTGTCAGGTTAACTGATTATCCCAAACTGGGAGCGTGAATGTTTACCTCGCTCAGACCAACATCTCTTCTATTAAATCTTTGACCCCTCCTGACCTTAGCCAGCTCCTCCTGCAGCTCCTGACGCTCTTCCTCTGTCAAGTCGGGCGTTGTTGAGGACGCAGCGCCAACAGACGTCACTGCATCCTCTCCCACCTCTGGGGCCGAGTCCGGATGGCCCTGGGAACCTGGGAGGTAAAAAAAGAAAAGAAAGAAAGAAAAGAAAACAATGTTTTTGACTCAGCAAGAAGTGCAAAATTTAATGAAGTGATCTCTTTTTAAAGATAAACAGACATGTCTGGTGATTTAACATGTGACAGAGATTAAGGAGTGAAGCTTTCCACAATTCTTCCTGCACAGACCAGCTATACCATCTCCCTCACACACACACACACGGCATATAGAGTACAAGCTTGTCTTGGATGTTGATGACTCTGACAGAGCTGTGCTCAGCAGGAACAAGAGCGCATCAATAATACAAAAAACTTTCTAGATGGAGATATCCTCGGCTCAGACGGTGTGAGAGGAGGAGTTGTTGGGATCTGTGAAACAAAAGTACGACACCCAATAAGGATGTTCTGGGCCAGAAGTGAGCTGGAATAGGGGAAACAAAAATCTCTCCCTGAGGTCTTTTTTTTTTTTTTTTTGGTATCTAGTCAAATTATTTCAAGGAAGTTAAAGTATAGACGCAAAACCCAAAATAGGAGAGTATGAAAAAAATAAAAATAAAGGAAAAAGGGGAAACCCCAGAGCTGAATAACTCAGTGTGAGGGGAAGAATACAAGAAAAAGGAACTGCTGGAGTGAACTTCATACACATACAGTGTTGTTACCTCAGCGTGGAGGCAGAACCATCACACAAAACAGAGAAGAGTGTAAGTTTCATTAAAGCGTTGGCTCAACCTAACGAGTAAGAGAATTTGGCCATGTGCAATTTTCTCAGCAGACTGGGGTTGTAATAATTATGTAATAACAGTGAAATATATGTAATAGTGCAAGAGTGAAATGAAGACATCAGGTGCAGCTTCTGTGTATTTGCAGCTGCTTATTATTATTCAGGATTTAAAAAGAAAAAGTGCATTTGAAGGTGGTCGCGTAAGCAGCCAATCATTATATTTTGACCTGTTCACTGCATGAATATAGGAAATGTTCCTCTCAGTGACTAAGCTGTCACCCAGCTGGGGTCAGGATTTGGCATAAACAGCAAAACGCACAACATCATTTTAGCCGGTGATATATTTTGTTTCCACACGGAAGCTGCGGTGAAACGCGCAATCTCGCCAAAAGGAATGGTACTTGAAATACATCTTTATCTCCAGCCTCCTCCTCCCACTTCATTCCAAATACTGAGGACACCCTTTCTCTCTTTCAATGCGGACCACTGTGAAGACGTGAGACGGAGACAGAAAAAAAGAGGAGAAAAAAAAAAAATCACATAAATCTAGCAGTGCACACTCCCACAAAGACAGCGGGATTGCCTCACGCCGTCTGGAGAGCCGTTAATGAAATAACGTTCCTCTGCCTTCAAAACACACATTATTATCACGAGCTGAGGGAGCTGTGCCATTAATTGCTTCTCCTTTTACATTTAATTAACGCCAGGGGACAAGGCGAGCGGATTGGACACCTCGCAAGTGCAAATATTTATATGTCAAAACACGCTTTGGCGAGAGAAGTGAATCCGAGGCAAATCGTTTCGACGAGGAAACGGAGATGGGCATTATGGTAATCAGGCAAAAAGAACCACAGAGGAAATTCTCATTTAGCCCTCAGTCCTGAAACCACCCCCTCTGTTCCTGTGGGGTGTTTCACTTCATCTGCCCTTAAGCGCTTTTCCACTCTCTTTTGAATTTACCCCCCTCTTCTTTCTACTAGTGATACAGCACTGACACCATATATGCAGACAAACCTGCGTACTACAACATCACAATTTTGCAAAAGACACTTCCTGTTATAACGGCTGTGCTTCAGCCAGATAAAGAAAAAAATAAGACACCACCCTTTTTTTGTAAATTTTAGTACACATAATGTTTTGATAACCTACAATATGTTGCTCAGGAACTCATTTTCTTCAAGCACATCGTGTTATGTAAAATTCTGGGCACCTCTGTAAATGTCTTGTAGGTGTGTTTCCATCAGTAGGTGCTAAGAGCATGAGAGGGAAAAAAAAGAAACAAAGGGAGAGTCAGAGAGAGAAACAAATAGAGAAGTTTATATGCGAGTGTAGGCAGAAGTTTGGCTTGCGACATCAAACTGCATACTCACCCACATCCCTGCCCAACCTCTATGGTTTGAGTTCATTTCCTCTTAACAATCCTGCCCTATGAGCACCCAACTGTGTGTCTGTCAGTACTGTAGCAACGACGAAGACGTGCACTTAAATAGAGACCACGAGCTTTTTGATTGTCCCTCTTTTCCTGTGATAAGCGATAAGCAGCGAGGTCGCCTAGTCATCGGATAGCGGTAACCACGCTAATGCAGCTTTCATAAAGGGCCAGACGACACACCAATAAACATGGAAATCAATAAAGTTGTATTACACAACCAGAATGTTACGAAAGAATAAGATAAGAATGACAGTGTGCATAGGAAGCTATTTGTTCACCTTAATGGGCTCTATTGTCTCATTTGAGTTATATCAACCTCAATCCTTACACACTTTTGTGTGTGTGTCTGCACACAAACAGCTCCCAACATGACGAGGAACATCTTTTAAGATTTTCCATCTCTCTCTCTCTGTCAAACTTATTCTCATAAATACGACCTACCTCAAACGCCTCATGGAAATTTCATCAAATTTACACAGAGATTTAATTGGACTCAAGAGTGAATTAATACTGGTAGTCAAAGGTTAAAGGTCATCGAGCACACTGTCAACCATAACCAATTAGAAGGAAATTTAGCATAAATGCTCAGCAGGGTAAAATGATGACATTTAATATAAAAGCGGCAACTTGACTGATACGTGCGATTTTCTCTGACATTGTGGTGCCTAAAATATTGGCCACCTTATTATGTAAACAAACACGCAAGCGAACACAACAGGAAATGTGACAGTCAGCGATCCGGATACCTACAATCAAAACTCTCCTCTTAAGGAAATACTTAGAATTAGAGCTTGTATTAAAAGAAGCATCCAGCTGCGTCGAGGCACTAAACCCATTCTGTGTTATTTGCAACTTTCAACAGTGCTAGCGTTAAAGAACATGAGGCATAAAAACCTCAGCATGAACAGAAACTACGAGGACCTGGGAACACTAAGACACATGGAGCGCGCACACAGCCAGGGTCGTGGCAAGGAACAGAGGAAGATGAGGAATTGAATTCACAACAACAGGTGACAACAGGTGGAAACACAGCTGGAACTAATCTGAGTAACAGAACAGGAGAAGCAAAACTGAGCATAACACACATGAGACGAGGCACCGTCAAAATAAAACAGGAAGTGACATACACATGGCGACCCAGACGAGGACATGAAAGCTTGACAGTAGGACAGGAGGTAAACGGACACGGAAGCACGTGGCAGAGTGGGGAGACAAAGAACGTGGAAACAGGTACAGGAGACAGAACATAGAGACGCAGACTATGACCAACGGGACATGACAACAAGACTGACATCCACAGGAGACACCGAGGACAGAACACAGGGACGAGACATGAAAGGAAACTAATATCAGACTCAGAGACTCTAGAAAGAACCAAACTCAAGACTAAACCGTACAAAACTAAAACTCTTAATCATCTTCATGACGCAAAGGAAAGAATAATGAATTCACACAAAACTTGAAATCCTGGCTCACAGACCCAGGTACCATGACAACAGGAGGTTCCTACCGCAGCTGAATGAGTCTGTAATGGGAGGAATGATGGTTGGGGAACAGATGATGAACACTGCTGCCTGTGAGAACTCGTTGGAAAGGCTTAATTGTAAAAATGAGACAAAATCAAAGCATAACTCGATATGGACAGTCTGTACTGGACGTTGCAAAAATGTCACCCATTAACTTATGGTACAAACTGTGTACGTCTTGTTCTGTCTTTTTCTGTTTATATCTAACTCAATTGGATAAATGTTCAAAGACAGCGTGATAAAGAGCTGAAAAACTTTAAACTACTGCAGCAAATACTTCTCTTTTTCCCCAAAACAGAAAAACGGACAGTTTTACAGTCATTGCATCCTTATTTTCTACATTTCTAGGAAAAAGAAGGAAAACGCGGCGCGCCGTGTGGTACAGCAGCATAATTATGACTGAAGTTTAAAGAGTTATGATGGTCTGAAATCAACACTGTCTGAGATCTAGAAACATCTAAATTGAGAGAATGCTGTCATACGCATCGCCGACAATCATCATTTGTTCCCTCCCCCTCCAGTTTGTGCCCCCACCCCAAATTCTTCCTGTTCAATGAACCAAACCCATGTTTTGTCTTTTTATCCAGCAAGCGCACACACACACACACACACACGCGAAAAACACAGACCCTTCACTCGGCCTCTCCCTTCTCTCCTTGTGATTACCTCTGGTTTTGACAGCTGGCGAGCTGGGCGGTGTGTCGCTTAAGGCTGGGGAGAGGTAGAGATAGCTGGTGTTGACTCCTTGTTCAAAGTCAAACGGAGAGCGGTATTCCTCCAGAGGGTCCATGCTTTATTCTTTACAGCTCTCAGCGTGTTGCCGGCCGGAGCGACTACCACCTCCTTTTTACCAGCACTACCTAAGCAGAGCCAGCCGAGTGCTTATTGCTGATTGTTTGCATGTGACCCAGGCGCGTGCTGCTTGTGTCCGTTTCCTTCTTTACTAGACATACGGAGACACACTCGAGTGTCCAAGTGTGTGCACGCACAAGGAAGGAGGTTTTGTATCGGCCCTCAGGTAGTCACAAGGTGAGAGTGACTACAGTGATGCCAATTTCTAAATATCGGTTTCTGTTTTGGGCCAAGGTGTAGTGAGCCCTTTGCTCCTGTCTTGCTGTTAATAAGTTACCTGTCCCCTCAAGCAGCTGTTGTAGCCGGCTCACACACACAGACACACAAAAAACACACCCTCCCACTTCCTCTCCACTATAATCCCAAAGGTCAGTTCTTAGTCCATCCCGCAGACCGTGAGCGCCATCGCTGTCATTTTTGTGTGCCTAGCTGCTGTTGCGATACCGCACGGTACTCCTGTTCCAATACTCTCGGGTTCCGCCGCCAGTTCCCGCCCTCCCTCGCTTCCCAGCCTGTCAATCGAGGAGGACATGAGAGCGACCCCATTTGTGTGGGCCGGTCATGCGATGTGATTGTGTGGGGGCGCATTAGATGAAAAGCATAATCTGCAGTGTCCCAGATTACAGCAAAGCTCTAATCCAGGGTGGACAGTCCAGCTTGAAGCAGCGGTAATGCTAGTCAGCTAGAAAGGAGAAGAGAGGGTGCCAGAGGCTACGCGAAGTGGTAGAGGGAACAAGTGCTAGGTTGTGTACTCACACAAACTGCTTGCCACAATGGCATTCTCTGAACTAGAAAGCTCCTGTAATGCAAGACCTTCATCACATGAAAACAAACTCTTTTAATCGAGCTTTTCCTCGCCTGAAAGCAGACTTTTTCTTTTGCATTACGACACGGCACAGAGCTGTGACATAAAGCAGGTATTTAGGCTGCACAAAGAGAGGAAAACATAAGTGCAATCCTTGTCACATTTCAATCAAATGTGCAAAAAGCAGCGTAGATGGCAACATATTAGACACTGAAGCTTTCAAGGTTGCGTTGAAAAGGAAAAGCAGCACAAGTTTTATGACGGTGAACAGACAGAATCCCTGAAAGAGCTCGAGAGCATTGTGGAAGGAGGTACAAAACAAACATCGGCTAGTTTAAACAGAGTGAAGCCGACTCAAAGCAAGATCATATACTGAGTTTTTACTGGTTTGAAACTGAGGTCTGGGGGTTATCAGCTCAGTTACCCACCTAGTAATTTACCTTTAGTTAACAGACGTGTCAGACGAAGGCTTTCCTGTTAGGTCTGGACATTTAATAATCAAAAATGTATTTTATATTTAAGCAAATGTGCAGGGGGGGGGGGGGGGGGGGGGGGGGGCTATCCAGGCAATCACAGGGAAAACAGAAAGGGTTATATCAAACCCCTCTTTAAAGAAATGCATTCAAATATATTTCAATTACTACCCTGATGATTTTCCTTTGGGGAAAGCCCAAAACGCTTCAGTAGATTTACGATTTTTTATTTCTTCCCTGATGTATAATAAGTAATCCCAGCAGACTCAACTACGGATGTAAAATTGCCCTAAAATTACTCGATAACTTTGGAAAGATGTGCTGCAGCACCGGTATCGAGCAGCATTAAAATTGAAGTGGTAAAGATTTAAACTCTGCAAAGGTATCGCTGCAGGGAAAATTAGCACATTAGTACAGAAATGTTCACAGGGAGAATTTAAAAACTATGTACATAAATCACGAGCTCCCTTCAGGCCTGTGCAGCCACCATTCTTCTGTGCAGAAAGCCAGACGTGCATGTCTGCTTGATCCTCTCCAGGAAATGCCTTACATTTAGAGAGAAGGAGCGGTGCTCTCCTGAAAGTATTGAAACACTAGGGGACAAATTCCACGATTAACTAGAGTCAAAAAAAAAAGTTGACATTTTTTCCTCCTACATATTTTGCACAACTCAACATTCGAGTCTCTTTAAATCAGTACCTGTGGATAAAGTTAAACACAGCAAGGAAACTCTTATTGAAAAAAAAAGAAAAAGTCTTTGATATTAGATCGAACTCATCGAGTTGCTCAGTTTCTGAGGCAGCAAAGCAAATCAACATTTTGCACCTTACTGTAAGATACGAGGTTCTTCTGCAATGCTGTTCTTCTGCGCCTTTTAATCCACAGGCCTGATCCGTTTCCTGCATGTTCACAAGGAAACTCAAATTCTGCCTTCTTAGAATCAAAGGCTGGTTTGTGGGAAAGCCTCCCATGTGAATGTTTGCCCTCTCGTTCTCACTGTAGATGAACGCGCTTTGAGCTACCTGCAGACACTGTGGTGATGTTTTTTGGTTGGTCTGCTGTTTGGTTGGGCAGATAGGAAAACAGTTGAAATCTGCACCAGCAGTAGTGACACGTTTTCCACTTTCAAACTATTTGGAGATCCTATTTAAATCCTCATCAGACTAAAACAAATCCAGATTTTTTTTTTCCTAAAGCTCTTGGTCTGATGGCATCCCACACCTTAAAAAGGAAAAATACAAATAAAAAACACAGCACTTGCTGAATAAGCAGGTCATAGTTATGGTCTGATCTCATTTTCAACTGTAAGCAATGTTTCAAAGACATAAACATGCCAACCAGCTGAAATGTGGAAAAAGCCAATAATCTTAATGGGACTTACTTATTTTTCTACTTAACTGTACATCCAAGTGATGAACATGTTCATTTTTTCCATTTGAGGAAAACAGGTGACTAAGAGTAACTCAGTATCAAAGAACCCCCACCATGGCAGCAGAGGTATTACAATGATGGTGACAGGGAGATGATGAGTTTCAATGTAACAGCAAACCCTACAGTACACATGACAAGTCTGTAAAACAAGTTGTTGGTCATATAAGGCTAAATAGCATAACACTACAGCTACACTAGACAGGCTCCACAACACAGCTTTTCTATTTAGCAAGGTCAACCCAGAAGTAATGCGTTTGCAGTCGCTCACGGCAAACTATCAAGCCTCAACGTGCAAACAACAGTCCAATATAAACGTCTCAGTAAATGTACGAACACATTCTCTTAAAACAGTCTAAATGATTAGTATTACTGGCACTTCTTTCAAGTACTCCAGCATACAAACAGCCTCCAGTGCTGACAGTCATTACACATTCGCTTGGCGGCTGCAGGTAATATTTCTGTGGTTTCTGTAACTTTGGGATTTCCTGACAACAGATATTTTCCCCTCTCAACTGGCATTTTATGACATTCCCCACAAGTCAGCCACAACATAAACAATAAGAAATTATGTCCCTCGGCAGGTTTGTTTTTGTGACTTTGCATACTCCCAAAAAGAGGAAGTAGAGTTCACAAAGACTTTGTGGTTCACTTTGTGGAAGCCAGACAAGGGACGGGTAATCAGAAGGAAATGTGAAAGAGCTGAAAGTGATTGTTTCAGGCAGAATGAGCTGAAAGCCTCTATGAGGGTTCGGTTTAGCAGAAATTTTTTTTTTCTTAAACTGGGAAGTCTCAGAATACAAATATAGAGGTAAATATGAATACAAGAGGTCCTCGTTAAGATGCAAGCACAAATACTTTTCTACAAGAATCCTTCTGTACTGAAACGGATCAAACCAGCACACTCATTTTTCTATCTTAGCAAACAGTATCTCTCTCAGCTAGACTGGACAGGCCTCCCAACATGATGAACTCAACATAACTCCCTCCTGATCAGTGGAGCCCCTAATCCATGTGATACTTGTTAAAACAACGTACACAGACACACGTGCACACAAACCAGTACGCTTGTATAGCTATATTATTAAAAATGATGAAAGTCAAGGTCACAAATCAGACATTTTCACAGAATAAGTTCATGCCATTAAAACATCCCATTTGATTTATAAGACAAACAGAAACACAAATCAACCCCTGCCGCGACTGTGACCGTAAACACAAACAAACAGCCATTTTAGAGCGGCTAATGAAGCACAGCGCACGATCAATTACCTTACTATTCAAAGCAGGGCCTGTCACACGATTAGCCTAAACAGGAATCATGAGACATGGATAACTGTGGATACTTTAACTAGGCCCACAAAGCATGAGATGTGCATGATGGGAAGTGGCTATACCTCAGATGAACACCGATACCGTACATGTGCATTCAATCTAGACTCTTGGCTACACGACTTAAGACAAACATGGAGATGAAAGCTGATTAAAGTTAGTCTGACAGGCTGGGGGAAAAAAATCTCCTCTCGATCTGTTGCTTAAATGTGAAGCAGCTGCTTGCAGATGGTTAGCGCACAACTGGAAACAACTGGAAACAGCTAACCAACCCAGAACACAACTGTACATGAACCATTCAAACTGGAAAAGGGTGTCAATCCTCTCATCCTTCAAACAACGGTAAACACTAAAAATGGGTTGTTTCTCCAAATACAAGGTCTAATGTATGGCAACAGATTGGAAAGCTGTTGTTGTGTGGCCTACTTCCAAAACAGATTCACCATCTTACTCTATTTGCACTACAAATACAGGACATGGTGTATAGAGCAGCACGGTAGTACAGCACATTAAAAAAGTAATGAAACCAAAACTTTCTGCAGTCATTATACATCTTAGATGATACCAATAAACGCTAAAAGTTTACGTTTTTTCCCTGATTGTGTTACAAAACCTTAAATAACTGAAGTGATGGAGTTTAGATGAAAACAGCAGGTATCGGACAGGAAAAAAGGGTCTGCCAAACCTTCTACTGTCATGTAAGGTACCGATTAAAAGATAATGAAAGCAGGGACAGAAGTAACCTGAAATAAAAAAGAACTTTTGGTTAATTGGGAGTAATAATTTATATCTCTACTGAACTTTCTTTTAAATAGTTTATCAAAGTTTCTGTCTGCAGTCTTTCACTGGAAAATAAACTACCAGGCAGGTGAGAGTGCTGCTTGGCCAAATCTCACAAGTCGGTGAAAAATTCTCCATAAAGCTGTACTGAAAGTAGTGGAATTTATTGACCTTTGAGTTTCTTTTTCGTTCAGTTTAACAGAGCCTGATCACTGCATTTTACTGCTGAAATGTCAAACAATTCAGATAAATATTAAATGCATTGCATTGTGATGTATATATTTAGGTTAAAAGCACCTTTGCCTGAGTATTCTCTCAAACTTCAGACTTTTTGGATCAGCATAAAGCATCTTATACCATATTTGCCAACGTTTTCTTTCAGGCAACTATCAGGTCCACATACAAAGTTTTCAAATAGACAGCTGGTGTTCCCTTTAATCTTTGAAATGAAATGTGCAAACCTGGCGACACCAACGTTCAAAGTTACAGCTTTCAAGGCTACAGCTTCTCGCATACATCAAACCCTTCCAAATGTCCTTTGAAAATGATCTACGACAGCCATGACTGCTGACAGGTGTATTTCTGAGTAGACTTCAAATACTAATGGTTTTGGTAAACACACATCTGGTTTTCACTAAATGGGAGGTCCAGCCCAGACTGACACAGCTTGTAGCCCAATATGACATTTATTGGCATGACTGAAAAAAATCATAGCAAACCTTTACATAAACACATGCAGTGTTTGCAGCTTTTAAAGTGTGATTTGGCTGTGCTGAATGTATTTCTAGCTCAAACGACCGGATCTACATTACTGGGGTGGGGATGTTGTTTGTGAGAGACTTCCTCTGACAGCTGAAAGCAGACAGTTGTGCATCGCAGAAATCTAATAACGCCAAAAAATGTTGGCTTCTGCTCCTGATCAATCTCATTAGACCGGTAGCTGAAAAACAACACGGGCTGGTGAACCTGACCACGTCCTTTCTGAACTGATTCAAGCCACAAGCTTGTATGCAGAAAATGAAACAGGCAACATTCAAAACAACAATAAAAGTTAGTCTGGAGTACAAAAACTTTCTACAGTCCTTGACATTGACCTGGAACAATATGACTGAGTGAGAAGGCGTTTAGGTTCAGGCATCTATCAGAGTACCAATAACCTCTTTGTAGTCTATTCAAGCTCTATAAATGTTGATGAACAAATCAAGATTAACAAGATCATAAGGCACATCTGAGTCAACCACAGATTTCACTGAACCTGAGTTTAAGGGGAAAAAAACATTCACTATGGAAAAAAATAACATTATACTGCAAGAAAAAGGGAGGACACAAACAGACAAGTTTGTTATCCAAAGATCATCTGCACAGAGACACACAATCAGGGGAGAGCAGACTCCTTTGAGAGGCACCAGTCAGAGCACTCTCCGACCTTGGTCCTGCAAAAAACCTGTTCACCAAGTTATTTGCAAATGCTTTACCTGAATTACTGTCAAAGGATTGAAACATCTAACCTATGAAACCCTCCCTTAAAATAAATACATAAATAAATAACGTAAAGGGAGATTATTGTATTGAAGCAAGCAAATACTTGTCACTGAGCGGTCTCAACTTCTACGAGGAGGATGCAGGTACAGATGGTAGTAAAATACAGCTACCATACCAAAAGTCTGACCTTGAAACAAACTTGGCTGCCTGTACAGCAGTGCGACTATAAATTCAGAGAGCACAGCAGTTCCTATGATGATATTTAAGGTGATAAAATTACATCTCGAGAGGCAGATCATTTACTTTTGCTGCCTAGAGAGGTAAACAGACACCACCTCAAGGCTGCAGTAAAGTTAGAGATTGGCAAAGAGTTTCCCCTTTATCTGATAACTATGCAATTTCACTTTCTTGTGATTACTTGTGGTACAGGCCTGTTTTATTGCGATTTTGATGAACAATAGCCTGTAGTGCAAGTGTGCACGGCCTTAAAAGAAATCTGGCATTCACCTTTTTTCAAACTGTGTTTTTTAAGGTCACATGCAATGACTTATAAAACCACTAAAAGACAAGATATCTAACTGGTGCATCCGCCGCACGCACACAGTGAAAAAACATGTCATGTGGGAAGGGAAAACCCTCCAAAGCATACCACAAGAAACCTTTATGAGCAAAGAGAACCCAGATCAAACAGTTACTAAGATACCATTTACTTAAGGATGTGTTCAGGACCTGCAACTCTAATTCAGGAATGGGCTTCACAAGCGTGGCATTTAAAGCCAAGTAAAGCATTCTTTTCTATTGTGTCCACTGGCAGCAACACAGAAAGTGATGCAGAAACACACCTCATTTCTTCTGATATGGAGAAGCACAAATTATCAATCAGGAACCAGTTACATCAATAATTCTGGTGTTCATACGCAACATTTGTTCTGGCTTTCTCGCTCTGCGTTATTAAAAAGGGAAGAAGAAGAAGAAGGGGAAAAAAAACAAAAAAAACCCCACACAAAACAACTTTCAACCATCAGAAAATTACTTTTGAGAACCCAGAGGAGGGTGAAGGCTGTTTGTGCTGCAGGGAAATTTGGTCAAAAATTCCAACATGACATTTTAAATGAACAAATAAAACTCAGATGCTTTGCTTCTTTCCACAAACACTTTAGTGCAAATGAAGTAGAATAAAATAACACAAAGATCAGAGAAGAATGGATCATGCTGTTTATGAGTAAAATCACAAAAAGTTGGACATACAAGCTTTTTTGTGTGCAAATGTGGACTTTTCTGTACTCCAGCAAAGACATATGGACTTGAGACAGGAGCAGTTGTGTTTAAGTACATAAGAGAGCAGAACAGCTGCTTGATAGGAAAGCAAACGTGCAGGAAGAGTAACGAGGTGAAAGACAGAAATGCAGGTAGGATACCTGTGGTTAACTGAACTGTGCTATAGTTTGGCAGGAGAAAAATCAGCAAAACCCACAACTCACAACCACTTTGGCACAGAATAAGTGTTCGTAAATTTCAAAATAAAACTTTTTTTTCAGTGTAAAAAACCATTTGAAAGAGCATAAGAGCACAGCGTGACTTGTCTGAACTAGTTATAGCAGTGAGCTGTCAAACAGGTGTAACCCATTTTTACAGGCTACGCCGTTAGTTACAAAATATGTTGTTGACTAGTGTTTTACTGCTTTTCTTCACTGCCTGTCAAGGTTTTTAACTCACACAAAAACTGAAATGTGCGTTTATGGTTTCACCTAATAAGTTAATGGGTGGTTAAAAAACAAATTGTGGCGTGACACCGCACTTCCGTGTCATTTTTCTAGAAATCTGTTGCAGTGGTGCTGCTGAAAAAAAGTTATTTTCTTATTCAAATTCTTCAAACTGTTGTCCGTCGCAAAAATAACTCACTTTATTCGTATGGCGAGAGGTAGCATATGCTCTCAACGAACTAACTTGAGTCACAGCACAAAGTTAGCTAGTCCGCTAACTTTTCTCTAAGGAAAAAGTAGTTTTAAAACATCTATTACGACACTGGCACGCGTCGATGATTTAATTACCTTTGTCTGCATCCTCCATTGTCCGTCCAAAGCGTTGTTTCTCGTCGATTTCTACTCAGGGTCCTCAGGTTGTTCACTTTCCTGCTGTGGGTCTTCCTGTTCTCTGCCTCATGTTGCCAGGCAGCCCGCCGTGCGGGGTGGGGTTCGCGGTGACGTCAGCACGCAGCAGTGTAAACAGAAGCAAGCACGTGGATCAAGTTTTAGCCCAACAACAATGCAAAGCTGCGCAACAAGGACACGTCATTACTTGTGTTTCTGTTTTGTTTGTTTGTTTGTTTGTTTTTTACTGTACAACAAGAGTATGTATATGTAAAATGTATATATATCTGCAATAGTGTAGTAGTATATATATGTTGTTTTATTTTTCTTACAGATACAGTGTCAGGTAAAATGCGAAGAAGACTATGACACATGCAAACCTGTTGCTTCTGGTGCCAGTTAAATCAGTTTAAAGAAAAGCCAGTTAAATCGGGCTTTTAAATCATTATCATTTTATTTTTAATACTAATAGTGAGGAAAATACCGCTGCTCCACATCATGTAACTCCAGCATAAAGGAAGAATGAAATTATATATCAATATCAATTTTTATCATGGCTGCCTTAAATATTAGTTTCTATTTCTTTTTTGTTTTTCTTCTTTTTGTTTCTTTTTAAGAGTTATATATATTCGGCTAAATATTGTTTTGAGCATATCTTTCTTAAGCTCAAACTAACCTCCATTTACAATCAAGTCAATTCAAGATTTATTTCTAATTTTAAAGATACAGCAGTCATTGCTCTGCTGAGACAGAATTCACTGCCACCTGCGAGGCCTGCTGTTCATTTGATGCGAGATGACACACTGCATTTTAGTATGACAGAATCGAAGGAATTTCAGTTATTTTTCCTTTTAGTTCCATTATATTTTTATTTTCCAGCTGATAGCGTGTACGGGCTAGATGAATAAACACACACACTAGCCATACAAAACATTCCTTGTCTTCTTCTCGGGGATTTACCCACTCCTGTGGGATATACAATCCTCCACGTTACTGTCATCCAAACCCGGGTTAATTCCCACTCTTGTTCACACGCTGTGTGTGCAAAGCTCTTAATTGGGAAGCAATGAAACTATACACCAAGCAATGTGACACACACTGAGGGTGAGAAAAGACGCTCAGATGAAAGAGTGCCACCTACTGGATTTCGTTTTGATCACAAGGAGTGGGAGACGAGCAGATACGCGAGAATACAAGGCTGGAGTCTCCAGAGAATGACGCTTCGCGTCCAAACGCATTGCGTGACTTTATTTCAGACACGCGCGTTTCAATATATATATACAAAATCTCAGTTAATGAATAACACCTTTGTTTTAGGGTTCAACATGCATCAGCAAACTCAACAAAGGAGGTCTGGAAAAAAACACACAAATGAAAATGTACTTCGAGCACATACAAAATATAAGGCAACATTCTTACACACACCACATAAAGCTCAGAGGGAATATTGTGGTGTTGAATGTCGAATCTTGACTTAATATTAGTGTAGTGTAAGCAATTTTGTTTGGAATAAATATCTCGGTTAACATGCTTTTATGTATATTTATTGGCCCCACTTCTTTATATTCAAATGCCAACCTTTATTTATTTATGTATAATACATATATTCACTATAATAAAAAGTAAATAAATGGATAATATAAAAAAGACACCCGACAAGTTTCCTACTGCAGACATTCGTGAATGTTGGGACACCCCGCCGTGAGGAATGTGATTTGACATTTGCGGTCTAATAAAACAAACAGATATCAGATGAAAAGCATGCGGAAAATGGGTGCTTTTTTTTAAAGCACAAAAGACCCCATGCTGATCTACACCCCCCCGTCATCTTCCTTTAAAAAGCCACCCCCCACCACCACTACCACCAACGCGTCCCCTCCCCCCCGCCCCCTCTGGTCGAGGTGCATTGTGGGGAGGAAAGTCGTTGCCATTCGACCTCTGCGGGGCCTGCGCGGACGCAGCGAGAACCCTGAAATTCATTATGCGTTTAAAACCTTTATTTATTTCCGCATAACCTACATACTCTCACCGGGAGGGCCGAGCGGAGCGCAGAAACGACGACGGTCCATCTCTTTCGGAAAACACATCGGTTATAAACACAGCATTTTAATCGGAGGAGGGGGGATACTGTTGAGAAAGTGAAGATTCTAACATATATTAAGAAAAAAAATGTCCGGTGAGAGAAACCGCAGGTCGCTGGCTTTCCGAGGAGGTGGATTAGCTGGGTTAACGGGTTCCAGCGGTATCGGTGGGGGGAACTGTAACAGCTGGGAGGCCCCGGCCTGTCAAGATCGACATTTTAACGGGAACAGGCCGGATCAAGAGGAGGACAGGGATCTGGGGGCGAAAGGACCATCGCAGAAGAGAGTGGAGGGCGCTGGATCTGTCAGCGATAGCACGGAACCCGAGGCGGAGGAAGAAGAGGACCCGGAAGGGGGCAGTCGGGCAGCTGCGGAGGGCGACGATCGTGTCGACTCGGTGGAAGCGGAGGACGGGTCCGGGGACGGGAAAAACTGGGTTGCGGGGAACGGTCACAGCAACAGCGCTGACGGCCAGGAGACTGCCAGGGGAGGCGAGACGGGATCCAGGAAATCTGGGGTAGAGATGAGACCGCAGACGCTGCTTCAGAAACACTCGCTTTTCCACGCTTCGTGGTTGCAAGAATTTCCATGGCTCAAATTTTGCCAGGAGACTGGACTCATGTCGTGCTCCTGGTGTCACAACATTGCCACTAAAAACAGCGACGAGCTCGTCAAAGGCAGTCGCAACTACAAGCGGGCCTTGCTGCTGAGACATCACCTGTCTTCTGAGCACGGGAGAAACGATCCCACCAAACAGGTAACGTTAGCCCAACTCCACGACGCTTTCGTTTAGTTAACTACGTAACGTGAAATACCTGTCACACCGTCGGTATACCTTAATGTCATTACCTGTTTCCCTTTTCTGTCACACATAATAGAAGTTACTTCAAATTGTAAAGCGCAGCCTGGCAGGAAAATGAGCTTTTACCTAAGCTTCACAATCCCTTCTCCCGGCTAAATAGTTAGCATCGGTGTGCGCTAACGACCACAGCTAATGTCTAGCCTAGCTTCACAAGCCGCCCGCGGCTTTACTGTTTAGCCGGAGGTAGGTGACCAGTGGCCGCATTGGAAAGCCCCTGTACCGAAGCTAAGGGGTGACAGAGTGGAAAAACAAAAGCACTTCAAAATATATTGTACTATGCAAGTTACTGTTGTGTGCCCACTCACCGGGCAAGTTAAAGACCTGCTCCAGTTTGACACCTGCTAGCTAATATCGCTCCGGAGGCTGTTTGTTGTCAAGTGACTAATTGCATGTCACAATTAACTGCTAATCACCGATAACTGCCGAAAATGAAGGGATACATATCGGACAGTGAAGGTGTTGTGGAGCACTTTTAGATGTTCACTGTACATCGCAGCTAGTCCTTTCACCAGCAGTAGTCTTGATCGCTAGCTTGCTAGAGGTCGCACAATGGCAAGGGCTCGACCCTGGCAGCCTTCGGGGAACCGCACCCCTTACCCAACCCCCCGCCTCTCATGCAGCTCTGCTGCCTCTCTGTCCCGGGTGACCTCTGGCGCATTTCTTGCTCCTCCACCTCCGCCTCCCTTTAGGGAGCTAAATTAGAGGCATTGTGCGAGAATGACCCCCCAAAATCCATAGATGGTGTCACTTGCAGTGCTGGACAAGGAGGGGAGAGTAAATCAGGTTGCCCTGAGCGTGACATCTTGCTTGCCCAGAGGCAGCGTTTGAAAAGGTTTGAAAGAGTGAAAATAGATGTCAGTAATAGGATGACACAGCATCACCTGAGCCTGTCATCCATATTTCTCGATTATTGGGCTCTGGCTATAACTTTGGGGCATATCTTATGATTAAAGGCTTATCCTGTTTGCAGACGACTGAAACCACGGGTCATACTTACAGGAAATGACTCCACTTTATTTAATAGGCACTTAAAGAGTATGTAGTTAGCTAAAGCTCGATGTAGGTATAATTGGGTATCAGTTTCTTGAATGCCTTTTTTTTTTTTTAAATTCAAAACACTCACGTCTTATTGCATGTGAACTGCCTTTATTGATGTCCATGAGATGTTTTTATTGCTTCGTCATTTTTTTATTACAGTTTAAGCAACACTTCTACAATACTCTTTTAGTGACCTCATAAAAACAGGGAGGGCAGATTTGTCTGTACAGTTCGGTGTCAAAGGACATTTTTCTTATTAGTCCTACAGTAGGGGGGGAGCTCAGTTCCTTTTTAAATTGCCACATCCTACCTCATATTCAGAGAATGGCTTGGGCTGTCACGAGAATTAAGAGCGGTGTGCTATTTGTCTGTGATTTGTGAGTGAAGAGGATTGTACTACTACATTTAGTTCCTTCCTTTGTACACGCAATCACTAATCAGAATGACTTAAAGTGATCCACTAACTTGTACACATCTCTAATTGGTAAGGAGAGCACTAGGAGTGGATTAGGGGCTTGGTGAGGCTTTTCCCTAGCAACAAGGACCCCAGACGCTGTCTTGAGAGGTTTTTCAGGCCATTTCCTCATAAATGGTTATAGCTGAGTAGATAAAGATTGAATTAAAGCTTAAAGCCTTCTTTCTTTTTTTTCTGAACTATTTATCTTTTGTTTTTATGCTTCCTCAACTTGGTCTGCCTTTTTAAAGTAAACAAAACAGCAAACACAGTACTGCTGAAATAATAGGCAGCAGTGTAAGCGAGACAGCATTATGAAGCAGTACATTAAAGGGGAACTACGGTGTTATGAGGCAACGTCTTGTTCTATTCACCCATTCCTGATGTTAGTCAGGCCTCTGCTGCATTTGTTAAACCTAATTCAATTATCTGTAGCACACCAGGGCAGCTGTGTTAAATGTGGGTATCCTTGGAGAAGGGGGCCGTTGTCCTTAATTCTCTAGATGCTGTCTTATGGTCAGATTGTTCCCCGTGCTCACTAGAGGGGGAAAAAAAGGGTAAACGGAGGCAAAAGGAGACAAGGTTTTCTGAGATTAGATATGAAGTCACATATGTACGACCATTTTAATTAAATTAAATTCTCAGAAAAGTTTTATTTTTTATGGTGAAAAATGGGCAGTCCATACACTTCTTTTAATACGTATTTAAAGGAGGGCGGCTGAGGGTGTGTTAAACCCACTCTAGATGTTACAGAGTGATAGAGAAAGTTCCTTGTCATGGTTGTGTGCAGAGACTATGTGGCTGGTATTCCTCTTAACATGATGACACAGAGAGATGTGTAATTGTCATTTGTCACACCAAGTTTTTGACAGCCATTCTCTCTTACCCCTCATTTACTTCCTTGTTTTCGTTGTTTGTTTTTTTTGTTGTTGTTGAGTATAAATGACAAATTTAATCCCCATCTCGCCTGTTCACCAGAGATCAGCGATATGTGCCCGAACCAGCTCAGGATACGGCTGTAGTCAGGTCAGATGATGTATGTTGACCCATTTGATTTGATGGCCAAACAAACACTACTGTGTTGGTCTAAATGAGGGTGTAAGATGATATCACTACACTTAATTCTCCAAAAGGGAAATTAAGATATGTTTAGGCTTCTTTTTTATATGTAATTTTCATCCTGTCATTTTAGTAGAGACAAACATAGGGCTGCATCATTAATCAAACTTTAATTTCAGTTATAATTTTGGCTTCTAACGATTATTGAAATAAGATAAAGAGCGGAGATAAAATGATTATTTGACAGTGTCTCTCTTGTTCTTGTGTTTCAACCGCACACACTTTCTTTTAGCTTTGTTGCTCCCTAAAAGCCCACTTTCCCTTCCTGCAGGCCGGGACACGTTTAGTTCGGGTCGTATTTCTTTCTCTTTTCATTATTTGTTTAATTTCTGTTGAATTGCAATTAAAGCTGAAGGAAATGCTTTTTTCCCAAAGTCTCTGAGAAATGATGACATTAATATTGGCCTGAAAAATTCAGATTTTAATTCTTGTTGTAGCCCTAGACAAACACCATATTCATTGTGATTGAGTGTTCCCACAAGGGATAAGGGGTCCAGCCTATTGCCAGCCTGGTGCCTAGCAGATAGACCGGGGTGGATACGCGGGAGGGGGGTGTTTATTGGGGGACGCAGGTCAGGGGAATGGGTGGGGAGGAGCCGGAGGGAGAATTCTTCTCGTTGAGTCTGTCAGTGACACCCCCGGCTCTTTAGCATTGTTGGGAGGCAGGGACTCGCTTAGTGCAGCCCTCCCACACCTTGGGCCAAATGCACACTGCAGTATTGTTCTAGCATCTGGGGACAGACGGGTTGGGTGAGGAAAGGGGGGGCTGAGTGAAGGATACACTAGATGGAGGGAGTTAGTGAAAGACTGGTGGAGATGGCCTCGGGGTTGGGCTGGTCATGGGACTGGATAGATGGAGGGTGGTGGGGTATAAGTGAGGGGACGGAGGCAAACATGTGTGCATAAAAGGTAAACAAAAACTGGCTCCAGTGGGTTATTATGTTTCAAGGGGACCTTGTTGTATGACATGATCTGTTGGAGGTGTGTCTGAGTGTTTGCCATGGATCTGCTGGCCTTGGGGGCGTTGTGGTTTGTTTGGGTTTGTGGTTGAGTTTGTTGAAGTATTCTTTTCTACAAGCAGTCAGAGCATCAAGGCTCGGGTTTATGACCATCTTGGTTTGTTTAATCCACCTGTAAATCAGCAGTTATTGGCTTTTCACTGTAAGATTTTGAAGCATTCATGTTTGACCTAGATCAAAGCACCCTCTTGGATGCTGTGCTCTCTTTCTGCCTTTTATTCTTCCACCCCTGGCATCTCTGGCTCAAATAAAAACCCAGCCACGTCATGACTGGGGGAGGCTGATATTGTCCCCACATTCTCTTTTGGCTCAAGCTGGTTTTGCCTCCAGCATCTGCTGTGCAGGGTTGATCTGCTGGTTCTCTTAAGCTCCCATCTCACACATGGCACATCTGGAGAAAGAATGATGCTGCTCATGAAGCCAGTATGGAGCAACTTAGCCCGGATAAAAGCTGAGAGGAGTCAGGGTGTTTGGGAGCGGGATGGTTAGTTGCTGCAAATGATAAGCAGTCTGCAAGTTTGTGGGTGTTGGTTTATTTGTGGTATTTGAGATGTATTTGTTTTTATTTATTTATTTTCTGAGTCTGTTGAGCCCTGAAGTTGTCATTAAGGTTATTTTATTTCATGCTGTTAGGTGGAAAATTGAAAACTCTGGGCAAAAACAAACAAGCATGAGTGTTGACAACCTAAGTTGAAAGCATATCCGACTCCCCTTGTTGCGATCGCTCTCCTGCCTGTCACCACAACGCTATATTAACCCCCACCCCACCCATAGTACTCAACATGATAACCGTGCCCCTCCACAGGCTTTGATGTGTATATCATGGAATAATTTCTCTCCCTCTCTCCTCATCCTCTTAGCCTCACCCACATGCACCATGGCTCCTTTCTATGCTTGCAAGTGGGAGCTGCTGTGTAATAAGAGAGTGAGTGCCGAGCCTTTTCACAAAGGCCCACAGTGAGTGGACAATAAGCCTAGGGGAGAACACGAGCTATTGTGAAGGCTAAAATGGGGTGACCCAACTCCTTCTCTATCACGCTCGCTTTCTGTCCCCCTCTGCTCGACATTTTCTCCTCCGCCCTGTCTCTCACTGCTCTCTCAAGCTCAGCCTTTTATTCATTTTCTTGGAGTGTGTGTTATCAGCACATTCTCAGCTTCTTTTCATATATTTCTGTCAGTTCTGTTTCTACGTTTTTGCTTTTTTTTTCCCCACCAGGATGGTGCAGTGCAGCTTTCTTGTCTCCTAATGTGCTCTATCTGTGCATCCTCTATTTATTTATGTGGTCTGCAAAGTCAACCCCTCCTATCTCTCCCTCATTCTGCCTTTCGTTTTATTCCATCCCATCTCTCTCCCTCCAGCTGTGGCAGAGGATGATAAGCTCCCCTATACTGTGACCAGGCTGCCCTGGACAAGAGCTGCAGTGTGGAGCGAGTAGGGGTGGTGGGTGGGGGCTGGGTGGGGACCTCAGAGAAATGGATTTAATCTGAATTACTCGAGCTGAAACCCCAGCTGTACGTGTAGGCAGTGTTTGTGTGTGGATGTGCACGCGCGCCGGCGAGATGGTGATGGGTGGGGGCAAAAATGCAGGGCTTGAGCAATGTGAATTATTCTGGATTAGGACATCTGCTCTGCAATTCTAAAATGAGCCAGAGATATATGCCCTGCTTGTGTACATCATGTGGGAAAACTGACATACATGTTCTGGGTTTATGATTTTGTGTGTATACATACATACATACATACATACATACATACATACATACATACTTACTTTTTTGGGGGGAGGGGGGCGCATTGTATTTTGTCTGTGAGTATATATGCATTTACTTCACCCCAGACTGTGTGTTATGTGATGTTTGCATTAAGCATATGCATGCACATCTCTATACACACCTCTTTCTCCTGCTCTGTGTTAGTCGGGCTCTTTGCCCTTCAACTCTTTCCAGGTGAGTGGGGTTTGATGCCTTTGCCTGTACCCCTCCCATGCTTGTTTTGGATACTTCTCAGGCCTCCTCGTCTATTTATGGCCTATTTCCTGTTCATCAAGTGACAGAATTTAGTTGTTTAGAAACAGAATATGTGCAAAACGTTGAATCCTGTGAATCTGTAGTAGAAACTAACTAAAGAATATAAATGGAAAGAAAACATGTTTTAATGAAGGGGGAGAAAAAAATAAAACAAACTCAAGACATTGAGACATTTCAAAAATGCTCCTAGCACAGTTATGGCTAGTTTCTTAATGGTGCCTCAAACTGTGTTATCAGGACATACAAATGGATAGAGGTCTTAATCCAGAATTATTCTTATCCATGCGAGTGTATATAGGGTCACTGAAAGTCCATTTGTTTCATTCTGTGTAGTGTTAATGTTATGTGTTTGTTTTCTTCCCTTTTTGAAACCACGGTCTGTATCTAAAAGACTAATGTAGCAGCAGTGATCTCACCCATCGGTTTGTAGATTCTGCATTTTGAAGGCTCTACTTTTCTTTTTTCTTTTATAGCCATCGCCATCTTTTTTTCTTTCTGAGGCCGGGAGTGACCGTGTTTAGGTGAAAGGGTGGACTGATAAGTTATCAGCTAATGCTACAGTTAGCAAGCTGATTTCAAAGATTGTGTAGGTTCATTGCAGAGACACATCTCCTACAACAGAAGGGTAGAATCTTGCTTACCAAAACTGAGACACACTTGTTAAGTAAGTCATGTTAATTCTTGAAATGACTGCATTGAGAATCTCCAAAAGGAGAAAAGACTGAGGCTATGTCCAGTTTTCTCTCCGCTTTGACCTCCTGTCAACACTAAGATGGCGCTTTCCTCAAGGGAAAACACTCTCAAAAACGCATACATTTCAAAACGCAGCTGTCCCGTCGCAGTGTGGACACACGAAAACGCAGACTTTCTAAAACGATGACGCATTTTAGTCATGTGACGCAGTCACGTGACCAAATAAACAAAGATAGCAGAGTGCGTTATACAGCGGTTGTTTTGATTGCTCCAGATAGCTTTTCTTCAAGTTCTTTAATTCTCAATGGCTTTTGCGCATGACTGGAACGTAAGCGTTTTGGGCCGTTTCAATGTGGACGCACAACTCTGTGAAAATGACTGAAAACGCTGGTGTGGACGCGGAGCCTTTTCAGTTTTCAAATCTATCAGGGCTAGCTAGTGGGGACGTACCCTAAGGAGGGGAACTTCAGGAGGTGTATTGTTAACACCTGGGAGTCATGGCGACTATAACCATGGTTTTAAGCCTTATCAATATGAAATTATTCAAGTTATTAAAAAGAAAATTCATTCCATACATGTCAACATTTTAATACAGGCATTTAACGTGTGTCTCTCTCACTGAGCCAGTCTTTAGTGGCCATTCAAGGAACTGTATTCTCTATTTGCACTTTCATTCAGTCCTTGAGTTTTCCGCTTACTTGGAACACAACATCTGGCAGGAGTTGAATCAGTCAGATATTTGACTTGATCTGTGCCTGATTGGTCACTAATGCTTACCTCAGAAACGTGTTAAGTTTTTGTAACGCTTGCTTTAGCTGAACAAACATGCCATCGTGCTCAAATATGGCGTCATGTTCAGGTTTTTGCAGGCATTCTATTGGTACATAGAATAAGATGTGTTACTTTTTTTTGTGATGGTTGAATACAGTCATTTCTCGTGTTTATTAATATGTGGTTGTGTTTTATGTTTACATTTGCAGCTGTGGAATTTGGTTTAGAAAACACATTGACATTAGTGTGTTACCTAGCCTTAAAGTACTGGACCTTGCCTTCCGTCATTCCCACCTCCCCGTTAACAGCAGCCTGTCAAACCAGTTTCACCCCCAGGACAGGTGCAACAGTGTCGTTGGGAACCCAGTGGGTGTATTTGTTTTTTGTAAAGACAGGACTTACAGGAAGGGAAAACATTTGTGTACGATTGCATTTATGCTTGCGCTTGCAAATTACTTGTGTGGGCACACACAGTTTTTTAAAAATTTTTTTTTTTCTTCTTCCTTCTTGCTTAAAAGGAGACACTGAGGCCCTCGGACAACACCAGCCCCTCCACTAACTGCACAGAGGAAGACTACCGCAACAAGCCCAACGAGAACTCCTACTGTTACCAGCTTCTACAAGAGCTGGACAAGCAACGCAAAAGTGGCATCCTCTGTGACGTCAACATTGTCGTCTCGGGCCAGGTGTTCCGCGCGCACAAAAATATCCTGGTCGCAGGCAGCCGCTACTTCAAAACCCTCTACTGTCTGACCAAGAGCGAGACCCAGGACCAGACCACGGTCACACACCTAGATGTTGCTGCTGTGCAGGGCTTCTCGGTCATCCTCGACTTTCTCTACTCTGGGAATCTGCTGCTCACAAGCCAAAATGCCATTGAGGTGATGTCAGTTGCTAGTTACCTCCAGATGACAGAGGTTGTACATTCTTGTAGGGCTTTTATAAAGGATGCTCTGAACATCAGCATCAAGCAAGAAGCTCCCGATTCCGTGGTGGTGGACTACAACAAGAGGCAGATGGTGGCCAAAGAGGGGCAAAGGGGGCTAGACCGTAAGCCAAGTAACTTCTGGGCGACAAGCATCCTGTCAAAGCTATCAATCAAGGCCAGCAGCAATCAAGGGAAGGAGGCAATGGAAGAAGATGACGAAAATGGCCGCGTGAAAGAGGAGACGAGTGATATAGAGGTGACAGTGGTCGGGGGTGAGGGCTGTGCCCTGGTAACCCCCGGAGCCTCTGGTAGCTGGACCCACCACGACAACTCATCTGATTCAGCAGAGACCAATGAAATGCGGGCGACGAGTGGCCAGACGCGGGTCTTCGTCTGGAACGAGCCAGCCACAGGCGGCACGGCCGCATCACCCGCAGCAATAAAGCGAGAGGCACCAGATGCTGCAGCTGGAAGTGGACGGAGGAAAAAACAAGCTACAACACGGCGGTTTGTCTACAATTTCCCACCAGAGCCTGAAGAGGGATTTGATGAGGGGATGTTCATCCAGCCTTCAGCCTCCTACCCCAGAGAGGACTTCTCCTCGCTCTCCGAAAATGCTGGTAAGACACACATTTAACACGCCTTTTCAACTTTACAACAGTCTTGCTATGAGATGTGAGAATATGTGGATTGTCCTTTATAGCTAATGCTAAGTAGTAATTAGCATAAGAAATTTTGTTTCTTGTGTAAGTGTTTATATTCTTCCTTTACCCCTCCCCCCATCATGCCTGACAAACTCCTTCTGTCAGAAACTCCTACAACACACAGTGGAGCCTCAGACCGAGCTCTTGTCCTCCGCTGTAAAGCATCTCTGCACTCTTGGTAGTCACATGACACATTAAAACCTTGTATTTAAAGTGAATAATGTAAACGAACCCTTTTTTTTGTCCAAATGCAGAATAACGCACTGTGCTTTAGAAGTAATTCCAACCTTGAAAGGAGTCTGTAGCTGCACATTTGTCGGCCAAAAAGGTTTTAAAAAATATAGTGAAGATTACTGAGTAGAGCCCTGAAACATGAGTGGTTCAAAAGCAACATTCAGTTGGCTTTATCATCAAGTAACAAACTTTTCTTACTTGCTAACCCAATAAAAGCACAGATTGAACCCAAAGCAGTCCAATCTGTGCTTTTCAAGCATCTAACCTGCCATGAATGGTCAATAATTAAGCCAATCCTGGACTCGGGCTTCACCAAATACTCCAGACCGTTGGGCTCATAAAAGTTAAGAGATGAGAGATCTAGATATGTTAATGTTGCCAGGTCTGTCCTTCTAACGCTGAGGTCGTTTTTGTTTCTGTAAGAGACTTTCATGTATTCCATTTCTTGAAATCTTCTGTCCTTTCAGTCTTTTTCTCTTCTGTTCAACACTGGTTACATTTGTACTCTGTCTGTTCCTTCATCCACCCTATCCAGTCCGCATACGTTGTAGCACTCTTAGTAATCTCTTCTTAGATCCAGCCTTCTCCATCTCTTGTTGCCATTAAGCATGGCTCTCCATCTAACCATAATGATATCACATATTAAGTGGAGTGGTATGGATAGGGGGAAGAGGATGTGAAGACTGTGTGTAGAAGAAGTAGAGAACTACATTTTAAGTACGTGTGGTGTGAGAGAGACAGAAGCCCTCCCTGATGCGGGATAATGAAGAAAGCAGGGGAAGTATTTCTTCCCGCAGACCTCCCTAAATGCACTTGAATGCTCTTTGTGCCTCCAAGGCCTCTTTTAAAATGTACGTGTAGCGATGCTGGGTGTTGGCCTAGAGAGAGTTCACTTAAAGCTGTTAGTTTTTAACATGTGTGCTCCATGTCTCTGTTCAGTATATACAGCTTTTTTCCAAATAAAGAGATGTTTATGGCTTTGTGTAAGATATCAATCACATGAAAAAGGTTTTAAGGCAGCTGTTTACCCCTAAATTATATTTTCTGTCCAACAGTACATTTACCTCAACTACCAGATTTTTAGTCGAGCAGTATGTGCTGCGTTTTCAATGTAAATAATGATCGGCTCACCAAAATATAACCACCTCCTCATCCAGACGCTTAAACCCTTTAACTACTACAGTCAAGAACCTTGAACGTCTGTAACTAATGGCCGGCCTTTTGTGAAATATCTGCGAGTGGTGGTGTCTAGAGAATTTAAGGCTAAAATGTGCAGCACATTATGCTGCTGCTGTTTGATGTTGGAGAGGAGGGCGCTTCACCTCTTTTTAGGTCATAAGAAATGTAGCCCGCTTGTGCGCTAAACATGTGATACAACGTTCATTTAAGGTTAAATTGTACCGTTTGTGGTATTTCTCTGGTTCTGGTGTATTCTAAGCGGGGGTTTTTTGTTTTGTGTGTGTATTAGTGTTAGTTCCCATTTTGGAGTAGTGCTACAGAGTGCAGACTAAGTTAAGTTGCTGAGGGTTTTTTCTTCTTCTGAAGATTAGAGCTGAGGTTGAAACTACAAAAGTTTTGGCAAAGAATCCTGATCTCATCAGCTGTTTTGAACAAGTCTAAATATGTCATCTCAACGTCCACCTTTGTGGTGTTCGTGTCACATACAAATGACGTCACAGGATGTTCAGCCGCATTGCTATAACGACCCCACGCAAGGTGGTACTTAATTGCGGTGAAAAATGAGTCGTACTGCCTCGAGTCCCGTCAAGCTGATCTGAGTAGGTACCAGTGTTGGGACTAACACGTTATTAAGTAACGCGTTACAGTAACTACGTTATTATTGTGGTAACGAGCACGGTAACTAGTAGAGGTGGGACTCACCATACATCCCACGATACGATATTATTGCAATTTTTTAAAATATTTTGCGATATTCAGATTCTGTACATAAAGGTAAACTTTATCAATATTCATTTTATTTAATATCAAAGTCTCGCACTCAGTCTTTCTCTCATTTCAGTCAGTTTTATTGTTGAAAAACTGAACGGTTTGTATTACAGTCTAGTCCAACTTAACTGAATGCAACCATCTGGTACAATTATAGCTATTCTGAACTAAGCAATTTATGAAAACTATGCAGCCCCTTCAGCAACTGAAGAATTTGAAAGTAAATTAAAACAAAATATAATTTTACATAAAATAAAAAAGTTTTAAACTTAATTTAAGACATGTTTTATTTTAATTAAGTTAAAATAAGTAAACTGTCATGTTTATTGCTGCCAAAAAAAGTTAAACACATTTGGACAGTGAAGGAATGTCAGGATTCTTGCTCAGAAAAAGGATCAACATGCTCTGAAGTCAGAGCACAAAACCCTTTTTTTGTAACAAAATATCGATTTCTGCTGTCCCTGTATCGATACATTATTAGCAAACAAAATATCACGATACTACACAGTATCGATTTTTTTCCCCCACCCCTAGTAACTAGTTATTATGCCAAAATCAGGAACGCGTTAATCGTTACTGGGATTTAGATAGGGTCGTTATTCGTTACTTCGTGTGGTGGCTATCGTGGAGCTTCCACAGATTCAGTAGCATTAGCAAGTGGTGGAGGCCAGCAGGTGGATGAGGGAAAGGGCGAGGCGGACCGAGGCGGCCGCTGGTGTCAGGTGAACTGAACTTCAGGTAAGAAGTTATGACCTGCAGTCTATCCGGGTCAGATATAAACCAAGTTTAGGTGGAGTTTATTTTCGTTATGCTGACTTTTTCGTACAGTGTACTAGCTAGCATGACGGAGTTTCTATACAGCTGGGTAGGTGCTATGATGTTTCTGATGTTGAACTTTATTTTATTCATAAGGTTAATTATTAGAGTTGCCAACCATCCCGTTTAAAAAAAACGGAATCGTCTCATATTCAGAGAAAATATTACGCGTTTCGTATTGAGGTGAAAAGGAATGCAGTTTGTCCGGTACTTCAGCTACAATGAAAAAGACACAAAGCGGTCTCTTCTTCTCTCATTCTCTCTCCCTCACTCTCCTGTTGCTACTTCAATCATGAAACGGATCAATGATCAGCTGATCGGCTTTTCTCTCTCGTTTGTTTATCGCTCACTTTGTGCCAGAAAGAGGAAATGTTGCGCTAAACAACAGCAGCACGTTTAAGCTTGATCAGCTGTTGTTAGAATTTATTTAATATTACTTTCTAGTATCAGCTGATGTTTGCTGGAACCACAGCCATAAACACTGCTGATCATGATGTCTGTTTAGATATGTGGTGAGAGGGAAGCATGAAGATGAAACCAGGAGATGTCCTTACTGAATCATCAGAGCTGAGCAGGTGATGGAGAAACAGGTTTGCCTTTTAGGTGACATGGATGAGTTGAAGGGAAGTTATGAACTGTTTCTGAGAGACAAATAACACCAGGATCTTTTTTTTTTTTTTTTTTTTTTTTTTTTTTTTCCTTTAACGTAGCTGACAGCTGGTAACTGTGCAGGGGCGGGTCTAGCAAAGTTTTGCCAGGGAGCCAGGTAGGGCATTAACAGGGAAAGGGGGGCACAAAGAAATACTTTTCTTTCTTATTCTCATTTAAAATATCTAGCTCTTAAAAAAAATTATCTGAATCTTACAACAAACGATTGATAGATTGACGCATATATACCATCAAAACGGTGTACATCACTGTCACAATAGCATTTGTTTTCATTCAAAGGCTTTATGATTTTTCCTATAATGGCGGGCCGGTCTCTAGTCAAAACGCCTGGACCGATTTTATTTTTTTTAATTTTTTAATTTTTTTAAAATTTATTTATTTATTTTTTTGTCCCAGGCAGCTCATCTGCAGTCTGGTGTTACCTACATCTTCCTATTCGGAAGGCAGAATTTCCGAGTTCTGAGTACAATCGAAAGCACCACAACTGCAGTTTTCGTGTTGGATGTACAAAGCACACATGACGCTGTGACGTAGGCTAGAATCATGGCAGCAATCAATGACGGTCCAGGCGTGGGATTTCTCTCGTGGAAATATGCACATTATTTTTCCTTTCTATTGGTAGGTGGCGCAGTGCACTTGTGGCAAGTAAGCAAGCTAGAAGACTGGCAATCTTGCTGGGTATCCAGTTACGGAAGCAACACATTAACAAGAGAATTCTGAGTAAACCCAAGTTACTTTCCCTAGTAACTAGTTACTTTGAAAGTAATGAGTAACTTGAAGTAAATGAGTTACTTTTGATAGAAGTAACTAGTAATGTAACTAAGTTACTCATTTAAAGTAACTTACCCAACACTGGTAGGTACTAATGGTAAAACGACTGTAGACTGACCTCTGGGAGCCATAAAGACAAGTGTGTTAGACATTATTTGACAGAAACCTCCATATCCCTGTTATTTCTGACTGTTTAATGGTACCTTGTACTACTGTGTAATCTTTAAAAGTGGTTAATAAATGGTACAAAGCTGGTGAGTTTTCCTCTGTCTCTGGGGAGGTGACGATGCTAAAAAAAAAAAAACCCCCGAGTGTACTTCTCCACTCTGCAGAAGATCACTAACCTTTGTCCTCATTCTATATAAGTAGATTTGGCTTCCTCAAGTTTTTTTTTTTCCCCCCTCATTTTATTATAAATGTATTACTAAAAAAAATTCATCAGATCTCTGGAGCCAGCATTTTGCAAATTGTGGTTCTAGTGAGTTATTTTAGACACAGGCAGCAGCCACAATGGTAGATATTCTGCATTGGTTTAGATACACTGTTGTCTGATTGAAAGATCCGTACCATTACAATTTTTCACCTCGATTGTCCAGCGCCATTTATGGACAAAAAGTTTCTTGTCAGAGCGGTCGGTTGGTGACGGCATTTCCCACAGTCTAGCCTTGATTAGCCATGTACTGAATACAGTGCTCAATTGTTGTAATTCAGTCTTGATTTGTGTGTCACATGATCTTCTAAATCTACATATACTTGGATAGAAAATACTAGAATGATCCATTTCCGTCATTAGTACAAGTACACACCACAAAAACTCTTCTGCTGGCTTAAACTACACAGCTCTCTCGCACTAGCTGCCTTGCATATTTCTCTTTGAGTGAATAGTCATCGAGCAATACTAGCTGTCCCAGTTTCCCACAGTGATGTCACGCTCTTGGCTTTCATTTTGCTTCATTTTGATCTGTGTAGTCGCGCTCCAAGGATGGAAACATTTTAGCACAAATGGAGGCCTTTGTTTGTTACAGTTTTTGAAAGGGATAATAAAAACTGTAACTTTTTATCAGTCTTCTTCTTGTTGTGCTTTAGATTATTCGTTGTTGCAAACAACTGTCAATTATTTCCCTGTTTTTCATAATTAGTCTGGCCTTTTAAATTGGGCTGACTAGTGAAATATGTCAGTTTTTTAGCGTTAAAGGTAACGTCCCAAACTATTCAAATATTTAATTATGAGCTGTGAAAGCTCAGAAAAGCAGCAATTAATTCTTGGCAGTGGTTCAGTTGTAAAGACGGCTGATGTTGAAGGAAGGTTGGTGTTGAATAGGATAAGAGCAATTGAAAGTGAAGAGTGTTTCAAGGTTATGTTACTCTGCTGGTGCTGCCTGTTCTTCCTACACCAAGCCCACAGCCATTACTCATGGCCAGTAAATTCTTTGGCCAAACAAGACTGTTGGATTGTTTAAAGGGTGGGTGCTGCAAAGGCACAAAGAGCAGGTGAAATGTATTTGCATGCACGCTGGTCTCTGTTGTAGCACACCCATACACACCCACACATAGAAACAACCCACCACTGCTCACCCTACCCCCAATCCCTGCGAGGTGCAAAGCCGCAAGGGGCAGTCCCTTCTCTCCCTAATCCACTCTAATGCACTGGGGCTGTCCTCACTATTCCAAATATTGACCCAGGGAGAATGGAGACACACACACTCTCTCTCTCACTCACTCACTCTCTCACTCACTCACTCACTCACTCACACACGCACACACACAAAGGGGTGTGTCTTTAATGGGCTCTAAGCGTTGATGCTTTACGAACCGGACGTGCACGTACACACACACACACACACACACACACACAGGTGCTCACACTAGTGCTTACAAAAGCTGAGTGTAAGATGAGCCGTGTGAGGGCTCGACTCTGTCATCCTCCAGTTAACCCCCTTCCTGCTGGAGCCTCCTTAACTTGTTGCACTGGTTGGTGGAAAACACACTGCTTTACATACAGTAGGGGCCTGTGTCTTTGTGTTTGCCTATGTTGTTCACTGAAACTTCCATTGTTTCATGTGGGGGTGGTTAGTTGTGTACACAAGACATTGTGAGGTGTGCGTCGCCCCCACTCCCCACCCCACCCTCCAGCTCTCAACCACCTCTCATCTGTCTTTTTCCCTTCTCTTGTCCCTTCCCCCTTTCCCAGAGCTGGCCAATCAGATCCAGTATAGCATCATGCAAGACTTACAACAAGGGGAGTCCTGGGAGAATGGTAAGATGCCACACTCTAGACTACTGCTAAATTACCAGCTTAGGCAAATTTAGTGACTCTTGTGCAATGCCCATTATTTCAAATGA
Organism: Maylandia zebra; assembly: GCF_041146795.1. Taxonomy (NCBI): domain Eukaryota; kingdom Metazoa; phylum Chordata; class Actinopteri; order Cichliformes; family Cichlidae; genus Maylandia; species Maylandia zebra. The sequence goes on from NC_135187.1 coordinate 17,820,743, forward strand.
GTGTGGGAAGTCTATTTAACATGTTTTCTTTTAACAAGTGAGAAGACAAACAACCGGGTTCATTTAGGAACTCCTGTTCAACTGGTTTTAGAAGGTGCAGCTGACCTGTGATCTCTGTGAGGTGCTTTTCCACCAAAAGTTCCTGGAATTTCAAATCAGCTGATGTCCAGGCACTTTCCAAGGGGTAAAAGTTCCTCTACCGAATCGGGACTTGAGTTTCCACAGTATGTGGAAAGCCTGGGGCAAGTTTAAGCAAATTAGACTGACATATGGAAAACAAGACTGTCTCATGTAGCTTCTTTCTCTGTAAAAATGAGCAACAACGTTTGGTGTTTAATTTGGTCCTTTGGGTTAATATCTATAAAGCTGCTAAATTAAAGCTATAACCAAAGCTTTTTTTTTTTTTTTTTTAAAAACGGTATATGTATAACAATGACACAGAGAGCACAATTTTTTTTCTATTTTTTTTTTATTATTTAAAAAAAAAAAAGGTAGTGTTCAACAAGGCGTGAGATGGGAAGACAAATTTAGACAAGGTTATGTGTTACTTTCAGTCTATTTATAAAGGATATGAAAATGGCCAGTGCTCCGACTCAACAGTACTGAACAGTCAACGGTACAACAAGCTGTAATTGATTTCAGTATATTCTTGAGAACCAGAATAGTCGACAGAACGGTTAACACATGCAAAATAACTTGACATCGTCACATACATGTAGGAGGGGAGAGTACTGCTTACAGTCATAAGTGACAGGGTGTGTAGTGTGTGTGTGTATATATATAGTTCATACAGCGGGTGTGAAATGGTAGGTCAGTGGGTATACACTACTTTTTTGCATTTTCCTAAATGTTCCCTTTAAACTGGAAAAGATTGTCAAGCCATTTTGAAGCCGTCATTTCATCCCTTCAACTTCGTCTGACTCTAAACTGAGTTTAGATCAGAGTCCAGATTCCATATAGGAGCTGTGTGTTATTGACTTGAATCCACAGCACACTCTAAATTAGATTCTTTCCCATTGCTCCCAAAGTTGAGACGGATCTTCTGTTTTGATTTTGCTTTGATTGTTTGTTTGTTTTTAAATAGATGATTAATGATTTAGAGGCAGGTTAGTCAGGTGGCATCAGCTGAAAAGGTGTGATAGGGATTGTTTTTTTTGTTTTTTTTAATGTAACCTTACTGAATGTGACCTTTCACTTAAAAGAAAAAAAATCACTGCATTTAAAATGCATTTATTTAAATGTACACTTTTAGGGCAGTTTGTGAATTTACACAAAATCTGTGCAGCTTAAATTCACAGCGTGTTGCACTTCCCCGAGGTGCTTCTGTGCTGTGTTTAACACACGCAGGCCGAGTGAATACACAGGTGACCTGCTTCTCATCAACCATCGTCCCCTCCTCCCCTTAGCAACCTGCCTTGACGACTCCTCTGTTGTGCGCTCCTTGGCTCAAACAAAAGGATCAGCCCTATTACCCCACTCTCAGTGGAGACAGCCCGTTTGGAGCCTTTTCAAAATCAATACATCGTCTATTTATTTGCAAACCCAGCTGTCCTCGCTGGCTTGTAAACATACCCACAGGGTTAATGAAGAAAATGAGGGTGCAAGGACATCTGCATTATTATTGATTTACACACTGAAATAAAAATAATAAAGAAATAAATAAACATGCTGATACATAGACTTTGTCCTTGAGTGATAAAATAGCCAGGCTTTATTTATTTAGCTTGCTAATCGTGTGTTCTGTATCATTAGGCAGATCAGTGTCTATGGATTATTCAGATTGCCTTAATGCTCCTAACGAGCGTTATTAGCGTGTAGCTATCCTTACCATACCGTTATTCAGTTTATTATTTAATAAAGAGACTCATTAATTTAGTAGCCCGCTAACACTTGCCTCCTCGTTTCAATTGCAGTGCTCTGGTAATTGTATAAACCCCACCACCCACTCCCCCGACTGAACTACATGAGCCAAGCAGTAGATCCATAGATCCATGGTGCTGCTTTACATTCATGCCTAACGTAGATCTTTGTATCATCGCCATAGCGTGACCTCTGTCGTAAAGTTAACCTGCAGACCAGTCAGCAGCTACAGAGAGGGATTGCGAATCTGTCACATTTAGCAGTGTGCGTAGCTTTGCCTAAATTATGTCTGCATTACAGTTTGTGGTTTGTAATGCATTTTAACTCAGTGATTTGATAAACAGGATGTTGGTTGCTGGCACACCCCTCTGTCATCATTCGGTGGAAATGCAGCTTTTACGATAATTGTCTTGCTCCATCTCACCATTATTGGTTTAAAGCAACTTTCTTTTCCTTGAGCAAAATGTTGTCTCCTGCTGACCTTCCTGTGCATCTGCATGTTTTCTGTTTTTCTCTCTACGCAGGCGAGTCCTCACACCTAGCCCTCAATAAGCTCAAGTGCCCCCACTGTAACTACATCGCCAAGCACCGTCGCACACTCAAGAGGCATCTGATCATCCACTCAGGTGTGCGCTCTTTCAGCTGCGACATCTGCGGCAAGCTGTTCACCCGCCGTGAGCATGTAAAGAGACATTCCCTGGTGAGTTTGCATATGCACTGGATCCTCTCGCGCTACCACGTGACGTGCGCCCTCCAATTTCTGGCAAACACCACAGCGTTTTGGCCGCCCCCTCACATCAGTGCACCTCCACCTTGTGTTTTGTGTCTGGTAGCTTTTGCTCAAAGGGAGTGAGTGCAGAAGTAGAACGTTTTGGCTGCATATCTTACTTTGTAATGGTGGGAGGACTGTAGGGTCAAACACAAAGTGATTCGAAACAAATGGAATTGTGGGATCGTCCCTCATTTCCTGCATCTAAAGATAAGGAGGCCAAGTTAATCATTGTCCTGGCATCGTCCCGTTAAAGATGGAGCATAATTACTTTACTCCTTAGTCAGTTGAGAAAGATTATCCCAGTTCCATGTTGTGAAAAAAGAAGGGGAAATGTTTCTGTGTTCCACTAGTGGTAAAAGCAGTTATTCTGGTGAGCCACTCCTAGTAGCTGGAAAATAAATGCCCAAACCCCACACCCCGGTTTTATCAATCATTAACAACAAAAAAAAGGATTCAAGTTCAATACTGGTAAAATAAAGGCTAGTATGGCACAATCAGCAAACGTGTTGGTCTGTTTTTCCTTCATCAGGGTACTGTTTGAGAATCACTGGCTGAGACGAAGACTTTGACATTGAAGGGTGTACTTCTGTTTGCTTTCTTGCTTCAAGTCCGATGGGAATATTGATTCTGCTAACATCCAATTAATCACAGTAGATTTTGAGCTACTGCTTACCTCTGCTTAGCGTAGCATAGAAACTGGAAACGTATAAATGTCTAACCTAGATTAGTCTGAAGCCTCCCATCAGCTCCGAGATTACCAGAATATTACTTTCCTTAACGTGGATGGTTCAGCTCCATATTTTATTCATAGCTTCCAATAGAAGAGCTTTGCATGACTCATAATTCAGAAATAATCAGTCTTTTTAACTTGGCCTGGGTGCAGATCCTCAGCTGTTTTAGCTTTTCTCCATTCAAAGTTCCCATTATCCTCATTGTTGTGTCGTCACGTCCAGCAAAAGTGATTGAACATTAGTGGCCGAAACTCAGTTTAGAGGCACCAGGCGTGCACGTCTCACCTCATTTTCACAACCTCAGTGTTTTTGATGTGGTCGGTGCTGACCAGACACAAGTTTACAATCGTGTCAGTTTTTACTACCATTTTAATGATCCTCAGTACAGAAGCTCAGAGTAGCAGGTTACACAGAGGGAGATGTTGCAGTAAAGTCTTTGCTTCCAGTTTTGACACTTTTTTTTCCCCCTCCTCTACAAGCGCTGATGTGGAGGATTTTGTAAACAGCGCAGAGCTGTAGTGGCGTCACTGAACAACATGACCAATGTGGCAAGTGTAATGAGCCACTAAGGCACCAGTCCCAAAGGCCTAAAGATGGGTCAGTGCCCTCCTGGCCGAGAAAAATGTTTCCCCAACCAGTTGGCAAGTGGTTGCTTGAGATGTATGCCACTGCACCGAAAACCTCCTTGCGCTAGCTTTAGTCCAGCTAGCAGCAAGCTGGCAGATTCCTGCAGTTGCCTAGTCTCCATCAAAGACACTGAGTCATGAAAAGTGCAGCTCAAACCAGAAACGGAGACCATTCACCTTCAAAGTAAAAGTTTTGAAACTTTTGTGGTAAGCCACAACTTTTACTTCGAAGGCGAATGTTGCACTTGTGACCTATGGGAAACCTTGGTTATCTCCTAGCAACAACGGTGATCTCAAGGAGAACATTAACTTTGCTCATGTTTAATATACTTGTATTGTGACTAAAACTAAAGAGAAGTAGCATAAGTCCACATTAGATTTACCAGTGAACGCATCGTTTACACAACAACTAACTGGAATTACTCCATGTCATCGACCCTGTCTACCTTCTAGGTTCACAAGAAGGACAAAAAATACAAGTGCATGGTATGCAAGAAGATCTTCATGCTCGCAGCAAGCGTGGGTATCCGCCACGGCTCGCGGCGCTACGGCGTGTGTGCAGACTGCGCCGACTCGCACCAGGCCACTCAGGAGGGCCTGGAGGGCATCGAGTTTCCTCGGGACGAAGACTTTGACGGGGAGGAAGGGGAAGAAGTGGAGGGCGAGGAACCTGCTGAGAACGACCAATCAAATTGGGGCGAGGGCAACGCTGGTGCTGCCCCGGAAGAGGACTAAAAAAAAAATAAATACATTTTTAACAAGCTTGAGAAACAAAAATGAATAACAGTTGATGTTTAATATATATGTATACAGAAATCTAGCTGGTAAACAATCAACTCCAAAGTGCTATCAAACCTTGAGGTTACTTAATTGTGCGAGTATATGACAAAGAGTTTGATTTTTTTTTTTTTTTTTTTAAAGAAAAGCTTTGCGGGAACTCCAAGATGTACAGATTTTATTATTGCTCAAATGTGTCCAACTCTGGGCCCAGCGCCCACAAGAGAACGATTTAATGACGAATAACGTGATGAATCAGGTCTTTGGTGATGTATTTTATTTCCTGTTTTGTTTTTTGTTTTCGGGACGGGCGGGCGGGAGTCTGGTAGGGTGAAGTCGTTTTTGAGTTGAGTTAGGCCAATAATCTAAACAAAGAAATGTTAATTATTTAATTTATGAAGAGAGGTCTTTATGGTCTTATCAGATTCTATAATTTGTTTTGTTCTATTGTTTCTTTCCTTGTCTGCGAGCAGAGCCGTTGTAAGCCGTCGCTCTCTGCTGCGTCTGAGTGTGCGTTGTAGAAGTACACAGAAGAAGAGCATTACTGTCCACAGGAAGATTTTACCTTGCTCTGTAGATTTTTTTTTTCTTTTCTTATATGCGCTAAATATTATTCTTTTCTGTGTTTTATGTTTGTTTGTTTTTTTTCCTTCCCTGCACAAAATCTTGGAACCAAAAAATCTGTTTTGCGACTCTAATGTATTACAGCCATATTTATGATTAATTTAAGAGGGCTGTGATATTGTGCCAAACAGACCGCACACCAAGATTAAGCAGGAAACAAAAACTACTGAATTTAAACAAAAAAAGAGAAAAAAAAAAGATGAGAGTGAGAGAAAGACGATGTTAGGTTTGTTGTTAAGCGGGCAGGGTGGGGGAAGATGATTTAAAAAAAACAAATAAAAAGAAAGTACAAGGGGAAATGTTATTGCTAGCTTTACACAAATCACGGCGTCACAGTAACACTTTATTATTATTATTATAATACAAAAGCATTTGAATTTCACTTAAAGCTTGAATTTTGCCAAATGACGAAACGTTTGGTGCTGTAATGCTTGTTGCAGAATACTGGACCTACAGGCTATATATGATGTTTATAATCATAAAGCTTAAACTGACTCAGTTATGCATATGTAATCAGCTTAAACTATAGAAACACTGTTGTGCTACAGCGACTATCAGGTATGCTTTGCCATTGTTTTTAAGCTTATTTAAAAAAAAAAAAAAATTTATTTAATGCACACACACGCGCGCACACACATCCACACATACATGTACAACGTTTTTGTAGAACTACCGGCAGTACTTGCAATTGACATTTTGAGGACCTAAGTGGACATCCATACCCGTTTGTTTATATTTGGTACTGAGGTATAAAGTAAATACAGTATATCTATATATTTTGAATCACTTGAACGTTGGTTGTGAGGGTGGGGGGGTCAGGGAGGCGTGTAGAAATCATCGTGTGTGATGTTTTTAAGTGTAAAAGAACTCCATTTTTTTTCATATGATAGAGAAATGTCATCGTTTAATTTGATGTCTTTTTTTTGTTAAGGTCTGCCAGGTAGAAAACACTTTGTTCCACAAAAAGTGAAGCTCTATGGCGCCTCATAGACATGCACTTACTTTTGCGTTCATTAAATAATTTTCTTTTTATGTTTCTGTGTTTTGTTTTGTTTTTTTTGTTTTGTTTTTTCTCCCCAAAAGCGGGTCTGAATGGAACTGTTTTCTTCCAATGTGCGACTTTTTTTTAATTATTATTATTATTAGGGTTTTTTTGTTATTTAATATTTTTTATATATATATATATATATATATATATATATATATATATATATATATATATATATTATGACTCCAAAATGCAATCAAGACTGTTAATTTCTATTTGTCCAACCAAAATTGTTGTTTGTAATTATTGATGAAATATAATGTATGAGAAAAGCCAGGTGAATACTTGCTTAGTGTAGAAGAAAAAAAAAATCCTTGCTCGTGTCTGTTAATTGTTGAGATTTTTTTTTTTTTTAAATGTTTTTAATGCTACAGAATCATTCACTTTACCCTAGAAACATATTTTAATTTTTCTCCTTTCCACAGATGTTTTTGCTTTCTCCCTTTTTTTTGGTTATTTCTTTAAGCACATACTTTCTAAAGAAACACGGATTGTTTGCGGGTTAAAACCTTGGAACAGCAGTATCTGTTCGTATGCAGTCGAATATACAGTATAGTACTGAAGTGCTGATGATACAGAAGATGTGTAACTTCCCTTCACACTCAGTGGAAGATGATATATTTTAGAGATATTCATACTCTTCGTGTCACTTTTACCTTCAAATCACTGTGGGAGGGAAATGTTGAGAATATATGAGATAAATATATATATGAAGAATATATTATTTAACTAGTGGATTTACTTAATGGAACATTAACAGTCGGCTACAAACCTGCTGTGGCGATGTATTTCCGTGAACTTTAACCTTCCGCTTTCTGTCGCGCGCTCTGTTCACGCCGTGTGCTTGTTCATGACACCATCCTGTTGTCTTGTTTGTTCTTTTGATACTATTTACCATCCTACTGATTTTACTGTAATGAATGAAACTCAAAACTATGATGTATCATTTTAGATTTTATGCTGTATTTGTTATATGGACATTAAAAAAAAACAAAAAAAAAACCACACACCAAAAAAACACGAGAAAAAAAAAAGAAAAAAAAAACCAGAGCAAAAACACTACAGATGTAAAGCAGAGGTTTTTTTTCCCCAGCTGTATTTTTTTACGCTGTTGCAAAAGGTTGTATTTTTCAATTTCTCTCGAACTTTAACAGTGATGCAAAACTCGGGCCGCCGCCTCAGTGCCCTCCGAACACAAAGCAGATTCAGGTTACTCTTTTTACGTTTTTATCAAGGGTTTTCAAAGATGGAACTACATTCTCCTTTTTTCTGTCTGAATTGTACTACTGTTCCTCTCTATACTACATTTTAAGAATAAAACTTTGATATTGCTTTAACCTCTTTGTGCGCTTCTCTTTCCTGCAGCGGCCCCCTACGGTTTTCTGATGATGGCCTCCCAAATCCTTTTTCTATTCGGAGAAATAAACCGAACTCCATCTATTCAAAACCCAGAGCGCTGAACAACAAAGACAAACATGCCCAACCAAATCAGTTTCTGATTGCTTCACCTTAGTTTTCATGAATTGATGGACCGTCTTGCAGTGGGATACATTGGAGTTCTCAGACTTACACCCACGCTCAAATTTAAGCTTAATTTTCATGTTAATTACTACCTCTAAATGAATCATCTTGTACAGTTGTGACAATATTGTGTTTACAAAATCTGTACCAGAGCAAGCTGCACAGCCTCTATGGTAGATCCTGCTCCCCAGAACCGCACTGTGGCATAATCGTGCACACACAGACTGACTCACAAGATGAACGGTATCAGCTACACTAGCAAACATGCACTCACTACTTCATTAGGTACAACAGTTGTGCTTTAGGTTTTCAACAAGATGCTGGAAACATTTTTTACTCCAAATTCTAACCCTGCCATCCACATGCCTTCTGTTGTCAAACTGTAGCCTCAGTTTTCTGTTCTCACCTGACAGGAGTGGTACCCGTTGGTCTTCTGCAGCTGTAGCCCGTCTTCTTCAAGGTTTCTGATGTTGTGCATTCAGAGATGATTTTCTGGTTGTGATAAGTGCTTATTTGGATTACTGTTGCCTTCCAACAAAGAAACATCTTCCTATCAACTCAAAGCAATCTGGCTTCAACAGGGCACTTTCACCCAGAGACATGCTGCTCGCTGGATATTTTCTCTTTTTCAGACTATTCTCTGTAAACTTCAGAGATGATTGTGTGGGAAAGTCCCCATAGATCAGCAGTTTCTAAAATACTCAGACCAGCCCATCTGGCATGGTGACCACGCCGGATTGATGCAAGTGATCAAAGTTGCTGTCATTTGATTGGCTGATTAAATATCTGTGTTCATGAGGAGTTGAATAGATGTAACTAACAAAGTGGCCAGTGAATGTATTTTTAAACATAAGATGATGACATAACTTATTTGGGAAATAACAAACGCATTAAAAGAATAAAAAATAAATAAACAACAAGAACGACATGGAACCAGGCCGTGGCCTTTAGTGGAGGAGCCAATGACCTCCAGTGCCGTGGGTCAGCCACACCCAGCTTTCACGTCAAGGTTTATCTCTGTATTTTTCACAGATGAGATGCCATCATGTTAACAAAAGCTATCCAGAGACAGGTAGAGCCGCCTCTGTGGTAGTTCCCACAGCAGGTGTCACCAGGAACACGTGTGTCACGATGACACCCACACAGAGTCACAAGGCGAGCAAACGAAACCAAGCGCATTGTCACAGCTGATAGAAACTGTTTAATGGACACTGTGCACCACCTGTGGTGATATTAGTATTGTTATGATCATAGAGGGATCATACACGGGAGGAAAATACGCCCGGGACTGGGGAAGACCTTCCTTGTTTTAAACATGTTATGTTTTTCCTTGTGCTGTGCCGGGTTTGTCAGTGTTTCAGATAGCATGCTTCAGCAGTTGAAACTATGAGTTTCCTCTAACTGTTGAACACCAGCAGGTTGAGCAGGAGTGACACACCTGTGGTTAAGGGATAACAACAGCTGACAGACAGCCGGCAGTCAGGGTAACTCCTTTCTGGTGAACACATGATATTTTCAGAGATTTACTGATCCCTGCACAGCTTCAGGTCATGTTCGGTCAGCAGTTTACTGTGTGCTTATTTCTGTCACATTTTCCTCCCAATATAATAATGTCTTCATTAAAGACAGGAAACAGTGGGGTCAGCTGATACCTGGAAGAATCCATCATCAGTAAAACATGTGTTATTTAATTTTACTGCCTGATAGCACGGCCCAGGAGTCCTCTGGAGTCTTATCAGAGGCTGGACACAGATGGTTTTATCCTGCAATGTTCTGACCTTTGAAGTTGAAGTGCTGCCACCTGCTGGTAGGATCCGGTTGAGCATGAAGTTTAAGTTTTCCCCCCTCTGGCACCAGGTGGCAGCACTTCTCTGTGCATTTCTTCCTTCTTGGCCAAAAGTCATCCTTCTGTTCCAGTTACGCAGTGATACTGATCATGAACAGCACGGTAGCTGTGCTGCTGAGTGAGGAGATGCAGTGAGTCTGTAATGCAGAGGTGCCAAACATAAGGCCTGGGAGCCTGAATCGATCACAGACTCCAATCCGGCACACTGGAAGGCTTTGGAAAATGTGAAAGAGAGTATAGATTTAGAACTTCTAGCTGTATTTTCACAGGATTTAGAGCTTTTCCTATTGATAAAGACTCCCACCCCACTGCCATTCACACAAAGCTAAAGCAATTAAGCAATAAATAAACAGCTCAATGACAGAAAAGTTCCTTGATTTCCTCTATCTACTATAGAAGTGTCTGTTTTCATTATTGTGGGTCTACTTTAAAAAAAACTTTTATAATTACAGGACAGTCTGGACAGTGAGCTACCAGAACATTTTCTGTTCTTTTACACTTTTATCGTGTACAGAAACTGAGCTGTATTGTTGAAATTCTTCTTTTTATCTTTCTATATTTCCTTTCTTCTTTTTTTTATATTAAAAAATCTCAGAGATTCAGTGTTTGGTGAAATGATCCGGCCCACTTAAAATCAAAGTGTGCTGCATGTGGTCCACAGCGTACAATGATCTTGACATCCCTGCTTTAACGCATCATTCCTTTTTAAATTTCTCATTTTAATATCCCTCAAAGTTTTTAGCACATGTCAGTCATTCAGTGTGCATGTTTTAGACCACATGAAAATGACGCGATCAGCACTAAAATCCACAAACTTGATGCTTACGCTGAAACGGACAAAATGCAAAGAGTGCATTGTTGCCGTTTTTTGCGGTGTATGCCGAGCCAAACGTTTATTATAAGTGTGTTTATTTCCTCGTGGGCATCAAGACTGCTGTTTGCTGTGCGATGTGTACACACAAAGAAGTAATCATCAAACACTGGCATTGTGGGCAACCACACACTGCCCTATTCTTTATCCTGTGTGTGTGTGTGTTCACGCGCGTGAATGTGTGCACAAGCCTCCTTCCCATTCACAGGCTCTTTTGTGTGTATATCTGTCAGCAGTGTTGTCTGCAGGCAGGCCCTCATTGTGTTGAACCACTGCTCCTTATTGACACAGGGCCCCTGGCGCTTCATGTTCCCATGGCCTCCCAGCCACGATGGACGGAAGGCTGAAACCGGAGCTCTGGACCTGGGGAGAGTTTGTTTGCACTCCCCTTTCTCTCCCCTGGTGCTCCTGGAGCTTGTGTGTACAGGGCAGTGGCTGAATGGATGGCAGCGTAGTGGAAGTGTGTGTGTGTGAGTAAAGGGGATGTTTATAATGTGTGTGTGTGTGTAGCCCATGCGTGGTAGCTTGGACATGAAAATAAAGTGGAACGGCCGATAATCATAGGGTCCAAGCTGCAGGGGAACCCCACTGCCACACATTGTGTGGGCATGAAATGTGCATGCGTGTTCATGTGTGTGCATGTGGGTGTGTTTTTGACCGTCATGATGTATCAGGCCATAGCTGTCCTCTCATAGGTCAAAGGGGGGAAAGACATTATTGGAGAAGATTATTCCCTGATCACCATTATCTCCTCTGTGACCTGCTGTGACCCTGCTCTGGACGAATCGGGTTCTCATGTGCAGGACAGTTTAGCACCGTGCAGCTCGTGACCTGCAGTTACACTGATGCTTCAGAACCACTTTGATGTCTTGGAGCAAGTATCTTTTCTTTTCATTATGAAGATCTTGTATGGAAAGAACTTATTGTATCTCCTGGTCGGGTTAGATCATTTATCAAGGAAATGAAAGATATGATTTGGATTTATGTTCGTTATAGAAAACAAAGGATTCGGTGCTTCTGGAGCTTTGAAACAAGATTCTAAAAGTGGAATCTGAACCTCTGTGGAACCAGTCTTTTCCAGTCAGAGTACTGGAGTACCGTTTTTAGAGATACAGGGTTTAAATTTTAATGCTTATTTTCCAACTGTTGCAGGTTTTTATGAATTTTGCACCAATCACATTCAATAATTTAGCTGTTTTTAAAAGGATGAAACATTTATTTGATCACTTTCTTCCACAGTGTCCTGAAGAGCTGGCAAACTTAGAGCCATTCTTTACTTAAGTAGAAGGACAGATACTGACAGTCAGTAAAAGTAAAAAAGTGCATGCTCTGGAATGTACTCAGAGTAGGAAAGTAAAAAAGGTCTCTAAGGGACGTTTCTACCAGCTATTTTTGTGCAAATGTAATTGAACCTTAAGCTATATTAACATTATATTAAAATAATATTATTATGAGTACAGTGGGATTCAGAAGGTGGGAGAACCCCAAGATTGGTTTTGGTGGTTCAGCATGATGAACACTGCACCAAAAACGCCGTCCCCCATCATTCTGGCCCACTTTGACCCCTGAGTATAGCGCTATAACTGATGCATAAATTATATGTTTTTACCTCTTTCAGCTCTTTGTATGCAGTAATCCTGGTTTTTATGTGTTATTGTTCCCTCTGTTTGGTGCGCAGTGATGTGAAATAAAGCCTTCGTTCAGACGCATTAAACCTAAAGTTTAAAACAAGCCTGTTTTGAAGATGTAAGGAGTAGAAAGTACAGATATGTGTGTGAAAATGTAGGGAGGAAAAACAAAAATTCATCTGAAAAATAAATACTTAAGTAAAGTACAGATACCTGAAAATCCTATTTAGAGTAATGAAGTATGTGGCAGCATCTAGAAGGTGAAAATATCCCACAATTGTTTGGGAAAAAATCGGGAAGTAAAATGTGCTTTAAAAAAACTTCATGTTTTAGAGTAGCAAAAAAATAAATAAAAACCTTTGTTACAGCGTGTAAATCACAGCAAATCAAGTCGACTGTTAAAAATCTATTAATTATATTTTCTCAGGAAATGGGAAAAAACTCAGAACGCCAATAATTGTTCAAATTTCTGAGCCGACGGGTAGCAGTGGTGGTGGTGGTGGGAAAAACTGGTTGATGAACTAAAACGTGTGCATGTGTGGGTGGAAATGCTCCATCCATCCTTCCATCCGGCTGTGTGCACAATAGAGCTCGGGGCGACACAGTGTGTGTGTTTATGTCAGGAGGACACACACACACAGTTGGTCTGGCGGGCTTTGCTGTGTGAACCTGGCAGGGGCGCACAAATAAACACACACACAGACACACACACGTAAGGAAAGGAATTACCATGTGAAAACGAAAGGGCAATTAAGACGTGGAGAGTTTACTGGCTTGTGGTGTTGTGGCCTCTCTTCTGTCCTTTTCTTTTCAGTGGAGCTTTATTTAGGGCCACCATCTCCAAGTCAAGGCCTGCATCATTTATACACACACACACGCACAAAAACTGTGTTAGGCTGTGTTTCTGCCTGATATAACATTGCTGCCTCAGGCTTCCCTTTCTCTGGTGCACGGGTGAGAGAAATGTGTGTTTGTGTTTTTAATCCGTTATAGTTACAGATGAGTATCTCTGTTTGTGATTTTGTCTGATAATCCACACACACACACACACACACACACACACACACACACACACACACACACACACACACACACACACACACACACTGTCATTTCATGTTCGTACTTGCGGTATATTTATCGAGTGACATAGTGTTTTTCTTTGATGTCATATTCTTCCTGAGGGTCCGCCTGCATCTGTTCATGACTCTCTGTTTGTTTATTAGCATCTGTTGGTGTGTGTGTGTGTGTGCGACAGCATGTGTGTGAGAATGTGTACTCATACCGTATCATCGCAGCGTGTGTCCCAGCTCGTCTATGGTGTCAAGAAGTGACAACACGTGTGTGTGTGTGTGTGTGTGTGTGTGTGTGTGTGTGTGTGTCTAAGAGAAGGTGCTGGTTCCCACAGCTCAGATCTAATTCATCTGTAACTCAATCTCCGTGTGAGTGTCGCTCCTCCAGTGCTCTCCTCTCCCTCTGGACTCTGTGTGTGTGTGCGTGTGTGTGAGTGTATATACATCTGTGTGTGTGTGTGTGTGTGTGTGGTGGGGAAGACATTTCCCTTCAGACCCCATAGGATCAGTTTACTGTGTCAACGCCAGGAGCTTGACGGCAGCAGCAGCAGTCATATTCACACACGCACACACACAAACCCGCGCTCACATATACAAATCAGACACCCTACACCTACCATTCAGACATCTGGAAGGTTAAGGGACACTGATCATGTGTGTGTGTGTGTTTGTGTACATATCGCCATTGGTTTTTCCGGGGGGCTAAGACACAATGCATGTCCTTCCAACAATTTAAGAGCAGCATGAGGATATTAAATTCACAGCAAACGCCTCATAAAAGTCTTATCAGCAGACTCACCTGCTTCTCGTGTTTCAGTATTCGATATTGACGAGCAAATCTTTTATTTTTATTCATGCATTTATTTATTTATCTATTTGAGAAAATATTGCACAGAATTGTCTTCTTCTTTTTTTTTAATCGTCTGAATGCAAAGTGACCTAACTGCCTGCTGTCTTAGAAGTCGGACACTGTTTCCTACTCGCATATCACATAGCAGCTCACCTGAGTGTCTAAACTGGTGCTAAAAGTATCATAAATCACTGCTGATCGAAACAAGCATATCACACATTTAGAAATGAAAGTGTGAGAGATGAACAAAAAGCATTTTAAGAGATTAATGTGATCACGCTGTGTCTCTACGTTCTTCTCTCTGAAAATGCGGAAATGGAGTATAACATTACCACCAAAGTGCAGAATTTCTCACAGGAAATTACACGAGTGAAATGTAGGTGAGACAGGATTACAGCTCAGACAGTTTGGGGTTTCTCTTTTCTCTGTTTGCGAGGGGCTGCCAATCAGAAGAAAGCTGCCTTGAATGTGGGCGGGTCTTAAAGCTAGAGGAGCTAAAACATTAAAAAAAAACCCATTTTAAAATAGAGAGACAATGAATGAAACTGTCGCTCTCTTGTCAATACCTTTTATTAACCGACGTGTGACTTTTGTTGCCGAGAGACCCGTCAGGCTGAAAGGCCTGGGGTAAATTTATGGGTATGTGCCTTAAACACGTGCTTGTGCCCAACACACAAGAACAGCTGAGAGAGTGTAAGCTGTGCAAAGTTTCCTTTGGCCTGCTGCGGCTACAGAGGAAACAAAGTACGGAGATGAGCAGCGAGGAAAGGAGGGAGTGAAGAAGAGTGGGATTGTGCTTCACACAGAAAACAAATCCGAACAGATGTGAACGACTGTGGGAGCGCCGAGTGTGTGTGAGAGTTTGCGTTTGTGAGCATTGGGAGAAAAAAAAAAAATCATAAGGGATCAGGCCAGCCAGGAGGGTGTGTGTGTGTGTCTGTGTGTGTGTGGGAGCGGCTGAGAACATGTGGGAGTGTTTGTGTGAAAACAAAAGTGTGTGTGTTTGTGTGCCATTGTTCATGCAAATGCTGGTGCCCTGAGACTTTTAATGTCCAAGTGTTTATACAGTCACTGCTGTGCATTCAGCACTTTGTTATTGTATTCATGCATGTGTGTGTGCATGTCTTTGCGCGTGTGTGCATATTGTGCGCTGGCTGAATAGCGTTTGGTACACCAGGCAAAAGGAATGTGTGTGTTTGTGTGTGATTTCAGCCCTGAGGGTTGAGATCCTACCGTGGCTAAAGGTGCTACTGATGTCTTGTTAGCAACTCCACTGTTATTCTCACACACACACACACACACACACACACACACACACACACACACACACACACACACACACACTTTTTTTACTTGTTACGCAACACGATGGCTCTCGCTACCAAACACAACAAAATGCCCGCTGACACATTAACACACAGACCAGTGAACTGTGACATCAGCTATTCAGACTTTACCCCGTTGGCCTTAATTTACTTCATTTTCACCCCAGGACGTGGCAACAAGTAATCATTATTTCATCTGAAAATGTCAAAGGTCAAAGAAAGGCAAAGAATGACGACGACACAGAAGTCCTTGTTTTGCAAAGTGCATTTTCAATCATTTCTAAAGAAGCTCTAGGTACATCATTTAGAGCAGGGCTGCCCAATCCCAGTCCTCGAGAGCTACTATCCTGCAGCTTTTAGATGCATCCCTACTCCAACACAGCTGAATCAAATGAATGGCTTGTTATCAGGCCTTTGCCAAACACGATGGCATGCTGAAGAGGTAATCAAACCATTTGATTCAGCTGTGTTGGAGTAGGGATGCATCTAAAAGCTGCAGGACGGTAGCTCTCGAGGACCGGGATTGGGCACCCCTGATTTAGAGTAATAATATAATAATATATAGCAGTATGTAGAATAATATATGCTGATCTATCTATCTATCTATCTATCTATCTATCTATCTATCTATCTATCTATCTATCTATCTATCTATCTATCTATCTATCTATCTATCTATCTATCTATCTATCTATCTATCTATCTATCTATCTATCTATCTATCTATCCATACATACATACATACATACATACATACATACTCATAGACAAACTCCAGGTAATACCAACAGTTAACTGAATTTAGGTAAACAAAGCTCTTCTAATTACATTGCAACAGTCACTTTATTAAGTGTTGGTTAACGCAAACATCTAACCTGTGTCCCACAACCTAGGCTGCATCCTTCGGACGACCCGGCCTTCACAGTCTACGTGGGCCGGGTCCTTCGAAGACCGAGAAGGCTGGAAGTGCGAGATTGTGAAATTGGACGGTCTAACCTTCAGAATTGCGTCACCGCTGTCTCGGTGGAGTTGAATAAACTCAGCCGTCTGCTCCTTGCTATCTAAAATATAACAGGACACTGGAGTAAATTCTCGACTGTCTCACACTTCTGTTTAATCAGTTTTCTGTTTGATGTTTATTGACCTGTGTGAAAACCCCAGAGGAAGCCCAGAGGGATTAATACATTTTTATCTAATCTAATCTAATCTAATCTAATCTAATCTAATCTAATCTAATCTAATCTAATAACTTTTATCTCAGCCAAACTGATTTAATCAGGAACAAATGAAACACTGAAAAAAAACAAACAACAACATGAGTGAGTGACTTATATATCATATTTAATCTGAGTAGCGAAAGACCACGGGGGTTTGAAAACGATGTGCTGGAAGTCCGCTGTTTTTGCCGGCTCTAGCGACCCTAGAACCCCGGCTAGCTATCGATCTGGTGGGTAACATCTCCAAAAATGTTGGAGCACTTTTGCAAATATGCGATGTTTTGATAAACCGAGCAGATATTTGAAGTTCACACAGCTACATTCTCGCTTGAAAATATGTTAAAACATTATTTTGTGACCCAGAAAGATTAATAAGAGTAATATTAAAACTAAGCAGCTGCTGCCATTGTTGGAAACTGGAAGTGGCTGGGCCACGCTATGAATTCTGGGATATGATGGGCCACAAAGGACACACCTGACCCATCCTTCAAATTCGGGGAAATGAATGACGTATTTGTTGGACGCGTTTGGAGCAACCTTCGAATTGGTACAGCCTTTGTCGCCTGGCTGTGAGTAATTGGTCAACAAATGCGGCGTCTGAAGGATGTGGCCTAGGTTTTGGGACACATCTCTAATCAGCCAATAACATTGGAGCATGCAGACGTAGTCAAGATCATTTAAGTTCAGACTAAGCATCACAGGGTTGAAATGTGATTTAAGTGACTGCAACAGCTTACAAGATGTGGTGTGCAAGATAACACACCATGTCACTAAGCTCAAGACATCTTGAACATGACAATGAGTTCACTGTACTCAAATCAAGGGAGCTGTTCCACCACCTTCGGGATGTGGTGGAACGGGAGGCTCATATCATCTGCAGCAGCTCTGCGCTATCATATCATTCAATAGTCATCAATAAACTCACTGACCTACCAGCTTTGTGTTTCTTATCATAGATTAACATGTTTATTGCACTCAAAGAAACACACCCAAGAGTATTAACTGCCACCTCTGGCAGTTTTAAATGCTTTTGCACAGCATATTTGTGTTCAGACAAAATGACTTCCCTGCGCTCTGTATACAACTTTGGCACAACAGCCTACATCCTGAGATTTACACAGTCTTGAGCTACTTGTAGTTATATCCGGTGACAAAGGCGACAGTGCTGCAGCAGCCAACAATGACAAGAGCCAAGATGTCTGCTTGATTGGTTTTTGAAAGACCCACTGAAGAGAATGCTGTCCAGCCTTATTGGCTCCCAATCGTGGGTGTAGGTTTTGTGCAAATGAGTGTGTGTGTGTGTGTGTACTAGTCACTAGCTCGGTATCCCCTGGGTAACCAAACCCTACATTGAGGCCGATGTTATCGTGCATGGCATTGCTTCCTGCTGCAGTTGTTCTGTATAATATAGCAGACACTTTTTCAAATATTGAATAGAACAATCAAAGACGAGCCAACAGCATGCACGCATGGGGCTGAAACACACACACACTAACACAATGGAAGCATGAGTAAACAACAATACGACGGTGTGCTCACGCCCCGTTCATGAGACTGAGAGCTTTCTCACAATGAAACAAACAGAACAGACGACATGAACACATATGACTGAAGTTTCTTCTGTGTCTTTTAGAAATTAAGAAATTCAGATTTAAGGACTCTTATGGAGAGAGTTAAAAGGCTTATCAGCCAAAAAGCCCACTTCCCAATGATCTGTAATAGTCAGTTATCAGAGGGTTATCACAGTGGCATCTATTTCAATTTTCATCACAGCAATCATGAGGTAAACAGCATAAATACAGAGTTTTCATTACAAATAAATCCAAAAGGAATGTGTCAGTTACATAAATATAGCTAACCAGTGCAGTTTCCTACTAGAAAGAGTTTTATTGCAGGAAAAGAGCCAGGTACAACTTGTTTGCAGAATAAGCTTGGCGCCACAGTTGTATTCAAATGAATGAGGGAGCTGCATTTTTTAAAGCAGGGTTACTGCTGGTTTTGGTGGCCTAAGGCCCAGATGGCAGTGAGCTGAAGTACAATACCAAGACTACTTATTTTCAATGCTGGAGCTTGAAAAGTGGAGGCTAGTCAAGTCACTTGAAAAGCTTCTTTTTCACATCCTGTTCAATGTGGGAATATTGCTTAGTTATTTGGTATTTGTGTTGCAGTCGATACAAAAGGAACAAAGGTCGAATGGTGGGTTTGCATGTTACACTTTTAAGCTAACAGTGGAGGCAACAGCTAAGCTAAGCTGTTTAACAGGCAGAGCCATCTCTACAATATGCTGAACCAATTAGACAGCCCACCTCTCTGGTTCTGCAATGTTGGCTTTGCATATAAAGTCAAACTCCATTACAATGACTTTGTTTTTCAACCCAAGCAAGTGCCATTTTGTTTAAAATGACCAATACTAAGCCAATATGCTAATAAGTTTTAGCTAGCACTGGTGTTAAAAAACACAACCTAAAATAAAAAACAAAAATAAATTTACAGCTGGCCACAAAAAAGTGCTCTTATATATGTAGCTAAAGTTATGTGTAATAAGGACATGGTCATTTACAAAAAAAGCACAGAGTTCGTTGTTTAGTACATGTTTAAGATCAACAAACATTAGAATCTCCCACTGAATTAGAATATGCTAAACAAGCTAGTTGCTAACCAGCGCTAACATTAGGTAACACCTCTACTTCTCTTCCCTTTGGCCCAAATTGTCACCTCAGTTTATAAAAGTGTGCTAAAATATCGAGTAGTAGCTGTTAGCTGTTTGTTAAGTCTAAAAACTGAATTGTTTTTAGGCTGTTATAACTGTTAAACAAATATATGTGTCCGTTGTGACAGTCAAGTGGTGTATGGATATAGCTTGCTAACCAGACTTGTTAGTATTAGCTGATAACATGTTAATGCTTATCCAAATATATCACTTTTTGTTCCACCCCTACGCCGCAAAAAACAAGTGTCTTGTTGACGTTTCTTAATTTTGAGCAAAGTCACTAATCTTACAGTCAAAAAATGTCTTCAGAAATATAATCTGCATTTTGTCTTGCTAATCCTCCTCCCTCTGTTAGAATTTGTGGTTTTGGAACTCATTCTTTTGCCATCTGTATCGTCATGTGTTGCATGTGGTGTTGATTTATTTATGAAGTGTTGTTGAATAAAATCAAAAGCCAGTAATAAAGCTTTGTCTTTTTTCCTAAAATCAATAAATGACTAACAAAGCTGGTGTTGAACAACAAAATTGTGAGGACTAAAGTTAACTTTTCAACACAGCTACAAATTTGCATATGCAAACATATAGCGATAACCATCATGTACACAAACATGTACCGATAACTGCCACAGACATATACACAAACATATACAGACGCGTGCAGGAGCAAGCGTGTTCAAACCAGCTGGAGCTTGTGGGAAAATCTGTACTCGTTAGTAACTGACTCCGCCCTGCTGGCTCCAGGAGTTTACAGCACGCACACACTCTCACACCCACACACACACTCACAAGATGAGATAAAAGCTATCTGAACAGCTCTCTGCTGCCTTTTTAACATTCTTTGTTTATTTTCAGACTATTTTTGTCTTTGCCTCTCATATCTCTTTCTCTCATTTGTATGTTTGTTTCCTTTTTTCCAACAATACCTTTTTTGAAAACCCGCTCCTCGTCATCTAAACTGCCCATGCAATTTTGAGATGAAAATGAACCAACAATATATTCAGTGTTTGGTAGATAAGATATTACCCCAATCTTTACTTTTTGTGTCCTAAATATTGTATGACTTAAGTGTGAGAATTGAAATAAAAAAGAAAACAAAGGATTTGCCACTGATGACAACAGGATATCGTCCTACAGGGGCACCAGTTTTCAAAGGATAACTACAACATGCTCCTGGAAAACAGAAGCATTTTGTGTATGGGAAGCTGCCGGTTGTCATGGTCGATGGTGACTGCTGCACGGTGGCGCCTTGCTGATGCGTGAAATCAAAAAGCAAATGTGGCTCTGGTGCTGTGATAGCCTTAATACTTAATATCCTAAAGATGTTTTACTGCTGTTAAATCTAAACCAAACCTTTTATCCAACCCCCCCCAAGAAAAAACAACGGGAGTTGAGATTGTTTTTCTTTTACTCCACAGCTCCATAGGCCCCAGTTCACTGAAGAGTTTTGACAGTGGGAGTTCTTCCCTATTGAGAAGTTGTAAGAACCCAGCTCCAATACTGTAACCGTGAATAACTCTCTACCCGAGTATTGTTTTTGTACCTAAACCTAGCACCCAGTGGCAATTCTAGAGTTTGCTGGAGTTCTATTCATAAATTCATAGGTTCCCCCTCCAACCAGGATAGCATAGGATCCATTTATTTGATAGGCACAATGTAAACATAGAACTCTTGTCAATATAGCTTTGCATCTATAAGTCAACTTATGTCCTTTGTAACTGCAATTTGGAGCTAGGAAGCACACCACGTCAACTTACAGCGGTTTTGAAAGGTTTAATAACAAATGTTAACGAGTTATTGGGGCAAGGGGTGAGTGGTATGGACTACATAACCAGTGCTGGAGCAGGGGTGGCGTTTCTGTTGGTGTTAACAGCAGACAAGTGGAGTCTGCAAAGTTTGTAATTACAGTTTGAGGCCTTACTTGTAGATTTCTTGAACAGGTGTTTCAGAGGGGCAGTTGGCAGGCAGGTGGTAATCCAGTGTAGCACAAAGAGAACCGGTGGAGAATGTGCAGGCAGGTGAGTTGTAGGTTCTTCCTTTTGCTTGTGACCGGATGATCTGCTGAGGTTCGAGATGACAACTGGGGAGAGGATGCAATTACTGGGCGGAAAACACGAAAACTTGTAAGAAACAAGGGAGGCCTAATTACCTTCATTATGGCAACAACAATCTGGCAGAGAGTAGCAGCACCAGCAGTTAGCGGTCCTTAAATGCCACAAGTCGACTGGTTATTGAGCAAAAGTTGCTAGTTAGAAAGCTCTGGCACAAAACTCTACCTGAGAGAGAGCGAGAGAGAAAGACAGGGAAAAAAAATGCAAACCTGCTCCAAACATAACATTCAGCAGTTAAGTACCAAAAAGTATTGCCCAAGTTTGTTGAGTTCCCCTCCAAATTACCCAAAGAAAAAACAACAGATAAAACATTGGCTTAAAAATGGAAGAGGCCATGTTGATTGCTGTAATACGGACCAAGGCTAAGCTGACTGGTTGTGAAGTTTTACTGTAACTACTAGCTTCTATTCTTGGCAGCTATACTAACATAGCTTCCTGTTAGCTATTCTAACAGGTCTGCTAGCATCACGGTTAGCAGACCTGGACTCACTATGCTACTCTAGTTACGAAAATAACTAATGTTAAAAATTAAAGTAAAAAAAAACCCAAGGAATTCTTTGATGCTAAAGGGCTTTATTCAAATGTTTCTCTCTCACAGTAAAGCCTTGACAAACAGCATTTAAGTATTTAGCATTATGATAAATCATTATTATCTGCTGCACTACTACTGTCTTGCTTTTTCTTCCTTCTTTTGTTACTTTCACTCCCAGATGGATAACTCCCCTCCTTTTTCACTGAGAGGTGTTTGTTATTGTCATTTGGTTTGTTTCAACAGAATTATGCATGCCACTTGCAGCTGAAGTGAAGTGAGTGGAGTCATGTGGGGTCCCTGAGGAGGGTCAAGTATCTCCTTGTCATTGCAAACTTTACACATTGCCACTGCTGCAGTTTGAAGTTTGTTAGCCCTCAGGGGGCCTCCGGACCCAAGCAGTTGCTTGCCTATTCCTTTCTCCTGAAGAGATTTGTACAGATTTTGGAAGGACTGACAAATTGTGTCGTTCTGTACATGAGAACAGAAAACATTTATATATTATTTGAGACACAAAGTCACAAGCAACTTTTTTGTTTGCTTTGATAAAAGCTTGGGAATGACACTTCAGCACTAGAGTACCAATATGTGGTGTTCTTCAGACACCCTGACGTGGCGGGGTTATACATTTAATACTCAAACCTTTCAGAAATACTCAATCATATTTTCATGTTATCATATTCTCTTTAAATACCTCTGCTAATCTCTTCTTTCCCAGAATGAAAGCATGCATTGGTTTGTCTACCATCTGCTCCCCACACATAAACTTTGACCTTTACACCCGCTCCCCTAACAAGCCTGTACGACCGTCAGCTGACACCACGTACACAGAACGGCGACACGGACACGGACATGCTTTTCAGCACATAAACGGACATACTCTCACATAGATGCAGTGACACAGAGAAAAACAAGTACACACATGCAATCACCACTTTTCCTTATCATCACTGTTCCAGCTCCTCCCTTTCATTATCACACAGCCCGAGGCTAGGCAGCATCCAGTCTGGCTCGCATTCAGCACTTCCTATCCCCAATGAACAGCCATTTACTGTTCAGCTCACAGTTATCAATTACCATCATCGCCATTATTACCACGACTCTTCCACTTCAAAGCCCCCATCAAAGGAGTCTCATCGGGGACAACTTTCACATGGGATAAAGATTTTATTTTGAAGTTTTCATGTACAAAAACAGCAAACAACACAGATAACGGTTTTAACTTTGGCGTTAATTTTCATTCCAAAATGAGTTATCTGCTGTTTGAAGCATGTGACGCCCTCATTTGTAAAGCGATTACTCGCTGGAGAAGAAAGAGACTAAAGGGCTGGAAGGTTTGTTATTCTTCACGTACGCTATTTTTTATGCATTATGGGTGTGAAATGTTTATAGTCTGGTTCACAAAACAGGTGCCATTCAAGCAAAGGTATAAAAGTGCTGCGTACCATAGGCACAGAAATGTATAGTCCAAATAGACATATTTGAGATATTGGGATATTTTAATGTAACAACAAGAAGTATACTTTCAACAATACACCTTAATTTTCTACATGATAAAGAAATGCTGATTGGGGCTTAAATTGTAAGAAACAAATGTGTAAAATTACAGAAACAGTTCTGTTATCTCATTATGTTGACTGTGCTGTAGATAAAATGGAAGATTGGAAGGTTATATGTTCTTGTTTAAAAATATGAACCAACTGTAAAAATCACAAATTTCTTAGTAGATAATGAAGAAACAGGAAATCTTTGGTATTGTTACTTATTTAGTTCAGTGTAGTTTGAATGACCATATGGGAGGCTTGTAAAACTTATGAAAATAGGGTTAAAAGTATAAAGTTTATGTCCTCGCTCACATTTTCCATGACTGGGCCACATTGGAGTCTTTGGCAGGCCGATTCTGGCCCCTGGGTCTTATGTTTGACACCACTGCTTTAAAGTGCTACTTTTCTTTGTCTGCTTCCTGGGAAAACAAATGTTAGTGCTTTTGATTAGCACAGGTTACTTGAGTAGTGGACTCTGGAACCGCCATAGTGAAAGTGGAAACTCAACCCACCCAAAGAAAAAGAGGCCGACGGTCAGAGGAACCAAAGAGCCAGTAACAAGGTAGCCTGATGGAAGCTTTTTGCCCTCTTTGCAAAAAATAAAAAGAGCAAAGAATCAAACTTTTGGCATTTTTTTTCTGGCTAGCCTTTTCTTTTTAAAATAAATGCATTTTTGAAATTTATAATAAATGTTTAAAATAAGTAAAATCAAAACTGTATGTGTGACAATGTTGTGCGCCTGTTAAAGGGGTATACCACATAAATACATTATGTCATTAAAATGAGACACAAGCAGGACCTTTATGCACAAAGCTTTTTAGTGAAGAAGAGAAAAGAAAAAAGTGACTCATGAAGCATCTTAGTTATGAACGACGTGTCTGAAAGACAAAGTGTAATGCAGCAAAGTTGGACACCATGATGACACTCAGTCAAGCTTTCTCATAGTCTGGTTCACTGAATGTTTTGGAGGAGGATCCAAAAAGCAACAGATTGTTATAAATTACTAAGTTCTGTTTTGCAAGTTCACAACATCACTGCATGCTTTGAGTAATATACATACCACTCTAAGACTTGCTGCTGGTTATATTTGACTAAACTTGCCACCATTATACCAGTGCTTGCACAGCTGTACAAAGGAGCCACAACTCGAATGCTCCCCTAAATATGTATGATCGGCTCACTCGCTCGGTTAAATACTACAAAGAGGACGGAGAAATATCCTCCACAAGCTGAACAACTGGAAAAAAACCCCACCACTGCAGGAGTTGACATTTGTTTTTGTCCAACCTTCATCACAGAGCAGCCACACAATGGATTTAACTGTTTAACACAGCAGCAATGGTAGCTATAGACAGGGGTGCACATAAGTGGTCCTCAGGTTCGCATTTGCTGTCAAAATAAAAGACGCGCACCAGATAAGAAGTTGCAACGCGCGTCTGGTGCGTGTCTTTTATTTTGACAGCGAATGCGAACCTGCAGACCACTTATGTGCACCCCTGTCTATAGAGGTGGGTGGATCAATCCAAATATCGATAGTATCTTTACCGACGCTGGTGTTGGTATTGGATCGATGCTTTGTTTCTATCGTCTGAGTTTGCTGTTCAATAAAATGTGAATTTGTAGATTGACGATAATTAATCTCATAAATCATGACACACTGCTCCCTTACACGAGTTGCCTTTATAGGTCCTGTATTTACTTGCTATCAGATCGATGCCATAATTTGCAGTATTCACACCACTAATGGTAACAGAGCTGTTTCTGAGGACAGCTGTGCTTTGATCTTGTGGAATAAAGAAAATTCCAACTTGTTCAAAGACATTAGAGATGTACGCAGTACAATCATTAAACCCTGGATAAAGAATAATGGAAAGAAATCCTTAAAAGCCCCAAATTACCACAACATTCATGCCCATGATGAGTGGATGTAAACTTATCTCCACAACTGAAATGTTATCCATCTTTCAAATGAAGCCAAGCTTTATCTAAGCTGAAGTACAGTTAATAAACTCACCAAACTGTAACAAAGCATCACAGATTCAAAGTCACCACATTAGCGTGTGTGTACGCAGTGGCACAGTGTGCTCATTTCTCTGCATGAGCCGGTTCCACGTATGTCTGATTCTTAAACATGTGGGCTGAGAAGCGAAGGACGCTGCTCATGTGCATGTGTTACGGTGTCTGTCGGGGTGGGTAATTATGTCAATTATACTGCTGTCATATGGACACACACCCACACACCCACTCCTGCCTGTGCTCTCCATTTGTCGGCTGTAAAATATTAATCACAATCAGCTGCCAAGCTGACAATGAAAAGATTCAGAGCACGAAACTTTTAACACGCATGCGGTCACTGACATGTCAAACTTGCCTCACACAGACATGGACACATTTGCATGTGTATATTTAACAGCTCCAGACCCCCACCCACTCACCCCACCCCCAACCCAATTACGGTCCCATCTCCAACCTCTCTCGCCTGGGCATCTGTGAATCCTGGGGTCCCAGCTGTCTGAGGGATTGTAACAATCGATGGTGATTCTTGAGGTCTGCATGGTCATTGACCACTCATAGCTAATCTGATTGGACTAAAACCACATTTATTTCATGATGTACATGAATACCACCCGGTGTTTATTAAAATAAAAGCAAAACTCCGCATCCAGAGAAGTTATGTTTACTTTGTGCTTAACCACTGAAGTTATTCTGGCACCAGAACAGGCTTGTTAATACTCATTGGTATTTAAACCACACCCATCTCATGGGTCTGCAGGCTTTTCTTATTTACCACTAATTACACATTATTTATATAACTGATAACCATTTCATAAAATCTTCTGAAGCCATAAGTGCATTGTTCCTCTCTTGCTCAGAGCCATCGCTTTGGGCTTTTCCTTTAGAAGAATAATTAATCACTAAGATTTATTTTTCATTTTGTTTTTTGGGTTTTTTTGGTAGACCTTTCTGTCAAAGCTGTTTTAACTTTGGCAAAAGCAGCTTTGATCAGATGTCCTTTTACAGCAATGAAAAACTTGTTGGTGTTAAGGATTCCTATGGGACGTTTAAGCATTTTGGTGCTTTGCTGCAAGTCATGCAAGGTGTCTTTAAAAATGTCCAGAAATGAAATGAAATCTGCATCTTAAAAAGGAGATGATGCTTTAATTTTAGCTGAACAGGCTAAAGCTTGAATGCACAGAAACAAATTGCTGTATTTCACCAACACGGAGTTACTGTAGGTGGATGTCTCTGTTCCACCCAGAAGAAACACTCCAAGTATGTGTAGCTTGCACATGGAGAGTTGACTGCTGAGGGCCGTGGCATAGATGGTGCCCCCTGTCACAGCGTGTGACATGGGAACAACCCGAGTTGTTTTAAATCATGGGCCTAACCACTGGTCCCCTCAACCGGAGAGGGGGTGCCTGGATACTTAGCATTCCTACAGTGACTGAGGACTGTGAGAACCAAAAGACATGGCAAGAAATATTCTTAGGTCTTAAATGGCTGGAAAGAAATTCTGCTGTGTGTGTACGTGTGTGTGTGTGCGTGCAGACGCATGCTGATGTCTAAATGTAGTAATGCCTGTATGATCGTGTGCAGTGTTGACTCTTGTTGTTGGAGTGTAAAAATTGCCCAAAGCCAAGAGAGAGCAGCCCAAACTCTGTTAGCATCCTGGGGCGACCTCTGCACATCCTCACGACACTCAGTCGAAGTGCGAGAATCAAACTGAGCTTTATTTTTTTCCTACATAACCCCCAAAACTAGTGTGGTAAGTTAAGAATGTGCTCCTCAGCCTCTGAAGTAAATTGGTTACAAGTGTGTGTATAAAGTTATTTGAATGGAAATCATAATGATTGCAGTTTGTGTGAAAGCAAAAACCCCCACAATGTTTCTGTTTTGCTTTTGAAGAGTTAAAAACAAAACAGAAGCATCTCTCCAAACTCTTGACATGCAAAGTGTTGGTCGTGTTTCGTAACCTTGTGTGTAACAAAATTGGAGTGCCACTCCCTTGGTGCAAGATTCAATAATAAATATAAATGTAAAATATAAAAAGTACAATAAAACAATCGTGTAAGACAGTTTCTGTTCGCCATGATGGCTGTGGAGCCTATAAGTGGGAAGCCTCTAGAATTTTTTCCATAGGGGTGGCGGTATGGGGCCCACTAAAAATATTGCAGTGGCACACAAAAAACAGAATTTGGTGTTGTCAGATTTTGACAACTTCAACTTATAACCAAGCAACTGAAACAACTACCAATGAGAGTTAAGAATACTGTTAATGACATATGACCTGAGAGTTAACATTCGAAGGCTGTGGTAGTGAATATGTTAGAGGGTTACCAAGGCAACCAGAGCCTAAAATGTGCCCCAAAGCATGATGAACAAGTCACTTCAGCGTGTACTCAGCTTTACTTTGAAGGCAAACCTTTGCCATTCCTGGTTTGGGTTGCACTTTTTCACATTTTGCTAATACTACAGCTAGTACTACTACAGCATGTACAGACAAGCATGAAAAACTACAGGGAGAAATCTGCTAGCAACTAAAACAAATCAGTAGGAGGTTTTTGATGCAGTGGCTTTTTTCCAACTGAGCGCTTGGCAGCCAGTAGGAATCACTCATTGAATGCACATTTTTCTCTAGCATCCAGCGGTTGTATCACATACAATATGTCAGACAACTCTTGAGCAACATGCACAAGATGTCACATGAGAAACCTCAGCATGCTTTTATTTTACTGTATTCTCATAAACTTGTATATCAGAGATCTATACCAGGCGTCCTTTGGTGTTGGTCTCAGCTCCATCCATCGATTCATACCTGCTCATGAACAGCGTCATTTTTAACAGCGTCAAGTGAAATATTTTGACCTGAATGGAGGTACTGCACTAGTTTTGGTGTAATCTCAGCCAAATTACTGCAAAAGGGATATTTCTGTTGCCCAGATATTGAACTGGTAGTTGTGGGAATCACTCCCTTGTATTTGCAGAGGGAATTCGCCGTTGTTATTGCTGTTTGAATCAAATTTGAATCGACATACTTTTTGGATTCCTCCATCAGCTGAGCCACACACCATCCAAATGACTGTGCCTGTGATGAATGCCTATGGATAACTAACCCATCCACTACAACTCTTACTGTACATGCAGCTGGATGCCTTCTCTAACATCTGTTTCAGCTCTGCTAGCACAAGAACATATCTTTACCCGCTCATTCCACAATACATGCATTCATTTTAGA
Organism: Maylandia zebra; assembly: GCF_041146795.1. Lineage (NCBI taxonomy): Eukaryota > Metazoa > Chordata > Actinopteri > Cichliformes > Cichlidae > Maylandia > Maylandia zebra. The sequence goes on from NC_135187.1 coordinate 17,849,639, forward strand.
TTTACAGTGTATATACACACAGTCTACCTATGCAAACACTGGTGAAAGACAGGGTCATTCTAAAGAGCTCACTGATTTTGGGAAACAAGCCACGTTTGTGAAATTTCTTCCCTCTTAGTTCCACAAATCAACTGCAAATGGCATTATTGCAAAGTGGAAGCGTTTACATCACCTCATGTAAAATTACAGAGTGGGGTACTGAGGCACATAAATGGCTGTATTTTGGAAATAGGAACACTTTAAACATTCATTACTGCAAGTAAAAGTTGATGAATCTCAGCTAACGTCAGACCTCCAAGCCTCCTCTGACATTAACATCAGCACAACAGTTATTCTCCAGGAGCTTCACATTGTGGCTCAGCAGCTCCCGCAGGCTGCCCAGTACTTTGTCCATAGAGTTCAACTCCCTTATTTGTTAGTTTTTAATTCAGTGATTTTTTTCACTTCATTTATTCTCTCTTTTTTCTATTTATTGAGCTTCTTCTTCAATGCAGTTTTCACCTTTCTGAGCTGTATCTTCTGTAATTTTGCATCGACTTTATCGAGCCAAGTGTGTCTCATGTTTTGCTGCTATAACAGTAATTTCTCAGAGTACGTCTTCTTCTTCTAACTAAACAGCGAGCCAAAGCCAAACTAAACAGGGGGCAAAACAAAGCACAAATGTCTCACACAGTATACACACTGCAGGCTCCCAGCTGACAAACCTGTGATTAACACCACGTCTCCTGTCTCCTGTCTCCTGACTGCTTTCCTGAATTTTCTTGCTCTTAAACAAGGCTGTGAACTCTCATCGATGATCTCATTTTATTCTATATTAATAGATATATCATTTTAGATTTGAAATTATTATAAAATTGATGTGTCTGGTACATCAGTGGCAGTGGAGATGGGTCTCTTTGTCTGGCAAAACATCTCAATTTTACACCCCTGGGAATGAGAACATGTTAAACTGTGAATGCAGAATTCCTTGCTGCATGTTGTGGATGTCTTTCCATTGATGCCTAATCATCCTTTAACTATTATAGAGGGTCCCCCAGGGTCCCGACAGCTGAGAGCAGCCACTTTCCCATGCGGTCAGGGATTAAAGGTCACTGTGCAGCTACCGCCACAGTTGCTGCAAGTTCTTGCACACGAGGCCCATCCTGTGTGTGTGTCTGTACGCACTACTGGTCTAAGATGGCTTAAAGGGAAGAAGATGGCCCACATCTCCATGTGTGAACCTAATGCAACCTGCTCAAGTGGATGTTTCAGTTTGAAAGTTTGTCTTATATGTGTGTGTGACTGGCAGCCACGGTAACCATGAACATGGCCTTGTGAAGATCCAAGAGGCACCCTGTTTCTTTAAACTGAATGGCTACATGTATACATATGGATGTGTGTGTGTGCATATATGCTCCTAACCACCAGTGCAGCTCTTTGAACTGTTGGCATTCGGAATTCAAAGCTTCCTCCTTTTCTTCCAGACAAAAATACCCCGACCTTCATTTGTTTTTCTTACCAGCCTTGTTTAGGTGCCCCATCTCCACTCCTGGGGCGGAAAAAAAAAATCATTTCAGACCTCAAAGTTCAAAAACACACGTCAAGCTCAGCCTTGACACGGACCACTTGAAGTCTTTTGACTTTTCCTTCCGTTCGTTTGGGGTGGATTTTTTGAAACATTGAGGTTGGGTAATAAGCACAGGTGCAGGTGATCTTTCGTTATTGGCTCTGTGCTTCCTGCCAGGTGGACGGCCGTATGCTAGCATTGTCTAAGATGAGCTTTAAGCTCAAGTGTATTTTCTTAAGCCTGTTTGGCACCCAGGAAAGCAGTGTGTGTGAAGCTTTTGATGTTGCTACTCCACCCAAAGGGCAAATCATCGAGCCTCTGCAGCACGCATCTCAGATCCATTGCAGCTGCATGTAGGATCTTGAAAGAGGTGGAAATTGTTTTCCTTGGAACTGTCAATTTGTTGAAACTCAAGTCAACGTTCTGATATAAATGTATGTAATGCCCCAGGCCGCTTTAGGGTCATTAAATGAAACTTGCTTCATTGCTCTCCGCCAGGGCGCTCTTTGATACAGTATGAAATAAAAAAAAGTTTTGGGCGTGCATGGTTAAATGGATGCTTTGTTACATTATCAAAAGCTGAAAGACAGATGGCTTTTGGCAGGTCACCTCACATCAAACGGGTGTGAAAAGGCACGATTGTTAAAGTGTTGGAAGGTAGACTCAGAGAGGCATTCAGTCTCTGCGTCAGTGTTAAACGGAGCTGTAATCCCACACAGTTTAACCCTGATCCAGATAGATTTAGTTAGCTAAAGCTGAGCAGTGGCGCAGGTGCCGACTGATAAGACCTGGGATTGATGGGACTGACTAGGAGTAGGAGTGACTCGAGAGAAAGTTGCATTATGTTATATCACTTTTGGCACTATTATGCTTGCTATTAATTTCCACCTTTTCAAGGCCAAAGTAAATTATGATTTCTCCACAGCGCCACATAATTTCTTTTTCCAGGATTCTTTTCTTGTTTTTTACATTTCAGACAGTTTCCTATTACCTGGTAACACACACATATACACAAAAACTCTTTGATAAGTGTAAACATGTGCATTTAATCATTTCCTAACTAATTTTGTAAACATGAAGGTGCATAAACACTTACTAAACAGCTTATAAATCTTGTATGCTCTCCATTATAATTAAATCATCATACAAATACTTACAGGTAGGTACACTAGAATAAAGGATAACAAGTCAGGCTTTTACCGTAAACATCCATCCTTTTCCGATAATCCAATTCAGGGCTGTGGAGGTGCGGAGCTATCCCAGCTGTCATGGGGTGAGATGCAGGGTACACCAGGTCGACAGAAAACAAAGAAATAATTATACTGTAAGTAATTTTAAGTACTTTATAATTTCCCGGTAATTTAGTGGAAATATATTTCCTCATTTCTTAGATGGTAAATGCGTTGTGCCTAAGTGAAACAGAACCCCAATGAAACTGAACAATAATGAATATTAAATAACAATATAAATATAGAGATGTAAAAATGCAAGCTTAAGTCACTCCATAATACAGCCTGACTCCTGAAAAGTACAGCGAACAGATGATGTAAGATGGGAAAACATAGATTTTCTGCAAAGTTACCAGATAATTACACACTACTTAAAATTACGTACAGTATAATTTGTGTCTCCTTTTCCGTAAATACCCAGAAGTTAGACGAGGTTAAGCCGCTTCACTCCATCTACGAGTTAATGATATTTTAGTCACCTAAGAGTTGCTTTGGAAAGTTACTCGTGCACTAAGTAAGTCTTAATGTTGCCTCTTCACTTCATTAAAAACACTCTAAGTGTAATTCCTACTATAATATTTACTTTAATTAAAATCCAACCAGCCAAAGTGATTTGTAAACTACTTGTTCAGCAAATTATTCCATAATCAAGCACATTTCCTTTTCCCATATCAGCCCCGTTAATCACTTTTATCAAAACTAAATGTCCTGACAGAAACCTGAAGCAGGGATAGATTTAGTTCCTGCAGCGTGATCAACAACTTTGACATAATTCTAAGACATTAAATTTCCAGGGCTGTGTTATTAAATCACTGTGAAAAGTGATAGTGTGCTTTAAAGGGATAAAGTGGAATTAAAACCAGTCTTTTTTTGGGGGGGGGGGGGGGGATTAAGAATTCATAAATAAAACAAGATTAAAGAACAAAATCTGAAAGACGCCAGATGATTTGGGCGATCTTATATTTAGGGATAAAACCCAACTGTGTGTCTATTAAGAAACTGAATACAACTCAGAAAACTGCAGAAGAAAGGAGAGGATAAAGGAGGAAGGAAAAGAGCAAAAAACTGAACAAAATTTGCAATTTGAGAACAATTGAAAGACAGAAGAGAGAAAAAAAAGCCTCCCGGGCATCTTTCCCATCCTTTTGAGAAAGTGTATTGTAGACAGTAATCCCATATTATGACAGTGACATAGTCCATCCCTCCCTCCTTCCCACAGGTTGGAGGGATGAGTCAGACAGTGAGGAAAAACAAAGCAGCAGGCAGGAACCTGCAAGGATTACGCACTCATCATGTGGAAACTAGACACTGCGACCAGAGCTACTGCAGCCTGCTCGCTGCCAACATCCACCGAACTACTGCCTGAGTGTGTGTGAAGACACACAGTCTGATTGGCAATCATGTGCATTTCGTCTCCCTTCTTAAATTTAAGTAACCAAACCTTTGTGTTAACAGGAACTTTGAGCACCTGTTCAGCACTCACACATGTTCCTGTTTGGGGAAAGGTTTGCTTTTAAAAGAAAACCTTTATCCCTTTACACGTCGATCTACTTGTTCAGGTTCACTTTTTGATCACCAGCTCAAAAGTCTGGTTCTCGATCGCATTGCAAGACTCCTCCCAGTGCGACTCATCATCAGACCCAAACCAACCAATCACATTTGTTGTGAAATGATGCAGAAAATACCAGCCAAGACTTTGAGTGCTGTTTTTGAATAAAGTCTAGGAAAAACAAACAAGCAAACAAAAAAAACACCCACTTTTTTCCCTCCTCCTCCTCTTTTGAGGTTTTTTCATGTGCGAGAATGTGGAAAAAATCACGTTTGTTGTTTTTCTAGGGCAGATTTTTACTTTTTTTTAAAAATCTGTTCACCATCCAGTGCATTCAAATTATGTTTTTTAAACATTATTTTATGTTAAACATGATTTGTGCACACTTCATCAAAGTCCAAGTGTTGGATTTGGGATTTTGGATCCCAGCAACACAGCGGAGAACAATACCAAAAACACCAACCTCCAATTTTCCTGCACCTCCCTGTGAGAGAACAAACCACCACACAAATCATCTCAGGTTTCCTTCTTTCTTAAATGCTGGAATATCTTCTGCTACTCGAAATAACTGAATAAACTATGAGACAGCAGCTCTGCAGGGTTTGTAGACCCACATGGCTTTTAAGGAGCGGGGCTTTCCGAGGTGGTTTGCAGAGTGGACACACACGCACACACACACACACGTTCCTCGCGGTGCTTTAGGGTCACGCTTGTCTTATGTAAAACACAGCTACCCACAGAGAGCGTCATGGCCTGAGGCCAAGTTGCTCTGATGGTCACATGTGCAGCGGTGGAGCGTACTGTTTTAGTGTGTGTGTGTGTGTGTTTTCAGAAGCTTTTCTAACAGCTGTGGTTGTGTGTTGTTTTGTGAGTCAGTGCATGTGCGTGTTTTGTTTTGGTGTAACGAGCTTGGCCAAGGAAAGAACCGTGGCGACAGTAATTAGACGGCGATGGTTTATCGAGGTTTCCACATCACCTCGGTCCCAAACTCTCCTGGTGTCTTCCTGGACTCCTCCACAGTTTGAGCTGTCTTTGCGGTCTGTGTGTGTCTGTGTGTGTGTTGGAGAGAGAGAGTACTCCTCTGTCCCCCTGTCTCCTCCTCTCAGCCAGTGAGTCTGGGACCCGAAGGAAAAGGCCAATTATAAAAAACCCCTCTCTCCATCTTTGTTCTGTGGGCATAAACCACTTCTTTGCTTTTTTGTTTTCATTCTTTCCCCTTCTTTGGCTTTCTGACATTCCTCATCCATTCCCACCGTCCCCGAAACCCCCACTCACGCTCACGCACACATGCAACCTCACTCTTTTGGCTCAGGCCAGCTTTTTTTTTTCTCTTTCTCTTTTTACTTTGCAAGCGACAGTTCCCAAAGTCTTAAAATAGCCTCCATGCTTCCTGGTCCTTCATCAGCACCATATCTTATCATATTTGAAAGAAAAGCTGGGTGGGACTGCTTGTCAGGCTGACTGTTGTTATGGTAACAGCTTTATCCCTGGGTTAATTTGATGCTGCCTTGATGTTGTTTCTGTTTGAAAACGCAGTATTGCTCCCATTTTTATCCACCCGCTCCTGCAAAGCTCACAGGGCAGTAAAAGTTATTTTTTTTGTCACTTTATAAATTAAACTTGAAAAAATGACTCTTAATACGATACATTTATTTATGGCACGTGTTAGTTTTCAATGGAATAATAAAAACTATCAAAATATTTATCGATTTCTCAAAACCGTCTCCTTGTGCAGCTTTGGATCAGTTGGAGTGCTGTTTCTATTTTCAGATCAGACTGGAAGCACTTGTGAGTTTGCAGTTTCACCAAAAACCTCAAACTAGTCCAGACATCAACTCCTGTGTTAAACTCAAATGCCTTACATGTTAGGGATCATCACTGGTTCTGAGAGGTGTCCAAGCCCAAGGAAGGCAAAAGTATTTTTTTATTTTGGTGTTAGATGGTGGTACTTGCTATAAATTAGTCCCCCACATTAAGACTGTTGATGTGGATTTTTTATGGCCACACTAAAAAACAACCCTTGGTCTTTTGGCCTCTTCTTCCTTTTACCAGAAATTAAATTTGAGTTTGATGGTTGGATGTTTTGGTGCAATGGATCCAGTGTGCATAACAAACACACTAATCAAAGTGATCAGAGTAGGACTTTAGTTAAAATTGAGTTGAGTTTGAGTTTGAGTTTGAATTGAGTTTGAGTTAAAATAAGCACTAATAAGTACCGTCTGAGAGGAATGTCTAAGGCTTCAGTCAAAGATGATAAGAGTCCAGTTAGTGATGCTCTGGAAACCACCGATTGTTAGAGAAAAGCTTGCATTTTGCAACTGGTGGATGAGCAGTTGCATGAAAATTGCCAGCAACAAATATCTGTATTGAAAACTTGCATGGCATTGCTTTGGTTGCGAGCAGTTTGGTTGATCACCAGTAGTTTGCACAGAAGTTGCCAACTTGTCTGCAAACACCTGCAAACTACTTTCCGAGCTGTAGTGCGCCTGTGAGACGTGTGACGCAAACCGGAGACAAAGTTGCACTTTTTCCAGATCTGTTGGTTGCAGCTGCAAGGCTCAAGTAAAAGGCAAGAACTTTTACTTTGAGGTGAACATTCTCTGTTTCCAGTCTGCTCTGCACTTCACTGCAAACTTCACTACAGCTCAGAGAGTAAATGGTGAGTGTTAACAGAAAAGCTGTTGTCATCCATTCAAACTGTGGGTGGCCGTGACAGTCTGTGGCGACCAAATCAATCTCAAGCAAGTTTCTGATTCGGCATCCTCCGATTTCACCTAACAACAGCCAGCAACCTCCTGCAAACACTTGCCATCCGGTTGGGGAATACACACTTGTAACTGGTGGTTTTGAGGGACTTGCCTTTAAACACATTTAAATTGTGTAAGTTGTTATATTTTTATGAGGAAGTTCATGTTGGTGTGATTCCTCACCTCGTATGTGGACTTAAGACAGATGTTTCTCCAGTGAACTAAATTAAATTGAGTTTAATGTTTACAATCTTTAACATGTAAAGTGTCGACAGTCGAGTGATCCTAATAGAGTTAAATGTGAGGCAAAAAAAGCAAATGCTCTTAGCGGTCTATTATGTGTCCCAACACACAATAAGTCTCTGGAAATACATCTTTTAAAAAGGGGGCAGCTGAGCTGAGACCCCAAAGAGAAAAGTAGTGAACTACTCTGATGTTGTCCTTCCAACTGCTCTCTCACCTTCTCAGACAGGCTTTCACATGCACACACACACACACACACACACACTCTTCTTACTGCGTGTCATGTGCGAGGACACACTTTCTCTCTCCCACACTCAGACTCACTGCTTGTGTCTCACTCTCACATAAACACACACACAGAAAGCTCAAATCGCTGCTCAGTGTCCAGCTCTGGGCGGTGTTCCCATCCCCATGGCCTTTCCCAGCACAGACAATGCTTTGTGTCCCACAAAGGAAGCTATCATCCAGGCTCTGGGGCCCTGCTTGGCCCTCAGCAACCCCCCCCCCCCCCCCCCCCCCCCCCTCCAGACCCCAGAAAGGCCCCCGGAGCCGCCACACCACAACCTGCTGAGGTGCCAAGAGGAACATCTGTGTGACTCGGGTGAAGAGACCTTGCCGAAGTTCTCACACTGAGAGCGAGAGAGCTGCTTATATTCCAGTGTGTGCGAGTGTCTGTCTCAGTGTGCGTGTTTGCGTCAGCGTTCATGTGAACACAAGTTCCTGGGTCCTGGGAGTATCCCAGTACAGATAATAAATGGTGTGAGAGAAAAGACAGAGTGTGTTGCCAGACCAGGCCAGTTCCAGTCAATGAACCACGTGTCCCAGCAGCCGGGCTGCCAACCATAGACTCCTTAATGGGGTCACACTAACAAGAACAGTTAGATGAAAGGGGAAGTGGAGGGAACATACATGAGAAGAGCAGGGAGATGGAGGAATGAATAGATGGATTCACAGGGGACGGTTTGTAAACGTGAAACTATGGATGAAGATGTGATTACAAAGAGAGGAAAATTGAAATGAACTAGCAAGTGTTCATCCGTCCATTCTCTTCCACTTAACCAATTCAGGGTTGAAGGAGGACTGGAACCTGACCCAGCTACCATAGCGCAAGAGGTGGGATAAACCCTGGACAGGTCACCAGCCTGCTGTGTTGCAGGGCTGACACAGAGTGAAGACAACTATTCACTCTCACATTCAAACCAAGGGTCAATCAGAATCTCCAGTTATCCTAACCCCACTTAACTGCATGTCTTTGGAGGAAGCCCAAGTACCTGGACACGGGGAGATCATGCAAACTCCATGCAGCCTGTGTTCATAATTTTGAATTTTAACTTAAAGTAATCATATCACGTTTATTCTGCTGTTGTAAAAGTAATGCATCACATTTTCTACGATGAAGAAAATGCGAACTATGGCCTTCACTAACTAAACAATGTGTCATAAAGCAGAAAAAAATGAAAAACAGATTGGTTTACAGCGCTAATTCATCTCTATAGAAACTCGTGTGGCTCTTGGCCCATAGTCCTGCTCTTTGGTAATGATTTCTTTTTTGTCATCAGTCACTTTCAGATATTTACCAGGACTGGGTGGATGCTTCAGCTCCGTGTAACATTTCAAATTATTTTCCAATGCGGCTGACATACTGACTTGTTTTGTCACGCCTAGTGGGTACAATCTGCATTAAAATGTGGGGTGTTTTCCATCAGCTCTACACTGATTTGCTCGTTAAACTTCGTCAAGTGGTCATGCAGACTGGGTTCAGCGGGGCTGCGTTGTCAGAACACAAACCCGTGCAGACAAGCACGCGCAGTGCACTGCATTCACGGCTCCTAGTCAAGGTTCACAGAGTTCAAACAATGTTCGAGTTTTATATGCAAACTCTATTTGTTTAGTATCCCATTTAATGAAAAGATCAAAGTTCAGATTAGACCTCTGTGATGAAAAGAGGGTGAGTTCATCTGCAACCATTATTATTTGTTGGCAAAGCTTTGTTTTGGAGAGGCCAGAAACAAACCAAGCAGACATCGGTGACAACAGACATGACCCCGATTAAGTAAACATGAACATGAACATGAAAGGCGGAAGTGTGGTGGAGACTTTGCAAAGATGAGGATCAACTGTGTTGTCAGCTAACCCAGAAGCTGAGCTAACCAGGCGGCTGCAACTCTGTAGGTAGAGCAGGTCTCCTAATAATTGGACATTTTGGTGGTTTAAACCCTCGTCTGCCTCCCCTGAGTTGAAGTATCCTTCAGGAAAATCCTGAACTCAAAGTTTTCCTCGATGGATCCATCAGTGTGAGTGATAGTTAAGGCACAAAGGAGTTTTTTGGATGCGAATTTGTCGTGTAAGGTAAATACTCACTGAAAGAGTCGGAAAAATCATCCTCAAAAAATGTACTGTGAAAAAATCAAATTGACATCAAGCGATGATGAGCTGGTCCTGAAGAGAGAGCTTCATGGTTTGAGTCAAAACTGGATCACCACCACTTTCGTAAATATTTCAGGATGTCAGTGGGACAGTTTGAGCTCTTGCTGGCAGAGTTGGGGCTACATCTGAGAAGCCAGAGGAATAACTACAGCAAACTGATTGACCCGGAGCAGCGTCTATCAGTGTGTCTGAGTTAGAATAGTATTATTTTACTATTTCCATATCATTGTGTATTCGATACCAGTGAGCATTTTGAGCTACAAGCATGGTTGTTGCCAGGTGCAGTGATCTGATTGGTCAGATCTGTTTATTCACATCTGAAAAATCAGAAAAATCAAGCTTGATCTGAAATGACAAAGGCCACAAATGTATCCTTCTAAATTACGTGAGTGGTGTGAACATCTGCATTCAGAATAGATCAGTCTGGAAAAAACTTTAAATGCATAAAATATTTTCATCTTTAAAAGGCCTTTAAAGGTGCTTAAAGGGACAAAATAAAGCTGTGTGGGAATGAATGAAGTAGTAAATAGTGCTTTGTTTGCTCAGTTAGAGCACAGCAGGATTATATGAGCACCAGTCCATTTACTAAAGCTCAAAAACCTTCCATTACATATATGAGTTTAGAAATGCTGCGACACAAGTATGTGGTTACATTTATTTCCTAAGTCTGAAGAAACAGTTTCAGCTTATAAGAAATTTACCTGATTTCACTCCAAGTCCTGTAATCATATCTGCCCTTTGTTCTGTCATTAAAATCAATTTGGGACAGACGGACAGTCGAGTACAGCTGGGTCTCAGTATGGTCCACACCCTCGAACACCCAAACACATACGCTATCCAGCACAGGAAGTGACATCATGTACCACTGGCCAAAATACAGGAAGCATGACGAAAGCTTTTGAAGGACATGAGGGATACATCAGCTCTGTATAATCCACCAGCTGCTGCTGCAGATCCCACACCCATTAACACACACACACACACACACACACACACACACACACACACACACACACACACACACACATAGAGGAGTTACTGTCAAATCAGTGTGAGAACCCAGATGTGCTTTAAAAACAGTCCGCTTTGTTAAAATAACATATTTTCTAAATTGAACATAATTTCTTTAGCAATGGTGATTCACGGCCAAATGTCTGTATGAGAACAAGATTTAGATCTGCAGTGTGGATGAGCGTGTGTGTGAGTGAGAGAGAACATGGTGCATATTCCATTATTCTTTTCATCTTCACTTTATTTATTGACAAATATGACAAATAATGAATTAAAGAGTAAACAAAACTTGTTTTGGTCTGAACCCATGAGTCCTGTCAGGGTCTTTCATTTGTAGATCTAAAGCTTCAAAATATTCAATATTTATCAGGTTTGGATGATTCATTTGTTCTTTGCACTTATTTCCCTTACTTTCTTTTTTTTATTGCCACATGGACCAAAATAAACAAGTTAGGTAATAATTTATTACTCAATCATACATGATTATGTAAGTATTATATGCATTTTGCAGGCCTACAGTTTAACTGAGGCATCGATTGTACAAAAGACCAATATGGCCAGCTTGACCTAAACCATTGGCTTGTGGACTAAAGTTTGAAAATTTTGAGATAAAAAGAAATTATTAATCCTTAGATTGTTGTTCATGCTTTGATTTCATCTTGCCTGGATTATTGTAAATCACTCTTTACCTGCCTCAGTAAAACCTACTCGGATCATGTGCAGCTTGTACAGAATGCTGCTGCTAGGCTCCTAACCAGATCCTCCAGATGTTCTCATGTCACACCTCTGCTGATCTCACTGAACTGGTTTCCTATTCAATTCAGAATTCTGCTTTTCACCTCTAGGACTTTGCATGGCGAAGCACCTACCTACATCAGTGAACTTTCCCAGTGTCGTGGCTGCACAGAATACAAGACTTTGACTTAAGTGACTGGGATTTTTAGTTTAAGCGGCAAAAGCTCTTCGGTTTGCGTGTTGACAAAGACCATAATCATCCCCCGACCTTGGCCAAGTACTGCCACGGCCATGAGAAGGCATAATATTACTTTGGTTGTCAACAAAATCTCCAAAATCAAAATAAAAAGCGAAGCCGGTGACTATTTCACGTAAGCGTGATTGCTAATTCTCCAAAATTCTGCTTACCTGATGTTGCAAATTTGCTGCATGTAAACAGGGACAGGGTTGATTACGTGCAACTGCAAGTGATAATCAGGAATAACAATAGATGTATACACAGTACGAACATACGCATATTACTTGCACTACGGAACAGTTTGGGTTAAGTTCGGGTTAAGACCATGATTGTACTCAGGGTTTCCTGTTGTTATGCTTATGGCTCCATGCGGCCCACGTTTAACCCACGTTCCCACTGGATCAGGTTGCCACTGTATCACACACGCACACACACACATGCATGCACATTTACACTTTTCTTGCTTTTATCCCCGTTTGCACAACTCTTTTTTTTACGACTCCCCTCCCCTCATAAAGCCACACATGCTTTCGATATGTTTTGGCGTGAGTGCCTCTCTCTCTATCATCCTCTGACCCCTTTTAATTTTACTCCGAGTATGTCTTGCTTCCTTATTTTTCCCTCTGTGTCTTTGTCTCTCCTCTCTGTCTCGCTCCCACACTCTCGACACACACAACAAACACACCACCACCCTTTTAACTTCTGGCCGCCTCATAATGTCGTGCCTCATAAGAAGCATGCATCAATAACCACAACAGTGCTCACGCACACCACACACACGCAAACAGACACAGAGCAGATCCCTCTGTCGCCCAAACAGCATGCTCGCAAATATTCATGAGAATCGCTAAAAAGCTACAAAGCAAATATGTGTGGTGAATGCCAGGCTTTGAATCTGGGGTCTGCAGTCATTTGCAGGGATGTCACAACTTTGATTTTCCTCATCCTGTCAAGTCATTTGAATTTGTTTTTTTCTGTCTTTTTCATTGTCTTTGTTTCTAACAGTAGTCTCTAATTAAAACCCACCAAATGCATACAATACCTCCTCAGCTGAAGCCGACCACCATCAAGGACTCGGGCTACAGTGTATCAGTGGAGATTTCCAGAGGCTAACGCCTGCAGTGACAAGCGCTGAGGGCTCTGGTTGCCAACAAAGCCTTTCCTGTGCCTGTGAACCTCCAGCTTCTGTCTATTTCCATCAGCAGGGATAACAAACACAGCGTCAAGCGCCTGATAAAAACATAAACACGGGGAATATTCCTGAGTCCGCCGTGTGTTTTCGCAGGGCATGTCCGAAATGCCATCAAGCCCTCGATAAATAACTAAAATAGCACAGTTCCTTCAATCTAAACATTTCGAGACTAAAAACCTACACTCTCGCACAGGAAGTGTTCATTTACTTAACAAATCTGTGTTTTTTGGGACAACACGCATCTGCGAACCAAAACACACTCAAGAAAACATACTGTTTGACACATTTTCGTATCCGCTGAGGAGAAGATTTGTACAAGTGACATATGTTTTCCAAAAATGCACCTTTCACCTTTAGGCTCTGGAGAGGTTTAGGTTCTCCAAAGTGGCTGCCCATTGCTTCCTGTTGAGACTATGGTCCTCCTTCCTGTTAACTATGAACAATTTCCTGGTGACAGAGCGGAGAGCCCACTGACTCTGTGCTGGCCATCACCGGACAGCTATCGATGTATTATTTTATTAGGAAACATGGAGGTGACTCAACTGTTTTCTGTCCTCATTTGACTCAACTGACAGAGGCTGTCCAGAAAATGTGAACAGAAGGCAAAAACACTGCTTGGCGCCTTAATCTGGTCAAAGGACTGTTTTGCTTCCCTGGAGCTTGAGCCATAGCTTTTAATTTGTTAAGCTACTTACCGCTGACCTATGAATCATTCGAGAATAAAAAAGGCTCCTAACTCGAGGGATGAACCAGTGTTTTGTCTACACATAACAAAATTTGTTAGCATGTCACAAATACACATCATGTGTTTCAGTTTCTTTGATTGAATCAACAAAAAATGTCAACTTGACTTGACACGCCTAAAAAGTTATTTCTGTACCAGGAAATTAAGTGTCACGGTTCTGGGTCATTCTGACCCAGCGTCTTCAGTTCTTTATATTTTGGTATGTTTCTATAGTGTTGATTATTATTCTAGATTAAGTGCAGCGTCTTCTGCCTCCTCGTAAGTTGTTTCTGGTTTCCTGTTTTACTTTAGAGGTTCATGTCTGGTGTCAGTGTGTGCGGTTTACTATTCCCCTGTCTCGTCAGCTGCGATTTCTCCCAGGTGTGTTCCCCTCCTGTGCCTCATCCCTTGATTACTGCCGTGTGTATATTAGCCCTGTGTTACCTTTGTTCTCTGTCGCATCGTTAATGTCTACTCACCTTCATTCTGTACTCTGTTTTCCGCCTGTGTGTATCTGCCTGTTAGTTTGTATTTTCCCAGTTTAGTTGGTCCACTGTTTACCGACAACCTGCTAATAAAGCGGTTACTTTGAGTTCTACTTCACCTCACGCTGAAACCTGCATTTTGGGTCCTTCTCTCCTTGCCTGCCGGTACGCGAACATGACAATATGATTCTGAAAGAGCCATTAGCTAAAAGCTCGGTGTATCTAGACACAACGTGCACGGTGTCCTCAAGAAATTGAGGCCATGTATGATGAGTATATTTGGGCAGATCTCCAGGTACTTGTTCCCCAATGCTAATCCCAGGCTCAATGGATGGTAGCAGCAGAACCACGGGGTGCTCCTCAAAGAAAAAACAGAATCGATGGTCAGAACTGAGCAAGGATGAATGCAGTGAAGACATAGAAAGCATTGAAGGAAATCTGCTCTGGAGTTCAGCAATCAGAGGCTGAAGATCCAAAGCGTTCAGCCAGGACAAGCCAAAGCCTGGACTCAAACTCCAGAGTGCCATCAAGGGCCAGTCTGATGGAGCTTGAGTGGATCTGGCAGGAAGGATGGGATAAACCTCCAAATCCAAGTGTGCAAAACTCATACTCAAGAAGACTCAAAGCTGTAATGGCTGCCAAAGGTTCCGCCTCACCGTCCTGAATATGGATCCGACAAGTTTCCTGAGAAAATTTGTGAACATTTTGCGAAGCATATTTTTACTTTGTCAATCAGGGTTATTGAGTCTAGTGAAAAACACAGTTTAAAATTAAATCTGGAGATCTGGGGGCTTTCCAAATCCGCTGCGTGCGCATGTTCCATGTGGGTTTGTTGGTGTGCAAGTGTGTGATTGTGTGTGTAATCCCCTCCAGCCGTTTCCCCTACTTTCCTTTCGCTCAGTCACAGGCCTGGGAAGCAGTCGTGGGGGGGATCTCTCACAGCCGCTCAGTGTGCGCGCGTTTGTGTGGTGTGTGTGAGTGCGTTTAGCGGACAGCTGTGTGGACGGCCGGGAGCAGCCGTTACAGCAAGGACCCACACACACACACAGCCGTCTCATCACGACATCCAACTCTATCCCACCCTCTCCTCCCCTAATACTCTAATCACTGCTTCTTCTCTGTAAAGGGAGATGTCAGCTGGACCAAGGAGATCACTGTGTGTGTACATGTGTGCGTTTGTGTACACGTAACCAGGTCATTTGTTAGGTCGGGTAAAGAGGAAAAAAATGGTTCTCCTGTATGTAGAATGGTGCTGCAGACTTCAAGGGTTATTGTACGAGCGTGTGTGTGTGTGTGGTGGGGGTATGACCACCAGACGGCAAAGCGGTGACCTCTTTCCAAGTGTATGTGTGGGTGTGTTGGCTGAGACAGGGTCACATTACATGGTTGACTAAGTGTTCATGTACCATTTACCATCTTGTACATGTCAGCATGTGTGTGTGTGTGTTTGTGTGTGTGTGTACATTTATCTTGCATCTGTGTGGGCAGGGGTTCAACCATGAAACACCATGAGCTACGATGATAAAAAGCTAGCATACAGATACAGGGTCCAGTCAGCAAAGTTTAGACAACAATTTAAAAAAGTCACATTTATTCTCTTTCTCGATTCTTGTTTTGCATTTCTTCGGTCTGATTGTTTCTGAGTTGTAAGTCTTTTTTGGGCAGCACCAGTAGACAGTCAAACAGGTGGTGATAATACACTCAGGAGGAAGTAAAGTCAAACCTTTTACTTTAAACTTTAATTAAACAATTAAACTTTATTAAAACCAAAAGCTCAAAGCTGAAGAAAGAAGAGGCCTCTTGAAATTTCACAGACTTTTTTGTCACTGCCAGTGCCGCTGGCTGCTTACAGGTATAGTTGAGTTGTTAGGGGACTTCAGTCAAAATCAAATTAACACGTTCCCATTTTTAAAATAACTTTGGCAATAAACAGGATTCGGGACAGGAAAGCTTGGAGAAAAACATACAGTAAATGGCCTTTGGGCAGGACTCACCTGCTCACCTGTACAATCCAGTGAGTTAAACATAAAAGGAGGATTTTTCCACATTTGCTATGAAAATATCTCGAGTACCATCAACAGCTTGTCAGTGGAACAGGTGGCGATACAACCATGAGTGTATAGAAATATTGGCCAATCAAAAGCCCACATACAACAACACAGCACACTCTCTGACGTCAAAGAAGGAGATAAAGGTGCAGACGTTTGATGTTGCAACACAAACCCTCCGTTTTCCTCGTCCACACCTAAATACAGAATTTGAATTTTTCTCAATTTCTTCAATTTCTCCTCTTGAATGTTTGGACTTTTCCGAATGATCTGTTTTCAGTGATACAAAAACTGTTTATGTGTGGACAACAGGCCAAAACTCAGGAAAAAAACAACGCAGACAAAACAATAGCTGTGTACATGTGGACGGGCCCTCAAAGTGGCCTGGACAGCTTATGATTTTATAGCTACCCATCAATCCATCTTCGTAAACGTGTATTAAATTCAAGGAGCCCAGTGGGTTGCCTGTCCATCACAGGGCCAAAACAGAGAGACAGACAAACACACTCACACCCACATCCACAGCCACAGAGACGCAGGGAACACGCACACTCCACACACACAAAAAGAAAGCCTACAAAAACTAATAGATAATTTTACTTGTCACATTAACAGTTGATCCATTTTATTGGTAAATCTTAAGTAAACTGTTTTAGTTCTATAATAATATACAGTTCTTTCATAAATGCATAATTCTCAATATCCTGCTGCTATAATACTGATAGGCTAATTTGTACTTAACAGGCTTTATATCCTTCATTAAGATATCCTAGGATTAGAGAAGATATGCCTCATTTATGACAACGTTGTGTAATTATTTTCTCATGGCAAATGAAAAAAAAAGGAAGTTAAGCAGGACAAACACCCTGCTAAGGCTTGACTAAGTAGATCTTTTAAGGCTTGGGCAAGTTTTGCAGCCCCATACAGATTTTGGGGGTCAATTATTGCCTAAAAATGGTTGTGTTCATAGTAGTTGCAGAGCAGCTTTTATCTCCCTTTGACACCACATCTGTCTCAGCATTGCTACCCCGACTCTACATTTTGCACATTTCTTGTTGCAGTAATGTCCATTAACTGCTTGCTATTTCGCAGCACAGACGGGAAGCTTGGTGTGGGAGTCTTCGGGGTGGGGGACAGAGGGAAGAGCGCGACCCCAGTGTTAGTGTTGGTGCTGCCACAGGGACCCAATAAAAACAGAGCTGTCAGGAGTGCTCCTGACTGCTAGGCTCTGTGTCAACCCACAGACCAAATAAACAGCAATCAGCGTTGCGCTAACTGCTCTGTGACAAACACACACACGCACGCACACGCACACACTGCAAGCCGTACAGCTCGGTGAGCGAAGCCATGCTCAAACACAGCAACCACACGCATTGCACAGAAGGGCATGCTTATGTGCACACACACAAATCCACACGAGCACAAGCATGCACACGAATGCATACACACGTCACTCACAAGGCCAAAAGCAAACAAGCCGGGGAAGTCTGTCTAATTAATGTTTTGAATCTGGCCTCTGAGTGATGTAATGACAACACGTAAGTCATGCAGTCATAGGCTCTCAGCACAGTGAGCGTGTGACTTCCCACAGAGCTGGATTTGACTTCCAGTGGGTACAACACACCCACAACATCTCACCTGCGACATTCATGATAATCTGCAGGTGGTTAAAGAAACATTAAAATTATGGTTTTAAGATTTTTGGTTTATATAATCCAGATTTTCTGTCAAGAAGAGACACTTATCTTTCATGTGGGTTGCACTACCTTACTGTCTGTGTGTGACTCTAGAGGTCAGTGAGAAATACTGCAATGCACTTTAGTATCACTGCTTTTGCCATTTTACTTTAAGTAACTTCAGGTGCACAATGTGAAAATATAAAGAAATTAGAGAAATACAATACAAACCTGTATGTCGGCACAGTGCACCCGTGCATAATACAGGTTATTTTTACTTTATAGGAAGACAAACAACCAGTGTTGGTTAAGTTACTTGAAAATAGTAAATAGTTACTAATTTCTGATTACTTCTCCAAGAAAGTAATCCTGTTAGTTTACAGATTACTTATTTTCAAAACTAACTAGTTACTTTATTACTTAGTTACTTTTTAAAAACATGATTTACAACCTGAATAAGTAATAAAGCAATAGACCAACAGGAGTGAGGCCGGTGGAGATTCGCTCGGTGCCGCAGCAGTCATGTCAGTGGGGGGATCCGTGGGTTTCTCTGTGAATTTCACATTCCTGTGGCAGCGTGCTCGGTGCTTGCTCAGATTTAAAGCGTAATTTTTCGCTGTAGAAAGACGTTTTCTTCCCACGCAGCGTGTACATCAGATGCTAATGTTCAGTCACTTTTTACGAATCAAACTCAAAGTAACGTTAGTACGTCCAAGCCTTAAACGCTGCACGGTCGTACTGTCACGTCATTGTAATGAGACACTCTCACAAACAAAATCAAGGTTTAGTAACGCAGAGTAACAGTAATCTAATTACTTTTTTCAATAGTAATCCCTTACTTTACTCATTACTTTAAAAAGTAATCGGATTACTTTAGTTAGTGCCCATCTCTGGTGTTAACACAGTGCTATAGTAGTCCCAGAAGTGGACATCCTGCCTCCAGATGATGAATGGATAGTAGCATGGTGGAAAAGGCGACAACAGTTTTGATTGTAAACGACTGTCTGATCAAAAGAGATGAAACACCACACCATCTCAAACAATTACCAGTTATACTCACCTTTCCTCACCTGGTTGAGGTCATCAAAGAACGAAAACAGTCCCTGAGTGAGTGGATCGATTTTTCTATTTATAATTTGCATCATATTAGGCTCAGTGCAAGAAATGGCAATCTAATGTACTGTTTAAGTAATGTTAGGACTTACTGCAAAATGTGCAAAAATAATAAGAAGCCAGTGAAAAGTGAGACACGGTTTGTTTAAATTGACTTCCTTTGTGTGTTTCCAGCTTTCCAATCTGAACAGATTCTGGCTCCAAATAATCGCTCGGCCTCGTCGCATACCTCTCTGCCTCTTTGATTAATTTAAGAGCAACGTGAAGATCTGTTCGCTTGATATGAAACCCCGTAACCATCCTTCACAATCAGTTCTGTGAGACATTCATAGCACGTCTTCAAAGGTACGTTGTGACCGGATTCTCAAAAAAATGCTTCTCCGTTTAAAGCAGACCTCAAGGAATTTCTGAATGGGGTGTGCCACATTTTAATGCAGCCCCCATGTACAGCAAAGGGATCAGACATCACAAGTCCCAACTAATAGATGTGATTGTTTCAAAATGTCTGCACAAAGCCTCTGAGAGTGGGCAGACAGACAAAAGAGCTCCCGAGATCCCTCTGTGATTGAATAAGCACAAGAAGGGATTGGTTTTGTAGCTGCCATAACAAGCCTGCAGATATGACTGAAGTGGTCGCATCTGAATAGGCCGAGCAGACAGACAGCGGAGGTTTGGCCTGAGAGAGAGCGCTATAAGAAGAATAGCAGATGCTGAAGATGAAAGAACCGCCAGGCCTTCACTGGAGGGGGTCTGTCTGAGACATATACACACTCGCACTCTGCATGAGTTTTGCTTTCTTCAGTGCAAACCCTTCTCCCTTGAAATGTGTTTAAAGTCTGTTTAAATTGAACGAGACGATGCGCTAGCATACATAAAAGCACGCGTAACGGATCTGCGCAGCCACTCGAGTGCGGCAACAAATACGCCGATTCTCTGCATCATTAAATGCAGAAATACCATTTGATAAAACAATCTCACCACATAGCCCGTTTGTAGCTTTCAATCATAAAACTTTAAAGCAGTTTCAGAGAACCCGGTCAGAATTTCCACAGTTTTCCTTGCTCACATGTAACACACAGCAGGAACGAAACCTCACTGCCGGATAACTCTGTGAGGTTTAGCTGATGGGAGCTCGAGAGAACACGCAGGAGGCGGCACACATGGCAGCCACTTGCTAACGGTGAAAGTACTGGACCGTTATCATGCATGACTCTCACGTCTTACAGATGTGGGGAGCTGGGAGCTTAATGCCCAATGCTGTTTTCTTACATGCCCGTCTTTTATGTGATGTCTAGAAAAAAAGGTAAAAATCTGCAAGCTAATTTCTTTCCATGATGGTGTGAACAAATTTAAATTGCTTGAAAACATGTAAGTCCTTCTCATTCTCATCTCTTTTGGCTTACAAATGTGAGAATGAAAAATGAATGCTGCAAGCCTTCATTTAAAGTGTTACTTAAACATTTACCAACAATCAGCTCGTACCTACATAGCACCTTTCCTCTCAGGTGAGTAGGGATGGGTACCGGTGTCTGACATAAACGGTAGTAACCAGACCGAAAAGCAGCGCACATTTCGGTGCTTTATTTCGGTGCTTTTTTTTCCTGAGCTGTGATACACTTCTAGCCAATCATTTTACGTTTCCGAGGATAGTAGGCCAGGTACGTACGTTCTGTTAGAGCAGAGCTACAGATTAAAAGTGCCCAAGGCGAAGCGGTCAAAAGTCTGGCTGTACTTCACAGCAAAATATGCAAACTCAGCAGCCTGCAACAAGTGCTTTAAGCTGATACTGTGATACTGTCAAAGGAGGTAACACCAAGAATCCGATTAAACAGCTGGCGACGCATAGCGTTTTTTTTAAAAGCCGAGAAATGCGCCGCATTTGATAGCTTGCTGCGAGACCTCACACCGTGCACGTCGGGTGGGTTGCCAGTTATCGGACCCGGAGCAACATCCCCCAAAAACCCGAAGAATAGAGTCCTGGCCCCTAGCCCTGCCAGTGTAGCAGAAATGATGATGGATGATGATGCGCAGCAGCCGTTCTTCTCTGCGTGAGTAGCTTAATGTTCGTGTGTAATTTACGTTGAGTAGGCTCACCATGTTATTACATTAATGCAGGTAAGGTGAACTAGCAAACATCATCATAGCTACATGCGGCTGTCTTCTTGTTTGATGGCAGATACTCCCTTCACCCTGCCAAAAAGGCTAAAATGACCAAAGAAAAAGTGGAAAACAGTTAAACATGAGAGGTTTTTGGACAAAGTTTGTGTTTTTTCCATTGATTAAGCACTGCTTCCAGCCAAGAGTGATACCATATATGCCACATAGCTGCAGAAAAGGCACACATTGTTATCTTTTTACAAAAAAAAACAGCTGAACATGAGAGGTTTTTGGACAAAGTTTGTGTTCTCCATTCTTTAAGCACTGGTTTGAGCACCGTTTAAGCACCGGCACCGTTTCAAAAGTACCGATTTGGCACCGGTATCGGATAAAACCTAAACGATACCCATCCCTACAGGTGAGCACTCAAAGCATTTTCTGTGGCAAGTCTCAATTAACCAGTCATACACTTATATTGATACAGCCTAGGTGCTTTGCACTTATGCTGCCATCCATCCATTTTCTACTGCTTATCCAGGTTTGGCTGTGAGGGCACAAGTCTCTTCCTGATCACCAAGGGGTATACGGAGTCATTCACAGGCCAGCCGAGCGATAAAATCACTCCAGCAAGTCCTGGGTGTGCCCCAGGGCCTCCTCCTGGTAGGTCTTGTTTCGGGCATGTCCCAGTCAGATGCCCGGAGCACCTCAACTAGCTCGTTTTAATGTAGAGTAGCAGTGACTCTACTCAGAGTCCCTCTTGAATGACTGAGCTCTTCATCGGTGGAGAGCCAGATTCTCCTGGGCTTGGAGCTGAAGTGAAATAAGATTTAATCACACCTACACCATCAAGTGTAATAGAAATGTGCCGATAATGCTAAACGCATGACAGGGCATACTTTACACATTCACCTAGCAAAAGATCCCTGGTTTAGGGATCTTTGGGGATGCGTCAGGAAAGGTGTCCGGCATAAAAAAGCATAAGGAGCCCCTTCATATATTTCTCTTTATTGCCAGTGATGGGTTGAGTCATCTCAGCTGAGTCTTTTCCCTACGCTCTCCCCTGCTGATGCTGAAAGGCAGGCAGGCAGCACTCCTTGGTCGCAGCACAACAGCCCAACCGCCCAACCGCTGGGATCTACCATTTCCGTTGGCGTGCCTCCTGTCGCAGTCGCTCCCCTCCTACACACATAACACACAACCACAACACAAATAACTACACACCGCCGGCCCCCTCTGGAGAGATCAATTTCACAGGATCGCACAGCGAGCTCCGGTTCCCAGGCGCTGCTCACGCGGTCTGCAGACCCAGACGGTTTCTTCACACAGCCTGACTCCTGACCCTCCATCATTACGGGGGGTCAGAGGACCAGCAACCCCTCGCTGCAGCAGGAGAAGGCGGGGGGGCTCTGCTCCATTGCTCCATCCAAACATTGCCAACATACAGGAGGGGGCCCATTTAGTTCTCTCGCTTTCTCATCCCGAGGTCAAATGTCAAACGTTAAAACATGTTTCGACTGTTCGAGCTTGTTATCGAATTAGCGAGTAGAAATGAGTGATTAGAAGTCTGTGTGCATTAGGAGTGTGTGCGAGTGTGTGTGTGAAATGTGTGAAAGCCAGTGTTGTTCACCGCCTCACATTTCAACATACCTTCATGCCAGCCACATCAGGGGATGAGATCTTAGTCATATCCAGCCACAAACAATCAACTTCTCAGGCTACTCCCGACTTCTGTCACATGCTAGCAGCCTGTCCTTTCTCTGATCTCAGCTGTCATTCTTGTACGTATTCCTATAATATATATAGCTACCACAGTGTATGAAATGTCAAAACAGGTCAAGATTAACTGTCTGCCAAGGGCACAGGGCCCGTTTGAAAGTGTGACCGGGTCAAACTCAAAGCGAATAATCACCTCAGGCCAAGATGAAAGTTAAATAACTGCCTTTGTTCTCTTCGACTTTCTTTCTCACTGTCTCCTCTCACAGTGACCACCCACCAGGAGTTTCACTGATTCCAGACATGAGTCACACCCAACCCCCCCCCCCCCCCCCCCCCCAAGAAAAAAAACCCAGCCACTCCACTTCCCATTTTGTCTCCAGATTAAAGTCACACAGCGCCGATTGTGACCAGCAGGTACTTTTTGATTTGACTTGACAGGATGCAACAAATGGGAGTCAAATATACGGAGTTCTTCATCCCACCCACCTGTTGAATTTAGATATCAAATGTTCCAGACTGAGGATTAGAGCACCAGCTAGAACATCAGAGAGCTGCAGATGAAGGGGTGTGTTCAGGTTGTCTGTGTTTCCTGAGCAAAAAAACTTGATCCTTGTAACATATGTCCACTAGCTCCCGATCTGAGGCAGGTGCCTTCACATTCAAGCTCTCCGGGAACTCTTTCTAAAACAGAACAAACTCACTACTCGAGTCAAGTGAATATCCTACATGTTTTCTATTTCTTAGAAGAATTGTTGCTGTATTTGTACTTTTCCAACAATTGCACTAACAATAAGACCAATCCTCCTATCATGACTGTGGAGAAAGTTTCAACTTGGAATTTCGTGCTTCCATTTCCTCTTGTACATTTCCAGCTATTCCTTCTTCCGCCTTCATTTTTCAGATTCACTGGAAGGGAGGAACACCACCAGCAACTCGTTCTTGCTGTAAAAATGAGAGCAACACCACATACAAGTTTAAAAGCGTAGAGTACATAGACTTAATGCACAAATATCAATCACTTACTAGGAGGATAAGGAAACAAAAATACATGTTTAGAATCATCGGTGAAATCTCACTTTTACACTTTGTACTCCGCTTGCAGACATCAGTATATAATACCTGAACTTCGGCCTGTCTTGAATTCTTTGTTTGGCTGTAATAGGAACGATGATGGGCTGCGTGGGAAGTGTGGTGGGTTAGTGGATATGTGTATGTCACTGCTATGCTCTTCATGTGAGTCCACCCCATGCTAATGTCTATGTATGTAAATGTTGGTGCATATTCACTAACATCAAGTATGTATTTTTTTACAGCTGAAAAAAGCCCCCAACCACTGCACTTAAGTGAGTATGAGTAGAAAGTTTTCCGGAAACAAACGCACCACAATATTTTAATATATTGTTGTTGTTGTTTTCTTAAAATACTTGGATAAAAATCACGGACTGCTTAAAGTCTAGAACCCATGAACAACATCAAATGCTGTGTTTCCCCCTTTGAGATGCTCTGCTAGACTTTTACTGAAGCCACCTTCAGCTTGTTTGGCTTCAGTTTTGTCCTCAGTAAATCTACTGGACTGAGATCAGGTGGCTGACATGACTTTTTGCAGACTTTGGCTGAATCTGAGCACAGAGTACAGTTCTGTACTCTTCAGAGTTCCTCCAGCAACTTCTATATCCAATACCATAACACTGCCTCCACCATGTTTGACAGATGATGTGGTTTGCTTCGCTTCCTGAGCTGCTTCTCCCCTTCGACATATTTTTCTCTTCCATCATTCTGGTACAAGTTCATCTTGGTTTCATCTGTCCAAATGTTTTCTTCATGCTCTTTTGGATGTTTGTAGACTTTGACAATGATACATCTACCTCCTTGAGTGTGTGCTTGACTTGGTGAGACGTTGCGAAGCTGTTTTCTCTCAAACATGGAAAAAGATCCTGTCATCTTCCACTTTAGTTGTCTTCTGTGGTCTTCGAGGCCTCTCGGTGTTGCTTAGCTGGCCTGTTCATTCATTCTTTTGAGGAATGAACCAGAATGTTAAGTTGGCCACTCCTAAAGCTTTTGCTATCATGCTGCTATTTTCAGCCTAATGATAGCCTCCCTCACTTGCATCGACATGACTTTGGACCTCAAACTGAGTATTCAGGGAAACAAAAAAACCAGATAAAAAAGTCAACTACCCAGCTGCTTTTGTTCAGTCAACCTGAACCCCATAATAATCATGTGATTTAAAATCTACTGAATCAAAGCTACAAAAAATTATATTTTAATGTCCAAAGACTCCTGGAACTAAGCGCATAAATAAGGTAATAATATAAATAAATGATGCTGCACAGCAATGCTCAATATGTTGCTCTACGAGTGGTGCTCTACATCTGAAACAAGTGTTTATTCAGATTGAGAGAAAATCAATCTTATGGACCTCAAGAACAATTTTTAAGAATTAGGAAATTTTCTGTTTTTCTCTCCTTCTGTGTGTTTCGGTTTCTGTGTGTGTGACAGAGAGAGTGTGGGAGGCCCTCCAACGCTTCCCATGGGGAAGCAAGACAGTGATGAGTGTCAGTGGGTCAACTTTGACACATCCTTCACTTCCTCAATCCGCACACACACTGACTGATGTGTTGTGCGTTGCGGAAAGGGGAGAAGAATACGAGTCAAGAGGGGTGAACAAGAGGGCCCGTCAACAAAACTCACAGGGCAACTAACGATGATTGACACGCACAAACAATGCGACCACGTTCAAACCCCCACCCTCCTGAAAGACAATGCCAGGGTTTCACACACACTCACACAGCCCTCACCCCTGCCTTACAAACAGCCCACCCTCTTAAAGACACTCACATTCATTAACAATGTCTCTCTCGCTCTCACCCCCTGTCTCGCTAAGGGACAATAGTCGGGTGTCATACATGTCTGGAGCAGAATTAGCCGTTGCTTCCTCTCCCTGTCAGGAGAAACAAAGTTAGCCTTCCTCAGAGCTCCGCGCAGCTCTATTTATAAACAATAACAAGGCTCACCCTCTGCAGGGCTTCACCAGAGAGCAGCTCCACGCATTGTTTCGAGCGGATGAACATCTGTCTGTGGCTAATGTGCAGACGCCGCAGATCCTCAGCTCTGAGTCAGTGAGGGGCACACCTTCAGAAACTTTATCACTTAGTTTTACCTAGAAGTCCTGCAGGTTAACGCGTTTAGAGCTCCACTTTTTTGGATGCTTGAGCTCCATTTAGAATTATGAACGTATAAAGTTTGCAGCTGTCATGTGTTGAGGGTTTCTCTGGCACACATAAAGTTTGGGTTTAAGGCTCCTGTAAGCCTTTCTTGTAGACAGCACAGACACCGAGGTGTTCTCATACTGCTCTCCAGGCTGCTTTGAGGATGTGTCACACGTCTACAGAAAGGCTTATTCTTCTTTTCCCAAAGTCCGGCCAAGTTCCATTCCTGATTTATTTCAATTTAATTTCCTTTATATAATTTTAAAGATAAATTATAGAGATGTGGGTAGCGACTGACTTTTTCCCCCCACAGTCTCAGATTCAGCATCCAATCTTGCTGTGCAGCACATGTGCAGCTGTGACACAACCTTACACCCCGCGGACCACAGCAGACCCTCGTGTACTTGCGAATGAGGAAAGAATAACACTGGCATTTAATTTGTAAGCAGGATTTTGTGACATCACAAATGGAAGTCAGTCATAGTCGACTACGCAGCTTACACAAACTTCTGATTCAGAACAGCACCGTGCATCCAGCAGTTTAACTTGTAAAGGAAATATTGTTTCTTTCAAAAATGTTTGTACGATGCAAAAAAATGATGTTTTTCAGACATTTTCTGAAATAATAAATCTTTTGCATTTTTGTTTTACTTTTTGTGTCTAATTTCATTTTTTGTCCAGCTCCATTCCTGACATTAGACTAGAATTATTTCATTCCCATTTTGAACAAAGGCCTCAGTCACATCGGTCTTTAGACATTTCAACAACCGTCTGGCAACCCTTTGCCACTGGGTAGAAAATATGTATTCACTGACAGTTTGGGAGATTGATTTTCAGAGCCCCAGTCAGGCAGACCTCAAGCCCAGCCAGTGAAATTGTGTATTTCACAAATGGGTTATAAGCGGTTGCTGGAAGTTGCTGGCAGTGATCTTGTGTGAAACTGGTATACGGTGCCACACCTAAAGCTTTGAGATTGATTTAGTTGCTAGCAGGTTGCTGGAGCAATCTGATAGCAACCAAAGCAATCACTGAGAGGCTTTTGGTGACGCACCTTCTGTGTGACTAATTTCACTGAGCCACAGCCAGTTCCCGTCCATAACTTGGTTAGGTAATGGCAGGAGGTCTCTAGGAGGAGCACGTTTAAAAAATAAACAGTGAAGTTCATTAGGTAGCAACAGTTTTATACAGAAATTCATTCTGATGACTCGAGCTGACTCCAAGGACGCAGCCTTAGTTGAGGGATTGCTTCCTCTCAGTAAAGTTACATTGTATGTGTATCTTTTAACATTTTTATTTATTTCATTTTAAGGCTTTAAATATGTTTTCAGCACTTCCAGTGAATCAAGTCAAGACAACCAGTAATCCTGCGAGAACAATCGCTCCTCTGTTTCTTCTCAGGACCTTCCCACTTATGAAGCTTATTTTAGGGCTTTATAAACGCAGGGATGGGATGAGATAGAGAAGACGTAAAGATTAAATTATTAGCCACCAGCTGAGTGAGTCAGGATTTTATTTTTATTCTTTTTCCCAAAAGGAGAAGATGATGAGCAGCTTGAAATTAAATTAAGAAGTGATGATTTGTTGCGGCTTTATGATTTAAAGGAGATTCTTATTTTATATTTTCGTAAATTCCTCAAAACCTCATGAGATTTCTTTGTAATCTCAGTTTGTCCCTTTTCGAATAGCGCGACTGTTTCATACTCAACCTTGTTAATTAATTGTGTTTATGACTTTTGTGCGCATTAATATAATTGGTGGGAAACAGACCTCACCTTCACCGTTGCATCTGCTGGCAAAGTTCGAGCAGAACATCGGGAAGACTTTAGCACATTAACAGTTTTTCGTGACTTTGTTTTGTTAAGGAGTAACCGAGAGTTCCTGAATGCGAGTTCAGCATCGTTCATCAAAGTCAGTCTGTCAGCGCTGCAGTCCTGCTTGATTTACACTCCCAGCCACATAAGCTCTGTTCAGGAAGTCACATCTAAATAAACCAATACAACTAAAAACCCGATGACATGTGGACCATTGTATAAATATCTACAGCCAAAGTAGCGTAATGCAGAAAATACAGGCGGCATGCAGCACCGAGCTGAATTTGTTGGTGAAATCTCCCTTTAAAACAACTTCAAAGCCCGAATGTGCACAAATACTTCAAACATTTCCTTCTGGTAAGACAGTCTAGACTCAATTTATGTCTGCACTGATTATATGTAATTGCAGCCCAAAAAAAGAGGGAAAAAAACCCTTGTGGCTTACTAATAAACTGGAATTCAAAACCCTTTATGATTGTACAGTAGAAGACAGCAGAGGACGTGGAATCAAGAAGTTAATTTCTAAATCAGTGCTTTAACGTTTCACATTTTGAACTGAGCTCACACCACGTGCATCAATATTCGCCGTTTGAGAGGATTTGGCAGCTCTGCAGCATTTGCAGAGACCAAATGACTGTCTGAGGGAGAGGACATGCAAAGCGGGGCTGTCATTGGAGAAAAGGAGACGGAGGAAAATATGTGAAAACAGGAAATTAGACATGAAATGAGAAAAGAAGCGAATACGAGACAGAAAGGGCATCGGAGGTGAGCCGTCACCGAGTCCTGGGCCTGAGTATCATTCGATTTGGTGGCCTGATCCGCGGCGGGAGAAGAGGAGGGCGGCTGTGGGGAAGGGGAGGGGAGGGGTGGATTTGATGATGTGGTGTTACGGGCCCTCACCTTCAAAGGGCGGCCTCTGAAAGGCCCTACTAATCACAACATGTGATGAGACCGGTAGAACAAAGACAGCCGGGCAGAAAATAACAGCGTGGGAACTCTGGGTGAACTTGAAATACAACAAGAGGGCTCACACCCCCCGCCTCCACCTCCTCCTCCCTCCACGCTCAATACACAAACACACACACACAAAGTCAGAAACTAATGTGGACGCACACCTGTGTTTATTGTGACAAAAGCTTCAGGTTGCATGCACTCGGAACGTGTGTGAACGCAACTCGCTCGCCCACTCCCAACACACACACTCACACAGGCACCAGCTCACCGCTGATCAGCTCAGCAAAAGGTTGTACCTTGTCTGTGTGTGTGTGTGTGCTGATATAAGCGTAGCCTTGTACAACAACAATAAGATGAAAACAGCCCTAAGTGCTTCCTCTCATTCATATAAACCAAACAAGGCAGGCCTTCTCTCTGAGATGACTATTACGCCTCGGGTTGCCTTCGGCTCCCACTGATAAGGATCTCCATATTACCCTGAGTGCGTGTGTGTGTGTCTGTGCGTGTGTGTGTGTCTGTGCAGGCATGCTCCTAATGACTGATTTTTCTGTTTCTCTTTATTAGCGTAAGATTAAAACGACAATCCCACAGCCCCTCGGAGAATGAGTGGAGGTGCACTACGATCTTATATATCACAATAAATGTTTAAAAAGTCTGATGAATTGAGGTTTTATGTTTCCTCATTACATCCTCACAGAGCACATTTCCTCGCTTTATTCATAGCCCTTCATTGTTGCTGCCTGGTGCAGATATTTTGCAGGATGCATTAAATGAAACTGCCTTCAGTGACAATTTTGGCTTCTCTTTTTTTTAACGCGAGCCGGGATAAAAATGTCAGTTTGCCACCAGCTTGTTCCCATAATTCCAGCTGTACCTCTGCAGTGACATCACACACAGGAGTCTTTGAGGATTATCTTATAAATGCAGTGAAACATAAACATTACATCATCGTGTTTAAAGTGAGCAAACTGGGCAGTGGGAGTGTGCTTTTTCATAATTTAGTATTTTTATTCTTTTATTCTTTATTATTTAATTTTACGTCAGGTTGTTCTTTGTTTACTCTGTTAATTATAGGTGAGCTTTTATTAAATGTAATACAGCTTACTCAGAAATGATCAAAGGCACTGCAACTTTTTTTTTTAAACAAATAGCTCTTTTGTGATTCGCCTGTTTTGGTCGACAGATTTATTTTAAGTTTTTTGCTGAATGCAAAATAAACTTAGTTCTTTTCTGTTTCTCTGCTGTAACTCTTATATCACCAGACTTCGATGTCATAGCAGACTCATTTTGTAAAATACTGAGAAAAAATACTCATTAAATAAATTGAGCCCCATCTTTGATAACCATTATATTACTGGATCATTATCAGGCCTCAGAAACATTAATAGCTGAGGAGTTTAACACTATACCAGGCAGGTTAGACCTAATGTAAACTGAGGTGGTGTCATTTTATTAATGCCCTTTACAGACTATTAGAAAGAGGTGTTAAATGTGAACAACAATAAAACCGTGGAGTAAAATTTGGCTTTAATATGTTCCTCAAATGAAATGAAATAGAAGTGAAAAGCCACTGCAGCCTATGAGAGAGATGATTACTTATATACTGTTAATGATTCAGGCGTTTTTCATGTCTATCACTGTGCACTATTCTTTAAAACACCGCACTGTTGTTTAAATATGCCGCAGACCGGTCCCTGCAGGAGACCGTCGCCTGAGGGGCTCCAGCTCCATATGCATTACATGAGTGCTGCACGCATATACAAACACACAGCAGCAGCTCTTGTCAAATTATTTGGGGAGTGTGACCATTATAGGAGCCATCAGTCGTGCGCTGGTGATGATATGGAAACTCCAGGGAGAGCGGACAAACCGCTTTGATTGCATTACGGGCCTCTCGCTGACTGCTCTCACAAGCCCTTGAAGTGCCCACGGAGTCTTTACCGTGCATGAGGTCTCTCTGTGGGGTAAGATTAGACTTGGTGGCTTCCTCTGGTTGCGGCAGCGCTCCCTGTCTCTCCTCCCGGGCTGAGTTAGTATTGGATTACAGGTTCACACGCTCGCTCGCAGACCGCCCGTCGCCCCGACCAATTGCTCCATTCATTCCAGCGCTGGAGCCGGCCGTCGGCCTCTGATTGGTTATCAGCGCCGGTTAGGGAACTTTCCCACGGCCAGCGCGTGCTGACAGCCGGCCAGCCACTCCTCATCACCACCGGGGACACACACGGGGGAGGAGGGGGCGGACTCGCGGGAGCAGGGTGGTTGGGGGCGGGGGGTGGACAGTCATGGACCGAAAGTCCATTGGACCGATGTCAAAGTTTCTCCAAAGATCCTCCGTGTTTGGCAAGATCAGTCACTCTGAAATTGAGGGGGGGGGGGGGGGGGAATCCCAAATCACGTCGTGAAACCTGTTTTTCTTTAAAAACTCAGCTGTGATTTCAGAAAAAAGACGCCGAATGAAAAGAAAAAAGCATGAAAGTATTTAAGAAGGGGAACATAAAGTGGTAACAAAGGCTGTCTGTGGTCTTAAAGAAAAATATTATTAAATCGATTCAACAGGAACAACGTGTGTTAATGGACATCAGTGTAACAAACATATTAAATGTAAAGATTATAACTAAACTGCTGATTTCCATCTGTAGTCCCAGGGCAGGTCGGCCCAAATCTTCAATATTTAGCAGACTGAACTGTTCTGCGATATAAAATATATCCCAAACATGCACTATGAAAAACATCTGAATCTTTTTATGTTGTCAGTCACGTCTGTTTAATTTATAGCCTATATAGCACACTTAAACAACAGACGTTCACAGGCACATTTACATCACTAAACTTCAAAAATTAATTAAATAGATACAATTTTTAAAATACATAAAAGGTTTAAAGTTTTGTTTATTGTGAAAAGTAAAAGTCGCAGTCATGGTCATTAAAATGTACTCATAATTTGCAAACGCTCATAAGTCATGACCCACCGCTCTTTTTTACATAAGCTTCCGTTACAGGTGAAAAGTATTGAAGGTTTTTCAGGGCATCGAAACAGCCTCAGAGTGGGAGATCTTAACTCTCCCCCAGCCCTCAAAGCGCACGAAGACGTGCTTGGGCTAACTGCTGTCTTTCAAACCCGAGACAGCTTTGTGATTGGCTGATTTGGCGCGGGTCACCGCCCCCGTTGCCCGACAGCACCGTTGAAATGACACCGTGGGAAAGCTGAGCGCTTCAAACAGAGGCGCTCCGGGCAAACCTGGGCAGAAGCGAGTTTGGCTCACAAAGCTGACGCACTGAAGGAACTACTGCGCACGAATCAAAATGAAGAGGAATCACGATTTTAGCTCCTCGGACAGCGAGCTGGATGAAACTATTGAAGTGGAGAAGGAGAGCGCAGATGAGAATGGGTAAGTCATTTGGCCCTGAAGTGTTTCCTTCCTCTGAAGTGGTTCAAGTTTGTGAATATCTCTGTAAAACTTTACTGTGCGGATATTGACCAAACCTCCCCGTTCCACCTTCTTTCAGGAATATGAGCTCCCCTCTCGGCTCCATGTCTCCCTCAACATCCACTCAGGTGCAGGCGAGGAAAAGGCGTCGAGGAGTAAGTGAATTTATCTTTCTTGACCTTGTTTGTCACCAAATGTCACATTTAGCAGGTCTCATCTCTAATCTTTAATGATCTTTTCTCAGATTATTGAGAAGCGACGCCGTGACAGAATCAATAACAGCCTCAGCGAGCTCCGCAGGCTGGTTCCCAGCGCCTACGAGAAACAAGTACGCGAAGTCTCCCAGCCTAATGAGCAGTTAACACTCAGGAAAGCTCACTGTTTACCTAAAATCTGTTGGATTGTTAAAATCTTATCTTTTCCATTTTCTTTCCTCCCTGAAGGGTTCAGCCAAGCTGGAGAAAGCAGAGATTTTGCAGATGACTGTTGATCATCTGAAGATGCTTCATGCTGCTGGAGGCAAAGGTACACTTATTAATTTTAAATATGTTTAAATGAGACACACATAGCTGGTCTGACCAGATCAGCAGTGGAAGTAGTCTCTTTTTGTGTGACTGATATGTCATTATCCCAAAAGCAAGGGCTCAATGGTTCATAACGGTTTCTTTTTTAAAGTTCAGATGAGTTGGCGGTTATAGAATCTAATTTACTGTCTTCTTCAGGTTACTTTGACGCCCACGCCCTCGCGATGGACTACCGTGGTTTGGGTTTCAGGGAGTGCCTGGCTGAGACGGCTCGTTATCTGAGCATAATCGAAGGCTTGGACAGCGCAGACCCTCTGCGGATCCGTCTAGTCTCTCACCTCAACAACTACGCCAGTCAGCGTGAGGCTCACTCCGGCCTGAGTCACCTGGCGTGGGGTTCTGCTTTCGGATCCCCCGCTGCCCACCTCACACACCCCCTCCTCCTCCAGCACCAACAGGGTGCACCGCTGGCGCCTCTACCCCGCAGCACCACCAGCAGCCCACAAACTCCTCTGTCATCCACCTCCAATTCATCGCCGTCCTCCTCCTCGCCGTCATCCTCCGCGCTGGTTGCAGAGACTCACATCCCGGGCAGGCGCAGCGGCAGCGTCACCCCACACTCCGATCAAGGTCCGATCAGGATTCCCTCCACCACTGCCGCTCCCACCACCGTCCTGCATCCTGCTCTGGTCCCCTCGTCGGCCTCCAAGCTCTCCCCTCCACTCCTCTCCTCTCTCTCGGCGTTCCCCTTCACCTTCAGCACCTTCCCCCTCATCTCACCCACTACTGCCATCAGCCCCCCGACCCAGAACTCCGGCGTGGCCAAACCCTACAGACCCTGGGGTATGGAGATAGGAGCTTTCTGACTAAAATGAAAACTCAATCTGCGTACAGACTCGACTCACTTCCCAGCTGAGCTGGACTCAAGGACTCAAATTCTTTATTTTCCTGCTAAGAAAGTGCTATTTTTTTCTATGATGGTGATGATGATGATGATGACATCCCACAGAGGATATACCTAGTTATAGTTCTTTTTTTTTTAATCATCTGTAATGGTTTTTTGTTGTTGTTGTTCTTTGTATAGAAGAGAAGAAAAAATCAGTGACGAGGGAGACCGTGACTAAAAGGCAACAAGTGTGATTTACTATGTTGATTGATCTCTGTTCCTGCCCACCCCTTTTAGAAGTTTCACCCACTGTAGTCAGTCTATCAGGAATGGCTTTTCCAGATGGTCAAGCAGCCTGTCGAGTTCCTGGGTGAAAGGGGGGGGGACACTTTCACCCTGGAACTCGGGTGTTGGTACCACAGTTACAGGGGATTGAGAGTCACCCCCTATTTACAACATTTTATGGGGTGGAATAACCAAAACCAGGTGCTCGTCTGACTGATAGTGGGAGCAGACATCAGCTACCAGCTTGGTTAAAACAAAGCTAAATGTGATTTACCCACAGCCTCCAGTGTTCATGTAAAGCGTTGTTATTTAAACTCGCTTCCCTCAACTTAAACTTCCTCTCTACAGTAAATCCTGTCCTTAACAATCAACTGATTAACAGCTTTTTAACAGCTATAGCAAAGTTCCTGCTTCTTCCTAATGTAAAAGATGTTAGGCTGTTTTTTTTCTTCTTATCACCTAGTCTCAAAAGTTTTTTTGCATCAGCGTTTAGAGTCAGAAGTTACCAACAGGAAGCTCATCTCCGTCTGTAAGAACAGTTGTAGTAAATAAAAAGTAAATAACATCATTACATTTCCAAAGCCTGTAGACAGATTTCTAAATGCAATTGCTTTATTTCCAGGTGATGTTTTGGTGTCTCCTAGCAAACCTCACTGTGACTGTGTGCATTTCATGGTTGTACAAAACACAAGCAAGCGCTGACAAATCAGATTTGCCTGCTTTTCAAAGGTCTTGCTGGTGGTAACGACAAGTTCCTTGCAATAAAAAAAGAGTTCTGATAAATCACCTGCGTATTTGTTCAAGTGTGCTGGGATTTTATTCATTGCGGTGTGAATGTGCTTTGGTGTGGTATGGTACGTGTGTTTGCTTGTTGATGCCTCCAGTTGTTTGTGTGTGTGTGTGCAGTACATGGCGACGCCTGGTATCAGATGAGGCTGCTTGTTTCTCTCAGCAGTCCTCTGTGTGTGCACAGGAAACCATTAACAAGGAGGGGATATCCTAGACAATAGCAGCCTGCCTGGCCCCATGTGCTCCGTGGGAACTAGAGGAGGGAAAAAGGAGGGAGGAAAGGTTGGAAGAGGATGAAGGAGGAAAGTAAGGAGGGATGGAGTATTGGGTAGCAGATGAAGAGAAAAGGGCGAAGAAAGCAATGGGAGGGGTGGCAGAGTCAAAGGAGAGAGGGAGCAGGAACCTGTGAGAAAGGAAGTGTGCATCAAAGGTTTTTGTCTCTTTGCCATCATTTCAGCTTGCACCAGCTGCACCTTCTGTTCTCAGCACAGTGGCCCAAATAGTCGGCCCGGTCGCCTGCGTAACTCTGACTCTTTTATTTCTTTGCTGTCGCCTCTCTCCGCTTCTGTCTAGTCATCCTCCTTTCATTTCCTGATGATGATGCAGAGCCAGGTAGTGATGTAAGCCTCTCTGTGCAGCCGAAAGGCAAGATCAGTGAAGTGGAGCGAAGACAGCTTGTCTTTTGTCGCCCTCAACTGGTCATAAGTGGTGCTTCAAGTCGTCGCGGGCAAAGGATGTTTTGTTAATCACAGCAAAATGGGAATATTTCACAAGGAAAAGGACTGAAAGAAGTTAAGGAAACCTATTATGCGTAATGAAATCTTATATTTTTTAGGTTAAAGCAATACAGCAAAAATGCACATTATTCTAATAGCATTAGAATGTTTTCTTGTTATATTAATCCACTGAAAAAGTACATTTTCAAAGTTTATTTTAAAAATGTTTTAGAGCAGATAATAGTACAAACAGATAAGAGTATAAACACTCTCTATAGATGTAATGGAAATGCACAGGCATTTATGCTGTACTTCTATGTCTCCATATAATCTTGATGAACGTTTTAAAAAGCTGGTCATGTATAATAAACAAGTTGGAACCATACAACTCAAATTAAAGCCTCGTAAACTGCCCTTCTACTTGTCATAGCAGGAAAAGCTAATGTGCAAATACGGCCTTCATTATTCTCACTTTCCTTTTATAACTGGGGCTGATGTCAGATTTTCACTTTATGCTTTTTTGTGATCAAATAACAACGTTAACTCAAAATCTGCAGACAGTTATTAAAAAAACAAAAGGCGCTCAATCAAATTCATCATTAGAGGCTGTGATTTTTTCTTTCTTCATGATTTTATGTGTAGTTAGGTACCATCTAATCTGTAATGTTTTATCTATGTTTATGACTTTGTGTCTCTTTTTCTTTGGTGTTTATGTAAAACAGCTGACTGCAGCAATATGCCCATAACAAATGCCAGAGAAGTTACTTTAGTAGCCTTAAACTGGTTCAGGTATTGATCTCTCACCCCAACCAGTCGGGCAGATGGCCGCCCCTCCCTGAGTCTGGATCTGCCCAAGGTTTCTTCCTGTTAAAAGGGAGTTTTTCCTTCCCACTGTCGCCAAAGTGCTTGCTCATAGGGGTCATTTGATTGTTGGGTTTTTCTCTGTATGTATTATTGTAGGGTCTACCTTACAATATAAAGCTGTTCTCTGATTCGCTCACACTAATGCTAAGTTTTGCAGAACAAATAAATACATGATAAATGTTAAAATAATACATAGGTAGAGTCAGTAAAAATCAGTATTTTTTGTTACTTATTTATATCTAAATATTTAAAATAAAATCAACAATAATTTTAAAAAGTATATAAAACAAAACACAGCATTTTGATAACCTCATGGCATTTATTTCCTGCACAGCTGTATTCATTTTTCACTGATATCTTGTATTCACGATGAGAGAGTCAGACGACTTCTCCAGTCTCAGTGGGGTTAATGGTCTGCCTCGTGCTCCATGTACCACTCTTTCACAGTCTGAGCCCGATGAATCCTGACGCTGTCACCTTGCAATATCCTCACTGCATGAAGGAAGAAAAACTACACTGATGGAAGAATCTATTTTTTTTTAATGCTGAATCTGGAGTGGACTAACTGAAGCAACCCAAGCTTATAAGCCTGCCCCACAGGCTTGTACTGGGGGCACTAAGCACGATGGGTGCACCACCTTATCCACCTCTCTTTTTACCCTCATACACTCATCAGGAACAGAATTCATCTGAGAACACGACCTTTTTCCTTCAAAATCCAGTCCAATCTTCATTCTCCCTACCAAATTAAAGCATGTTTTTTTCCCAGTTTTCCTCAATGATAAGTGGTTTTCTTAAATCTAAAAGCTGTTTAGTCCCAATCCCCTGAGTTCCCTTTGCACTTAGCATGTGGGTATCCGCTAACACACTTCTGTCCTTCCACATTTTCATAATGCATTGTACAGTTCTTTAGCAGTTTCAGCAGTCTCCTTAGTAGTTTTCTTTGCTTGATGCCGGTTAATATTTAGCACCTTCTGGTTTAAGAAATGAGAAACTAATTACTGCATCGGTTAGGGTTAAATAACCTGTTGGCAGCCGAAGCAGGTTAATCATTGCAGTAATTATCCAGTGGAAGGCTCATACCTGTTTGCTTAGTTAAATCCAGGTGGTGATTGTTGTACAGTCCAAAGAGTTATTGAAGCTGAATAATTCACCTACAGACGTGTTTATCCACGCATTGTTCTGACCTGACATTTTGTTTCAGTTACATAAAGAAAATAGTCCACTGGAAACACAAGCGTGCAGGAAAGAAGTCAGTCTGAGAGCCGGTTTCATTCACTGAACCCCAAATCTTTATTAACCACTGCTTGCTCACAAAGATATATGTGGAGAGGGGGAAACACACAAATGGATAGAGGAGACAAAGAGAGAGAGTGAGAGAGGCAGGTAGGAGAGTCGCTGTCTGTGCTGAACTTCTGACTGTAATGGTGTTTATTTATATTTAACCGGATCAATATCATATGGCACAAGGGTTGGTTTATCTACCCGCCGTTTCTGAAATACACACACACTTGCACACACACACACTCACACACATTTATGGGTCAACTGTGCGTGCGTGACCAACAGGGTTCAACCTCAGGCTTCAACACCCTGGTTACAAACCATTCGGATACTTTATCACACTCATATACACCTTTACAGATGGAAATACTGTGAATCGCTGCTGCAGTGATACCTGTCTTTATGGCTTAGAAGTCTTTCTTGTGCTGACCTTACAGTGGCATTTAAAGTGTCTCGGAGTGAAGTGCGATGGTTCCCAGTAGGTGATGGCGATGTCGCGGACTACTCTAGCCTTTGTGAAATGGAGAAAACTGGGATTTATTTTGTTTTTTTCTCCAAATTAAGCTTCACAGTAGCAGGTTTTATTATTATTATTTTGTTTTTGCACTTCAGCATTCTCAGGATGCACTTTGTCCCCAGTGGTGTCGTACGTTACAGTAACATGTGATTTAAATGTGACTGGAAGCCTGTTTTCAGAGGAATATAAGAGGCCCGCCATTTGTCAGGGATGAGCTTTCCGGTGCCAGATGGACAGAAATTAGCACGCTCTGCCTGAGCTCTGTGGTTGCCTGTGTGGAGAGCATGTGAGTGAGTGCTTTTACAGTAGATATATATATATGTTGTATGTGGAGAGATGAAGAGTTTGCAGACGGAAGGAAGAAGGATGAGGATGGGCTCATTAAATGCTAAAGTGGCCTCCTGTGGTACAGTCACTACCCTACCTCACAGGAGTGGATGTGCGACGACGGCTTGCGGTCCTCACATGAACGCAAAACTGTCCCCCTTTGCCCTCTGTCAGCTTTCCTGCACTTGCTCCTCACTGATTGAATACTGGCATAAACCGGATGGATCTAATTTTGCCTCGCAGATCTGCTGGGTCAGATGAGTAAGCGGCCACTTGCAGGGGCGAAGGGAACTGAGCCAGGATGCGGGCCGTGTGAGGACGCAAGCAGTCACCGCCAACCATCAGCTAGCTGGCAAACTCACAACAAACACCTAAGCCTGTAATCACACAAGAGAAATCTAAAAGAGAAAACATTCTCAGGCTGAAATGAACAAAAAAAAGTAAACATGAAAATGAACAAATTATTACATCCATATATGCAAGGAGAAGAAACTTATATATAAAAATGGCACACTGCAATCAATACTTTTGCTGCTTGTATCGTACTGTATATAACAAAAAAAGGAAGTATTTACAAAAACCACTGTCACTTGTCAATTTGATTTTTTTTTTCTTTTCCTCTCATTTGAAACGGAGCGAAAACATTCTTTTTTTTGGGAAGAGTGGACAGGATACATTGATCTTTCTTTTGTTTTTAATCATTTTTGCATTTTTCCCACCCCCAACTCCATTTGAAGCTCCCGCTGTGTCGGGGTGGCACCTCAGGCTGTGGTGGTTTGTACTAGTGTAGGGGGGAGTATGGTGGTGGGGGTGGAGAGGTGGGGAAATGTGGGATACGGGTGGGGAAAGGAGCGGGGTGGGGCGTTCCTCAGGGCTGGGGAAGGCGGTGGAGGGTGTGGAGGTGGGACATGGAACCAGTTGGGGTTTCTCACGCTGTCAGTGCTTCTCTCAATTCCTTGTTCCTGCGCACCTCCTGTGCATGCTTCTCCTAGAAAAAACATAAACACACACATTGAGGATGTCACGTTTTTCTCTGCT
This sequence comes from Maylandia zebra, assembly GCF_041146795.1. Taxonomy (NCBI): domain Eukaryota; kingdom Metazoa; phylum Chordata; class Actinopteri; order Cichliformes; family Cichlidae; genus Maylandia; species Maylandia zebra. The sequence goes on from NC_135187.1 coordinate 17,889,047, forward strand.
GCCAGCCGTTTCCTGACATTTTTTCCCCCTTGTTCACAGCAACAGTTTCCCTATGCTGACCCTTGGACTTCATTTCCCCTCTTGCTATATTTACCAGCCGTGACAGCACGGCTTGTATTGTTTTCCTCTTTCGAGTCCATGTATGTGTGTGCGAATGTGTGTTTGTGCAGTAAAATCTATTTCCAGACCTACTACCCAAAGGCAATTTTGAGTTTAAATGTCATTCTGTCTTTTGCTAATGATAACTTGATAAATGTGCAAGACTTTTCAAAATGATGGTGGAGAACACGAGTACTGAATAAGCAACTAACTCCCAACTGGTGGTGACTGTCCTTAGCTTGCTAAATAATATGGTTCCTATTTATTCTTGTCTTTATGAACATGAGAATATTATCCAGTACTTCAGCTCTAAAACACATTTGTCTTTACTGGTTTGTTTCATTGTCAGATTCATAACTGTAATAAAACATTGATGGTAATTATGTCACTGTGTGTAACGGCAGAGTCACTTTCAGTTTGTTCAGCTGTTTGTTTTGGACTCTTATAGCAAAGACAAATGTTATTAAGTTTTCATAGTGCGAATCAGAAAATAGCAGATACTACTTTGACTTAGTGATAGATTTATGAATACAAGCACAACACAAGGTAGCTTTTCTTTAAGATTTCTCAGCTTTTCTGAGGTCACACCGTCAATATTTTGTCTGGGGATTTTGTAGTTGGAGCAACACAACGAGAATGACCGTTTCTTATTCACACTGACATCAGTATGTATTATACACAATATGAAGTAACAACTAAAATATTTATTTGCCTGTTTGCAAAGTCTCACAGTGACATAATTTTTATTATTAGCTGGATAATAAGAAGAATAATTTTCAGATGGGACTCTCTCCGCTCCTCACCTTCTCCTGCAGGCGCTCCATCATGGCGGCCAGGTAAGCCATCCGGTTCTCCTCGATTTGCTCCATCTTCATCTGGAGCTTCTCTTCAGCCATGCGGCTGAAGTTGCTGTTTTCCTCCATGGCCTTCATCAGCACGTCGCGCTCGTGCTCTCGCTTCTCAGCCAAGGTCTGAAGCACATGCGCCTCCTGGCACTGGAGGAGGAAGAGGAGAAGGAGAAAGAAGAGAGAAGATGTCTTCCTAAATTTGTTCTTAAATGTGATTTACTGAAATCTGACCACTCATTGATTTATGTCTCTGAGAGTGAGTCAGAGATGGTGCAACAGATGCAGATGTTTAAACGATCTAGGAAAAGGTCTTTCCTCACCGGCTTAATTTTTTTTAAAACTATAATGAATTATTTACTATGTATTATAATTTATATTTCCTGACAGTATTGGGTAGTCGGAGTTAAAAAAAAATCAGTGATATTGATTGGTTGATTGATTTGGTGCTGGTTTGTTGGATTCGTCAGGTGCTGGACTCACTCTATTGACATTCGAATCAATGGGATGCAGGAATTAGCCGATGTCAGCCTCGATTTTTCATGACAGGCTTGAGGGTGCAGCAGCCAATGTGATGCACATTTATGTGAAATTAGATTTCAAGGGAAGCCAACCGATTATAACATCATAGCAGCAATATTTTGTAAGCTCGAAAATGATTTTGTGCTTTTGTTTGGCATTATTTTGTTTTCTTACACTTGATGTTTTTGTGTCTCTGTGGGGGGAAAATCCTTACCCGTCTTCGGTCCTCAGCTGCCTCCAGCTTCTTTTGGATATCCTCCAGGGAAATGTCCCTCTTTGGGGGACTGGTGATGCAGTGGGCCACTTCAGATACAGGGGAGGTCGGCTTCAGGATGACCTCAAAGGCCTGGCCTGAGGCGCGCTTGTTAATGGGCTTTATGTCCATATCTGCATGCGTGTGCAACAAAAACGAACAAAAGAAAGACAATTCTCACTTTTCTCTGCCTTTCTTTCTTCCTTCAGGTGCTTTTGGATAAAACAGGAGGCTTATATCCACCCTACCTTCATAGTCGCCCATGATATTTTTGCGGCTCTCGGGATACAGACAGGAGCAGATGAGCGAGAGAACTGAAATCTCCTTCATCTTCTCTTTGTAAGCTGCGGATACAAATGTGAAATATTACTTCTGCTTACTTTGCTGTCGTGCACACTTAGGGCCGCGCCTCTAACATGCACACAGGCAAAATATTAACCCAGTAACACAGAAAAAAGATGAAACATCTGTAACCTACTTCTACTTCCACGGGAGGTCTTTGATGTAAATATTAACATTTTTGGAGGGATAATTATTCATCAAGACGTCCAAAAGGAAATCTCATCAAAGGATGTCTGCTGCAGCTGAACTGCTCAGGGTTTTGCAGACATTTTGAGGCTTTTGTTTCCACTGAGGGGAGCATGACGGATGTGTCCTTACTTGACCTAATTTCCCCAACAGTCAAGATGCTTCCATCCCCACAGGATTCTCCACACATCATTAGCTATGCATTTATTTCGGCCTATTATTTATTAACGCCGGCAGACCAACGCCCTTGTGCTCCACAGCTTTTCTGTAGGTAATCAGCGATTAGTTGTATGGTTTTCAGGTAATTTTAGAAGCCAGATAATCTTTGGGTTTTTTATCTTCTTAGACTGTGGCTTATGGATAGAGGAGGCTAACAGCTACTGGTTTAGCTTATCAGCATAGCACAGCAGTATGGCTGTCCATCCCATGGTCCATTTACAGTCCAAAAACTTAATAACATTGAAGTGAAGCTGGCAGCAATTCATAGTTGCTGTGTTTGGCAACCTACGCCCCTGCAGGGAGGAACAAATACTCCGAAGGGCAGACAGAAAATAAAAGTATGAAAAGAACAACCTTGTGTAACCTTGTTCTTTTTTCTTTTTTTTCATTCTTGTGTTTTTGGCACCTACTCCTTTGTAATTTGTGCTTTAAGTTCAGCAGCAGTCCCAGCAGAGAGAAGGCAAAAGTATCTGCAACACGCTGCAGGTTGTGAAATATTCTGCGTTTGCACATCTGTCAAGGTGCACTGCCTCATGGGGCAGATTTGCATGCCAACTGTCATTGTATGGCATAATCCATCACCCAGAGCACAAGGCCTTCAGGGCTGAAATGTGGCACATTGATTCATGATTTGCAGAAGGCCACAGTACCAACGTCTGAAATTAGATTTACTGGGAAAGAGCTTCTCTGTGGTGGGGTACAGTGTGATTAATACAAGCCGCTTCTTTTCTCTCATTCCCTTCTCACTCTCTCACTCTCACTCCCTGCGTCTCACTTTCTGCCCTGCAGACGGGCAGACGCCACCGTAATGTGATAAACTCTCAGATGTAGCTCTTGCTATTCTCCGATGGCCTTGTTAGCCCCTTCCCTGAGGAGGAAGAGGGAAAGAGTAAGAGCACAGCAGGAGGGAGGCTGATAAAAAAAACGAGAATTATTGGAAGAAAGGAGAGAGAGAGAATAGGAATGAAGATGAAAGAAACAGAAAAGAGTGCAATTTCTATGAGATGAAAGGAGAGAGAGAGTGAAAAGGGGTGAGAGGGGGAGAAAACACTCGAGTGGTGAGGTGTAGCCCTGCGATGGTGCCAACGCCTTTCTGACTTAAACTGAAATCACAGACGGAAGGATTATCAGCTCCCTCCACCGCTGACTGCCCTCAGGACAGCTAAATGGAAGGAGCCAAGTCAGGTGGATGCCACTTAAACTCATAATTACTGGACTGCACCATTTCTGCTGATGGGGGTGGGGGAGGGTGTCACTGGCTCATTACGGGGCTGTGTATATGTCAAGGCCCAGCAGCCATGTTCTCGTACGTACAACTCCACTTGACAGCTAAAGACTCAGACAGTTAACAATTCAGTGGAGCAGATAATTTGGGTTAATGGAGCAGATCAGTAGATATTCCTCTTTACTGGTTGCTGAGTCTGGGCGGGTCCTTTTTTTTCCTGTGGATCTACAGTTTCTGCAGTTCTGGCTGCAACTAATGATTTTTTCATAATCTGTTAATTCGATGGTGATTTTCTTGAAAAATTGGTTAATCACTGAAGTCTCTAGTTAAGAGGAGCTTGTTAGGTATCTCATTTTAGCTGGAAAAAAGCAGCATATCACATAAAAAAGGAGACTTTATCTGTATTGATGGACGAGTGGATAAATTCGCCCATGATTGCAGCTCTATCCTGGTTATTAATAAAGGTGCAAAAACTTTTTTTTGCTTTTCTATGACTGTTAAATTAAATTGATTCTCTTAAGAAGAACCGCTTGCTGTGAACTGAAACAGCTCTCCATGTCTGAAACCCACATTCCCCCCCCCCCCTTTCATTTCCATAATCAAAAATATATGAGAGTCACTATTATGTAGAAACATTAAAGTGCTACTGTATTCCTCCTGAGAGAATTCCTTCTGTAAGCAGTGTAATAATATGGTCATTCCCAGAGGATCACAAACATTAAAATGGCTAGCTACGGCGTTCCAAACAAAGGTTTCTGGCAGAGCTTCAGGCGTGCTGAAGCGATATATGTCAGTTTAAGATGAGATGAAGTAATTTCAGACGGGGACATCAACACTTTACTGCTCCCACTCCAATCCATCAGGCTGGTTCCAACCAGTCAGAGCTGCTCCTCCCGTCCCACAACCACAGACACAGCCATCAAACTGCACTTCCTCTTCCAATCCATCAGCCGAAAGAGTGCAGATCATCAATATCCACACTACCTCCACCCCCGCAAGCATCCCTCTTCCCCAGCACCTTCTGCATCCCCAAGCCTCCGTCTCATCTGTCGCTGGTGCACTCTCCCTCTCACTCTCTTTCTCTATTTTTTCACCCACGCTCCCAGCATCTCCTCAGAGAGAGTGCGTTGCCACAAACCGCCACACCCCTATTTGGTATTTTTCCTGGAGCCTTCCCCCCCCCCCTCAGCCACACTCTTCCTCCCTTCTTCTTCATGCAGTCTTAAAAAACACCATTACAAGAATTTATGGGATAGCCACGTTGAGTAAAAAGGCACACGGGGTGGAAAAACAAATGAAATGACACTCTTAGCAGCACTAGGAGCAAATTGGCTACAAAACTTGCCCTACAAAATATGACCCTGTGCATCAAATCTCCACTGCCCTCTTGGGTGCTGTAGAGTCACAGCAGTGCGAGTTTGGCGCTCCTGTTCGGCACATACCAGCCCTTTACAGTCAAATCGCCCATCAGCAATAAAATCACAAGGTTATTAAGAGCAAAATTAGCCATTACGGGAAATATTAGAGCAGCCGGACAATAAAGGGCAGGTAGGGAAAATTTCTAATAGCTATCAATATGTGAGCCTGCAGCTAACAGCCACAATTAATATCATCAGCTGAGCATCACAAGCAAAGAGGATCAAATCCCCCCAATTTTAGTATGTTTTAGCACTTTTGCTTGAAACATGACAGTCTGTGCTCAAATGCGCGAAAATATCAGTAAAAATGCTGACAACTGTTCCCTGGAAATGAAGGAAAGAGGTATGGACACGTGAACATACAGAAACCGAGTATATGAGTATACAAAGTGGGAGAAAATGTTGTCATTTGAAAGCTGATCATAGACATCTCGCTAAGCTGACAGTGTGATGGATGTCTACAAATCACTTGTAGGTAGATGCTGCTCCCCTAGGTGATGATGACAGGCTGTACGGCTGTGACGTAGTTATTTAGTGTGCTCTAATATCTGTAATATAAACCCAAACTAACTGCATACACCAAATACTATCATTAATCAACAAACTGCTTAAATCAAGGTGGTGAATATGCGGATACTGTGCCAGGAAATATTAAAAGGGAAAATTCGGTTTCTAATGCATGTTTAAAATAATGAGGTTGTGTCTATAAGATACTCTTGAGTCTGTAGAGAACAACCAGACTTGCCAAGGATGTTAAAATGTCTGAACTGTCTTTAACCCACATGTAAATTTTTATGACCACATCATGGATCACCACTGGACTGATGTCACCTCTTCCTCTCGGCCTATCTTAAAAAGCAACAGTCATCTGAACCAGTAATGGGAGTGTGCTGCATAGATCGATGGAGTGATTAATCAGGATGAACTGGAAAGGGCAGAGCGAGCGCATCCTCCTCCAAGGCCAGTGCCCTATTTCGCAATTTTAAAGAAAGTGACTCGGCTCTGCATCAAAATTTAATGGCTTTTCCTTTTAGCTGTGCTCCGCCTCCCCGTCAGGTTTTCGCAGAGCAGTTTTTAGCGTGATCTTGCAGGCAGGCAGACATGGAGACAGACAAACAAACCTGAGAGACATGTGAAGATGAGATTTGGGATGTGCCGTTATCTGAGCTGCTTTTGTTGTGTGCACAGATATTATGGAGCTAGTTGAATAACCACACCTAATTGGATATGACAAGTGGACCTGATAGGGATCAGGAAGAGTGCTTAGAAGCCTTAAAGCACACAGGAGTGGTCCTGATCTATATTATACTGTCAAGAATTTAAGATAACCAACAAAATCACATGTTTCTGGTGGCATTTATCATCCCTTTCTGTCCTTACATATAGTTGTATAATTTTCAACGTGAAACAGCAGTTTGGTTCTGAAACATTAAGACTATTCTTGCGCTTCTGCACAACCTACATGAACTCAGCGACCCAATGAAAGCTGACTGGCATGATGGCGGAGTGTCTGCTCCATGCCCATCCCTTCCTGTCTGCCTGTCCACAGCTCAAATCACGGAGGAAAAAAGAGAAGGCGTAGGAGGACAAGGAGGAAGAGGAGAAGGGGGAGGAGGGGGGGAATAAATGTAACAGCCAGGGTTTAGTTGCTGGTTTCACTGAGTGCAGACACGAGGACCCTTACCGCTGTCCCTCAGCGTGCCCCTGCATCCATCAGCATGTCAACCATGCAGAAAACAAACACACCATCCCCTAGACTGACCACACACACACTGCTCTTTTTCTCCTCAAACACACACGCACACACGTTAGTGGTGGGCAGGGCTTCTTTTTTAGCAACCCTGCAGCTGCCATGCAGTGTTTATGGTCTGAAGAGGAGATGGGTTAAAAAGCCCAAATGAAACCGGGATGTTGAGATGCATTTACTGACACAAGGCCTTCCACCTGCCACAGCATGCATCCCATTTTATTCCCTCCCACCCCCCGAATATTTATGCCAAATGCCGTCATGTTTGCCTTCAAGCATCATTTGCAGCCCGATCATAAAACTCTTATCAAATATAATAGCTGTCAAATATAATTACTGTCAATAACCTTGCCAACAGGAATGATGTCTAATATTTCCGTCCCTTGTTGTAAATTCTTCCCTGGAATGCGAAGCAGTTCCTTTTCTTTCTTTCTTTCTTTTTTTCCTTCCCCCTCTCTATCTCTCTTTGATTCACGTCTTTGGCGGTAACCACAAAATTGGTTCAGCGGGCTTTAGACAGCGCAGCTACATAGGATGGCCCAGTTTTAATAATGAGATTTGTCACGGGGAAATATTTCACACCCTTGGAGAGCGGCTGGGTTGCTTTGAAGGGACCGTAGATGTTGGGTGGGGTCGCTGGCGCTGCATTATGCTGCACGGCTCTGAGTCAGGCAACAAGAGGCAGGTGCGGCAGGCAGGCATCGACAAGATGATGCTGTGCAGGCTGGGAAAACAGCCCGGCTTTTGCATTTATGGAGTATTTATGTATATGTTTTTTTTCTTTCAGCTGAATAAATAAATATGCGTCATTCACACGGCAAACTGAACCTCAAACTCCCCTCACTGATTGACACCGAACTGGATTTACAATTAGACAAAATCGATTAGACTTTTAAAGACCAAAATAATATTTAATAATAATAATGAATCTTCAAAATGCTGCATCGGATTTACAACTTCATCACATATTTAGCAGCGACTTGCGGAGGAGTCTGGCCGCTCCCTCCCAACAACCCTCAGCATCCTTTTGTGCCATGGGTGTCGCCACTGCCTCTCGTCCTCCTCAAACTGCGAATCCGCTGTAATGTCACTAAAACGCACACACGTAATAAAGTGCAAAACTCACCGATCGCGGTCTTAGCCATTTCTGTACGGTAGTGCCTGGGCGGGTTGACCGGAGGAGTGTGCGTCAGTTGCTGGATGCTATCTCGGGGTGAAGGGACTGCTGGTAAGGCACTGAGTCAGCAGAGACGGGGGCTGCCGGTGCGCCTGGTGGTCTGTGACGAGCTGCGTCAAGCAGCTGGCCAATAACGAAGGCATGAGCGGAAGTGCGCACCCCTCCGGAATAAAAGTAGCCATGAATCATTTTACTGAGGGACCAAAGAGTGGAAGCAAAAATAAATAATTACAAAATAATATTTAAAAAATAAAAATATAATATAACAATAAACTAACAAACAAACAAATAAATAATATTTGCACAGCAGCATTTATACAAGACTCAAGTCTCAAAATGTTTTAGTCTAACAAAGAATTTTTTTCTTGCTTCAAATTAAAACAGACAACGCAGAATTAATATCGGAATAAAATGCAATAAGAAATGCACTGAAAAATAAATGCTGGTGTCATGGCTCCAACTTATAAACGCGATGGCTTAAATAACCGGAATATGTACGGTTTTTTTCTTTTTTAAGCACTATAAAATCTATAAACAAATTACATTAAATTTAGAACTGAAAACTGGTTTTCTCATTGCCAGCTAACATTTTATACAGCCAGACAATAATCATAAACTCTTAACAGGTGCATGTGAAGTATATGTAATATGCTAAGAGGAGAGAATATTTGTTTTTTGTTTTTTTTATTTGTTTGTTTGTTTTTTTAATTAAACTGTGAGGCTCCCCAACAATTTGCGTAAACGTCAAACATTATGGAAAAGCTAAATATATTCTAAATACGTGTGTTTTATTTTGAAATCAATTGCAGGGACTCCCAACATCTAATCCAGTTGACTTGGCGGTGCCTGTAATGAGCGCTTTACCATGTAATGCACTCTACCACAGTCTCCTCTCCTCCAGGCAAACTCTGACACACCTAATGTCCTCCTGCATAACAGAGCGCCAACCCTGCTGTGACAGCTGATAGTGAGGGAGTCTCCTCTTTTGTTTCTGATAAACGGTTAGAGGTGAAACAATTGTGCGTGTGTGTGTGTGTGTGTGTGTGGTGTGTGTTTATATCTATATCTATATATCTATGGGTATATAAAGATGTAAAGCTAGCTATATGCAAAGGCAAAAGACCACCAAACTTGAATTATTAAAAGAATAGCCTCTAGGTGGCAGCAAATCTCAAGTCTGTAGGGTACGCGGAGAAAAGTTCCTGTCAAAACTGGCAATAACAATACATCAACTAATGACTCAAAAAAACATCATCCAATATCCAAGAAAATGCACCTAATATGATATATAAAAGAAATACAGGCAAACAGAAAATGTAAGTCCATTGTTAGTTACTATTGAATTTTCATTCATTAATCTATTGTCTATATTTCCTCTTTGAATAATCATTTATTCATCATTTTGTTCATTTATTTTACTGTGTATAATGTATCTTATGTATTTATTTATTTTCTGATATATTGATATTCTGTCTGTGTCTGCAAATTGTGTCAACCCCAGGAACCATGATACAAGGTGTTTGCAGAAATAGAAGGCAGAGAACAGCAAAAGGACGAAAAAGATGAGAACATTAACACTATAGTAGCATTTCCAAAGAAAGCTATCAGGTGGAATATTGGTGGAATGCCTGACCTTATTTCCACTAGACAGGAAATTGCACTCCCTTTTCTCTTTTTCAATTTTATTTCCAAAAATTTGAGCACAAAGATAGAATTTCTTTAGAAGTTTTTTCCATACTATCCTAAAGTACAGGGTCCTTATCACAAAGCATGCGCTTGCATAGATAACAAAGTTGTTATGTGCCCACTGTTTATTCATGTGTAGTGAGAGGTTCTGTAAAAAGCCAATGTTTAACTAGGCCCAACAATATACCAATGTTTGTAGCTGTGGCTTGTAATAAGGTGGCATGAATGGAATAAATGGCCTGTATTTATATAGCGCTTTACTAGTCCCTAAGGACCCCAAAGCGCTTTACATATCCAGTCATCCACCCATTCACAAACACATTCACACACTGGTGATGGCAGCTACATTGTAGCCACAGCCACCCTGAGGCGCACTGACAGAGGCGAGGCTGCCGGACACTGGCGCCACCGGGCCCTCTGACCACCACCAGTAGGCAACGTGTGAAGTGTCTTGCCCAAGGACACAATGACCGAGACTGTCCAAGCCGGGGCTCAAACCAGCAACCTTCCGATTACAAGGCGAACTCCCAACTCTTTAGCCACGATCGCCACTCACAATTTACAACTCAAACCATTTACTAGGCTAAAGTAAAATAACTTTAACCTAGTAAACGGTTTGAGCCTCTTCATCCTTTCTATTTGTTGTTTTATTATTTATGGGATTCTACTGATGTACAGTTACTACTTATTACATAAACCTGTTCAATAGTTCATTAATGCAAATATCTGATCAGCCAATCACATGGCTGTAAATCAGTACGGGTCGACCTACTGAAGTTTTAATTGACCAGCATAATTTGAAAGAAAGAAGATTTCAATTATTTTGGTCTCAAAAAGAGAAGATATCCAGTGAGCAGCAGTTGGGTGAAAAAGTCTCTCTGAAGAGCAGATGGGCTACAGCAGCAGAAGACCACACTTGGTGCCACTGCTGTCAGTTGAGAACAGGAAACTGATGGTATAATTCCCATGGGCTCACCAAAACTGAACAGCAGAAGAGTGGAAGAATGTAAATAACATGAAATAAAGGGTGTCTGTTTCTGCATTTGCCCTGTGTAAGACTTTCAACCTGTCAGGGTGTACCCTGCCACTCGCCCTGTGATAGTAGGGATAGGCTCAACAGTTCAGGCTCGTGCTGGTGGTGTAATGGTGTAATGGTGTGGGGACAGGGGCGGATCTAGAGAAATTTTCTTAGGGTGGCATGGAAATGAAATGGGGTGGCGAAATAAAGCCATCCCATTATGGTTAAAATGATTCAAATGTAGTAAATATACACGTTTCATATAAATATTATATAAATATTGTATAACTTGACAGCACGGTGGCACGATGGTTAGCACTGTTGCCGCACAGCAAGAAGGTCCTGAGTTCAATTCCAACATCAGGCCGGGGTCTTTCTGTGTGGAGTTTGCATGTTCTCCCTGTGTTTGCGTGGGTTCCCTCCGGGTACTCCGGCTTCCTCCCACCGTCCAAAGACATGCAGCTTGTGGGGATAGGTTAATTGGATAATCCAAATTGTCACTAGGTGCAGATGAATGTGAGTGCGAATGGTTGTCTGTCCCTGTGTGTTGGCCCTGTGACAGACTGGCGACCTGTCCAGGGTGTACCCTGCCTCTCGCCCTATGACACCTGGGATAGGTGCCAGCACCCCCGCGACCCTGAAAAGGATAAGCGGAAGCGAATGGATGTATAACTTAATTATTCTCTGTAGCCCTCATAATTAAACATTTCAGTTACATAAAACATGTGCATTTTGATTTTATGCACTGTATAGCCTTTATAAGAAATAAACGAATATATTTATACAATCAAAATCCACAGAAAGCTATACCACATGGGGCGGTTCATTTACAGACACAAGTATAACTTAAGTTTCACTGTTTTTTGTTAGAAAAAAAATCAAATTGTTACATGCTTAAATTAACAATTTTCTGTGCTATGGGCTGAACCATTTGTTAATATTGGTGGTGGTGGTGGGGGGTAACATTATGCAATATATTCAGTTTTAGAATTTATATTCAGGGTTAACTGTAGCTAGGCTCAAAGTGTTAATGCTATCTTTTTTTAATAAACAACATTGTCATATTCAAAACCAAGATGGCAAGTGATCATTTTAGGGTGGCACATGCCACCCTTCTAGATCCGCCCCTGTGTGGGGAGTATTTTCCTGGCACACTTTGAGCCCTTTAAAATCAACTAAACGTTACATAAAAAACTACAGTCTATATGATTACTGGTCCATCTTTTATGACTACAGTGTACCCACCCACAGTCTCCAGATCTAAAGAAAAAAAATCCATTTTCATTGCTTGACAGAGCTTCAACTGTCTTACTGTCTACTCTTCAAACAGATCAAATCATCGCTCACCCGAAATGCTAACAATAGGGTGAGAAGCGACACGCGATGAACTTTATTTCCTCTGTTATTTATTAAAGTATCTTATGCAATGTTCTCTGCTGTTCACAGAAAGGCTTCTGCTTTTGAACGTATAGGGTCACGTATGGTGGGAGGTTGGCTAGGAGGAGCCAGCTACAGATGTTGCTTGCCTAAAATGTGGAGCGGCACAAGTTGGTGACTGGAAATCCCAAGGACGGTCCTTGAGTCACCGCTCGCTTCAGCTAAAAGGTAAATTGCCTGACTTCACAGTAGAGGTTTCACTACCTTTGTAGATGTAGAGACTAGGTGGGCACGCGGACAGGAGTCGTTTCAGTCGAAGTTAACCGTCGCTACGTGTCTTTCACGCGCACACTAATGCTAGCATGTACATCTGCAGCATCATACGTGTTCGTCGTCATTAGCTCTGTTGGCACACGTGGAGCCGCCCGGCAACTAGTTTAATGCGGACTCTTCTTACATGGTGACTGAGTGTTTCGTTTACATAACAGTGTGAGCTGGAGATTTAAAGTAGGCGAGACAAGACGCGCTTTTCACCCCTCTCCTCTTTCACTGAGTGTGTGTCGGGCCGGGGCTAACAGAGCTATCATTCCTAATCATTGGTAACAAAAACCGTTGCCTTTGCGTGTTAACAGGGCGCGAGCGCGTTTTGCGGTTGATGTGGTATAATTTGGTGGCTGAAACTAAACAATTGCGTGTTGAACATTCCCGCCTATGGCTAATATCGGAGATGAACCACTAATTAGTGACTACATTGCTTTTTGTGTGCCTTACAGAATGGTGGATGCCCCGTGCGGAAGCGCGCAGAGCTACACTGCTCAGAGTCGTAATGACACAAAAGGCAAGTCGGTCTAATCTTCTCTGCCGGCCTTTTTTAATAGCGGGAAGTTATCTGGATCATAGGCTAGAAGGGTTTACAATCACCACTACTTTTAAACTGAGTTGGGAGTACTAGTGGAAGTTGTACTTCCTTTAAAAGCTAGGTCTGAAATTTGCATTCGCCCTTTCTCACTTAACATGCGGAAAATGACGGAGTCGAGAGTGAAAGGAAATGTAAGTCGCTAGCAAGTTTGCGTCAGGATTCAATAAATGAATGCAGCGTAAAATCAGCGACAAAAACTCCTCCAACAGTTTAAACATGCGTTTAACGAGCCCGACGTGCCTCAAGTGCTATTATTAAAATCCGACGTGGTGTTCACTATGCACAGAGCAGATGCTGAGTATAAAACCTTTAACAATCAGCAAACTAAAAAAAAAATACATGCTGCACGGTCCACACAGCGTAAGCATTATTGCATAATAGCCAGTTCTGCGATACCGACAATAACTTGGGCAGCATCGTTATTTCCCAAACCTCTGTTAGAGTCCAACTCCACACTCACATTGCTACCTAACGTCAGACCTGCCTGACCACAAAACAGACTCTTGCAACATCCTGAGCATCATTTAGTAGATGTCTCAGAAAACGGACAACAGCTTTGGCCCTTATTTAGGCGGGTCTTCTGTGTCCACCCAGTTTCCTCTCAATGTGAACACATTCACTCACCTCCATTCCAATAGTTTCAGCAATCTGCTCCCAGGATTTGTGAATAAGAATGAATAATATTTGTGAGTCCTTATATTGATACTATGATTATTAACCCCTATATAGAGCCAGTTATTGTTATCATGTAGTTACATTTTCGGAGAGGCGCATGTTAAGTTATGCTGCATGTTATGTTGGTCGGTTTTTGTAGGGGCTTTGCTATAGCTACAACATAGATTCCCCCCTGAAGTATAAAGACTTAATAACAGAAAGAGGATCAGATTCTTGTTTTGAGTTCAGAGATGAGTGTGCAGTGGAGTGTTTTCTATGTTATCAGAATTATCTTAAAGTGTAAGTGGGGTAAATGTATTCACTTTGTACAGTTAAAAAACTAAAGTTGAGTAAGTGCAGCTTCACTTGAGTATGAAGGGAAAGAGATGGGAACACATAAAGAATGAACACTTTGCTATGTTAAACTTATTGGCGATATTTATGAGTTGCAGAAAGGTCTAGAATAGTGTTCAAAATGGATTTTAAACATGGCACAAGGCATTCATGCTGATGGTTTTATATTTCCTACTAGATGTCTAAGGAATGAACATTTCAGTAAAGCGATATCCAGACTTTAATAGCAGTAAGGTGTCAGTGTCAGGCATTGTGTGTCTTTGCTGTTATGAGGCCTACGTAATCATTTTGTGCATTTTGATTCATACATTACACTCACAGTAACTCCATATGGAGGTTGACTTGTACATCAGGTTTCTTCTACACGGTCTTGTTCTTGACACTGATAGTTTAATCGAGTTACTATTCTGTTGTTCTTATGAACATGGGATAAATTCACAGAAAATGTTATTTTGGTGAGCATAACCATTTCCCCTAGAGATGGGTTTTGAGGCTGTGGTATGGGGGGGGGGGGAGCATCTGCATTACCTTAACGAACAGATGCTAGCATAATTTCATTGGACCAATAACGGGACACATGGCGCCAGACCTCCTCAGACCAGAAGGTCCAGTTGTGACATCCAAAAAAATTATTTTCTGAAAAGATGATTGCTCCTTACTTTCAGATGATTTCAGACTTATCATTTTAGGCAGTAATCAACTTTACTAATGAGCAATGCTCAACGTTGCTTGTTGGTTTCACCAAAAACACTGCATCCAATAGAGAAAAGCAATGAAATGTTTGTTATTAAATTGAGTAAATTTAAGATTAGGGCTGGGCCATATTATACCGTTCACGGTAATACCGGTATAATGTTAGGCAACGATAGGAAAATGCAATATCGCGATAGAATGGGAGTAAAACGCGCATGCGCAGTGCCTTTGTTTTCATACGCACATGGCCGATTGTTGAGTGAAACAGATGAACCAGAATTGGTTTGTAAAAATGGTGCAACTTCCGTGATGTGGAACTGGTTTGGTGTTTGTCCATCAGATACACAACAAAGCACATTTTTTTGCAGAACATGCAAGCGGCCGTCGTTATTGTCGTATTTGTCGTATTTGTCGGACTAAGATGCTCTTAAATCTGGGAGTAATCTGGGTCCTAAACTCCGTATTCTTCAGGTCAAACAACACTGCAGCATCACTTAGAGTTAAAAACTGTCTAAATTCTTTCATCTTTAATAAAACGATCAGCACTGCTGCTTTACCAGGTGTAACTATAAAGTTTAACTTCCAGGCATCCATGAAAACAAAAGTTATTACATTTAACGGAGTTAGAAGTTAGCAGGAAGCTAGCGGAAGTTAGCTCGCTAGTTTCGCTAGTTACCTAAGCATGATATTGCATGTTCTGACTTAGAGCTGGGCGATATATCGAGTTTTTAAAACATATCGATATTTTTTTATACGAGATATAAGATGTGACAATATCCTTTATATCGATATAGTCTATGTTACGTTATAATTATAGTTGTGGAGCCGCAAGTTTGCCTCTCTTTCGTCCACTTTTGTCTCTACGCAACGTTACTCCGCCTCGCCTTCACTGAAGACAACTCCCCCTCCTACCCCATCGCTTCACGTGCAGGCAGCGACAAGACGGACACGGCAAATCTCCGTTAACGAGTTACTGCGCATCGCCCCATGCGTGGGGCTGGACGGCGTCAACGTGCTAACGAGCTAAACATGCTAACAAGCTAACAGCGCTAACCCTAAAATCCTTTCATTCTCTCAAAAGTTGATAGCGCGCCTTATGTATGAATTCTGGTTGTGCTTGATGGCCGCAAACCGATTTTATGTGGTACACGGCGCTCAGCAATCTGTCACAAATGTTTGAGTACGACTTTGGTAAGCTACGGAGCTGCACCGCTTGATAGATTGTCGGCGCATTACGGCTACCGAAGAGCTTCGCGGAGTGATACGTACTGTGCTTCAACATAATATTACCGTACTGTGTGTGTATAAGGACCATAAATGGCACCTGTAAGAGACGTGGTTATGAAGCGGATTTCAAACTCCAGGCTGTCAGTCACGCAGTAAAACTTGGAAATAGAGCTGCTGTGAAATCTGTCTGTCTTTGTTATTACGCTCAGCGTCTTTTAGTTTACATTTTGACTGCACAATTGTGAGCTCTTTGTTTAGCACAAAAACAACCTTGTTTTCTTTTATTTATGGAGCATGATTATTTAATGAATGCTCATTTAATTTTGAGTAATTTTTCATGTACATCTGTGCTGTATGTTAATAAAAGTGCCTGTGTGACATCTGGGACACAGCTTTGACTAAGAACTCTCTTTTTGTTCTTACTTTATGGCTTAAAAAAATATATATCGAGATATATATCTTATATCGCCATCCAGCTAAAAAATATCGAGATATGAATTTTGGGTCATATCGCCCAGCCCTATTCTGACTGAGAGATTTCTGAAAAAAATCAAACGTACAGCTCTGCTATCACTTCCAACATAAATGAAGACAGGAAACTAAACAGCAGCGACGTTTGCAGGGTTACTGAAGTTGGGCTAGCTGGTATATAATGATGTGCTACGTGATCGCTAGCGACACAGCTACAGTGGGGAAAAAAAGTATTTAGTCAGCCACTGATTGTGCAAGTTCCCCCACTTAAAATGATGACAGAGGTCAGTAATTTGCACCAGAGGTACACTTCAACTGTGAGAGACAGAATGTGGAAAAAAAATCCATGAATTCACATGGTAGGATTTGTAAAGAATTTATTCGTAAATCAGGGTGGCAAATAAGTATTTGGTCACCTCAAACATGGAAAATCTCTGGCTCTCACAGACCTGTAACGTCTTCTGTAAGACGCTTTTCTGTCCCCCACTCGTTACCTGTATGAATGGCACCTGTTTGAACTCATCATCTGTATAAAAGACACCTGTCCACAGCCTCAAACAGTCAGACTCCAAACTCCGCCATGGCCAAGACCAAAGAGCTCTCGAAGGACACCAGGAAAAGTATTGTAGACCTGCACCAGACTGGGAAGAGTGAATCTACAATAGGCAAGCAGCTTGGTGTGAAAAAATCAACTGTGGGAGCAATCATCAGAAAATGGAAGACATACAAGACCACTGATAATCTCCCTCGATCTGGGGCTCCACGCAAGATCTCATCCCGTGGGGTCAAAATGATCATGAGAACGGTGAGCAAAGATCCCAGAACCACACGGGGGGACCTGGTGAATGACCTGCAGAGAGCTGGGACCAAAGTAACAAAGGTCACCATCAGTAACACACTACAACGGCAGGGAATCAAATCCCGCAGTGCCAGACGTGTTCCGCTGCTGAAGCCAGTGCATGTCCAGGCCCGTCTGAAGTTTGCCAGAGAGCACATGGATGATACAGCAGAGGATTGGGAGAATGTCATGTGGTCAGATGAAACCAAAGTAGAACTTTTTGGTATAAACTCAACTCGTCGTGTTTGGAGGAAGAAGAATACTGAGTTGCATCCCAAGAACACCATACCTACTGTGAAGCATGGGGGTGGAAACATCATGCTATGGGGCTGTTTTTCTGCCAAGGGGACAGGACGACTGATCCGTGTTAAGGACAGAATGAATGGGGCCATGTATCGTGAGATTTTGAGCCAAAACCTCCTTCCATCAGTGAGAACTTTGAAGATGAAACGAGGCTGGGTCTTCCAACATGACAATGATCCAAAACACACCGCCCGGGCAACAAAGGAGTGGCTCCGTAAGAAGCATTTGAAAGTCCTGGAGTGGCCTAGCCAGTCTCCAGACCTCAACCCCATAGAAAATCTGTGGCGGGAGTTGAAAGTCCGTGTTGCTCGGCGACAGCCCCAAAACATCACTGCTCTTGAGAAGATCTGCATGGAGGAATGGGCCAAAATACCAGCTACTGTGTGTGCAAACCTGGTAAAGACCTATAGTAAACGTTTGACCTCTGTTATTGCCAACAAAGGTTATGTTACAAAGTATTGAGTTGTATTTTTGTTATTGACCAAATACTTATTTGCCACCCTGATTTACGAATAAATTCTTTACAAATCCTACAATGTGAATTCATGGATTTTTTTTTCACATTCTGTCTCTCACAGTTGATGTGTACCTCTGGTGCAAATTACTGACCTCTGTCATCATTTTAGGTGGGGGAACATGCACAATCGGTGGCTGACTAAATACTTTTTTGCCCCACTGTATGTTAGCATAACATAAACAGTGAAGCTGGAGGACGAACACTAACACTTTTCCACTTATAAAAGTTAACGTGAAGGTTCTTCATGGTTAGAGACAAATGCAATCGCATGGCAGGATGCTGTAAACGGACCAAACTTCAGTCAGGAGAACAACTGAGATAATCCATCCACAATACGAGGTTAGTCATTAATATACTGCAACAACATGGGAATAGAGCAGCTGCCAGAGAATTCAACATTAATGAATCAATGGTACAGAAGTGGAGGAAGCAAGAAGAATGAGTTTAATAAAGTTTGATTTATCTGACTGCTTTGTTTCGCTTAATGTCCCTTATAATCCCGTGCACCTTATGGTCCGAAAAATACGTACTGCACACTGCAGTTTAATGTTGCAAAGCACCTCTTTTTAACTTCAGTGGATATTATACATGGTTATGCTCAGGATATGTCAGCCCATTTCTACTGGAAATGCCTTTTGGTTAAACTTTCAGCAAGGAATTTGCATTTGCACTGTTACGTTTTTATAAAGCTTTAATGTACATAAAAACCAGCTTCTTGTTTAAGTGAAAATAAATGGAAGGTTGTCTTTTTGCGCTAGTAATGTTGTGGAGTTGTATTTTGTCTCGCATCAATTATATCGTCGGTTATATCGTTACCGCAAATTTTCAAATATATATCGTGATAAATATTTTTGGCCATATTGCCCTGCTCGATTTAAGATGAACAAAAAAAGGGATATTCAGGAGATTTAGCTTTGTCAAATTATGTAAGGTTGCTGCTGTTATTATAGTTGACCCAAAGTGGTTTCAAGTTATGGTAGTATTAACATTTGAGGTTTCAAAAGATGGAAAATCTGCACATAGGAACACCCATCCATCCATAAAGTCCATCCAAAATCCCAGAACTCCCTCTCCCCAGTCATCTCCTTAAGCTTCACTGGGTGAACACAGAGGCGTTCCCAGGCCAAGCAAGAGATATAATCTATTCAGTGTGTCCTGTTTCTGCCCCAGGGCCTCCTTCTGATGGATCATGCCCAGAACACCTCACCCAGGAGGCATCCTTGTTAGATGTCCAAACCACCTCATCTGGCTCCTTTTGATGCGGAGGAGCAGTGGCTCTACTCTGAGCCTATCCCAGATGGCCGAATTCCTCACTCTATCTCTAAGGGAGAGGCCAGCTACCCATCAGAGAAACCTCATTTCCGCTGCTTATGTCTAGGATCCCTTTCTTTCAGTCACTACCCAAAGCCCATGAGTATAAGTAGAGACATAGCTCAACTGGTAAATCAAGAGCTTTGCTTTTACACTCAGCTCGCTCCTTACCTTGACAGATCGGTACAGTTTCCGCATCACTGCAGCCGCAGCACTATTCCGTCTGTTGATCTCCCTCTCCTCTCACTCGCGAACAAGACCACTAGATACTTAACCTCTTCAACTTTGTGGAGTAACTCGCCCCTGACGCGGAGTGGGCATTCCACACTTTTCCAGCTGAGGACCATGGCCTCAGACTTGGGGGTGCATATCTCATTCTAACCACTTCACACTCTCACTGGAACAGCAATAGCTGGCAATATAAACAAACAACAAGATTAAAATGGAAAAAAAAAAGTTCACAGTGGACTTGACAAAAAGCATGAAATACCTCAGACATGATTTAAAAGGGGAATATAGACCTACAGAGCTGATTCAAAATCCAAGGAGTTGTCAACAATTACACACATTTAATAAACACATTGCTTAAATTAATCTTTTTATCTACTTTTTTTGACTGAAAGATTAAGGTAAAGTTGCACCAAAAGCTGATGGCTGAGAGTACAGCACGCTTCCAATCAGAATGTCATTTTAATTGGAAGGGCATCAAACGTCTGTCTTCTATATTAGACACATAAAAACATTGGGATGGTGATGATGTTGGGAGCCACAAAGATTTAATGTGCATTGTTTCTGTGGTTCAGTTTCGAAACACATCGAAACCTATTTTTTTTCAGTTGTTACACCATTGGATACCCTCAGTGAACATATTTAAAGTTTTCTTCCATGTTATATATCTTCAGTGTAATATGAGTGTTGTTTCTTCCTGGGGATCCAACTCATGGAGCTCTTCATAGTGCTTTAATGTATTTGTGCATGTGCTTCCAAGAAAGATGTGTTTAGTTAGTAAAGGTGAAATTTGATTTGGCTCAGTGTTTCAGTCCAACGCTTGCTTTGAGTGCCTCTTCCCATGAACTGATCCAGGCTGAAGGAGGCGGGATGAGTAGTTTGCTTCACTTTTTAGTAACATAGCACCTGCTTATGAAGCACACGGTGTGCTACAGACAAAGCGGCAGGATTATGTAAGGTTAGATCTCTTTTTCTCTGTGAATACACACTGATGAGAGGAGAGAGTGAGCGAGGCACTGCTTTCCTGTATGGGAAGTTAGAATCTAAAATATGCAAATTAAGTTAAACTTTGCTCACATTCAGTGATGAATTATGAAGCCAGCGCTATCAGATGATATAAGAAAACAGATAATGGGTAAATGAGGTGCAATAAAAGTGGAACTTGCTCCATTTTGATTGCACCGTGTCGTCCGACCCTGCAGTTTAAAAACCAAAGTCGCGTGGGAATGAAAGGACCCGTGGCTGACAGCTGGTTATTCAAGATTTACTAGTTCGGGGAGCTGGATGCCTGTGAAATAAGCTGCTGTTGTTGTTTCCTTATTCATGGTTGATTTGAGGGTTGTTCCACTGGCAACAGCCCCAAAGGGATTTGTCTCCTCCTGGGATCAAACCAGGACTCTTTCACTTGTTAGACAAAGGTTTAAAACGATACACCATGGAGCCATTTGTTAAACAGTACTGACCAGAATGTGACTGACTGCTGAAGGCGAGCAAGCTAGATGTAATATTGCAACAGGGAAATATAAATCTTTAAGCCAGCGCATACAAGATGTAGTTATCACAGCCTGGCTGTTGGTTGGTTGTTTGTCCCTGATTTGGAAATGTTCTTGGATGCACTGACGAGCAGAGAGATAGGAATTATAAATGCAGCTAATCAAATATATGACATTCTTATTATCATTCTTATTATACAGAGTATTTCAAAAAGAATCATCCGATTTCAAAAGGCTAGAAGTTACATAGTTCTAGATGCGAGATTTTAAAATACATGGCTAAATATGAAGTTTTATAGCAACAGTTACAAAGTGCTCAGTAGGGCTGCACGATTAATCGTTAGAAAATCGCGATCTCGATTCATACTTATGTGCGATCTCATTTCCAAATGACAACGATTTAAAAAAAAAAAAAAAAGGCAACGACGATTGTACCGCATTTTGATCCGGGACGTAATCTGCATGAAAACAAGCGCTCACTCTTCCTGCTCAACAAATGACAAGGGCGGAGCCTTATACCACGTGATACAGAAGCTGTGCCGTGTGATGCTAAAATTAGCAGGGAAAAAACAACGGAGAGCACGTCAGGGATGATGAGAAAGTGACAAGAGAACATCCGTCCCGGTCAACCACCCAAACATCAATAACGGGAACCTTATACAGCGCTTCCCTATACCCGTCGAACTCCCACAGGCACAAAGAAATTACGGAGGCTATCACTTATCACCTGACCAAAGATATGGCTCCCATCAACACTGTGCAAAATGAGGGATTTAGGAAAATGATCAACACCCTAGACAAACGCTACACAGTGCCGTCCCGCAACTATTTTTCTATTGTTGCACTACCTGCTCTATACACGCAGCGTCAAGCAACGGTGGAGACGGAATTTCAAGCAGTACAACATTTTGCGGCAACCACAAAACGTGAGACATTTGTTTTTATGTTTATTTATTGTTTTTATGTTCAGTTTCAACTGTTACGAAGTTGATGTGCAGTTAATAAGTGCAATAAATATTTATATACTGGAAAAGAAAATCGTGAGAGAATCGTGATCTCAATTCTAAGCCAAAAAACCGTGATTCTCATTTTATGCAACATCGTGCAGCCCTAGTGCTCAGTGTCCATATGTCAATTTGATAGTCATACTTGTCCTATACTTCTGCAAGCATGTCTGGACTCACTGCAGTCGTTGCTCTTGTCATGCTACCTTCCAGCAAGCACAGAAAAGTCATAAATTCCCTCTTTCTACAGTACACGTTTGAATTGAGTTAAAGCACTTTGAAATCTACTAAAAGTTGCTTGTTTCCTGGTGATTGTGTTGAATTTATTTTCACATTCTGCAATGGTGACTAAACGGTCGCCCACGCCCACAGGTTGGTTGGCAGTGTTTCAGACTCACCAAGTCTTTTGATCACAAGGTGATTGCACAGGTCACTTGATTGCATGTAATTGCCAACTTGACCCCATTAATTTGCATACTGATATCAGGCTAGTAGTAGACTGACTCCCTCTGATGGAAACATTTCTAGCAGGTTTTCTTGACAGTGTTGGTCTTCTTGACCATCTCATTTCATTATGATAATATTGTATTGTTGGGTGTCAGGTGACTCCCAACGATATGACCAAAAATATTTATCACGATATACATTTGAAAATTTGCGATAACAATATAACTGACGATATAATTGACACTAGACAAAATACTTTACAACTCCACAACTTTATTAGTGCAAAAAACAAACAAACATCAATGTATTTTCACTTAAACAAGCAGCTGTTTTTTATGTGCATTAAAGTTATATAAAAAATTAACAGTGCAAATGCAAATCCTTGCTGACAGTTTAACCAAAAGGCATTTCCAGTGGAAATTGGCCGACATATCCTCAGCATAACCATGTATAATATCCACAAAACTTAAAAAGAGGTTATACACACACAATACGGTAATATTATGATGAAGCACTGTACGTATCACTTCGTGAGGCTCCTGCCTACGATAACCGTAAAGCTCCGACAATCCATCAAGCAGTGCGGGTTCGTAGCTAAGCAAAGTCGTACTGAAACATTTGACAGATACGCCGCCATGTGCGTATGTAAACAAAGGCACTGCGCATGCGCGTTTTACCCACATTCTATCGCGATTAGAGATGGCACGATACCACTTTTTTATGTCCGATACCGATACCGATATCATAAATTTGGATATCTGCCGATACCGATATGAATCCGATATAATGTTTTTTAATCAACAAAACTGTTTTTTAAAATATCTTGCTGCATTTTGCAAGTCTGCAAGTTCATACTCAAGTTTAAAACAACAACTACACTAAAGCTATTCTGTTATACCTGTATACAAAAAAAATATTTCATAGTTCAGCAATACTGATCAATCTAATAAACTTAAACCTACACCATCCTCACTATTCTGGTATTTTAAAGAGTACTTAGCGTAAATATTAAGCAACCTAACTAATAGGGTTCCAACTCCCAGCAACAACAAAAATAAATAAATAAAAAATAGGGAACCACCCCTCACGCTCCACCTTATGATGCTTAATCGACGTAATCAACCTTAATTTGATGAAGTGTGAAAAAAATGCACAGAAATCAATTATTTTTCAAGAAATATTAAATAGATTCAACATCTTTCTTCAACAAAATTGCAGACTGCACAGATGGTACCTTCCCAAAGTAAAAAGTACTATAGCTTACTAGGGTATATATATTAGACTTAATAGTCACTATATACAGTAATTGACTTCTATTCATTTTACATCAAATTAAAACTTTGGGTGTCAGATAATTATTTATTAAAAGCTCGACATTTTAAATGAGAATAAGAAAGAAAAGTATGTCTTTGTGCCCCCTTTTCCCTGTTCATGCTCTATCGGCCCCCCTGGCTAAACTTTGCTAGATCCGCCCCTGCACAGTTACCAGCGTCAGCTACGTAGAAAAAGATCCTCGAGTAGAAAGTAATATTAAATAAATTCTAACAACAGCTTATCAAGCTTAAACGTGCTGCTGTTGTTCAGCCGCTGGTTTCCTCTTTCTGGTGCAAAGTGGGCCAAAAGCAAACCAGAGACACGGACTCGCGACAGAAAAGCCGATCAGCTGATCGTTAAGCAGTTTCATGATTGAAGTAGCAGCCGGAGAGCGAGAGGCAGTCGCTTGTTAAGATTAACGCAGGAATGCTTTACAAACATTCAGAGATGGACTTACACACTTGCTTTACTTCTCTCGGGATAACTTTGTCGGAGATGAAATGCCGGGTTGCTAGCGAAGCTCCACATGCTATCCAGACCACCGACAGGTCCCGCATGCCACAGCCGCTCTATCACGTGACCACACTGCTCCGACGTGCTAACGTTCTGAGGTGAGTTACGGCGTGTTGCAAGTTTTGTGAGGTGCTTTCGTGATATTTAATGGATCGGATTACATTTTTTATTTTTCTCCGATATCCGATCCAGTAATTTAGGTCAGTATCGGACCGATACCGATACGTAATATCGGATCGGTCCATCTCTAATCGCGATATTTCATTTTCTTATCGTTGCCCAACATTACACCGGTATTACTGTGAACGGTATGATATAGCCCAGCCCTACTCCCACCTCTAGTTAATGTGTAATATCTATGGGAAAGAGCAGTGTGGGAAACATTTCACTCACAGTGCTATTTGAACCCAAAGCACTTCATATATAAAGAAAGGCATTCATTTATGGAAGATAACAGAGATGTGTGTATGATGACATACTGAACTGGGATCACTTAACTCATATCTGCTCAGCAAAACTGTTTACTATTATAATAAATTCCCTTCTGTGAGACAGTGTGTGCTTGTTTCTTTTACAGATTGTCCAAGAGAAGCACCTCTTGGATTTCAATGAGTGTTAGAGACATGCAATAGCTCGAGCCATTCAGTGACACTCAACACCTCAATCCCTCCTTTCTCGTGTGATAGGCCCGCACCTCTTTGTTCAGTTTTTCTACCTCTTATTTGTTCTAGTCTTTGACTACTTTGTCATTCCCATCATTTCCTTGTCAATCTCATCTGAGCTGAGGCCAAAGGCTGTAAATTCCTCAAAATGGTTGCTGATGTAGACACGGCGTCTCAGGGTAGTGGCATGCGGCTGAAGCAGGAGATTTCCCTCCTTCATGGTGTCTGTCTCATTGTGGGAAACATGATCGGCTCGGGCATCTTTGTCTCGCCTAAGGTAGGTCTCTCCCTTTTTTGGGGGGTGGGTGGTTGAGTTTTTATTGTGGTTTAAACGTTGCAGAGCAGTAAAATCTAAATGCTTTCTTTGTAAAATGCACCTTAATTACTAAAGAAATCTGAAATTGAAGGACTTCAGTTTTTGTTGATGACGTGTATTACAGCTGTCCAGTTTAGGGTTGAGCAGTCTTCTATATTTACATTAGATCTTAGATCACTAGGCACATTTGTTCAAATGACAGCTGGTTCACTGCCTTCTGTGTGTGTGTGTGTGTGTGTGTGTGTGTGTGTGTGTGTGTGTGTGTGTGTGTGTGTGTGTGTGTATTTAATATCTCCTCTCCTGTGTTACCCTGCAGGGAGTCCTTATGTACACTGGCTCATTTGGGATGTCCCTGGTCGTGTGGGCCATCGGAGGGGTATTCTCTGTGTTTGGAGCGTTATGCTATGCTGAGCTTGGTACCACCATCCGTAAATCTGGTGCCTCCTATGCCTATATCCTTGAAGCCTTTGGTGGTTTCTTGGCTTTTATTCGGTATGTTGTTTCAGCAGTGCACTGCTGAGCCCTTCTACTAACACAATAAACTACTCAGGCATGTGCTGTACTGGGATTAAATGGTAGACGGAAACAAAGGTTGACATTACTCAGTGTAAATAAACTAAACCTGCCTACTGTAAGCGTTACGTGAAGCGATAATTAAGATGAAAAAAATGTCTCTGTAGACTGTGGACATCCTTGATGATTGTAGAGCCGGCTTGTCAAGCTGTGATAGCCCTGACCTTCTCCAATTACCTGGTCCAGCCTTTCTACCCCACCTGTTTAGCCCCCTACGATGCCGTCCGTCTTATTGCTGCTGTCATCATATGTAAGCCTCTTTCGCTATTAATCACTCACATCATTTATTTTACCTGCTATTTATGTTTGCATGGATGTTGTAAAGGTGTAAGTGTGTTATGTAGTTTTAAGCTTGTATCCATGCAGTGTTGGTTTAAATCTTTTTGGACATAATTAGGGAGAGATTTCTTCAACCCCAGCAAAAATAGTGTGCTGATAAAGCAGGTGAAAAATTGCACATCACCACATCCCATCTGTTTCTGTACCTCTGTGCTAATTTCTGTAGACAGCTCAGTTAAAGAGCTGGCAATAGAGCATTGTAACACACAAAAATTAGTTTTGTTTGTTTGTTTGGTTTTTTTTATAAACCAAAGCAATGGAAAGTTCATATACAGTTGTTTACTGTATTAGATTGTACTGTTTTACATCACGCCCCTGTAAATTGCAGTGCATACAGTGAGAGTCTTAATTAGGAGGAAGTCTTAAATGCATCTTTGTCTCCTGTGCAAGCAGGAGGATCAGTTGCAGACAGTTGAATCTTTCACGCAAAACAGCTAAAATGGATTTCCACGTGTAAATTCAGGAGAAAGGTGTTTAAAATGGTCTATTGGCTGCAGCACTACTGGAACACGCATGCTGCATTTGGAATAACTTGCATGGCGCCCATATGAAATGTGTCATTTGAAATGGGCTTCTTATGCATGTGGTTTGACTTGAACATCGAGTGATAGAGCAGATGATGGGACAGGTGATGGAATTAATAGAAGCACGCTGTGAGATTCATTTTTTACAGGGGTGTTCCTCACAGGGTCTGAATGAACCCGGTGGTATTTGGGTGGTGCCGTGTCAGTTCTATATGAGGAGGAGTGACTTGTACCCTTTAGCTACATTCTCTAGCTGCAAGCTTTTCTAGAGCTGTAGTTTTCTACTACTTTTGTAGTTTTATACTGCTTCTTTCTTTCCATCAGGTGTGCTCACATTTGTGAACTGCATGAAAGTGAAGTGGGGTGCCATTCTTCAGGTCATCTCTACTTTTGCAAAGGTCATTGCTCTAATTGTCATCATCATTGCCGGACTGGTTAGGCTGGGACAAGGTAGGATCCCTGAATAGTCTCTATTTAGAAAACAACTATTAAGGCTACCAATTGGTCCTTAGACAACATATGTTCTAAGGCTCAAAACATGGTGCTTATATAATATTGATGATAACAATAATAGTAATTACAAATACAGCTGGATGAAATCTGTTAAAATACATTTATCAAAGTCATTTAAAAGTTAAACTGTGGGCATGGTTAGGGTGTTGTGTGGCTAAATGAACTGTTCCTCTCTCCCTTAAGTGAGAAAAGTAAAAAAAAAAAAAACACCATACAATTTGAATAATATATGTCTTTATTATGAAAATAAAAAAATGGGATATATTTATAATGTATACCTTGTGTTGTTGTAGGTTTTAACCAGAACTTTGAGGATTCTTTCAAAGACTCCAACCTGAATCCTGGTGATATGGCCCTGGCCCTTTATTCAGCACTCTACTCTTACTCTGGCTGGGATACGCTCAACTTCATTACAGAGGAGATCAAGGACCCAGAGAGGTACGCAATCTTGTATTTATAATGCTCGTTTTACAGTAATCATTAAAATCCTTTATTCCTGGTTGTGCTTTCGATTTGTATACATAAAGTGGTGTGAAAAAAGTGTTTGTGAAGTAAGTAAAGTTACATTTTATTTATATAGCACCTTTTAAGACCAAGATCACAAAGTGCTTCACACAGAAATACAAGGCATTTGAATTTCTGTGCACTCTTTTTTTGTATGTTTTTCACACATTTTAGATCATCAAATAAATTTAAATATTAGACAAAGATAACACAAGTAAACACAAAATGCAGTTTCTAAATGAAGGTGTTTATTATTAAGTGGGGAAAAAATCCAAACCTACATGGGCCTGTGTGAAGAAGTGATTGTCCCCTGAACCTAATAACAGCTTGGACCACCTTTAGCAGCAACAACTGCAAGCTAGGGCTGCGATGATTCGAGTAATTCGATTATAAAAAAATTCTCGACACAAATTCTTTGCTTCAATGCTGTCGTCGTGGAAGTGGGAGCACTTCATCCACATTTGTGACTAAAATCACACCTGCAATGCAAACAAATTTAGGAGCAGCATGTGAATAAAAAAGCTGACAACATTGAGTCCACACAGCCCGCAAACATTGGTAACACAACAGCAGCAGTCATGTTGATGCTGGCACAGTTTAACGAGGAGCTGGAGTCTGTTTGCACACCGTGAAGAGCAAACGAAGCCATTAGCAAGACGTGAGCTCTGGTTAAGTGAAAGAAGATGTGTTTCTAGCAACCAAAACAGCAGTGCTGTTCCTGCAATCGCCAATAAAACCATTACTGGGAAAAAGTAATGACAAACTCTGACATGGAAAAAAAATCACATTTTATAGCTGCTCCATCCATCGCTGTTTGCTTTACACAGTGGAGAATCTGCAGTAAGCCTCAAGAAGTTGTATTAAGATATACAGGTGAATTGTTAATTGTTAATCTGATACCATGTTTAAATTATACAGCAAGCTGTATAATTTAACTAAGAGCAGCCATCCTATTGATGCTTGAAGCAGGGGTGAATCTAAAGGGGGGCACTGGGTGTACTAGACCTATCATGTTTCGGCTGTGTGCAGGCAGGAATTGGACCCAAACGCAAACTCACTAGTGTTGAGGTTTAAATTTATCATCTTAAATGTTTATATGCTGATTATATTGCTTTATATAAGAAACTAAACAGAATACAAGAAAGCCAAACTAAGACGCTAGACTATAGAATAAACTGGGGCAACAAAGAACTAAGAGCATAATACAAAAACTCAGAGACACAAGAAACTCAAAACACTGGGACACCGACCCAGGACCGTGACAAGACCAGATTAATTTCGAGGCTTTCATAACATTTTTCAGATTGAAAAGTTGCAATCAACAGTTCATTTTGAAAAAAACCTGTGTATATTTGTTATTGCTCAATAATAAGAGAAAAAATATTTCTTATCTAATTTCTTGATTGATTGATGGAATAACTGAGCGATTACTTGATTACTAAAATAATCGATAGCTGCAGTCCTAAATTAAGCGTTTGCGATAACTGGCAGTGAGTCTTTCACAGCGCTGTGGAGGAATTTTGGCCCACTCATCATTCTTTTGTGAAATCCCGGATGAGTCGTCAGCAGGAATATCTAAATGTCACAAAATTTGTTTTGGCTGTATCACGATACACATCGCGATATGTTTAAATAGCCTCCAAAAACAAAAAACACAGAAAGTCTCATTCCTTCACTCATCTGAAACTCCCACTGTCCTCATATCTTTCCCTATCTGGTAGTTTATAAACACACAAGCTAAGGGCAGTGCGCCAGGTAGAAAATCTGGGAGGGGGTTATTAATGATGC
Organism: Maylandia zebra; assembly: GCF_041146795.1. Lineage (NCBI taxonomy): Eukaryota > Metazoa > Chordata > Actinopteri > Cichliformes > Cichlidae > Maylandia > Maylandia zebra. Next base: position 17,918,666 of record NC_135187.1, read on the forward strand.
ATTCACAGTGTGTGGGAGAAAAACACACTCACAGTGAATTGCATGCAGACAGCTTAATATTTCCATTGCAGTTCTTACTCGATGGTTGTGATAAAACCATTTTATCCGTCGTACGTGGAAACATCGAGCATATTTGCCCACCCCTACCGATTACTCCCAGTGGTGAAAGTTCTCCACTGTTCCAGGTTTTCTACATTTGTGTATAATGACTCTCAATGTGGTTCATTGGAGTCCCAAAGCGTTAGAAATGGCTTTGTAACCTTTCCAGACTGACGGATGTCAATGTTTGTTTGTCAAGCGTTTCTTTAGACCTAGCGTGCTGTGGCATAATTAGCCCTTGCCAGACAGGTTCTATTTAAGTGATTTCCTGATTCAACAGGTCTGCCAATAATCAGGCCTGAGTGTGTTTAGTGAAACTGAACTCAGCTTTCCAAAAAATGCAGTTAATCACAGTTAATTCATAATTTAACAAGATGGGCAATTACTTTTTCACACGAGACCAGAGAGGTTTGGATTGGATTGAACATTTGTCCCTTAATCAATGAAATCGTCATTTAAAAGCTGCATTTTGTATTTCATCAGGTTATCTTTGTCTAATATTAAACATCAAACATGTAAGTGTGACAAATATGCAAAACACTAGGAAATCTGGAAGGGGGCAAACACGTTTTCACACTGCTGTATTGCTAAGTAGTTTAAATCTAACAGTCTTAATGGATGCCACCTCCTATTTTTCCATTGCAGGAATCTCCCCTTGTCCATTGCCATTTCAATGCCCATCGTCACAGTGATCTATATCTTGACCAACATAGCTTACTATGTCGTCATGGACGCAGATACAGTGCTCAACAGTGAAGCTGTTGCTGTGGTGAGTCCAAAGCTCTGTACTAGAGTCACTTTGTGTACATATCTGCATACAAGCCCTATCACATACCAGTATTTACAGCCTCTGCTCACCCTCTTAGAGGTAGGAGGATGTGATCTGTCCCTCCTGTGTTTGACTGTCGTCTCTCTGAGTCCATCTAACAGCCACTGCCTCTCGCATCTGGCTTTGGTACTCCCTCTTGGTCATGCAAGACTGTAGGAGTCGAGATGACAGGAACCTCATTTAGCTAAAGAGGTTAGCGCGCCACACAGGAACAGGAGGAGAGCTCATGATGTGATTAGTGCAGGGAGAAGGAAGATTTGTACTTGTCAGTGGTATTTGCTAATCTCTTTTTTTTTTTTTTTTAATGGTTTACTAATGTTCTGTCATTAAGCCAGGGGTTTTCTGCCCTGTTGTAATGAAACTGTGAGATGCAGCAAAATTTTTAGTCAGGTTTTGGAGATTAATGATGTCGAATCTCATTGTGCGCTGGTTGTACTTTGCAACTCAGCGCCACACTAAAACATGATGATGTTTGAACCTAAACTTGATTATATCACTAATATAATGCACCTCAGGCATGTTTGGGTTTTGAGTGGGTTAAAATGAGTGATGCCACATCGTTGTCGAGTCAAGCTTTTGGCAACAGCTCAGGTCACAATATGAACAAAGAAAATCCACTCAGAGGTTTTAAAGTGGCATCACAGTATAACATCTTTCTCAGTTCCTGCTGTTCTTCTCTTTCTAGCTGGTAACTTTTTCTTTCTCTCCTTTCTAACAAAGTGTCCTGTGAAACTGCTGTGATCTGTGTAGTTTTTTTTGTTGACAGTATTTGTACTCATTGATTATTTGTAACAGTGTGAGCTTTACACTTTCTTCCGCCCTTGAAAAGGAAACAAAGGGGAGTAGCAGGAAACATCAGGGGTTCCCGCAAGCAGATTAGCCAGTTTGTTGGATTAGTTCTCGTGTCTTTTAATTAGTGGCACACATCTGCACTGATGAGTCACATTTTTACTAAAGTGAAAAGGAGTTACAAGCACTTTGGCTGCTTCCTCAGACATTTGCAGATGAGGTGCTGGGCTGGGCTCGTTGGCTGATTCCTCTTTCTGTGGCGATTTCCTGTTACGGAGGCCTCAACTCATCAATCATTGCAGCCTCGAGGTAAACTCCTAAATCTAGTGGCCTCCATTTCTGTTTTTCCCAAAATGTATGGGTTTTTTGTTTTGTTTTGTTTGTCCTATTGCCAACTAACCAATCAGCAGCACAGTGACTTTAGTTCTTATTGAAATGTCATTTTCTCTCGCAGGTTGTTTTTCGTTGGTTCCAGAGAAGGCCACCTACCTAATGTGCTTTGTATGATCCATATTAAACGTTTCACCCCGATTCCTGCCCTACTTTTCAATGCAAGTATCCCCAATATGTTTTTTTTATTTTAATGTAAATCTTTGTGGTTCTTCATCTTTGTCATGAATGTATTTCTCTTGAACGTAATATTTGTGTCTGTTTTTGGTCGTCTTCTCACAGGGTGGCATGTCTCTGTTGTACTTGACTGTGCCAGATGTTTTCCGGTTAATCAACTACTTCAGTTTCAACTACTGGTTATTCATCGGCCTGTCGATAGCCAGCCAGATCTACCTTCGCATCAAAGATCCTGATCGACACCGACCCGTTAAGGTACCAAAAATGATGCAATGTTCTTAATAACCAAAGTGAGCTTGAAATACAAACAGGTGTAAAATTTAGCTCAGATGTGTTAGTGCAGTCAGCTCAGAGATAAAAATGAAAATAGAAATAAAGCATTAGGCAGGATGATGAGTGTAGATTGTGTGTATGAACGTCTTGTTTCTGAATGTGAGCCAATGTTTTTTATCTCATAATCTTCGACTGCACCTTGGTGCAGCCACCCAACCACATCATCCAGCTCACAGCCCCCATCAGATTGTGAACAGACAAATAAACCAATGAGCACAAGATGTAAATGGATACATTAAAGATAGTGTGTAAAGTGTTGTTCATGGTCTGTGAAGTTTTTTTCGTTTACCCATCAACAGTGAGTGTATTGTACTGTTTACCCTCTTGTTTTGAGTTGCGACAATGTTTAAAGTCATGTCAGTCTGATCCTTTTGTTTTGTCCATTTCTCCTCCTCCCTCTCGGTAGCTGTCTTTGTTCTTCCCAATAGTCTACTGCCTGTGCAGCTTATTCCTGGTGGTGGTGCCGCTCTACAGCGACACTGTCAACTCTCTAGTGGGGATTGGTGTGGCACTTTCTGGGGTACCGATCTACTACATTTGTGTCCATCTGCCTCGCAGCTCCAGACCAGCCTTCCTTGGAAAAATGCTCAGTAAGAGAAACACTGCACTGCCTATCATAGAAGAGGTTTTGTTTGCTTTGAGGGAACTCTGAAACTCACATTTGATAGCCTTCTTATTAAAGCACTTGTCTATTACTGCTTTATCCTTTAACATTTGTGGTCTAGCTCTGAGAAAGATCAGCAAGAGCTCAGTGTCATATTTTCATAGGCTAGAACAAGCTAGCCAAGCTGTCAGTCTAGCTTTTTATTCCCTTTGAGGGGAAATGCATCCTTTATCTTCCTTGCAAATTCCCAATTGGTTTATAAAGGAAGAATTTCCCCAAGAAACTTAAATCTAGGTACAAAGGTAGAGGATTGAAGCTAGCACGTGGTAATATGACAACAGCTATAGTATAAAGCTCTGTGAATGAATGTGGCTGTGTTAGGTTATTACTCACAACTCTTTAAAGTAGCATACCAGTCTCATATTTCCTATAGCTACCATAGAAATGTATGGAATTGCTATGGCTCTCTGTAAAGGGATTGGAATTAGTGTTTCATAGTTCAGTTTAGCATAAAACCCACCTACACTAAAGGCTTCTATAGTACAACATTTATAAAACTCTTACTGTTTAGAAATGCTACTTTTTTATACTATTAACACTGGACTAGTTTAAACAAGTAACACTTAAGGCAAATTTTTCTAATTAGCAACCCTTGAGCAGCCATCTGATTTTTCTTTTTCTCTCTTCACACAGATGCGATATCTCTATACACCCAGAAACTGTGCATGTGTTGCGTGGCATCGCCAGATATTGATCTGGACAACATAGACCCGGGGAAGATCGAATGATCGATGGACAGACAAACTCAGAGTAAAGTACTGTACGGGGAGATAAAGGAGGACGAACGAACACAATATGAAGCAATCTGGGAGCGGCAGACAATCGGGGCTGAGATGAGATGATCGCTGGACCTATTAAAGACGGATGGAGATGGTGCAGAGATGAGCACACCACGCTATTCGATCTCCTCCTCCTCCTCTTCTTCTCTCACACATGTGCCATAAAGAAGGAAGGAGCAGGATTTTACTCAGACTGTTTATTATAGGCAAGAGCACAAATGCAGTGTATTATTACAATTATACTAAGTGTATATCTTAGCAGAAAATTTAGTCCAAAAATCTTGATTTTTGAACTTGAGACCTCAAAGAAGAGCAAACGGTTTTTGCACATACATTTTTCATTTTGAAGGAGACGATATATAAAATGGTTTAAAAAAAAAAAGAGTAATTAAGGAGCGGTCCTGCTGTATATTTATGATCACAAATCTGTCATGCTGCTTTCCATCCACCACAGCTGCATGTGGGAACTTTGACATCATCTTCAGGGCTCTTTTTAAGTTCAGGCGCCTCCTAGTGGTAGCTTAAAAAACTTCAGTTGATAAGTCATAAGACTTTCCAAAGTGTCATATAAGAGTCTGTCTCTGCTTCTGTGTGTTGTGTCTCATGTTTGTACTGTTACCTGTCACCTTGTTGCTTCATATACGTGCACACGATCCATTTAAAAGTAAAAAATCTCATGGTTTTTTTAGGTACACACCTCAGTTACACTTTAAAAAAAACCAAACATAAGGATTTCTATTGCAGATGAAATATTTAATATATTTTTTCAGTTTTTAATGTATCGCCAAGATGGGCGGTTGTCACAGAGCAGATCAATTGTTGGACCATCATGCAGTAAAGTGAAAATTCACAGCTGTAGTGTGTTTATATGGTGTTTTGTGGTGTACTTTTTGTGTTCCTAGACTGTACGTGCCTTCAGTGAGGTGGGTCTAATGATGTGATATCGCCACATTTGTTCTTGAGCACAGTCGCCGACATGTCGCTGTAAAGTTTGCCAAATGTGTTTCAAGTCGTCATCTTTCATTAGTTTCTTCAAATTGAAGCTGCCTATCACAAAAACACAGGCAGTAGTTGTTGGTTAGCTAGAAATAATCAGTCTTTAGATTTATCCATCCATCCACTTATCCTTTTCAGGGTCGCGGGGGGCGCTGGAGCCTATCCCAGCTGTCATAGGGCGAGAGGCAGGGTACACCCTGGACAGGTCGCCAGTCTGTCGCAGGGCCAACACACAGGGACAAACAACCATTTGCATTCACATTCATTTGCACATTCACACCTAGTGACAATTTGGGTTATCCAATTAACCTATCCCCACAAGCTGCATGTCTTTGGACGGTGGGAGGAAGCCGGAGTACCCGGAGGGAACCCACGCAGACACGGGGAGAACATGCAAACTCCACACAGAAAGACCCTGGCCTGATGTTGGAATTGAACTCAGGACCTTCTTGCTGTGCGGCAACAGTGCTAACCACCGTGCCACCGTGCTGCCCAAATTTACAAGCTGCCCCAAAACACCAATGAATGTTTTGTTTTTATTCTTCATGTTCCTCCGGGTTTTTTTTGTTTTGTTTTGTTTTGTTTTCCTCCTCTCTTGTTTTTCAGTCTTTAGATTTAAAAAAATAAAAATAAAAAATCTGCTTAGCCTCTGGACATGATTAGGAGCTAACGGGAGCACACGGTTTGTTGCTTCACGTGCTAATTTGCTTTTCGGGGATCAGTAGTCATCGGTTAAAACAAACTAGTGGGCCGTTTAAACACAAAAACAGCTGTATATGTATATTTCAGTATACTGTAATACAATGAACCTATTATTCTCAGAAAATGCAAAATAAGAATGTTATAACATATTTGTTGTTTCATTGGGTACCAAATGTGTGTTTTCTGGGTGTTTGAAAGCTTTTGTGCTGAATGTGTCTTAAGAACCTGCTTTTTTTCCCACTGTTCTGATTTATTTTGCCAGACGAGCTTCTCCAGTGGGCTGGAAATGTGTTTGCTCACTCCGAGGCAGAAAGTGAGCTGTGTGTTTTATCTGAATAAAGTTAGGTACAGACTTCAGTGACTGGCTGTTCTTATCGTTTGCTTTGTTTGACCTGAACACACAAAGTCTCCTAGCACTCACTGCCACTTGAGGTCATCCTCTCATAACCCCCTACATCTGTAGCTTTACCCTATGGGTAAATGAGCAGCTTTGATAAAATCAAGGTTTTAAAAGTTTCCCAACTGATCAGTATGAAAATCCACATTTTTTTAATGGTATTTTAACTGGTCCTTTGCAGGCATTTCCTTATATCACATTGGACTGAGTATCCTGGGGTTATTCACTAGTGAAATTGTTAATGGTCTGGTCTGGAAAGGGAAGCAAATAAGCTTTAAACACAAGATGATTGATTTGGGATTTAAATATTTGCGTCGGTTCACAGCTCTCCAGGTCATGGTCGCCAGAGAGTTTGAAAAAACAAGAGGCAACTGGATTAAGTTTGCAAAGGTATTTCGTCTCTAATCCTTGCTTCTGTTCTATAATCAAATGGTGTAGAGGTCTACATGGCAGGGGACCATTAGCACCCTTGAACGTGGTGCTAATGGTCGTTGACCCACTGTTGGTCACGTGAGCCAACACGTAAACCAGTCTGAAAAAAGGCGTGGGTATTTACCATCATTGAGGGGTTGTCCCACCCCATCTGAAATAAGGAAACCAACTAACCACAAAATTAAAGTCCTGTCATTTCCTTTTGCTAGCTCAGAAGGCTCTTGAGAGTCATGTAGCTTTAAACCAGAAGTTCTTGTGTTAGATTGTGTTTTGCTGATCAGCTTTTGATAAAGTTTAGGCAGTTAATTTTCAGCAGAAAATCTGAGAAAGATTTAATTTGAAAGAAGTAGTATTACATATAGTATATGTTTTATATAGTAGATTCCAACCTAAATACTATATAATCAAATATTTAAAAATAAATATCTGTAAAATAACACCATCATTGATTATCATTATTTTAGTAGCTCAGGCTATTCTCCTTTTTTTAAATTTAACTGTGGGTTTAGTGCAGCTCATCTGTGGAAGCATCATTGATATAATATAAATGTATAACAAACATCTGATTGGCTTGCTGTTGCAAACAGCAGGCTTGAACCTTTAGGTGGGCGGGACTTAAAGGAATATAAGGATATCCTCTCCCGCTGAAATCGCAGAGAAGCATTGAGAGCAGCCTGAAGCCTGAGTATTTGGCTCACGGTGACACTTTGCCCATGTGTACATCAGCTGTAACACGGTAGACTCCCTACATAATAACTCACCTCCATATCTGCTTTGGGAAACAGGCTTGGATCGAGAGTGCTTTTTGCTGTGAGCGGGTGGGTTTAATTGTTATGTGTCATATGCTGCAGTTTGAAGACAGACTTAGCTTGTTGAGGCTGGGCTGATTGCAGGCCAACTACGTACAGGGTGGAGGGTCTGAGAGGACAACTGCTGTTCCCTGTTGAAGTTGTCAGCATGTGGAGTGCAGCTGATTTGTGGCATAACTGGCCTTGACCTTGGATTTAGTTTGTTTCTGTGTTCACAAATGGGATGCTACTGTTTTATTCCTTAACTGTTTGTAGCTCAAGAAGTTTCCTTCTGATCTCAGTAATTTTATTAAATAAATTATATTTTAAAATTTTATTGGTGTCACCTTTTGCCCACAGCTAAACTGTCATTCAGACCTAGAACCTGTTTTTATTAGAAAAGCACTAACAGCAATGAGGAAAAGCAGAATTGTTGGTCTTTCGCACTTGTTTTTGAATCTTTCTACGGACTGGAAACTGTTTCTTGGCATCTTTTCTGCTCTGTCTACCTTCCAGTCTCCTCAGGTGGCTGCTCAAGCCCCACCTCCTGTCCATCCAAACCACATCGCCTCCCTAGAGGCTCAGTGCAGAGGCATCACATTTCAACGGGGTGTGCGCTCTGTGCTTCAGATGCTGCCCGTCGATAGGTGCTCCTGGCTGGGGGGAAGAGGCCTGAGTGTTCCTCCCCAGAACCACGGGAATTGGGTTCCACTGACTCATGCATAAAAGATAAAGCAGTGGAGGGGAAATGTAGCCGAGCACCATGACGGCTACAGAAACTACTCTCTCTCCCGCTGAGTGGAGATCAGGCAGCAGCTGAAGTGAATTCTTGGTATTAAAAGCTCAAGGCTGCTAAGGTAGTACTCTGAACACCTGATGGTCTGGAGGGAGCATCTCACCTGGGAATGGGCAGAGGAACCAGGGTGCTGCTGTTTGATGGATGAGTGGCTGTTACACACTGGCACCAGTTTGGCATCATGGAACTGCCTCGACGTCTGAACTGGATGCGTAACCGAGCTTGGAGGCCTCATGGCTGCCGCAGGCACTTCAATCGTAAGTGCAACGTGTGTTTGGGCCAATCAGGGAATCAGTTTTAGTCTTGATTTCCATTGTTTATGTTGTCTTTGTATCCATGTCTTTTGTTCCTTTGTTTCTTCTTCTTCTTCTTCTTTTTTACAAACATCTGCTTTCTGGACCTGCTTTGTAATTGTCTAAGTGCTGCTGTGAACCCGAGAAGCTCCCAGTGATGTCATCATGAGTTGTCAAGTGTAAGTTGTTGTGACTGTCACAGAGCTGCTGCTGTTCAGAGCATCATGAGGTGGACTGCAGACACATGTGTCTTGTGCGCCTAGTCATGCTTGATGATTTTAAACATGTCTACATGCTGCAAAGTTTTGTGTTTTTAAATTAGTCATGTGACTCAGTGAGCGGTTCTCAAACCTCTTCTGGCGTGCCCCGCGCTCATTTTCTAATCTGTCATTGAGGTGGGAAAAAAAGGTTAAGAGAAGTTTTAGTCAACTAAAAGTCAGCACCACAGCATCAGCAAATGATGTATATTTTAAATTTTCACACCATGGTTGCAGCAGCTCTCTGCCGCAACAACAACAAGCAGACTGCAGGTGTCAAATAAGATTAATGTTAAGCATCATGTGCTGAAAATGCAACCAGGGTGAGAGAACATGCACTGAAGTGTATGAAGATTCATTCATATTAAAAGCATCTTCACTTGGCTGCAGGCTGAGATCGCTCCTGGTTTGTGTTGGTCTTATCTTAAAGGGCCAAACAACATCATTACACTTGTTATTCTTTGCTGATAGTTGATGCATTTGATGACAGATGGCTACGATTCACTTTCCCTCTAAAAATCTCATCAGAAGGAAAGCTTGTCTGACACAGTGAGCGACGGCTGTCTGCCAACGCTCTAGTCTGTTTGATCAGGCCTGATGGTGAATGTTTAATTGAAACAACATCTGTGTCGATTGTGTAAGATCAGATTGTAGGAATGAAAAGGATGCAATGCGACACCCTTGTGGCCAGGCTGAGCAGATTTGATGGCGTTTTATTCGGTTTGCATGTTGTTTGCAAAGCTGAACGTCTGCAGACTTTTCTGTGCCTTTGTAGAAAAAGTTGCTTGTTGTGCAATGGGTGTGTATAGTGTGACATGCATACATACCACTGAAATGGAGTGCATGCCCAGAGATGGCGATTGCACCTAAACTGGCTAATCATGCTCACTTCCAGCTACATTAATTTGATTCTTGGACTGTACTAAATAAGTAATTTATTTGAATTTCATGAGCGGGATCACTCTTTATACCCTCCTCTTCCAATTCTCTTGACTATATATGACCCCACATACTGTCTTTTTGTGCCCTCACTGTCCTTGCCTGTTTCAATGAATTCATCTCTCATTAGTACATGGGGATCTGTTCAGCCTGGAAGCCACCACCAGCACCCTCTGAGGCCCAAACCACAGCCTCAATTGATGCTTACTGCCATTATCTACTAGAAATGAACTCAAACCTCAATGAGGATGTGGTCCTAGCTAGTCAATAAGTATTTATGCAGCCCATCAGTTCCTTCTTTGTGGTGGGGCCAACCCCTGCAGGCAGTTTGAACAGCAGGTGGGTGGGGCCTCTGTGTGCATATTATGCATATCACGTGCTGACATCACATGGCGTATTGGAGTATTAAGAGCAGTCTGAAGCCTTAGCTTGAATCAGTGGTTGTGATGGAAAAGACTTTGAGATGATCATTGAGAGTTCATGTTGTATGGCATTTGTACATTTGTGTTTCATAAAGCCACCAAAACCAATCATATTTTCACAGTTGACTTCTTATAACAGGTTTTATCAGTCTTCTTAGGATTCGTTTTATCAGGAAAATATTCTATAGCTCCATCTTAACAAGGAGTGCTCAGGCAGGCAGCGGTCTGGGTGAGGTGGGGGAAGCAAAGGGAGACCAAAGAGACAGCAAACAGCATAAGAACAAACACTTGATGGAACCAGCGACCCTAGATCAGCAACATTCAGCTCTGCGTGTCAGAGGGGAAATTGAAAAGTTAAAAAATGAAAAACACTGAACTGCTGCAGTGGATTATTATTATTAAAGATTTGCTCAAAATAAGCTGCCGAACTCGACTCTGCCCTTTCAGCCTTTTCCTGAAATGAAAAACCAAAGTCAGACTTATAAATATGAACAAAATCAACAAAGGTTTCCATCAAGGTCTCACCGTGGAGCTTGGAGTTGAGGAAGCATCGCCACATTTGTGGAGTTTGAAACTAAAGCAAACACGTGATTACATTTAGGTGTTACTGTTTGAGATAAACATGTATAGAAGTCAAAGTCAGCCTTAAAAATGATCATTACTACATTCAGGTTAGACAGAGCACCGATTCCTGCAGGTATTCACTCCCGTTTAACTTACTGAGAACACATTAGTCGAGTTAAATGACATTCGGTATTTTCAGATGTCAAACAGGTAACGTCTCGCCTTTCTAACTGCTGAAGGAGCTGAAACTGAAATGTATCTCAAGTATTGAGCTGTAATTATGGGTCAGAATTTGCTTTGAAACCACACACTAAAAATCTTCTTTTCAAGTGGGACTTAAATTAGTTTTATCTTTTTTTTCCTCCCGCATCTAAGGAAGCACTTGATCAGAACAACGACAGTCAGATCACTTTCTAAATATACTGCCTCTGTTTCTTGGAATAATCTACAGATGGAGCTGAAATTCTCAGACACTTTGAGTTTAAGTTAGTTGTAAAGAACAGCGATTGCTCTTAAAGTGGCACCAAACATGGCTTGAAACTGTTTTGTCTCTGATATTTTATTGCTTATAACCCATTGATAGTCGTGTTTGAGATTGTCTCCTGCTCCCAGGATTCAGCGACTCATGAAAGAGATTTTTAATCTGAATTAAACTTTTAGTTATAAGGCGGGGTGGTTTGTGATTATGTATACTGTTAAGATACTTGGAGCTTGCATTCCTTATATTTTGCTCTTAATCAGCTTTGCAGTTGTAACATATACTTTAAAAACAACCTGCATTGCATGAAGCGACCTAATGCAAAGAAACCTCAGCAAAATAATGTATTGAAAACTCATTCATGTCTTTTTTGTTTTTTAAATTTCTCTTTTAATGTGACTGCCTGCCAGCATCCCCTTTAAACCTGCACTTTAAAGATTATTTCTTACGAGAAGGCTGAGTGGATTTTGCACTGATTAGCTCAGAATTTGTTAACGAGAAGATCTAGAGCAGCGGCCTCGAATGCATGATGGCATTTTTACGCCTATGAGCCTTGAAATAGCTCCGTAAAGCAGAACAGAATTACTTCAAAGTATTGATAAAAATATACGACTTTCATCGGCCTTTTGACTGTGGCTCAGAAATTAAAATAGCAACAGAGGGAAAAGGGAAGTTTAAAAAAAAAAAAGCTACAGCTAACAGGTCATAATGTTCGTACTGATAGTCGAAACGCAAATGTCGACTTCAACAGGCAGCTGGAAGAAATAATGTTCTCCCTGGTGGTTAAGAACTGCTGTCTCACAACAAGAGGTTATTGTTCATGAAGCCTTTTTGTTATGTTCGTGCAGCTGAACCACAGTTATAATGAATATGCAGATCATGATAATGCAGCTTTTCACTCTGTCACATTAGAAGTTGTTGTTTTTTTAGTCTCCCACACCTCGGAATTGATGGTAGTTGATTGCATGTAATTGTAGATGGCGATTGTTTACACATTTCTTTTACACAAAATGTTCTGGTACCACTTCCTTTGTTTTTGAGGGGTAGTTGTTCACTGGAGACAGAGTAGTGGGTACTAATGTCGCTGTTCACTGGTGGCTTTAAGTACTTATGAACACTTGTGGGATGACAGTGAATCAGACCTAGTCAGGAGTAAGAAATCTATGGACTGGTGATTTATACATGCACAGGTTACTTCTTCAATTTCAATTCAATTCAGTTCAATTCAATTTTATTTATATAGCGCCAAATCACAACAAAAGTCGCCTCAAGGCGCTTCATATAAATCTATCTTTAAAGCTCGATTCCATATAATGCACAATAATCCCATCTGGACTTCTCCGTCTTTCTAACACAAAAAGATAACTTATCACTTGTCAGTGTGATTAAATAAATAAACCTCTTGCTCATAAAGGAAGCAGAACATTGGGGGTGGCTGTAGCTCAGGAGGTAGAGCAGGTCATTTACTGATTGGAAGGTTGGTGGTTTGATCCCTGCCTGCTTCTGTCTGTCAAAGTGTCCTTGGGCAAGACACCGAACCGATGCAGCCATCAGTGTCAGACAGAGCGCAGTCAGAAACCCTTGTGTAAACGCTGTATGAAGCGCCTTTTGTCCTCAGATATAGTAGAAAAGTGTTATACAAGAACCAGTTTATTTTTTTGTTTTGTTTTTTTCCCTTTCACTGAACTGTTTCTAGTACTGAGCAGTAGGGGGCCTCCACAGTTAGAAAATACGCATGCTTCCCTTTAGCTCACCACAAACATACAGTAGGCCCATGCTGTATGTTCCTATCTTGAGCTTAGAAGGAAGTGAAGCAACAAAAAGGCTGCACCTCTTCTCCATTCAGCAGTGTGTTTCTATTGTCAAGGTTAAAATGCATTGTTCCCCTTTTCTGCCACTGCGCTGAGGTCAACAACGCATCAGCTGTTTGATTTTATGAGTATTGCAGAAGCTGGAAAAATTACTTTCCTCTGATGATGACACACACGCACATGCACACCCACTGTGGCCAGTTTATCTGTCAGGCTGTAATTTGTTTTCCTCTAAATGGGCCTGAAGTCATGATGAAGATGATTAAAATAAACCACTTAAGCAGATTGTGTTATTCCGTGACCTGACTCATTCGTGCACTTTCCTCCTTCATTCTGTTGTTGCCACCTCCCCATTTTGCCCCTCTCTGCCCCTCACCTGTGCCCTGCTTGCATTTACTTTATTGCTTCCTTTCCTCCCATCCTCCCTCCTTTCACCGTCCTCATGCCCTGCGACCTCCTTCCCTCTCTTCCAGTTTTCCCCCTTCCTCCCTCCAGATATTCAACCCCCACTCCTCACCACTCCCCGCTCTCTTCTCTCCAATCAGATACATAATGGTGCTCACTCTCTAAAAATCTTCCCACTCCATAGCAACGCGCCTCCTCACCACTGTAACTCTGCTGCTACTGATGCAGGAAGGCGGTGTGATGCAAACTACATCAGAGGGGATTACATATTGCCTCGGCTCATTTTTCCAGCTGTAGCTAGACGTGATTCTCTCTCTTTCACTGCTTGCTCATATTTTATCCCAGTTTTCCTCTTTTTCTCCTCCTGTCACGCTTGTTTTTTCCCCTCTTTCTTCTTTCTTTCCCTCTCATCCATACATTTCTCTGCACTCTGCGCTATCTTTGCAGGAAAATAATTATTTCTACAGGTTACCAGGGAGCGTGTAAATGGAGTCATGTTGGCCCTCTCTCTGTAATTTCACACAATAAAGTCAACAAGCTGGGCTGCTGCGTGGGCTGCTCGTGAACACAGAGAGAAAGAGTTTTAGAAAGAAAGAGAGAGTGAGGGACAGAGAACAAAGTAAAATGTGTTTCCTAAAGAAGAAAATGTACAGGCAACACAGGCGCTCACATGAAGATTGTGTCCTATGCAATATAATTCAGTATTTTGAGTTCTTGATAATGACGCCTGTAAGCTTAGACATGCAATGAGGCTACTGTTAACATGCAAGTTTTTGTCATCTATAAATCTTAAAAAAAAAAAACAGTAAAATGCATAAACTGTACTTAAAGGATGGACATAGATTCCGGGTAGAAAAAGTGAGACTTGTATTCTTTGTATTAGCCAGCAGGGGGCACCTTAACTGACTGTCTACAGGAAAACAACCCTGAGCTTGTTTGCTGTGTTATCTCACAAAATTGTTGCTTATGAGTTCATAGGCTGAACTGCTACTTTCAGGCAGTACTGGACACCAGTTTTTGTTTGGCTAATGGTGATTGCTAGGCAAAATGATGACATCATAACCTCCATGGGCCTAAGATGTACCTTTGTGCCAAACTTGTTCCTTCTATTCATGATTGTCTGGGAAGAGTTTGCAGACAAAGAAACAAACACACAGATAGAGATTAGAGACACATTGTAGTAAGAATAATTCATCCAGCTGGAGGCTGGAGATGAGAGCAAGCCCACATTGACTGAAAGGTGTCCTGACAAAGGCTGCTGGAGCTCATCTATGCTTGCTAGGCCTTATCTCTAACTACGTAGTGTCACTGAGCTGACATCTGTTCACTGTTTGTGCTGTTGGATATTCTCTGACTATTATCGTGGCTTGTTGTTTGATTCAGACCATCCAAGAAGGTTGTGCTTCAGTTCTACTGAGTGAAATTCTAGTATTTCTTTAATCAGTTACTTAGTAACTGATTAAACAATTTTGTGAGAATCAGTTACTTAGTAACTGATTAAACCACTGAATTGTCAAAATGCTGCATTGAATGTATGACAGTCATGGCGACAATGTATCATCAAGAAGAATAAGCCCCCAGTTGCAAAGGCCTAGAGACCAGTTTCATCGATTTTATCCAGCAACAGCCAAAAAACCTCCTTGACTGCCAACCAGTCAGGGAATACATGAATATATATTTTATATCAGGTACAAAATAGGCAAACAACTATTGCAAACAACATGCGCGACATGAAGTCACACGAGACACGAGAAGCCTTGATTCTGGATCAACTCATCCCCAAGTGGCCATTCAAAGAACTGCAGATGGCTTTAACTTTGCGTCCTCCAGAAGTTGCCCCTTGGTATAAATACACCAACCTGTAAAAGTATTGAGTACAGCCACAGCTCAGGGTGAAGCTCAGCAAACACTCACTGCTGAGTGAGTAATATCAGCCAGTTCTCCAGGGCGTTGCACTCTGACCTCACTCTATAATGGAAAGAGCAAATCGATCAAATATCCTGTTGTTGCTGCTGCTGCTGTTATTATTTATTGTTCTTGTTGTCATTCAGAAGAAGTGAGAGAAAAGTTCACACTGACCTCGCCCTCTGCTTGTTGGACTCTTTTTGTTTCTGATGACTCACAAGGCATCATGTTTGGAAAAAATAGACAATGAAGCGACTTTATGGTTCAAAAATGTAATATCATGAATGTTCCGTTACAATAAAGAGATGTTGTCGTATCTTTCCACACATGCTTCGATTTTGATATTCAGGTGCGGCAAATAACCTTGTAGGAGTCACTTGCTGCATTAAAGAACTTCTTCTTTTCAGAGTTGATCAATGAGTAAACACACCACACACAGCAAACCGCCTCCTACCATATTATTATTTCTGCCTTTTCACTGAGACATGAATGAGAGGTTCTCACAGAAAAGCATCGGTCTGAGTAGTCAAACTTTGAGCCAGCTGAAGCATCTCAAGGCCAAAAACAGGAAGAGCTGGCATCCTCGTGAGCTCACGGTTCCCACGTCACCGGGCTTGGACGGCGCTGACAGTTTCTTCTTTGTGCTTCTCGGTGGAACTGCCGGGTTTCATGGTGGTCAGGATGTGGTGCTATTGAGTGTCCATTCCCCTCAGAAGGATGCCAGACTAACATCATTGTGTGTGTGTTCTTGCTTGCAAGAGACCGAGATGCCAGCGTTACTTAAACGCATGCTGGCTTCAATAATGAGAAGCAACATTCAAATGCTGATGAACCGGAAAGGAGGCATCGGTGTGACTCTGTATTGCTGTGAGAGAGTCTCCTTCTTTCTTTTCCTTAAAAAAAAAACAAATACAAAAAATGTGAAAAACCTAAAGTTATTGCAAATTAAAACTCATATGTGCAAACTGATATTTAATTTCCTTTTCTTTTTTTTATATGTCAGAAGGTCAAACAACCACTTCAGTTTGAAATAGTTCAGGCTTTGCAGGGTTAAATGTACTTACTGTGAATAACAAGGCTGGGTTATACTTTTGGAGTCCCAGCCTAGCTGTGATCTCAGTGCTTCAGTGCCAAGAACACAGTTTGTTCAGATTAGTTTTGTTTACTTATATTTTGATCAAGCTGTGCTCAGATTAGCTTTGGGAGTGTTGTTGCCGCATTCAGCGTTTTTTGTAGCCAGTGTGTGAAGAATTGTGTATTAATAATGATACCATATATATTTACAACCCTAACCTATGGACTAGCCCATGTGTGATGACTTTAGATCATCTGGAATCTGAATAATGTGACTTTTAAGCTAACTCCTAAATTCAAGCGCCTCTCTTCCGCTCCTTTACAGTGCCTACGGTGAACACCTGAAGATTACAATCACATGATACCATTGTATATCTGCTATATATAGGGCTTTGATCAGAGTACATCAGTCATAACATTACAACCACCCTCATAATCCTGTGTAAGTCTCATTTACTTCTAAGGCTGCTCTCATGTACTGATGCATCAGCGTCACAAGACCTTTGAAGCTGATCCATGGCATCAGACAGCAAGATGTTAACATGAGATCCTGAGCTTTCTTGGGTGATGTCATATGCACATTGCCTGCCATTCTGCAATATTGGATGTGATGCAATCATTTGTCTCAAGGGATAAATGTGTATTTGGTGGACATGTTAGCATGATGGCAATACCCCAATAAGGGTGCTTTTAGTTTAGAAATGGAGTCCACTAAACACTAATGTCAACAAACACACCAACACATAAAATAGAAGGTGATCTGGATGCACAAGGTATTAATACATGTGTATTCTTACTGGACTTCCAGCTGCTATCTCCAGGAGCTAGCCACTCATCAGCTTTATTAGATAAGCCAATCTTACCCAGTAAAAAGTCAGGTTTATCCACTGAAGTCCATCTGGCCTAACTGCAGTCAGACTGCTGGGCGCGGCATCCCCGAGTGCTTGCTCATAGGGGGTCATATTGCTGGGTTTTTCTCTGTACGTATTATTGTAGGGTCTAACTTACAATGTAAAGCACCTTGAGGCGACTGCTGTTGTGATTTGGCGCTGTATAAATAAAGTTGGTATACTGGGGCTGATGTGTTTGAAAATGGCTTTCCAGTGCAGTGCAGGCAAGTTACAGCTTCCTCGTTCTGTGACTGCAGTACTATTTTCCAAATTTATGGGGAAAAAATGGTTTTGTAGAATTTTTTCTTAAAAGTGTTCAGTGGCAGGTATCATTCTGGTGTCTGGATCAATGTCAAATGACAACCAGCATTATTAACAAATCATTTTACCTTCACTGTGTAATTAGTTTCCTTGGCTAAGTTTGATCCATTAATAACACATGAGAAGAATTGCAGGAAATATGTGAAATGTCTTTATATTTAACAGGTAAAAAAACAGTGCCAGGATCATATTGTTTTGTAAGTAGGCCATGCGCGGTTGCTGTTATTAGTCCACGATCATACTTCAGGGAGAAGGACAGATGTGAAGTCAAGGCAGATGTCATCATTCTGGAGTGACCTGATGCAAAGCTAGACTCTGGGAAAGCATGCTTTCATACACATATGCTCACACACACATGCAGAGATTTTTAGTCTGTTTTTAAAAGGCTTTCACGCGTGATGATGTGCTGTCATCACAGTTTCCAGCTCTGCCCCCGTTCCCCTGACCATCAGGGCAGAAAGGCTACAAGTGTAAAACTGTGACCGCTTCTGTCATCCTCTGATTTGGTATACACCCTGAGCCCACTTCCTAATTGTGACACTTTTTATTAGTGCTGTGGTTTGTGTTCATTCTGTACTCTGAGAAATGCAGCTGCAACAGGGAGCTAATGTTATTTTACACACTATTGCCCAACCTTCCTTCCACGTCCCCACCCTAGTTCTCAGAAATTGTGTTACCATATTTTCAACTTGTTTAATCTATAAATCTGTTTCGGGGGTTTTTCACCACTGACTTTTAAAATGTTTTATATTTACTGCATTTGTACCTTTTAACCACAGGACTAACACAACCAAAGGCCTCAAAAAGTGGATCTTATTACCGTGGGTAGCACGACCCATTTCGTTTGTCAGTGTCTTCTGTTTTCTCCACTTTTCGATTTTGAAAGTTGACTTCTCCTTTTTGTAGTCAGCAGGTGATGGCTGAAATGTAAACTAGAGGACACAGTGATGTACTGGGAGGCGTGGGAGAGGAAATTGTGGTTTTCAGAACTGTTGCCACCCTGTTACCCCGCCCTGTGGTAACTTTTTTCATTTAGCTTCTGAATCTCCCCAACAGGAAAATGTTTAATGATCTGTTTGAAGCTCGGGCATATCGAGTGTCAGAAATGTGCTAACACACTGAGTGGACTGATGACTGTAACACGTAAAATAAAAAGGCGGGGCTATGTATACATGTGCTGGCTACATGATATCATGCTGCACTGTTTCACTGATCACTTTAAAAGGGATTGGGTTAGACTCCCTTTTACCACTGAATTGATCTGTCTGACTGTAATACAGTCACAGAGGTGTTGCCTGACGGTCTGTTAGACAATCCCAGAAGATTTGTGACATACTGGCAGGCTACACCAAATGGTCACTTTATTAGGTACACCTTGTTAGTAGTATGTTGGCCACCTTTTCCCCCCCAGAATTACCTTAATTCTTCATGGCACAGATTCAACATGAGGTTGGAAACATTCCTCAGAGATTTTGGTCCTTGTTGACATGATGACATCACGCAGTTGCTGCAGGTTTCTTGGCTGCACATCCATGATGCGAATCTCCTGTTCCACCTCATCCCAATTGTGCTGTGTTGGATTGAGATCTGGAGACTGTGGAAGCCATTTCAGCACAGTGAACTCATTGTGATGTTCAGGAAACCAGTTTGAGATGATCTGAGCTTGTGACAGACATTGTCCGGCTAGAAGATGGGAACATTGTGGTAATAAAGGGATGGACCTGGTCAGCAACAATACTAGGATACACTATAGTGTTTAAGCAGTGGTCAGTTGGTGCTGAGGGGCCCAAAATGTGCCAAGAAAATATCCCCCACTCCATTACACCACCAGCAGCCTGAGCTGTTGAAGCAAGGCAGGATGGATCCGTGCTTTCATGTTGTTTACACCCAAATTTTGACCCTATGTCACAGGAAAAACTGAGACTCATCAGACAAGGTCTTCTGTTATCCAATTTTGGTGAGTCTGTGTGAGCATTTGCACCTAGAGAACTGCCGCTTCCTGAATATGTTCTCTTTTTCAGACCACTCTCTGTACACCCTAGAAAACCCCACATAGATCAGCAGCATGAACGTGCACCAAGGACATCCGCGTAAATTAAGCACTCAGGGTCACAGAGACCAAATGCACAGACAGGGTCGAGGTCTGCTGATTCTTTTGACTGAGCGCTTCAGCCGCCTGTTATCTCTTCCCTCCAGGTGTACCCGGGAGCAGCAGGCCACAGCATGAGTACCGCCATCTCTGCGGTGCCAGCCGGCACAGCCGGCGTGCAGCGGCTGTATTGCGGCCATTGTCTGATGCCCTCTTTGCACTCTGACAGGCACAGAAAGGCAAAGAGTGAATGAGAAAGAGAAGAGGATCCAATTGTGAAGCGGAAAGAATGACAAAATACAATAGCGGCAGGGAGAGACAGGGAGAGAGAGCACAAAAATAGAAAGTGGTGACAGCACAAAAGGAGTAGCAGGCTTCACACTGTTAAAAAGGCATCGCTTTGGATTATCCTCTGGCACAATGCATCGCAGAGTCAAGACATACAACTACATTACGATGAAAAGATATCGATATGCTTACAGTAGGTATCTACTAGTTGTTCTCTTGCAAAGTTACTTCTGTGTGTTTTCATTACCAGCCTCGGATGTTTTCTGCCATCTCACCGAGCTTTCCTGCACACTAAACCACGCAGCGCACTGACGCAATCACAGGCTGCAGGTTTGTCCCAGTGGAAGTCGGTTTATGTGGTTTCTCTTGAATAATGTGAGAGCGGATGATACTTGCAGGATTTCAAAACTCATTTGTTGTTTTAGAAGTTCATTCACTCACATGTTCTCCTGTTTGCAGGCTGATTCATGAAGGATGTAACTCAGCAGTCTGCACTGTTTACATTGTGTTTTATGCACGAGTCATTATATCCACTCTTAGATCCAAAATACGAGTTCTCCTCCTTGGATCTCTCAGATGATTACAACACTATGCCACTACCCTATGCTATAACATATAGATTTTCTCTATAGTTTGCATCCTTGTGGGTTTTAAAGATGTTTCAGGAAGCTGGAGCAGATGTTTTGGCCTGTGTACGTCTGCATGCGTGAATATGTGCAGGCTTGGCGGCGGTTTGGTACATCATGGCCGTCTTCCCTTAGTCACATGAAGCCATAATGTGCAAGACACAGACTAACTCACACACGTGCACCTCCAATGAGTCAGAAAGTGCCATGGCAAATTGGATTTGCCACGCAGTGCCCTCGTTATTGTTACCCGGGTAACCAGCCACCCATTCACAGTCATCCCATTTTTTCATCTTTCTTATAGAGAGAGAGAAAAGGCCGAGGCCTGGCTAAAGAGAAAAGGAGAAGGAATGAGAGAGGTCTCCTTCCCCCCCCCTTGTGTCTTCTTTTTCTCCTCCGCTCCTCATCCTGTCTGGCTCATGCTCACATTAGTCTGTGGGAATGATCAAACGTGAGTTGGCCTGAGGACACTTTTCCACCATCCTCCAAAAATGATGTGATATTTTTTGCCTTCACCTCATTCCCACCACCTCAGATGAATACCCATCTGTCAGGGTGCAGCAGAGGAAGTCAGGCTGACATCAAGAACTTTTTGGAGGAAAGTTTTCCCATAAGTCTCCTCGTTAAAATGATCAGTCCTGGAGCAGCACAAACTTTACTGCAAAATGCACTTTGTGTATGGCAGTTTGTTTAGTGTCAGCTTACTGTGGGTTGGGCGTATCTTCCTCTTTATTCACATTCTTAGTATTACTGCTTGTTTGTTTATTGCTTTAAGTCGTTATTGCATTTTTGAAGAGCTTCTCAGTTAGTGTTATATCAGCAGTTGTTATGCACTGACACCAGATCACAGTTTGGAAATCTTTCACGAGAAAAGCCTGCAAGATGTTTTATTAGCAGCATGTTTGTTCCCTTTAAAATATAGTCTAAAAGAAGAGCTTTCTATAATTTATTTATCCCAATTAGAGCTGCTTAACATTTCTTTTAGAAAGTAATTTTTACACTAATAATAGCAATAATTTGCTAAATTACAGCAATTACAGCACAACTCACGGCCACATCAAGTGTGTTGGGAAAAAATCGTCAGAAGGGAACTTGTTGTGTAACAAGCATTGCTATTTTGCAAAATATCTGTCCTCAAAAATGCACAACGGAATAGATTGAGTCGACATCAAGTAACGATGAGCTGGTCCTGATGTCCCTGAAACAGGAAAAAGAAGAAACTGAGATTCTGGGTTCATCTAATTCTCACTAGCAGAAAGCAGCAGGGAGAATTTCATGGTTTGATCCAGGAGATGAAGCTGGATCACGACTGCTATCGTACATATTTCAGGACGTCAGTGAGGCAGTTTGAGCTCTCGTTGGCAGAGTTGGGACCACATCTGAGGAGGAGGAAAATAAATCATTTCAGGGAGGCGATTGACCTGAGTCAGCATCTAACTGTGTGTCTGAGGTAAAATAGTATCATTTTACTATTTGTATGTCACTGTATATTCAATACCTGTGCACATTTTGAGCAACAAGCTGTCACATTGCCAAATACAGTGATCTGATTGGTCAGATCTGTTTATGGTCGTACGTGAGAGTGAAAAATATTTTTGACTCATTAAATTTTCACTCAGATTTAACACATCTGGTGTGCAAAGGCCTTTTCTCTAGTGAGAAAAGTAACTCACAGAAGTAACTTTTTATTTAGCTGGCATGTTGGTTACATGTCCAGGCTTTAACTCATTGCATTTCCTTCATTACATAACCAGCAACAGGCTCGTCAGTTTCCCTCAGAGCAACAGCTAGAAGCTAGCCAAAACTGCTTCAGAGACACAGTCATTCTTGTATTTAACTATTACTGGATTCATTCGACTTGTATGCAGCCGTGTGGAATGTGAGTAACAGTAACAGACCAGTAACAGCTTTCTTGAACAGCAAAACAAACACGTTAAGCTTCTCGCTACAGAAAAAGTTGTTTGCGTATGTGGTGTGCAGTGTTGGTCAAGTTACTTGAAAAAAGTAATCAGTAACTAATTACTGATTACTTCCCCAAAAAAGTAAAATGGCCTGCATTTGTATAGCGCTTTACTCAGTCCCTAAGGACCCCAAAGCGCTTTACACTACATTCAGTCATTCACCCATTCACACGCACATTCACACACTGGCAATGGCAAGCTACATTGTAGCCACAGCTGCCCATTACTTTACTGATTACTTATTTTCAAAAGTAATTAATTACTTAGTTACTTAGTTACTTTTTCTAAACACAATTTACAACCTGAATAGGTGATAAATTGATAGATCTTTCAGCCCAATTCTACTTTTTCTGCATAATCCATCATACAAAATGTAATCAAATGGAAAAGTCTCTTTTTAAAACTTGTTTTATTAGTTTTAATCTTTTAACTTTATCCATCAAGCAAAAATTTAATTATATGCAACATTCGCTGACTGGAAGAAATTTGTTTAATATTTAAACCTATTTTCTGCACATTCCAGCACATAAAAATTTTTTTTTGTGTGTGTGTTTACACTCTTTCAAATAGATGCAAGTAAAACACAGCAGAAAATAAATAAAGTCAAAGACTAGCGGTCCTTTTGCTCTATTTTTAGGGTAGGCGGAGGTTTACCTTGGTGCAGGTGTGCTGCGGTGGTCAGTGGAAGAATCCGCGAGTTTCTCTGTGAGTTTCCCATTACATGGTAGCGCACTCGGTGCTTGCTTGGAAGTTTAGGGGTTTTTTTCGCTGTAAAAAGAAGTTTTCTTCCCACGCACAACGGACGCTAATGTTTTTGTCACTTTTTACTGAATCAAACTCAAAGTAAGGTCAGTACTTCCACGCTTTAAACGCTGCACGCTCATACTCTCTCCCGCACTCTATATTAGCCATTGTTGATCTGCACACAGCTGTTGTCACAAACATTGCACTCGTTTACTCACTGTCATGAGACATTCTCGCAAAAAAATCATGGTTTTAGTAACGCGGTATCGCAGCGTTCCTACGGGAAAGTAACAGTAATCTTATTACCATTTTTGCAATAGTAATCCCTTAACTTTACTCGTTACTTGAAAAAAGTAATCGGATTACCCATCTCTGGTGGTGTATGCATCAATGGTCCTAACCAGGCTGAACAAAATACCAGAATCTCCAGAAGGAAAGTAAAACTGACCTAAATGCTAACTAAAGGTCTGCAATATAAAGGAAAAAATTTCAATAACAACACTGACTATTTTTGTGAGTATATATGTGTAAGGGGTAGGAATTAGTGCAGTGAATGTATAAGTGGACACTTTCTTTTTTTCTTGTTTTTAATTTAAAACATTAATGTTATCATCTTTGCCAGAGAAGCGTTTAAATGACTGAAACTGGTATAAAAAGACAAAAAAATGGGGTGCATCCATTAAATCTGTCAGTGCAAGCCTCTCAGTGGCCTTTTAAACTTGTGGCCACAGAGACCAGTCACAGCTTTTAATGCTAGCTCAGGGACAATAACAATATAGAAACACACACTCAGTGATGTGCTCTGTTGGAGTCTCCCCACCAGTCCATAAACGTTATTGGTGCAGTCTGTCTTTAATGCAAGAGCTCAGTTGTCAAGCGCCACAGAATTAGCATGGATGCTAAAGAGCTGCTGCTTTCATGCTAATAACTGATATTTTAAGCCGTGGTAACAGGCAACATACTGATGCATATTTTCAGGGCCAGCAGAGCGGCTGTGTAGGAGGCTGAAGCCGCCTATTCAGCCTCCTGGGATACTCATCATCTGGCTCGATTCAGATGCCAAAGAGCTCCATTGTTTGACCCCATTCAAACGGCACCATTGTACAGAGCCGGTCTGATTGTGCGACAGTTACAACTGTGTATGCGTGTTTTTGTGTTCACTTGTCTGTTTGTGTTTTGTTTTGGTGGTATTGTGTGTGTGTGTTCAGTTGTATCATATGTGTGTAAGAGTAATTTGTGCGTATGCGTGGTGTTGTGTATTTGCATTTCCTGAAGCAGGGGCTTTTTCTCTGGTGGTCAGAACAAATAGCCGGCCATTGAAATGCAGCAGGGCAAACGCTGACCCCATTTTCTGGCGCTGCAGGCCGGCAACAGTTCACGGTTACAGAAAGAGAGAGAAGAGAAGCTCCTATATTTTCCGACATCTGCATGTACCATTTTTGCATTGAATAAAGTGAGCCTCGGTTTAAGGGAAAAACAACAACAACAATGTTTTGCACATAATGATGACACAGTCAACAGCAGAACCAGCTCGTTATAGGAGTGCACAGATGGGAGTGGGATGAGTCTGCATAAGACAGTGGGCTTTGCTTTGCATGTGTCACTGTGTTTTCTGTTTACTTGCCTGCCTGACCAGTGACTCTAGCTCCCTGCGACACAGAGCAGCGAGTCAAAATGTCACTGCTGTTAGCCGTGAAGCAGCAGTCTGGTTGGCGAGCATTAATTATGATCCGTCACTTAGTCCGACACTCGAGTTTAACTTGCAGTGTGGTTCTTGTCGCGTTAATCAAAGAGAAAGATCTTTGCAGGGCTGCGTGATTACAAGACAGCATTCAGAAGAAGCCTTTCAGATTGCTCTCATGCACAGTTTTCATCAACATACAGTTACTTAAAATTCTTACTCTTCATTTTATTTGTTTACCGTTTCTCTGAGCATTGCACACTCTGACCTTGGGTGAATTTGCAGGGAAGACTGTGGCACCTGAATGTTGCAGACCTACAAACTATGAAAACATCCACTTTTAAAGAGGTGCTGATATTTACTGGTGCTCAACCTGGATGCTTCCTTACGTCTTAATTCCTATGGAAGCAGCTGACTGCTCTGCATGGAAACGTGGACCCTCAATAAATATAAAGCAATAATTCTGAGTAAAATACAACTAAAATATATCAAATCAAAGGCTTATTTATTCAAATAATTAATTGTAAAGGAAAACATGTTTGGTATGAACTGAATGTATACTAAGTAAAATTCATTTGACATTTAATTTACATTGTATTTACTTAATACAATTACATGCAAAATTTAATGTAATTGAATTGGTTAAAATCAGAATTTGGGGCCAGATTTCTTTGTTTCTCTTTTTTGAATGACTTCATCTTTGGGTTTTGAGTTGCAGCGGCCAGTTTTAGCCATCTTCACAGATTCTGTGTTGCTTCAGATTGGCAGATAAGATTTGAACACATCTCTAACAAACACGACACACTCTGTTCCTCTTATCGACCTCACACAAACAGGAAATACTCTCATAAAGCGAGCCTTTCTCTCAACCCAAAGACGTTCTTAAAACAACTCTTTGGTCTCACATTCTTTGCGCGTCCTTTTGCGATGTGTCCGGATTGTCTGGACTTGCCCCAGTGAAAATGAGTTTATTCCCTCAAGCTTGGGCCTTGAAGGGAGCCAGCGGCTGGGGAGAGGAAGTCTGAAGGAAAAGTGATAATGAACTGACTTTAGGCCTACTTTCTATTTTGGTTTGAAATTGGTTTGTCTAAATGGGGTGAGTCAGAGAAACTGCTTTCTGGCAGATGTAGGCACAGAGTGAGAAAGAGGAAGAAAGTTCTGTCTGCCTGCTATTAAAAAAACAAACCGTTTCCATCTAAGAATAAATTAAAGGTCAAAAAGACACAAAGCGCTGCATGTTAACAGTAATTTAGGAGTGGACATGAAATGCTTGAAAGAGGCTGTTAAAGGGCCTCCTGGGGATGGACCAAAGCTTTTTAAAAAGCTGGAAAACTACTTCAGACGTATAAAGTGCGCTAGAGAGTTTGTCATTATGCAACACAACATGACAGGACTCCAAAAATATATCCAAGCCGTTCTACATGCTTTTGTTTTTCTCTAAAACAGCACAACACATGAGTTCAGTGCCAGTCTGTGCTGTTTAACCCCCTTTATTTCTATTTAGGTCAAGCTGCTAAACATTAGACTACCTGACAAGATTTCTTACAGTTTTAAACAGTTTTTGGGCTTTACTTTGTTAATCTCTTTAAATGATTTGTTTCTTGCATTCTTAATTACTGGATTTAAAGGTATTACATGCTGATACCTGCAGATAAAGACTGAGGATGTCCAGTTGAGGTCAGATGCTCATTTTGGGGTTTGGGGCTTTTAGTGATTTCTTCTGCTTATACCGGAAGTTTGTTGATGGTCACCATAAGCATTTATCTTATATTTCTACTGTATTTCTCATCTGCTGTTTTTACTATTTGTTTTTAATTGTTTTTTGTATTATAATTTATTTTGTTTCTTTAGTTCATATTTAGATTTTTTTTTGTCCTGCAGGGAAACATGTTTCTAACCAATTAAACTTTGAAACTTGAAACTTTTCCACCCAATTATTTTTTTAAAGTCCATTGAAGACGTATGCTGTTTATTCATCTTATCCTGGAAAAACAACAGCTCAAGGAAAACATTAAAAGCCCAAAATTACCACTACATTCATACCTGTGATGAGTGGAGGTGAACGCACAGCTGTATGGTCAATAAGTACCACAGACTTGGAGAGGTGCTAGTATCACTGTAGACTCTAATTCTTGTTCCACCGGAGACATTTACAATGACCATTACATTTGTTTCTGTTCTCTGCGATTTATAGAAAGACCTTAAAACCTTGGCAGTCAGCAAGATTTATCAGATTGTCGTGTATTCAGGTGAAATGAAAAAAATATTCATTTATAAAGGACAAAGAGCTGGAGGCGACATCTCTTTATTCACACGTGCGAACGCCCTGTCTATAAATGCATGATTATATGGAACAGATGACAGAGACCAGGATTAATATCCAGTCCAAAGATAAATTAGTCACTTTTTAGATGCATCACTCAAGTCAAGCATTGCTTCTAAAGAGAAATCTTGTACTAAACAATTGTGTACTGTACTAAAAGTTGACTGAATACTTTAACACTGAGAATGAAAGAATCCGGAGGCTTTACGCTGTTTTAAAGCATATTTGTAAAGGCCAGAAATCTCTGTTTGCGCTTCCTAAACACAGATTTCAAGTGTGTGACTCAGTGTAGTCTTGAGCAAAAGACTGAAATGTAAAAACTACTATTCTGCGAGAGGTTCTCCCACTCTGTCTGAATCTAAATCTGTCTCTTTCAGAGCAGGTGAGTGTGCTTATTTGCTGCATGAGCAGCTCTGTGGAGGCTTTCAGCAACAGCAGATGACAACAGACTTTACCGGCTCTGCCAAGGCCTCCTCACAGCGGGTCACAAAAAAGAAAAAGAAAAAAATAGAGGGAGAGATCAGTGTGGTCCCATGATTCCTAGTGAGCTGTGAAGGAATGACAAGCAGAGCCAGCTTCATGTCTCACACACCATGTCAAACACACACACACACACACACACGCA
Organism: Maylandia zebra; assembly: GCF_041146795.1. Taxonomy (NCBI): domain Eukaryota; kingdom Metazoa; phylum Chordata; class Actinopteri; order Cichliformes; family Cichlidae; genus Maylandia; species Maylandia zebra. The sequence continues at coordinate 17,946,533 of NC_135187.1, forward strand.
CACACACACACACACACACAGGGTGTGTTTTCACACCCTCTTTGCATGTCCTTGCTGGCTTAAAATAAAGAATCTAATTATTCTGGTTAAATCACCAGGCGCTTGAGCTGACTCATTGTGGAGAGCCATAATGTGCATATGGACACACACGCACACACATGAAGAAACACATGTACACACTACTGATCCTCCCCGTGCTGTACGCTCGCACACATGCGCACAGTTACTCATACAAGTGCTCTCCAACCGGCACGCTCTCACTTCAGCCTTGCACAGGATGTTATGAAATCAGCACTGTTGCTGAAACTTGGTGAAGGTCGCTGGGAGTCCTCTCTCTCACCCACACACACACACTTCACCTGGCACTTACGCACTCGTTCTCGTGCGGAGAGCTGAAGCTCAGCTCAGTCCCTGTCCCCTCCTGCTTGTGCGAGGAGCCTGCCGGCGATCGGACTGTCGCCTGTAGCGAAGAGGCCGGGCCGGCGTCGATTCAATTTTTACAGCCCAGTCGCTCTCTCTCTCTGAGGCTGAAGGAAGACAAGAGGGAGAGAAAGAAGAGGAGGAATAGTGATGGCCGTGACCGACATTGCAGAGGACGACCTGGATGAGAGGATGCGCGAAGAAGCGGAGGACGTCTTCTACGAGGACGGTAGGATTGCCAAGAGTCAAATGTGAAGTGTTTTAAAGCGGGCGTGGGTTTGACAGGTGGGCTGCAGGGCCGAGACAGCTGCCCCAGCGCTGCGGCAAGGTCAGACTGGTTGGTTTGTGAGTTGTGGTTATGATCAGGGTTAAAGAAAGGGTAAAAATGATGGTTGAAGGGCGCCCCAGAGGGCTCTCCCTAGCTGTGTAGGTGGCGTTGTCAACGGCACGGTTGAGTAGCCTTTCCTAAACACAGAGATGGAAAATGAGTAACCTCAAGATAAATAGATTTGTCTCAGTGAAATGAAAAAATCACGGTCAGTGTAATGAATGCTTCAGCTGTGTCTCGAGTTTCCCTTCATCACAGGCGCTCTGTGCAGTTTTTTTTTTAATCGATTTCAAACTTTTACCCTTTTTAGAAAGCCGAGAGGAGCAGTGCCCTCTGCAGCGTGTGGGGGCGTTCTTGTATAACAAGCAGATGTTTTTAACAAGCATTATTCTCCACAAGAAAATCTCTTGTTTGTTTTTGGGTGGGGTGGGGGTGTTTGCTATTTTAAAACAAAGTGTAATCATAACCTGAGGTGAGCTGGATGCTGGAAGAGTGATGAGCAACAGCAGAACTTTACTGATGATCATTCATGAGAAGGTGAGAAACGTGTCAGCTCGGGTAGTAACTGTTGGAAAAGTAATCTCCAGTATCAGGACTGAGACAACACAATACCAGATATTGATGCTTTATAGTTTCATGTGCATCTCATGACACTTTTTGTCTTTAATGTGCCCCCGTCTATTTAAAGGAACAGCTTGGTATTTTGCAAAAAGCTATTTTTCTGTTTTTCGCATGAAGAAAAATGTTAGTTTTTTAAAAACATATGCTTCATTCCCACAAATGCTGTGATGGTTCTGGTGCAGAATCCTGAACTAGTTTTCAGGCCCTGTAGCTCAGGAGATGGAGTGGGTGGTCCACTAAATGGGAGGAAACACCAACCTTCACATCCTGTAGTCTGAACACAGACGTAACCACGGGCAAGATTCTACACTCTGCTCCGATTCATCCATCAAAGCTTGACTGTGTGAGTTTTAGGTTGAAAGCACTTAGGCGGGAAAAAAATGGCTTGTGTGAATGTGACGGATTGAGGCGTGCAGGAAGAAAGTGTTTCGAGTGCTCAAATAGAGTTTGAAAAGCACTATAAGAACAAGTCCATTTATCATTTCCATCACAAAAAGGCTGGGTCCAGAGCAGGAACCAGTGATGTCAGCGGTTATGGGAAGCGGCTACTGCAAAAATTTAAATGATGCAGAACCTGCAGATTTTGTTGGCCATGAATGCAACTTCTGCTACGTAACATCAGGTTCTCAAACCTGTTGCAATGCAGGCTGGCCAAGGCAGAAGTGGCTCTGCAACATTATCTGCACCGACAGCGGGAAAAAACAGTGTACTTTTGACAGTCTTTACGCTAAGATAAGCTCATCAGACGATGGTGTTTCTTCAAATCTAGATCCTGGCAAGAAAACAAAACACATACTTCCCAAAAACTGTCCCTTTAATTCCAATGAAACTGTTTCCCTTCCTCGTTTTGATAAGCACATCCCTGCATCAGTGGCAAAATGGTCGATTACTCTCATTCACAGAGGCAAACGCCTCACATCAGAGCTTTACAAGTGCTCTCCCATGTTTTGTGTTTACACTGGCTTTTCTTAGCAGTTAAATTACACACTAACTGATTGGATTACACACACTAACACCAGCCCTTTGATACATTAATACATTTATCTTTAGGGTCCGCGCAGGCTTAAAAAGGCTCTTCTGCAGCTTGTCAGATGGCGAGTGGACGGGGCGGAGGAGGATATTCCGAGTTATTTCGTCATTTGGTGTGCGACGTATGTAAATGCCTCCACTGACCCACTTCTGACTGATACTCACCGATGGTAATGTGAAGTTCCCTTTGAACAGCGCTGCCAGGAGGTACACATGACTCTGTGCAACAAAGCAGCCAATCACAGCACACGGATTCATGTGCCGCTTGGCCAGCAGGCATGAGTGTGTTTATTCATAGACTCAGAGGAAGGTTGCACAATACGGATCACTAATATTTTCTGTTCTAATTAGCTCTTTGGATTAGCGATGGGCTTATTCTGTTGTTTTGTGTGTGTGTGTGTGTGTGTGTGTGTGTGTGTGTGTGTTTCATTTTTATTGGTGCCAAATGCAAATTTATTACAATTGTCCTATTTCCCTTCTCAGTCAAATCACAGTTAGTGAACCATTTGCATATCTTTCACATCTTTCCTATGCACACATCAGCGTTGTGTTGAATGCGCTCAGCGTAAAGTGTGTGACATTGTTCTGCAGGCTTGTAACGGCCCTCGACACCACAAGGGGTCAAACGGCGAATTCAGGGGGAAAGTAGGAGTTACACTTCTCAAAGCATGAGAAGGACCTTTTTCCTCCTGTAACGTTAAACCTTAATCCTAACCACAACGCAGGAAATAAGATTCGAAGAAGAAATCTGACAAAACACTGGCAAAATTCTTCTTTCTTGGCTCCAGATATGAAGCCTGCTTTCATTCTGCTTCTGTCTAAAAATAAGTGTCCATTCATTTAGAAATAGCTGAGAATTACAAGCATGAAACTCATCACTGTCATCGCTTTGTAGAGTCTAATGAAAAGCATGGTGTGGTGTCTTAAACGCACAGATAAAAGCCAGATGAAGGAAGTAACAGACATCACAGCCCTCGCTACAACAGCTATAACAATACCCCAATGTGGCACTGAACTCAGAATTGCCGTTATAAAAAAGGGAGTGTATGTGAAGTTTTGTTAGCTCTGCGCTTCACAGACGTTTCTGCCTCTGTGCTGAGCTGAATTATGACTAAAGGAGTGCTACTTTTAGCCTGGCAGCAGAAATGTCAGAGTGCCTGAACATAGCAGATACACAGCGACACACACGCACACACTCTCTCTCCTCCTTTTCCTGCCTCTCCTCCCCACTCACACACACTCTGTGACTCCAGTTCACGTCGTATGAATTAACAAAAAGCCTCGGTTAGCTTTGCTCACAGGAACAATGTGTTTCAAAGTACTCTGCCAAAAAGCAGCTGCTTTGTAGGGACGTGATAAGTGTGCTCACAGTGTGCAGATCAGCACATGTTGACCAGATTATACCCACTGTATTCATGAATGTTTGTCTTCTGTAAATCACTTTGTGATAGCTGTCTGTGAAAGATGCTACATAAAGTATGCAAAACTAAATTCTGTGTTTCTGAGTCGGAACACGTGAGAAAGTGTCATGTGGAGGTCTCTTGGCAGATGTTTACAGTGAGATTAAACCTTTGGACTAACTTCACATATATTATCATTGCCACCTATTTTATGTGTTACCCCCCTGTGTTTATTTGTGATACAGTGGCTGAAATGTGCAATCACAAAAATCAACATTAGGAGTTTTAGAGGCGTTTTTTTCACTTCTGTTTAATGTGTCGCAGTATTAGTAGAGAGAAATTTCTCAATCGCCCATTTAAAGAAAGCAGCTACTGCATGAACAGCTATCGCACATGCGTATTTATGTATAATGATTCAAACAGAGTCACGCTCATGAGTCCATGCATAATCACCTCTGCATGAACTCCCACCGGACCTGAGCGTTTCTGCTTAAAGCTCAAAGAAACTACAGTGAAACATCTTAAGTGGTTTTACACAGAGGCTAAGAAACAGTGGGTCCACTTTATACCCTTATCACCTTTTTCTATACATACATTCACACACACATGCGCAATCTACCTTTTTGAAGCCTCTCTGAAAAACAGAAAATTAGATTGCATCAGTAAAAGTGAACAGTAGCTTCTTTGAGACCAGAATAAACTCTTTAACTCCTTCTTTTCCTGTCATGTGAAGTCCAGAGAGTGATTATTGGTCTACTTCTGTGGCTGTGTGCAAAAACAAAGTAGAACAGAGCGGCACGTCTCAAACGGGAGCAGGCATAGCAGGACAGTAAAAATACAGTTGAGCGCTGGATCGATGGCGCCATGGATGGAGTAATGTGTTGGTGTTTGGTATTTAAATAAACCAGTGTTTGACTAACTGGGTCAGCTCAGAAAGCATGAAGAGAGGCTTTCAGTCACAAGTGAGGAGGGTTGTCGGTATCAGGGAGGCCTCAGAGCACCTTGAGTTAAAGTTTAGAGAACCACAAAGGAAGTAAGTCCTTCAAAATATCTAAATCTGTGAAAAAGTTCTTGCTCTCGTGCAGGAATGTTTTTGCATTGTTCCTGCTTCTTGCACAACAGGATTCATCCCTACCCTGACTGCAGACTGCTAATTACATGACAAAACCACTAATTGCTGACCTCACCAGCTATTGTTTGTTTGTTTGTTTTAATGCAGTGCAGTTTTTGAAAGCTGCCCGAAGCACAGTGGATTCTGCAGAATTTCACCGAGGTGAAAGGCAGGTGGAGCTTTGAGCGATAGCGTGAAGTGGCACTACCCCTGAAACCGTTTACGCCTTTGATGTAGTGTTTAAGCCTCCACTCTTTTAAGCCTTTGCCAGGGGGGCTTTTCTTTAAGGTTTGCAGCTAATCAACACCTGAGATTTTAAGGATGAACAAATAAATAGGAGCATGACTCGACACGCAGGCTTCTCTTAAAGGAACAATGTCTCAAGCCCCAGAATTGGGGACTCATTTCCATTGTACAGGAATTTCTCCTGCAACAGGAGGCAGCAGTGGAGGAACTGCATTTCTTTGGTAATAAGGACACAGGGAAAAGACAGCTGGACTGAGGTGAAAACACTTTTATCCACTGTAAAAGTTGAGGGTTGTGTGTTTTATGCAGCATTAGCTGAATGCACCTCATTGTAATGCGGTTAAGCAACAATATGAGAGTCAGAGGTTTATATATTACCACACAGCCACATGCTTAATTTCATTTCACAAAGTCATAATCAAATCACAGCTTCACATATGAGTACTGATGAGCTCTTATTATGTTATCATTCTGATGACATGAAATCTATCTCGCTTCCACGGTACAAGCTTTTATCTCTTTGCCCTGAGGGTGAGATGAGTGATGCACCCCCACAACACGAGCGCGCACACTTAACACGAGCCATTAGCATAACATACAGAGCTCCAGGAGAAGGCTGTAAGACTAGAAGCCTGGTCGGATTTCATAAATCCATTTTTCCCCTCTTAGCCTCTTGTCTGTACTTGCCTTGTGCAGCAGAGGAAACCAAATCCTTCCCCGCTGACATTGTGCCCGATGACAGTGGATCACGACCAATGAGTGGGGAGCAAAGAGGATATCGAGCCATGATAGCGCAGTGCCTAAAGCTGACTTCAGTTTTAGATAGTTAGCAAATTTTACGTCATTTAAACCAGCACTAGTGCATCAAGTGTTTTTATGATCTACCCCACTTTGTAGAAAGAATAAGATGCCGATAAAATACTGAGTGGTTCCAGGTGAGACTGAAGTGCTTGTGCGATGAGAGAGAACGAGACTGCAGAGAACAAGACCGAAAACTTCTGCAACATATAGTGCGCTGCACTTAGAGTCTGAGCTCTTTGTTGCATTGGAAATCCTTTAAGCCCATTTTAGATCTGAAAAACAGCTGTGCAGTCAAACCTGACTCAGTTAATGACTAGCTTTGTTTGTCAGAACTTGCTCAACTGCTTGTTAATGCAAATGTCTTATCAGCCGATCACATGGTGGCAGCTGAGTGCATTTAGGCATATAGGCATGTTCAAGAGGAGCTGCTAAAATTCAAACTGAGTATCAGACTGGGGCAGAAATTTAAATGCAAAACAGATGGCTGCATCTCCCTGAGCATCCTTTTCAAAGGGAGTTTTTCCTTCCCACTGTCACCAAGTGCGTGCTCCTATGAGACTCATGTCATTCCTGGAGTTTTACCAATCATTTTTCTAGCGATTAGCATCAACCCTTAGCAACCACAAACCAACTGGTCAGGAAACACTCATGTTCCATCATGAAAGGCAGTTTTGGAGCTAACATTAGCTGCTCTCTTTAAATGCCCTCCTTTGCCCTGCTTGTGGCAGGTCTGAGTGAATCACTGCAGCTTAGTGCTCTGGTTTAGCTGTACAAACTGAACACTTGATATGTAAGTAACATTTGTTCAGGCCTGTTTAGATAGATTTTTATCATTTGCCTCATGTAAGACAATAATACATATTTTTTAGGTCCAGTCTTTTCGGATGTTCTGATTTCCTCTATGGTTGTTGTTGTTGGCGCTCTTACGTTATGGCTTTGGCATTTACTATTTTGTTATGCTAGTTAAAGTCACCACTACCGTGGAAGTTGAGAATGATTTTGACTTAAAGCACTTTTTTCAAAATGTTTACACACAATATTATCATTTTATCACGGCACCATAATCGCGTAGTGCAAAATCTGATATCTGGGCTAAAGCTTGTCTTGCCAGAGCTTGTTTAAGGCAGTATTTCTGGAGAAATTACACAAGGAATCTCAGTATTTGGTATGATTGTTGCTTATATCGTCTGGCACTAAAATTATATTTGTTTTTGCTTCCCTTTTACTCTTCTTTATAGCATCAGAATCTGTGGCACTGGGGTCTAGCAGACAATACTGTCTTAATAATGAAAACCCTCATACCTGTGACTCACTTCACTGTTAAAGTGTGTAAGCTGCAATTGAAATTCACACCATGATTATATCAGACTTAGATGAAGAGCTTTCCCCGCAGCAAAAACAGAGAGTTCAGTCGGGCAGCACGGTGGTCAGACCAGGCAGTAATTTGGCCGATGTTTGTTGCTGTCTGTCAGCTTGAGCTGAACTTTTATGGGACATAAAGAGACACTCGACCCTCCCATGACTGCCAATCACAAACTGGTTTGTCAGGGATGCTATCAATGGAAATGCATATCTGTTATCAGAGCGAGTACGACAGGGGGAGCGGGCTGAGCTCGAGACTGATGTGAACTAACTCGCCCCGCCGTCAGACACACACATGCACTGAGCCATTCCTGTTTGAAAACTGCCTTGAAAATTCACACACTGGCAGTCCACCCACACACAAAACCTCCAGTGTGTGGCCACAGATGTCGTCTCTGTCCACGGGGATGCAACACGCTAACAGACTAACGTGACAGTCCTGCAGTTCATGCGTCAGCGGCCGCTCTGTGTTGGGGAAAGCTCTGACCTGAGGGGACCTAGTGTAGCTGGCATATTACTGCTCCGCTCTACATCTCCCCTCTTCCTGCTTCTGACAGTTGGCTTCACTGACCTACTTTAGCCAGAAGCCTACAACTATTATTACTACTATTATTTTCTGCAGCTCTCACTGAATGAGAGGCGAGAGAAAAATTAAAAGAGCAACAAAAACAAAGGGGACGTTTGATGGTGCAACATTCAGTAAGCCAGATGATGGAAGAGCAGAAATCTTTCTCTCTCTGCAGACATATCTCAGCCCTTTTGTTGCTCACTGATATTTGCACGTGGTTTATATGAAAGGCGGCAGTTTCACCTTTCGGTTTACAGTTCTCATGCGGTTACCATGGCAGTGTGTGCTGTGGTCAGCACTGGGCGTGCGAGATTTACACTTAGTGGTTTGGAACTACTCTCACAGTGAGGTAACTCTGTTTAGAGCATGGAGCGTAGCAGGCCACCCATGGCTCTTCACAGAGCAGATTAGCGCCTGTTATTTGGCACTGAGTCAGAGTGCATGTAATTTAAATGGACAAGCCACCAGTGAGGGTTAAGCACAAGCATAAATCCTGAGAAAGTTACCTGGATCTTGCAGAGTTCTCTTTCCAGGTATGCCACCCATCAGGAAGAAGTAGTACAAGCTCACATCCACACCTAAGGCCCATTTAGACTCACTAGCTGACCTAACATGAACATCGGCTGGACTGTGGAGGTGGGGGGGGGGGGGGATCAGGAGCACCTGCAGAAAACCCATGCAGCTGCAGGAAGCACCTGCAATCATCCAAAAAGGCTCCAGAGGACAAGGAGGTTTGAAACTAGAAACTTCTTGCTGTTAGGCGACAATGTTAACCGAAGTGGTATCATTCCACAGCAACATTTCACTATAAATAACAAATTCCAAACTAAAACAGTTCAAAATGTATTTTAATGAAATGAATTCACCACTTACAGACGTGTTTTAAAACCAGTCAGTCACATTTCTTAACCATTTCTAAAGATGGTTATGTGGTAGTGTCTGCTAAAACCAGTAAGAAGCCTCGCTGCTGAATTCCTTTTCATTTGTGGAGCTTTTTAAATCTATACAGAGTCAGAAACATGCTCTATAACACACATCCACGCCTTGTCGGTTACTCTGACTGTGAGTTGGATGATATTGTTGACACACACATGCATGGGATGCCTCCAAGCCCCAGGGGGGCCAGGAGTCTACCTGCAACAGCCAAGCTGTCATTACAGACCAAAGCAGACAGGAGCCATGGAGCCATGCCTGTACACGGCCTGTAATTGATTCACCTCTGTACAGTACGTCTGACTCAGAGAGACGTACTGAATAATAGGCAGCTTTGTACAAACTTATAGCAGCTTTAAATAAACTTTATTCACAGTAGTGATAATACTTGTCAAAAATAAAGAACAAGATTGTGTTTTAAATAGATTTTATGATATATTTATGTGTGTGTAGAAGACATTGAAAATGAGGTATGGGTCCCTCTGATGGGATGCAACCAGTTGCCAAGCCACCCTTGGCCGAGCATATCCCCAGCATGTCGTACAGTGGAACAGATCCAGAAAGACGTGCACTACTGTGGCAGCGCAGAGCTGTGCACAAGAACTGCACAGGAACAGGTTGCAGCACCTCGTTTTGGTGCCTTTGTCCACTTGGATTTCCACCGAGATTCAGACCAGAGATAATTCTCTCATTCACATGCATGCCAGCATCCAGTGTGTCAATACCCTAATGATAGTCTATACACAGAGGGGTTTTTTTGTGCAGTAAACTGAACCAATTCTGAGGTTTATGAGTGTTGCTGATTGTTCCAATCAACCGGAACTGAAAACTAGCCACAGAACATGTTTGATGTACTGAGAAATGGATTTGAAACAAAGACTGAAACATATTTCACAACACAAAGCTTGAGTTTCCCTTTTATATAACTTGCAAAGAGCAGAAGCTTCAGTAATGTTGTGAGTTACACTCGTGGTTACCTATTAAATCTGTGCATTGTTTGGGCAGCAGTAAAAGCAGCTGCATATTTAGAGCACATAAATAAATAGCAAATAATAAAGCGTGGTTTTAATGAAAGTAGAGCTGATGATGTCGTAATGGGTGTTGGATTCAGAGGAGAAAAATTCAACAATGATTCGACCTAAACGAGGCAAGTAATCTGAGCATAGGCGGCACTCAGCCTTTCAGTCACACACATATCATCATCAGCTGTGCCTGTACATCCTTTAGCCTTGACCTCCTGGCTCTTCAGTCATGTGGTCTTTTGAAATCATCGTGGCTTTAGCAGTCAAATGCCGTTAAGCAGAGATGAGGGAATATGGGAAAAGGATCAAGAAAAGAGTAAAATGTAAAATAAAAAAGTTTGAATGAAGTAGAATCTGAGCTACAGAGAGAGACAAGAGTTTCAATGCTGCGCTACAGGCCGAGCAGGAGACTGAAGGTGGTGAACAGCAGCAGCGGCGGAGGTTGGTATGGAAGGAAAGGAGCTGTGCTGCTGGGAGGTCAGTGGAAGTTCTTCCATTCATAGTTTGTGTATATGAAAGGGTGTGTAGGTTTATGTGAACAGGGTATGCACCCACGTACGCTTGGCAGCTATACCCACACAGAAACAAGGTTTTAAAGTCAAAGAAGTCAGGAGACGCTGGCAGCCACCATAACAAGTGTGGAACAAGTATGTTTTAAGTGCAGTTTAAATCAGGGAGGGACTGACAGAGCTGGAGCACACCAGAGAAGGAAGGAGAAAGGAAAAAGCACTTCTTTTTTTTAAACCTTGATTGAGGGCGTTATGTAACTGTTCCAGCTCATTTGTTTGCTTGTCTGCCTGTTTGTTAGCAAGATGACTCATTAAGTTCTGGACAGGTGCGCACGAGCATTTTACCTGAGGTGTTTTGCTTGGCAGAACTTCGAAGGGACAAACTTTTTAGAGCAAGTTGATTCATTAGCAATATAGGATAATATATTGGACAAAAACTGATTCAGATCCAGATTTTCCTTGATTGTGTAACTCAATTCGCACATGTGGAGGAAATCTTTAGCCTTAGTTTAGGTATGCAGGCTTTTTTTAAAAACATATTGCTAGATGTGTGGTTTTGTTTGTATGTAACTGGTCTGCCTGGTCTATATGTTGTTCTCTTTGTGGTGTGCATGTACACGGAGGTAAATATAGCTGCTGGTCAGGGGCTGTTGATGACAGCCATAATTACAGGCTGGGCTGTCCAACAGCTGAGAGGAAGAGAGAGAGTGTGTGTGTGTTAGTGCTAATCGAGGAGCTCATGGAAACCAACTCTCTGGCTCTACTGGACCTGAGATTTAACAGCAAAATGCACAACACAAAGTACGAGCAAATAAAAATGCACTTGCTGAAAAGATGATTAAAAAATAGGGATGAACCGCTCGGCCACAGTTAGTGTGAAAGACGAAGGCTGAGTAATGATCGTGTTTGAGGTGAGTGGCTGCATTTATCTGGCAGGCTCAGGTGGGGAAAGTTCGCTGACAGCAGAACATATGGAGCTGCTAATGAGGAAGAGATGCCTTAGGGTGATAAAAACAATTCAGAAAGTTAGCATTATGTCGTTAAGCCAAATGGTGGCTTTATGGCTTCCCTTCAGACATAAACACTTTAAATCATCATCTGACTTTTAGCAAGAAATACAATAAGGACATTTCCCCCAAGTCGTTCCTCTAAACCTTTATCCGTCTTTCATTCATCCCTCCTCTCTGTCTGTATCTGTCATCATCGTTATGCAGCCTAATGGCCGGCGTATGCATTTCCCATCAAGTAGAAATTAAATCAAGAATGACTTTGACGATTTGAGTCACTTTGTCAGCTCACTTTACAGATTCACAGTCATCTCATTTCTTCTGTTTCCCTAAAGCTAAGTTACATTCGTGTCATGTCGAAATCACGCTCCACAAAAGCTGTCCGTAAGGTCGATGGCTCAACAGGCTTTGATTTATGACTAAGCTAGCCTACTTTTGTCAGATTATGAGTTCTGTGGATTTCTCTGCCTTTTTATCGATGTTTTAACAAGGAACTAATACACTCGGTGAATCACAGCTGAGCAGTCTGTGGTCACAAGTGAAAGGGTTCCCCTTCCTGCTGTAACTACTGCAGGACGCTGGTGAAATCAGCGATCCGTTCAGTTTAAAATTCTGCTCATAAAGATTGATTTGGGCATGTGTTACACTTTATTGCACACTTATCCAGGAAAGGATTAAAGGACAGCAAACCCAGCTTTCCCTCCAATGCACTGTACAGCTGGCCGATCAGCAGTCCTGAAGACGGAAAGATGTGTTTTAAAGGTGTTTCTAACAATGTTTAACCACCTTATGCATCTCTGTAGCCTCTTCTTGATTCTTTTAGACCTTGTGCCACTTATATCTGATCACAGCTTCTCACCCTAAAGAGCACCTTTGGCCTTTTTTTAAGAAAAGACAATTAATTTAACACAAAATTAAAGAAACTGACCAATTTCCAACCTGCATGAAAACCTCATGAACCCACCCTCTAAGATTAATCATATCGGTGAGTCTTTTTAAAAGTCCCCCTCTCTACTAAAAACCAAGCTGATGGATTAAAAGGGACAAGCCATTTTCTGCTCCCTTTGCTTCTTGGAAGGGTGAGCTGAATTGGATTTGTATGGACTCAGCGGAACAATGTATCCACTTATGGAGGGCAATTATGTTGGCAGGAGCACTTCACGACGAGTCGCTCTTCATAAGTCGTGCCACAGAAATGTATTTTCCCTCGGCCTCAAATAGCAGCACCTGCGCTTCATGCTGTTTGTAGCTTCTAAAGATGGAAGCGTTTGTCTTCTTCATGGTTCCCTCGCATGTAATTCGGTTAGTTTGCAGCTTGCTTTCCAAGGAAAAGACCTCCCAGCAAACCCCTATTGAGGCAAACAGGCTGACGAGGTGATTTGGAATAATCTGTTGGTGCTAAGATGTACATTCACGGGTAATTATATAATCAGTCGTACAACCTGACAATAAGAGAAATGAAACAGCGAGGCACTGGTGAAATGTTGCAGAATGAGGCATGAAATTATTTTAATTCCTTAAAGCTATGAAAGCTTCCTAAACATGATCCCACTGCTGTCCAGAGCGCACATGGAGATAATTCATAATCTAACTCAATACATTGTTCTATATTTTCTCTAATGTGAGTGTGCATGAACGCATCCCTATTAGTGAATGGTTTATGAAGTGCAGATCATATCCTGTAGCTGATAAACCTTTACAAACAGCATGTTTATGAAGGTCTTTCCTTTTAATTGCACATCACTAGCTTGGCACATATTTATTACACATATTTATATATAGAAATAATAAAAATGGTCATTTGGACTATTTATAGATCAAAATAAAAGAGAGACACTCCAAATAATTCCTCAGAGAGGGAAAAATGTTTCCTATTGGCTCCCAGTCTCCCCTTATTATCTGTGCCAAGTTTTTATTATCTACACTGTACACAGCAGATAAAACAGGGCAGCTTCACAGCATGCTGAGACATCAACCAATGCGCGTACAGTGCAGTAACCCTGTCTGATGTCTGTATGAGTGTTAGCTTGTAGATTATAGCCAATAAAAAGCACCAAAAGAAGTCTGCAAAATTGTGCAATAATATGATCTCAGCTGATATTGGCCACCTTTTGCAGGGTTATCAAGGTGAGATATTAAATAACAGAAGTATTCAGTCTTTGAAACTCACGATAATACAGCTCGTTCATTTTCGGAGATGGAGACAAAGGGAGAGACGCGTAAATGAATGCACGTACGGGCACCCCCACCGCCACACGATGGAGTTGGGGGTCATTCTTCAGCCGTGGTTAGGGTACAGAAAAGATCGACCCCGCCCTCCCCGTGACATCCTCCGCCTCTGATTGGCCGTCGCTGTTCAGGAGGAGCGCTGCAAACACAAACTGGAATGTGTGAGTGGGCTCAGTGTTTGCTCTGGTCGGAGCCGCGACGACTGTTCGTCGAGGTGGGGGGGGTGAAAAATAAAGCGACGATCATCCATCACTCAACCGGGCAGCTGGTCCGTCTCTCTGGGAATGAGATTTTCTGAACTGTCACTGAATCGGTGCTAAAACCCTCCGCGCAGAAAGCGAGAAATCACTTTTGTGTTTTTTATATATATATTTTTCTTACGCATGGATGGAGAGGCGCAGGTAGACGGTCGGAGACGCCGCTGAGGAGCCGCTGTCGTGAAGTTTTTCCAGAGGTGGGTTGAAGCATTGTTCGGTGCTACTTCACAGAGGGTTAAACCGGGAACAAAATAGGCTCGTGGTTTGGTGTGGTGCGCTCATTCAGGGGAACTCCTCTTTCCCCACTGTGGAGGAAGGCTGATTCCCCCGGGCACTGGGTTAGTGGATCAAGGCAACGCGTGAATTGATTTCACTGAGGATGGAGCTTAGTGGAGGATAAACGTACGGAAGCCTATAATAATTTCATTTTCAACCCCTTACATAAATCTCTTAGATCACATAATTAAACTTATAGAATAATAATTTGTTTTGGGGGCTTCACGCTTTTCTGAAAATAAACAACTTCAGGAAATTGAACTCCGACACTGTAAAACGGAGAGTATATTTAGCCTCGAACATGTGCGTGCGCGGCTCTTTGTGTCATGTGTCACTCTGTTCTTCTGACAGATGATCCGCTGTGATCAGTGTTGATTGGAAGCATGCAAACTAGGTTTAAAATTGTATTATCGCAGCATCCACACGTGTTGGGACTCAGTGCAAGTGAAATGCCAGAATCAGGCCAGTGATTTTTACAAATGCATCTCCGGGTTTGTTGGGGATGAGGCAGGGTCATAGGGCATCCATTGTCCACTGAAACCACCCACGGTGGATCTTCCAGCTGAACCAGAGCAGATAAATGGAACAGCAGCAGCGCTGAGGAGGAACTGTCTGTGAAGTGAGCCCTGACTGTTCTGTCAGAAGACATTGCCAGTAGTTAGCAGGTTTCTACCTGCCAGATTGCTGCTTCCTGGGCCCTCTAACCCAGAGGGATGCATGAATTTCCTCGAATTTAAAAAATCTAGCCCTGTTTAAAGGCTTTCCAACTGAGCTGACGTTATCTCTTCAGCTGCGTGTCCTCCAAGTTGATCAAAAGGTTCTTCAGGCAATCAGAAGTCTTCAGTTCAAAGCCATCTCCAGCACACATATAAATAACAACAAAACAACATGAAAATCGGCTGCCTATAAAACCACGCAGACGTCCATCCTGGCTGCTCATGCCGTTTCTGAGGAATAGGGCTTTCTTTTTTTTTCCAGGGCTAAATGATCTTTCAGTGCAGCGCCAGGCTGACTTTGATATGGTTAAGTGGAAGTGCTTTGCTTCGCTGCCAGGCTGTTTGGGCCGTGGTTAAGCTGTTTGAAGGGGGCTGGAGACGAGGGGTAGGGTGTTTGTGCCAAGCTGAGATGGGCTGCGGGGATGCAGGACCAGCGTCTGTTCCCAGACTCTCACACATGCTCCCCCCCTCACCTTCTCTCCACTTTACCACAACCAGCTTTTCATTCCCCGCATCTGCTGCCTCAACCGTCCCTCCTTTTTCTCCCCGCTCTCTCTCTCCAGCTTTCACTTTCTGAGTCTCACACATGCAGGGGCAAGCACACCCACATGCACTCATTTCCTTCTCTTTCTCTCCAAAAGCCTCATTAAAGGAATTATGACTGTGTGGTTTGGAGGAAATTCAGAGGCTCTGTCATTTTGTTGGGTTTTCCCCTCAACTACCAAAACACAACACTGCAGCGTTGGTGTCAACTAAGTGGGACAGCTGCCAGTTTCACAGAGCCCAGAGATTTATTAGATGTCACTCTTCTTTAAATCTGACCAGAAGTTCAAAACCCAAAGATATTCAGTTCACTATCAGATAAAACAAGGAAGTATGTTTATGGTTTTGAAGCCGTTTCCAAAGAAAGTTTGGCATTGTTGCTTGGAAAAAAATCTAACCATCTCAAGTTAGTGTCGATCATCAACATTATTTTTTTATTGAGCAGCAGCCCTCTAACACCATTTCAAAAATCGAAACCAAGCCCAAACTCTTGGCAAAGTTTTTAATTTAATTGCTGTTAATTTTAGTAAACTGTAATTATCTTGTCAACTTATCAAACCATTCAAATAAGGTTTTGAAGTTTTGTTTGTAGTGCTGCAGAGAATATTTCTTTGTGATGATTTTTTTGTATCGTTATGAAGATACTAAAGAAATATTAGTCATAAAAACCAATAAATCTGATAATAGGTTGTATTTCAAAACCAAAAGAGAGAGCTAGTTTACTACATAGACTGTATATAGATGATGTAACTAACATGACATCACCCATTTGTTTAGAAATACTGTTTTGAAGCTTCAAATTTGAAAATCTGGACGACTCAAACTTGTATTGGTTTGTTTGTTTGTTTGTTTTTATGAGTGTCTGTAAGTGAATGAGAGGCTAAACCTGGCAAGTTATCAGCAACCACTAGCTAGCTGGGCTAACAAAGTCTGCGTGTTACTTACTGTGATCTAAAATAAGAAGTTAGTTTCACTGAGACAACAGCAAACACAGGCTACCCTAAGCATCCACGTTCTGGATAATGCCAAACTTTAAGCTTTATGCAGTAAAAAATAGTCACCCCTGTACAGTTATTAACAAAAGTGATCATTCAAGTGGTCATTTAAGGAACTACATGTTTCGGCACTTGTTCATTGGCTTCTTTTTCAGCTCTGGGATCACTTTCATACTTCAGGGCTAAAAGCAAATCTTCTTTAAATCAACGTATTGGTCACTATGCTGATTTTTCTACCATGGTGTGACCTCACTGACCGCCTCATGTAGATACTTCAACAGAAGCGCATTATGAAGGTTATGCAAATGCCAAAACAGGATAAGCATGACCTGGTAGTCCATTGTGAACACAGTATTTTAGTGCTTTTAAGTCTATCAGCGTCTCACACATGGCGCACTTGACCTTTTTCTTCCTAAGTAGACCCACTTGTACTTCTCAGGAATATTGCTTGTGTGTGTGTGTGTGTGGGTGTGTGTGTGGGTGTGTGTGTGTGTGTGTGGGTGGGTGCTTGTATTCACTGCATGCACCTACATATGTTTTTCCATCTGTGCGCATATATGTGGTTTTTTTGGGGGAAACGAAGGCCTTGCATTCTTACAGGAGGAGTGCCTCCTTGAAGTTTTCACAGCTGATAGTTATTTCTTAAGGACCGTAGGCTGCAGAAAGTTAAAGCTCTCCAAGTCCCAGTGGAAGGAAATGAATCCAATTGGAGTCTTTTGACGCTCCGAACGCTCTGAAGAAGTTTGATATTGAGGACGACTTGAAGAATAAAGTCTCAAAACTCCTGCTGAGTTCATCCTGACTTCCATTTTTAACCTGCGTCTGGGAAGCTGCTGTGATACAAACCGTGACTTGCAAGAGGCAGATTTTTTTTTCCGGTCCTTTGATGAAACTTGAATGCTCCCTGTGGAGAAAATGGGTCATTCTGATCACTGGTATACTGTAGATGACAGTTGTTTTCAGAGCACATCCAGTCTAGTGTTATTTTAGTAACAGAGTCTCTTTGTAACTTTCCAAAGTTTAGCAGAAATGTCTGTTTGTGTAAAGAGCTTCATCACATGCTGAGCTAACTGAGATAAACCTCCATTTAGGATGTGGAGTGAGATAAAGCTGCCAGCTGTAAGTCAGAGGTTATCTCAGGATGATAGTCTTATTAGGCTGTTCCAACATGCCTGGCCCTACAATCACTGCCTCCTCAGAGGGGGTGTGTGGGAGGTTTTTCATGTTAGCTGGGAACTCTGGTGTCAAGAAGGTGGGTCATAAGCTGTTACACTGGGGTTAAGTGGTATGTGGAGGGAGTGGAGGGTTGACTGAGACAGAGGGAAGGGATCAGCTGGAAGGAATGAGGAGTGGTGGAGGGTGATGGTATCCTCGGGGAAGGTGGGGGGGTGGGGCGGGGTCAGATGAGATAAGAGAGGAACTTTAAGTTGGACAGGAAGAGTCACTACTGGAGGTCACTTTGATGGTGGTTACACCACGATTAGCAGATAGACTTTTTTTTGAAAAGTCGCTCAGTTATTGATGTCGTATCGCTTTACGTTTATATTTACAATTTCATTTTTGACTAATTATTTATTTTGCAGAACTTAAATACTCACCAGCCTCAGCTGGACGTCCTGCCAGATCAAACATCGTGAGGTAATGATGCCTAAAATGTCACTGACGTCTAGGTCACTCCCTGACAGCTTTGATGGGTGTCCATCCTGGGCTAGGAAGGGAGAGCTTGTTTAGAAGAATTTCATGTACCACAAGGTGGGATTGTATACTTTCACCTTAAAATGGACCTGCTATACTTTTTCTTTCTTCTGTCATATAAAAGGATGGGTGTCCTTAAGGTTTTGATGGTACTAGTGCTCGGTAGTGTTGGGCGGATCGATCCAAATATCGATTGTATTGATACCAAGTCGGTATCGGTATCAGATTGATACTAGCCTGGTGAGATCGATTTTTTACTTTAGGTTCCGCTCCTGTTTGCAATTCTGTGGTTTCGGCAAAGACTAAACAGCCAGGTCACCGGACTCGCCGCTCCTGTGTCAGCGCAGAGCAGCCACACCCCCCCCCCCCCTCTTGTGTTTAGATGTTGCCGTCACGTGACGTGACTTAGACGCACAAAGCAAACAAACAAGCAAGTTGCTCGCTCAGGTTCATCAGCACAGAGAAAATGCAACAGAAGAAAGAAGAAGAGTAGCGCCCTGTGGCTGTATTTTCAAGTCGAAAATGAGACAGCAGCAAAATGTGGGATTTGTAGAAAGCTTGTCAGGTAAACACTACCAATTTATATAAACATAAAAAAACATATAAAATTATTTATGGAAAAGTATTGGTATCGGCGATACTGGCCCATATTTACTTGGTATCGCACCGATACCAAAATATGCAGTATTGCACACCACTACTTATCAGTAGTAAGAAATTAAGAAATTCTTAATTTCTCCAATACCAAATGCCATAAATGGGGGTTAATACTTATACCCATTTAATTCCGCTTTTCGCAACCATAGATGACTTTAAGAAAATCTGATCACAGAGCCGCATTTGTTTGATTTAAAGCACAAGAGGATGATTGTTGGACACCGTGATGGTCTGGAAGCTCATAAAAAATATGGAATATAACATCAATATAGTAAAACCTTAATCTTGTGTAGCTTTTAGTCAACTGTATTAAAAGCAGACATGCTGCATTAACCTTTTTATATAAATAATACGATCAGCGTTCATTGGTTTGTGTCTGAGGGCCTGATGGGAGTTTGAGGTGGACACCACGGCCCCTCTGACAGTCTGCTTCATTACAGCGACTCAGTTTTTGCCTCCTGTGACCATTTTCAGTCACAGTGTCACAGCAGCGTTTGTCTTTTCTTTCACTCTGCTTCACTCGTCCCTCTAAGAGAGACACTGAAACCAGTGCTGGCTTATTAATGAGCGGAGCTACAATAAGATTAGCCTATAGAATCGCTACAGAGGACTGAGCTGCCTAAAGACACATCAGAGCTCTTTAGGCCAGTGTTGAGAACAGTGCAGCTTAAACACAATGACTGTGGATAATAGTGCAGAAGCGCCAACCTGTTATATCCCATTAAAGTCACAACACACACACAAACACACAGGCTTGTGTGTACTTTTCTTTGTATGTTTTTGTTTTTGTTTTTCTCCTGACCACACGAGTAAGAAGTGGTGATGTATGAAAAATGGAAAACCGGAACAATTATGTGCCGCTAATGGACCTAATAAGTGTCCAGCTCTGTGTGTGTGTGTGTGTGTGTGTGTGTGTATGTGGGGGGGCATCAATCAGGCTGAGTGCTTGCTCGGCATCCCTTTGGGTTTTCCATCTATATTATTGTGTTTTTCTATCAGTTTCCCTCCATCCCTCCTTTCTCTGGCACTTTCTCCACCCTCCTCCACCACATCTATTTACCCCCCTGTCCTTTCTGTGCCCTCCTGCGTAGATGCAGATGAGGAATTTATGGTAGGGTGTTTGAACCCATTCTCACCCCCTCCTCCTGTTGTTTCTGAGCAGATCAGCTTGGCGTGTGTCTGTCTGAGGTAATCCTCCCCCACATCTGCGTTACTGTTCTGTGAGGTGTGCACCACATGCTGCATGCTCTGCACGACACGTCATGGGAGATCCATGATATCAGACACACTGGCACACACACACACACGCACACACCTCTGGCCGCAGCAGTTGGTAGTAGCAGCGTTATGATTGTCATAAGCGTTTTAGCGTCCTAAGCTGATAATCTGTCTGTTTTGGTGTTTGATGTGCTTCCTCTGCAGCAGTCCAGCAGCTGGATGACACTCTGTTGGTTCACGTCTGTGTGTGTGTCGTGATCTTTTCATGTCTGGGTCTTTGTTTTGACAGCATGACAACATGAGGCTAACAGATTGGTGGCACATCCGGTGCCAGCAGTCCTGACAGTTTTCTTCATAGTTACTGATAGAAAGTCGTGCATGAGCTGTCAGCGTTTCTGGCCTACCAGGGTGATGAATCTCTCAGCTGCACTTGTCTTCTCTGCCTCCTGCCTCCAGTCTTTGCTCGTTGGTGAGCTATCTCGCACCCTTTTTTTTCCCGCATGCGTGTGATTACATCTTGTCACAGACATCTTTGCAACTTAAGGAATCCTGAAGTGGGCGTTTCCATTACTCAGCTGCTTGAGGGCGTCTGTGACACACAGCTGTGCGGTGACAGATGACTTAAGAAGGTGAAGAAGGGGTTGGAATGTGTAACTCCTTCGTCCTGAGGGGAATCGTTGTAAGGATGACTGAAACCTGCTACTCAAAATACGTTCAGTGTGGTAATGATGTTTTTTTGACATTACAACAGCTGAGAATGCAGTTATCTTTGAACTGATTGTTAAAAATCTATTCAGCATTTTAGGAGAACTGAACTGCACACATGGGGAGGATAGCTATGGTTTTAGGAAGAAAACCAGGCTGGAAGCTGAGGGAAATCAAGTTGGATTATGGGAATTGTGGGATCTGATAATCCCGTGGATGTAAGAAAATACTGGCATTACATACAATATCTTTCTCTGCAATATATATTAGGAGATTTTTTTAACTCTTGCTGCAATAGGACAGGAAAGACATGCTGTAAATGGCCTCGGGGTGCATTCAAGCCCAAGGCCTCTGCATTAGCTTTATCCATGGCTTTATCACCCGCTCTACCCAGTGAGCTAAACCAGCGCTCCTGCTTTTAGTTTACTTAAAATCATGACTTGCTTTATAGATTTAAAAAATCAATCAGCCTTCAGAGTGTTTCATCTATGCTCATGATTCTTACAAGTCTTTCAGACTGCGATTGTTGCAACTCTAGCTCAGGAGGTTCAGCAGGTTGTCCTCCAGTCTGGTGACTGATCCTCGGCTCCTCCGCTCTGCATGTCTAAGTAGTGTAAAAGTTCTTTAAGTGGTCAGTGGCACCATTTACCATCAATAAATAATCAGCAGCTGAGAAAGGTCAGAGAGTTTTTCCTTCCCTCGTAAATGTTTTGCCTTCTAACTGCGTTGGCTAAAGTGCTAATGTATCAAAGACATAAAATTCGGCGCTGTTGACCTTTAGCGCACGCGCTCACCTCTCTCCTGCTCATCCTCTGCTTCAGGCTGCAGATAAAAGCTGCCGCACTATAATAAAAAAGAAGAAATCATAAAATAAATGTCAGTTATCCGTACAGGAGATCACAGCTGGACCAGATGTGGGCTTTGTGAAACATCTGTGCGTGGAGAGGCTTGGGTGTGAGCAGGTGAGCGAGTTCATGCGATGCCTGGTGCGATGGATGGTGATGCAGCGTCTCTGCTGCCTGTCTGTAGCATCTGCAGCACCATCCACGCGCTTCTCTGTGAGCGTCTGAGTCATCTTTTCGCTTTTGTTGTCATACAGCGACTCTCTGAGCTACACCCAGTACCAAAACTTTAACACGTCACACATCAGCACATAAACGGACCCATGTATTATAGCGTTCACTGGTTGTAAAAGCTGCCCTGCTCCTTACTGAATCTCCTTTATAAGCAGTGCAGAAATCTCCACGTTAACTTGAAGTATCCAACTGTGAAATAACACTTTAGAGGGAAAGGAAAGTTCTCCTCTTCAGTGTGTTTCTGCACCAGAGAAAGTTGCTTTCAGGGACATGATGTTCTTTTTCTGTCATTTTCCATTAGCCTTTTTTTTTTTTTTTTTTTTTTTAAATCCCGCACAGTGTGATTTTTCTCTTTCATTCAGCCGCTGAGTAAGTTTTTGTGTCGTTAACATTATAGTAATGGCTAACTCAAGGCAACAGGAGGAATGAATGGAACAGAAATCCACCATGACTTCTGTTTGTGAAATACACCCACAGATTTGAATGCATTGCTGGTAAGAGAGAGAGAGGGAGAGTATGGGCATATGGTTGTATTATGAAACAAATATAGCCAGAAAGCATGTGCTTTATGGATGTAGGTCATGTTTTGCTTGTTTTCTTAGAGAAAATGTGGTCAGATGTTGCATAAATTTCTTTTTTCTCCTAAGCAATATATCACTGTGTGCAGTTTTTTACCCTATTAAACATTAATAAGCGGTGATAACTCGGGTCAGCAGGCCTGATCTCGGCCCGTTGTTAGTAATAAGTCCAGAGAAATGTTGCACCTCACAGCTGACACAGTGGCAAACCCTGTCGCTGACTGGCTGATTCACACATGGCTGTGCGATACTCTTAGATCGTGTTACCACAGCAGCTGCCAGCGGTGAAAACATTGTTGTCTTTTCCCACTGAAAATAACAAATGGAGCTGAAATAAGCTGAATAATTCTGTTTTGTATGGTAACTGCATTCCAGCGCTGCGGCATAGGTGGCCACTTTCAGTCGGAGCCATCGCATGACGGACAAATCAAAGGACCAGAGGAAGCAGGGAACGGGTTCTCATGCTGACACACATTCAGAGCGCACTGATATGTTAATCAAGCGTACCTTTTTATTTACATGTAGAAGAAGACAACGTGGGGCTTAATCTTCTGCGCTGCTCCCCTTTTTTGATTTCGAGGAAAATGTTTTCGCTCTCTTGCTGTGCCGATAGATCAGTCGGCGTCATGAAGAACAAACACCTGGTTAAAACATATGTAGCCTTTTTTTTTCTTTGTCAGAGCGTAGGGTGATGTTGTTAAGACGCAGCGTTTCCTGTCCGTGCCATCTGTGTCATTTCTGACTAAGCATCACAGATGGGTGGGTTTATTAATACTCTGCAATCAAGTTAGGTGAGCTTGTATGAGCTCAGCAGCAAACGCACTGTGGCTGTGCTGTTGAGGTACTTCATTTTGTTGCAGCATTCAGTGATTTTTGACTGAATCTTCTAGATCATTAATCTGGATGCATTCACTGTTAAGGCTTACAGTGATTGCAGCACGACCCTCCTGCTGAAATGCCTGAATGTAACCTCAGGCCCCACACGCCTCAGTTAATCTGGTCAAATTCCACTTCATATCCTGCTCTTAATTTTTCCCGTGCGCCGTGAGGACCCTGATGACTTATAATTGGAGTGGAGTGACCAAATTCGCATCTTACTGATTTTTTTGGGCAGATTTTGGCGCACACACTGGTGTCTGAAGCGGCGCAGGTGTCTTTAAATGTTGTGAAAAGGTGGAGAGAAATGATCTTTGACTTTTCTGACAGATATAAATAAATCTATTAATAACTGATTAGTTCACACATCGATAAATCGGGAATAGATCGGGTCGATATGGACTTAAAATACCTGCCAGTGCTGTGTTTCCGTGGTGAGTTTGTGATAGAGCTGACATTGGCCTCCCCCCTCTCTCGCTCTAAATCTCTCTCTCTCACACACACACACACACACACACACACACACACACACACACACACACACACACACACACACACACACACACAGAGGCCACCACAGTACCGTCACGTCCCGTCTGCACTGCATCCAGTTCCCAGTCTTTCCCACAATAAAGCGTTTGACTGCATCAGATGACTGGGTCGACTCTCAGCTGATTCTTTTTATTATTTATAGGGTCCAGATCAGTTCAGTGATGACCTGGTAAAGCTTTTTTCTTTTTTTCCCTTTTTTTTTTTAAGTAAATCCGTCACCAATTACTAATTAGGTCAGGATTTCAGGCAGAGAGACTATTTTTGGTCAGAAGAAGTGATACGAGTAAAGAGAAGTCAGTCTTTCTTATTGAGAAGGGAAGCATCAGTTTATCATCAGCCATGTTAGCACTGGCTGAAATTCAGTGTGCAGATAAGATAACATCCACAATTATCAGTGATATCTGTTTTATAACATCAGGTTTACGTTGGCTAAATCTTTAAAAATAGTTTGATGAAGAATCGCTGCACTTTAACATTTTCCTTTAACAAAATAAGGAATAAACAGCAAGAAAAACATGTTGTTATCGTTCCAGCATCCATAAAAACGGCTTATTTGTTGTTGTCCTGGTATAATTTTGATTTTAAAAGAATCAGTGCGAGCTATCTCCCTAATTGGAGCTCTTGTGGAAGCTTCCTGTTGAATAGTCTCACTGCTCGCTCCAAACAGAAATCGATTCCCTGAACAAACTGAGTTAGTCTGTGTTGTTTTACATGTGTGTTTGGGTGTCATGTTGAACATTTATGTTCTTTCTGGAATTTCCACCATTGTGGCCGTTCAAAGAGATAGCTGAGGGGGGAAAAAGAGCCCTGTGAGCACATGTGGAGACGACTCACCAGGTACCAGCATCACACACGAAGATTTTGTTTCTTTTCTTTTCTCTGTGTGACGGATTCCTGGAATCACAGGCTGGTGACTCTGAAATGGTGTTTATGATCCTGCACATGATGGTCAGTCATAACAGCGTCAATCTCTCGTTTCAGGTTCAAAGCTTTTTACAAATTCCCATTTGTCCCACAGTCGTGTTATTTACTACACCTTCCTCCTTCTTTCTGGATGTGAGGGTTCGTATAACATGCTGGTAAGATTGGATTACACAAACTAGAGATTTATACCTGTCGTCTACAAGTTTAAATTTCTCTATTATCTCTATATATTTATCATCAGAAAATAAAATAATTGAATATATAAATATTCGTCTTAAGTAAACATTAACATAAAACTTTATAGGGGACCTAATATGTTAATTTCTAGGTAGCAGAATGAGTTCAGATGACTGAATATGAAAACCATATTTAATCCATATTTATTTTGCTGGCCATATATAAATTACCTCCTCTGCTCTTTTAATCAAAGTTTCTTCTGATTGGCTGCCCCTCTTTTACTTCTTAGTTTTATACATATTGGGCTTTAAATTATGTTTTTTTTTTTGTGTGTTCATTATGGTAACACCTGGTTTTGGACCCCTTTCACTTTAAGGACATGGACCCTTTAACCAGCTTTCTTGTGATTGGCTGCACTTTGCAAACAAAAGGTCTCAGAAGCGAGTGGTCGGGGCTGCTCTGCTAAAACGGACATATTGGGGACTTGCCTCTATTTGACTAACACCTTGCAGGGCCAAGACAAGAAAAAAAGACTGTCTGAATCAGTGTGAATCCTGAGCTGTGGCTCACACTGATTGCGTGCACAAACACTGGTGGTCTTAACAAAATATATATGGCAGAAAGTAAAGAAAAGCATAAAATATCCTTCTTTTTAAATCTGTAATAACTGTTTTTAGCCACTTAAGGGCACTTGACTGAATGCATTTGCAGCACTTTCCCTTTAACATCACTTTCCCCTCTTCTATGGGAAATTTCTGGCTTTTATGTTGCTGAGTGCTCAACTGTGTTCACCAGTGAGTCTGTATGGAACTCTTTCTCCTGTTTCAGAGCAGACAGCTGTTTTGTGAGATCTTGATTAGCTAAAACATGAGACTGAGAGACTGAGCCGAAACTAAAACTTTAGATTTTGGAATCTAAACAGTGGGCTGGAGGATGTTGAAGTTCAGTGGAGTGGATTCTTACAACCAGACAGTAGTTTAACCCATTGTTTCTTGCTGGTGGGGAAAACTGAAGTGAGAGTCATGCTTAGTAAAAGTGTTTCATCGGCACCTCAAAAGATGACATTTTTCTACTCCACAATGTCATCTTAAAGCACTTTCCTCCCAGCTTTATAGTGAGCTTTGAGAAGCCTTTTCAGTAAAGATGAATAAAACCTTCCTCCTCGGGAGCAACGCACACTCTTTTGCAGCACTGTGGATAATAAGGCTCCCTGTTCCTGAAGTCATTTTTCCTTGTAAAAGTAGCTGTAAATGTGTAAATCCTGAATCGGGTTAAGAAGCAATATCGTGAGATTTGTGCTGTGTAGTAATGTAGATTCACATCTGCATGTGCACCCCGCTCAGGTTCGTAAACATGGCTGTTCTTGTGATTATGCATCGGTGTGTTAAGCACATTTGTCAGTGTCACATATTTTACCTGCAGGGAGTTTTGGATTTAAAACCTGTTCTTTCCGGGACATTCAGTGATAAATGTTCCCTTTCATCATGAAATTAATCTTAACTAACTAATACATGCATGGAATGTACCATATTACTTATAAAGACGTGTCCACGTAGGAAGCGAGCGGCAGCAACGCCGCTGAGATTCAGCGACTGTGAGCAGCGACAGAAGACGAGCATTTGAATTGACTGCCATTGATATGTGGCCTGATTGTAACCGATTGGTCCCTGGCAGATATTCCAGGCTCCGGTTGCCTAGGTAACCCTTGAGCGTAGTTACAAAGTTATTTATTAGATGCAGAAAAGTTTTAGTTTTGTGATAAAGGCTCGATTTAAAAAGATGGGGAGCACTGTTTTTAATCTGCAGTGTGTAGCATTTTGGGAAGTTAATGGCTCATGGTACAAACATGTTAGCTAGCAAGCACGGGTAGCAAGGTGAACTTAAAATCTGTTGTTTTTCATGTCTCATTTAATATAACAGTGATTTACAAATGACCAGTGACAGATGAAGAACTTGGACATCTTGGATCAAATCCTTAATAACTCCACCATTTGCTCAAAGAGTCTTTAAGGTGTAACATCAAGCCTTAATAATTAATCAATAATATCATGATGGGAAGGCGAAGCAAAACTTAAATGTGGTAAACTGTTTATTTGTTCCAGGCTGTAAACACCTCTGCACCTCTGAGATGGCTAAATGTTTCAGCAGCAAAGGTTACTGCTTCATGGATGATTCAGCTGGGCTGAAGGGACACACGTGTACAATTTTGTCACATTTTACTTCCATTTCAGTGATACATCAGGACAGAGACACAGAGAGTCCCAAATTATACAAGGAAAGATGCTGCAACAGCTTGAAATATGGATAAAATATGAACATTTCTTTGTTAAATCATCTCTAAAGATCAAGTTTTTTCTCAGAAGTTTGAGTCATTAAGTTGAAATTTTGAGATTCCTGACCTGAGAGTTTTACTCATTGATGGCAAAAAATGTTGGTGGAATTGATCTTCCGTATTGAAAAAGCTCATTCTTTCTGGAGAAAAATCTGATTGCTTTACTTCCCGTTTTGACTTCTTTCACTCACTGCAATGGAGAACATTGCAGTTTGTCTGGTGCACCCTCAGTACTGGAACAAGCACTCAAAATTAGCCAAAACACAGCTAACCCTGAACCTTTTTACCTGTTCTCGATGGGCTGACATGCTCTCGCATATGTGACACACCTGGTTTTTCATTGTGAACAGGAAAAGAAAATCATAGATGGAAACAACATGTTTATTTTTTGGCTCTGGGTTTGCAGCCTGCAGCAAGTTTAGCCCGGCTTGGAGCTAGACCAGCAGTTACCCTCCTCACTGAACCAGTTTATACAAACCTGGACTCATGGATAACTGCGCAGCTTTCAGGCACACGCTTGCAGCCTGCAGGCTGTGTTGGAACATGTTACTTCACTTCCAGTCATCGCCGATCGCTTCAGTTGGTTTTGTTTTATCACAAACTTGACTGTTTCAGCCGGACTGCTGCATCATCTTACGTATTTCTGCCTTTCTGCATTGTTATCAGCACCTGCCTTTCTTGTTTTTCTAATATCTTTCTGTTTTTGTACGCACAATGAGATAAAAGAAAAGAAGGAAATAATGACAAGCAGCACAGTCACTTTTAATGATGTATTTATGTGTTGAATGACATTGAAAGCAGCATCTTTAAAAGCTCAGGATATACCAAAAAAAACAACAGCTTTTTTTCTCCAAATGCAGGTTTGGTGCTTTAAAAGCTTCGGCCCTGTAACACGAGGGTGTGTGTGTGTATGTGTGTGTGTCCTACTTCTTGGCAGTTGGCTCATAACTGTTGTTTTACGTAACACACTTCATCCCATTTTGTCTGCTGTTGCCATGGTGAGGCTAATTTATACAGGCATTAAGAATTAGCCCTCTCTCATTAACATGCACTGTGGTTCTGATACTGGTTTTTGCACGTAAATACACACACGTACACGCTCTCACACTCTGAGGGTTATTCAGAAGTTAAATGTTGATGTTTGTGAGTTTGGGTGAGACTGTTGTATAAGAGAGGACGGGGAACGGAGAACAGCGAGCACAGTGAGGGTGCGTTTTGTGCAGTTTACAGCAAACGAGCACAGCGCGAGCAAGTGCTGTGATTATTATTCAGGAACGTTTTAGATGCACGGCAGAGTTTGTTTACATGTACGATTACACCAAATATTAGTTGTTTTTTTCTTGATGAATCGCTGCTTATTTTTGCAGTGCCATATTTTAACACCTTGTCTCCCTTTATTTATGGTTTTACCTCATTCATGCTCTTCATGGGGAGAGAAAAGTGCCCCCTCATGCTTCACCATTGACAGATTTGGCTGCACAGACTGAGGATGAGGGAGTCAGAGCAGAGTGAGATGAATATAAAGGGAGCAAAACAAGAGAAAGAAGAGTCACACTGTCAGTGAAGAAAAGACCATTCTGGGTGAAATCACTTCAGATATCTGAGTCACTCGAGTGAAACCTCACAAACATGAATGAAGGGTGGGGGGGTAAATGATTAAGAGGAACAGCTGCCTCACATGTTCCTGTGGGGGATGTTAGAAAACTGCTGATGCTGAAATGCAGAGGAAGGAAAGGATGACATTGTGAAATGGTTGCGTTAAGTGTTCTTTTGTTGACTCTCGGTGGAAGACTACTACATCAAAGGCAAGGATGGATTTAAAGCCAAGTGTTTCGAAGCTAGCGCTCATTTTATTGAAAATTGATAGACTGTATATAAAAGAAGGCCTTAACCATTAGTTTCCAAAGTTCCATTTTGAAGCTTCATTGTTGCTTCCTTTCAGTGCTTTCTTTTTTAAATTAATATGTATTAATTACATGCAAAGCACAACATGAACAGGCTAAAGTTTATACAGCAGAGCTGCTGAGACCTTATATCTTCAGCTGGCCTGTCCGATCATCTGATCAGGTGTTCCACGCTCTTATTTTGAAAGCAGAGGTGATCATGCTTTTGAGGTTGTATCATATGCATATATGAATCTTTTTAACCTCCTAAGACTCGAACTCTTTCATGGCATGCATTTTTAATTTCTCTTTGCTATTTGGGCTGATTGGGACCTGGTGAATGTAAAAACAAAGAATAACCTGATTTTTGTTTTTGACAAAAATAAGATTTTGATTTTAAATTTCAATAGAACAGTGGCAGCATAATGTCCTCGTAAGTGGATATCAGAGCAAAATGCAGTATTTTGGTCTAGACAACTGTGGACGCCAGGTCCTAGGAGGTTAATGTGTTTTTATCCAAACTGTGAAGCACTTTATAACTTTAAAAAGTGCTTGTGGTGGAATTAAGGCACGACGGGACCACAAATCCGTGTTATGAGCCATCTTTATTTAACATTTGCATCACACCACCACAACAAACCCCAACCCCTGAGTCCCTGTGTTTATAACTCGGCGGGCGTGATTAAGGATGCCGTGCAGATGCGTCCACCCTCCCTGCACGGGACCGCAGACCACGCCCCACCACAGTGCTAGACAAAGTTT
This sequence comes from Maylandia zebra, assembly GCF_041146795.1. NCBI lineage: Eukaryota > Metazoa > Chordata > Actinopteri > Cichliformes > Cichlidae > Maylandia > Maylandia zebra. The sequence goes on from NC_135187.1 coordinate 17,976,341, forward strand.
TGAAAGTAGATAAGCGACATGGAGATCTGACTGAGAAACCAAGAGCTCTGAGTGCTAATGGTGGCATTTCCTCCTAATCATATCCTGCTTGAGCATCTGTTTTGTTCTATTAGTGACCATAAGTCATAAAATCAACATCATGCTGTGTTAAATAAGACTTTAAACGAGCTGTTAAGATCAGAAATTTGTCAGGAAAGTGTTTACTGAGGTTAAAGATAAAGAAAGCAGTAGGTTTGTCCTCGTATCCGTGTCTATATGGTCTGGTGGTTTATAAACACCTATTAGTGAGCTGGAAAGGCACATGCTGGAAAATGACCATGCTAGCAATCATACTAGCAATCATGCTAGCTCAGCTGATGATGTCAACCACGTGACTCTTGCCAAAACATATCCCACTTTGCTTGAAGAAGCTCTTTTGTATTTGCAGTTGGCTCTCACTATTAGTTTTGAGGCTCTCTCGACCCTCATTAACTCAGTAGGGCTGTCTCTCTCCCTCACACAGAATCACTCAGTGATGGTGCTAATACGCTAATGTACGTGAACATTGCAGAGCTAACAGCAACTGCTCTCTCCAGCCACCTCTCCTTTGCTAATTGCATATTTGTAATTTGTCCAGTCTTGCCAAGGCGCAGCTAAGAGTACTGATTAATGTGATGCTTACAAGACCCTCCAAAAAAAACCCCACAGTCACACAAACACACTCATGAGGGTGTTTAAGGCTGCGATGAAAGACCATTGAATGGCCTGACTGGCAGCTGTATTCAGCATGGGTAACGCCTGGCACCAAACCAGGACGCACTGCAAGTGGGTATTGTTGTTCTCGCTCTGAAAGGCTCTTTAGACGAGATGAGCGGTGACACTAAGAGGTGCGGAGGAAAGGTTTTCATGATTCAGTGGTTGAACTCAGCCCTTTATGTGTGTGTGTGTGTGTGTGTGTGAGAGAGAGAAACATCTATTTAAATGTTGTGGTTTTTTAAGGAGCTTGCTAATACTTTAGAAAAGTTTAGAAAATCCCAAAGCTTGGACTATAGTGTGAACATTTATCACACTACTCACACCAGCTGTCCCCTACAAGAGAGTAAAAGCTTGATAGATTTCCTATTGCTTTGACTAATTAGCCTTTAAACCATTATTAGAGAGGAATTTAAACTGGAATATATTTAATTTGCTTAAGCTTTAACTAAAGAGTTGGATCTCTTTTGTCTTCAGAGGTGCTTTTTTCTTAATGGCATCGATCCAATAACATTCTGGAGACATTCCTCAGAGATTTCCATATTGACATGAGAGCATCACACAGCTGCTGCACATTTGTCAGCTGCACATCCATGATGTGAATCTCCCGTTCCAGCACATCTCAAAGATCTCTGGAGCCCATTCACACTGAGACTTCAATAGAAACCAGTGTGGATGATCTGAGCTTTGAGTACACTCTGGTCATAAAGGGGTGGACAAGGTCATCAAGAGTTCTCAGGTTGGCTGTGGTATTTAAATGATGCTCGGTTGGTACTAATGTGCCGAAAAAGTGCCAAGAAAATATCCACACACATTAACCACCACCAGCAACCTGAACTTGTTGATACAAGGCTGGGTAGAGCCACGTTCTCAAGTTGTTTACTCCAAATTTTGACCCTATCCTGCTAATGTTACCGTAGAAATCAAGACAAATCAGACCAGGGAACGTTTTTCAAATCTTCTATTCTCCAGTTCTGGTGAGTTGTAGCCTCGGTTTCGTGTTCATAGCTGACATGGGTGGCATCAAGTGTGGCCTTCTGCTGCTGTAGCCCATGAGCTTTGAGGTTCAACACACTGTACGTTCAGAGATGCTCTTCTGGATACCTTGATTGTTGTTTGAGTTATTGTTGCCTTCCTGTCAGCTCAAACCTGTCTGGGTATTCTCCTCTGAACTCTGACATCACGAAGGTATTTTCAACCAGATAATTCTCTATAAACCCCAGAGATGGTTTTGTGGGACAATCACAGCATATCAAGAGTTTGTGAAGTATTCAGACCAACCATGCAATGTTCCACATCACTTAAATCACCTTTTTTTTTTTTTTCCCCATTCTGATGCTCAGTTTGAACTTCAGCGGGTGATTTTGACCGTGTCTCCATGACTGGACTGAATTGATGCCAATTTCTTTGCCAATTAGATACTTGTATTAATGAGCAATTGAACCACTGTACCTAATGACGTGGCCAATGAGTGTATATACAGTTTCCAATCATAACATATTAAAAAGAGTCAGTTTGTCAAATTCAAGAAACTGTAAATGGCTGATCAAATAATGGTGTTGATCAGCAAATCGATTATTTGGCTCATCATCTCATCATGTAACAAACCGCTGATCTTCATTCAGCCTGTTTGTAGCAGCTGGAGAAACTCACAGTCTAGATATAGGTGCAGATAATTTGCTTGATAATTAAAAGTGAGGTATTTACTTTGTTTCTGAGTTCTGAGAGCACGCAGAGACAAGGTGATTACCTTTTATAAAGCACCACATTTATCCAGCAATGTGTGGGCGAGTCCCTGAAAATGAATGTAGGACAAACACTCTTTGAGTTTCATACAGCCTCTGCCTGACAGGCAGTGCCAGAGTTTTAGTGTGCACGCCGTTGTGAAGCTGTTCTGTGTTTGAATCGTGTGAGTACTCTTATTTTACAGCAGTTTTCTCTGATGGCAGGGAGAAGTACTCCGTGTTATTCCCTTGCGTCCTCACCGTAGGCTGTGTGTACATCAGGATACTCGGGGGATAATCTGGTACCATTGTGTATGGAGTTTAGTGAGCACATCTTCTCGTTCTCCATCTTTGTTTGTCTAAATACAGTAGATCTTTCTGAAAGTGCTGTAAACAGTGTCCGGCCTGTTCTGTTATTATCCAGAGAGCATTAGGTAACTGGATGTACCATCATTTCCCTCCCACTGCTCCTCTTTTAGGAGAGTGAGTCAGAAAGTCCGCGAGACATGTACAGAAAGGCAGAAAAGTGTGTTTGTTGAACATCCAGACACCAAAATGGACCAAAAAGCTTCAGAGAATTACAGCAAATTGCAGCTCTCGTGTAACGTCTCTTCCTTTGCTGTGTTTTGGCTAGTAATGGTGATTACCGCCTCTCAGGAGAATCATATCCCGATAATGTGACCACATCACATTATCTAACAAATCTGCTTTCCAATTGTATATTTTAGACCAGAAGCATTACTCTGGGTTTTGTTTTGCACATATCAGTGCGAGTAACAGTAATGAAGTGCAGGTAAGTGGTTCTAATATCACAGATTTTTAGTACTCTTAGCTACATCAAAGTTGAGGTGTGGAGTGTCCTTGTGTCGTGACCATAGACTGTATATATAAGATGGATGTGCTGCCAGCTTCCAAGTCTGAAAAGCGATGCTGCATTCTTTTAACGGCCAGCAGGGGGCAAGTCATCTGGTTTGAAAAAAAAAAAAGACTTCAAGTTGTAAAGAAGTCTATGGGGAAAAAATGTCTTTTCTCGGCTCAGTCACTGAATAGAACATTTTATAAATTATGGTCGACTGTATCGTTACAGTCAGAAAGGAGGACTATCCAGGTTTTGTTTACTGGCTAATGAGTTGTAATTGACACGTCATTATTTAAGCGCTCGCTTGTCACTTCAGGGTTCAAAACACCAAAATGACATCGAGTCTTCACACTGAGACTTCGCTGACCATCTTTAACACCATTTGTGCTCTTGAGAGAAATAAAACTCTTTTGGATCTGTTTTTTTTTTTTTCATTGATACAGATGAAAGTGTATGTGGATTCATTCTTGTTCATTTATATATGTAGCAGCAAATAGAGGTGAAGATCCAGTGTCGCTTAAGGCAGAGAGAGCAACACTCGTTTTTAGTAAATGTCTTCAGTGAGGCAATGCTGTTGTTCTATGTTGCAAGAAAAGTGCCACAAATAGTTGGGTAACAAATGAAAACAGAGAACCGAAGACTGCAACGCCCTCTTTGTTCTCCGCGCAGCTATACAGTGGTGGTGCAATACGAGCGAAGGGGGTATCTGATGTTCAGACATAGTTTCGACACCAAGACCTGAGTCATGCTCGAAATGATAGTGCAGGGCGGAAGTATAGAGTCAGTTTATCACTGCTGTACTTATTCTTTAAAAGTTTCTGGAGGGTTCTCAGGCTCAAACTTCAAAGCAGTGAGCAAAAAAAAAGTCTGCAGATCATTGGTTGGAGGAGAACTGCAAAGGCGTGCAATAGGAGTAGCAAGTTTTACATTACGCAGTAATTTGATCGGCTGGTAATGTAAAAATATTGATTTATACACCTTTTAGTACAATTGTGAAAATGGCTTTAGCCACTTTTAAAATATAAAAATAAACATAAAATATTGGGTCTTCTGTCTGTAAAGATATATATTTTAAATATATTTTATATTTTCTAACTAATCCTGACAAAACTAGGATTGTAATGCCTGTCTATGCAATGGTCCGAATCGCCTATTTACTCGGTCACAGCCACCAGGGTCTTCTGTGTTCTAGGCAGCTAGCTGCTATTAATAGTCGCAGCCGTATCAGTCTCGCTACATTATTGTTGCTTCTCTGCAAAACAAGGATCTAGTCTTTCCTCAGACCGCGTGCTGGTTCTTTGTGTGGTCCTCAGTCCAAAGGAGCTGATATCAGGTTGCTAGTTTGGCCGCCTGTAGTACCACAGACAGAGGCTTAATGTGTGTGCTGCCCTGCTCCACCACCCCACACAGACGTCCTCTGGAGAAATAAAGATGGATCCAGTAGGACAAAAGTGGGGTATGATTACAAGCAGCAGCACAAATCCAGAGTTTTCTTTCATTTGGCAAAGTTGTTTTAACTCGTACGCCTGGGGGATGGTTTGTGTCGCAGAGGAGAGCTGAATACTGAGACAAGCTCCTCTGCTTGTTAGTAAAGTTTAATTTGATGTGACAAATGTGTCTCTCTGTTCTTCTCCTTCAGGCATTTCTGTATTAGGCGAGAAGCAATACAGATTAACAAGACAGATCGAGCCTCCTCTGACTCACACAAAGTTTACAGTTATCATGTTATTGTCACCAACGTTGAGATGTTGTTTGTTACTCGGGCATGTTCCAGGTTGCCGTTTGTCTTGTGATGTTGCAGAGGGAGTTGACATTAAAGCAAGGAATAGCAGCGTGTGCAGGAAAGTTCAGGAAAGCGTTGTAGTATGTGAAGATATGTTTGCACACCTGTGGAGATGGCGGGGTATTGCTCGAGTAACACGGTGCTTTCATCTCAGTATATGAATAGAATTTAACAAGCATGTCCTGGTATTTAAAGGACCTGATTTCAGTCTCTTCTCTCATCCTATCACGGTGTCTTTCTGCAACATCTATAACCTTTTCCAGCTGTTCTGACCCATGCTGACCTCTGACGCACCAAAACAAAAGATTTCACTCTATAAAGACTTTCCTCTATTTTCCTTTCTTTTGCTTTTTCGTGAGGTATGAGGAAGCTTTCCTTGGTTAATTCTTTGAACTTTTTCTAAACTGCGCTTTGAGGTTAAATGTCAGCCTGCTGCCACCGAAGCACAGCGATCTGGACAAATTCTCACACTGCTGTTTGAAACTGTGATCCAGTTATCTCAGTGGATTCCTCCTTTGGGCGCTTGATCTCTGCTACATCATTATCTGACCGCTAAATTTGGCTGTTTCGCCATCTATTTTCAGCTTGCTCCCCAAGTGCCCACGTGAATCATGTTG